>NC_081411.1:136518936-137202865 GCF_030272615.1 Cryptomeria japonica
ATTAAGTGAAAATTGAGACACATCCAACGTTTAACAAGAGATCAAACTATCAATTATCAAGCTATCACAAAGTCAATCTAAGCACATCACACACTTTTCAGTGGATAATATCTTTTGGATAATGATTTTAACATGCTTGTTCAACTTTTCTATATTGCTTTTCACTATCATGATTTCTGAGTGACTCCAAGATGTCTTTGACTAGATGAAAAAATCAGGAACATGATATTTTTCTTGTCTACTATCTAAAAATTAATCATTAATATGTGCAAATTTGTCTTTGGACATGATCATCCGAGTATCATTGAGTACATTTCTGATTTTTGTATTAAAATGTTTAATACTACCTATTTTACGCAAGCAACACTTAGGTCATTTTGGTTCAATTATACCTCGATGGTTGTGCTAACTTTCCATATCAAAATCTAGGAAAATAGTGCTCAGGTCATCATGGTTTAATTATACCATCGATGTTTACACTCACTTCCCACATTTAAAAAGCTCAATGATGATAAAAAGCAATAATCCAGTGACTGGTTTGGTCGTAGCCTTGCATTTTCATTTGCATTTAGATTGCATTTCATTCTTGCATGGGATCCTGCATGCTCCTTTCATCCAAGGTTAAATCTATCACAGGAATCATCAAGGTATCATCACAAGTGTATACGCAATCAGACTAAGGACTCATATCTCTCTAGATATTATCGACCCAACAAAAATCTTATGCTACTCTCTCAACAAAATCAACATTAGCATATTCAAAATTTTCAGCAACTTGATATCAACAAATTGTCAGTTCTTTATCTAATCAACCTTATCAATTCAATCAATCAATCAAACTTGATCTATTCTATCATGTCTTATAAATGATGTATCTTTCCGGAAACCTGACATTTTGATCATGTCTTATACAGGATATATCGTTCTTAAAACTAGAAACTTATGATCATCTTTGTCTTATACGAGAGGTGTCATTCCTAAAACTAGACTAAGTCTAGATCTTATCAATCTAATCAATCAAGATTTATCAATCTTAACATCGATAACCACACCATCGTGATCAAAGAACTAGCATTTTCATCAGCCACAGTTGCAGGAATCAAATCAGTTCTATCGGGATATCAATTTCACAAAAAGATCCAAAAACTCCAAAGATCAATTATCTCAATTGATCTCCCGAGGGGGCATCATCATACCGTAGTTTATCAATAAATGTATCGGGCATCCTATCAAACCAATATCATCATCAAAATGAGATTATTCTTTGAATCAACACGTCATCACACCTCACTTCAAAGAGGGGCAAAATGTATACACCTAAAAATGGTCTGAAGATATTTAATTGAATTCATCAACAATTTGATTAAATCTCTATTTTCATCTACTTATAAATAAATATAAGGATTTATTTAATAGGTTCATTTCAATAATCCCCTTTGATTAATTAATTCAAATTAATTAATTCTTCTCTATCAAATCATTTCTTCTAATCTTATGATTAATTAAAACAAATCAATTATGAGTTGTTGAAATTAATAAGCCTTTTCCTATTATTTGAATTTTTAAATTCAATTCTCCTAACTTTTAAGTACCTAACCTAACCCATTCCATCTACCCACATGTCCCCTTTCCTTGAACACTTTACCCTCTCATGAGAAAAGCTTTGTGACACTTGTCACTAAGTGTTCCCTTGTATCCAACCTCTTCTAGAAGCTTTGTGACACTTGTCACTAAGTGTTCCCTCTCATCCAGCCTCTTCTAGAAGCTTTGTGACACTTTTCACTAAGTGTTCCCTTTCATCCAACCTCTTCTAAAAGCCGCTTGACACTTGTCACCATAGAGATGATAGATGTTCCCTTTAATCCAACCTCTTTGCCAACCTCCTCCAATTTCACCATTGATATCTTCAGACTTAATCTTGGTTGTTGATTCCTGCCACCTCACCCCTAGCCTTGGAAATCCTATAAAGAGACTTCATTTTGGAGCACGAAGGATCCCGATTCATCTCATCTCACTTGCATTTTAGGCATTGTTACTATAGGCATATGCAATCTTAGTTTATTATCTAAGCATTGTTATCAAAGCTTAATTACATCATTTTAGCATGTTTTCTAGCATACTCATAGAATCATGTAGGTTAATCATTATCATTTCTAGCTAAAATGCATCATTTATCATTTAAATCCTCTATCTAGGTGTTTGGAATTTGCCTAACCAGATTTGAGAGAAAAATTCATACTGCATTTACTAGGAGGCGATAGATTGCTTAGCTATGGTTTTATCTTTCTTTGCTTTAAATTCATTAACCTTGCTTATAATGATCTATTGAGTGTTTTGTGTTGCAGCTGTAGGTATCACAAGTACACACTTCACTTTACTATCTATTGATGAGAATACAATTTATTCTTATCCTATATTTTGTCTCTCTATTTTATACATTTCATTGAGCTCTTGATCTTGGAAAAATCTCACACAATGGAATAAGATTTTTTTACAATCTGAACAAAGATAAGGATCAAGTTTACATGGCCATAGAAAGGGAGTTGTGCAAGCTACAAATGGAGTACAAAAAACTTGATCATGGTAGTGAAGTGTGTGGTATAAATTCTTTATTACAGGAATGTGAGGACCTTCTAAAAAAAAAAGTGTACTTGGAGGTAAAGAGCGTACTACGAATTTTAGTGATTCTAATGATTGGGTAGAAATAGCACTAAAGTATAATGTCTACAAACTATGCAAGTTAATGTTGGGGGATGATAAATTCCAAATTTAATGGCATGGACAAAGGATTCTTTGAATTTTTTTATTGCTTTTTCATTATCAAGGCTACCAGATATGCTTGTAAAGAAATGTTGGAAATGGGCACAAGAGTTCAAGGAAGATAAGATATGGGAAGCAATTGATCTCACATGAAAATGCAGAAGAATATTGGAAGAGTGGACAATCCAAGGCATGGACAATGGAAACTTATAGTGGATAACACAAAGCAATAGACAATCCAAGGCATGCAGTAGCTCTAATTCCCCAATGATCTTTAATTTCCTTTTGAATCTTAGTTATGTTTTAAATTTGAGTGGTTTTATTTCCAAAATATTATAATAAATTAGGTATATTTAGATGCATATATTTTTTGATAATGATCATTTGGTAAATAACGAGAAACGAAATATAACTACTAAATATTTTCTGAAATAATATAATTCATGTCGAGAAGCACAGATAGAGCAATTGATTGATATCGTAGCTTTTCTTTTTCTGTTTCATTTGAATTAGTATGTGTAGACACATAAATTTGTCCACTTAATTAAATGAATATTTAGTATTTATTTGATTATTTAAACCATCAATCATCAATTAATTAAATTAATGTTTAATTAATTCATCTTGAACCTCTTCTCCTATTAATCTAATAAATTATTCAATTTATTTAAATTAATTCATTAAACCATACTTCAACTATTAATTAAATGAATAAAGCATATTTGTTTAATTAACCCCTTTCCTCATTTAAATAAATATTTATTTAAATCTCTAAAACCCTCCCACTTGCATTCTCCTACAAATGCAAGTTGCACAATTTTAGTTGAAATAAATGAATTTTATTTTAATTAAAATCCTATTTTCTCTCACCCACCAAACCCACTTGCATCCTAAACCCATTCTAGATTCTTCTAATCCATTCCAAATTATCTTAATGACCCTCCCTAATTATTGTCACATTCCTAAGCAAAGATAAGGCACTTCTCAAAGCGTGAAAGTCTTTAAAATTCATTAAAGGCTTTTTATCCTTCAACAAGTTAACCCCTAAAGTCTTCCAAACCATTAATGGTTCTTACATAACCATTTATGGCTCTTAGATAACCACTAATGGTTAGCTCAACTTGCCCACATGGTTAGAGGATTTCCCTATAACTCAACCCTCATTTAACTCATGTGTCTCTTCAAGCATTTATTGCTTTGACCATGGTTATCCCCACTAACTCTTGCACAAGAGTTTATCCATTGGGTAAAGGAATTATTCATTGGATAAAAGCTTTATTCACTAACTCAATCCTAACCAAACCCTCCTAGGTACCCTTCATGACATCTCAAGTATTTAATTATTCTCCCCTCTCCTCTCAAGCCATCTCATGTTGACACTTATCATCATGAAATTGGGTTGAAATCCATCACATGGATCACAAACCCATCAATCTCGACCCTCGTTAAGTTTACTCAATTTTGACCATCCATTGCCCTATTTCCCCTATAAATAGAGATCTTCTTCTTCATTTTCAAAATCAGAAGTATTTGTGCATCAAACTTATAGTCATTTTAAAGAGAGTATTTAGAAGCATTTACATTGTTATTTTACTAAAATTTACATAGACTAATTAGGTGCTTTCTCATTGTAACTTATTTACACTTGCATAGATATTTGTTTTCATTTTCACAACCATCTTGAATCTTCATAAGACATCCATGGATAGTGTTAAAAACTGAGAGCTACACTCATGTGGGACTTGAAGAAGACAGGAACAAGGGAGGAACAACTATGAGCATTCTGGGGAGCATCTTGGGGGGGGGGGGGTTTCTTTCCCTTTTTTGTTTATTTATGCTTCTTATTGTGTGCTTTATATCTCTCTTGATATGCATGTTAAGGTTTTTAAGTTCATTTGTGTTTCATTTTGTGTTGTGACTAACATATTAACATTTGGACTTGTCTTTTGTGCCTTTTGGCATGCATCATTTGGTGAACCCGGTGTGAATCGAACATGCAACCTTCTGATTTGGAGTCAGACTTTTGTTTTTGTGATTTTCTTATAATTTTCACACACAGGTTGCACTTTAGCACTTTTGTCTCACGTTTTGGAGCCCTTGTCAAAAGAGTTTTAGCACTTTAGTTAGAGTTTAAGTGCTTTCGTTATAGTTTTAGCACTTTAGTTTGAGTTTTAGAGATTTCATTCATTAATTAGTGTTGTTGTAATAATCTAGTGCTTTTGCGCTCTTTGTTAGTCAGTTTTTTAAATTCTGTCAAAAAATTTAAATTAGCGCTTTTGTTAATATTTTAGCATTGTTTTTATTTGTTTTGCACTTTTGTGAGTACTTCGGTGGTTTTGTCCAAAGTAGTTCTTTTGTGTTCTCACACAGTAGCGCTTTTGTAACAGAGAGCTCAAAATTTTAACCAAAAAATTAAACTTAGGCTTGTGGAAGCCCACATAAAATCTTGGATTTCTCTTTAACTTGTTTACTTGTAGGTTTTTAACGATTTCTTGCAGGTTGGAGGAGTTTAATTTAGGATTTCAATTTCATTTTAACTTCTTTTCTAAAGTTGGTTAAAAAAGAATTCATATTTCCTCTTTTTCGGTAAAAAGAACCTCACACTTAGTTTTTGGTGTTTTAAAACAAATCAAAACTTGTCTTTTTGGGCTTAAAAAGAACATCATTTGCAAAGATGAAATTTACAACAACTTAACATTTATTTTTGCAAATTCACACTTGAAATTTGGGCTATAAAAAGAACAAACAAACTTGTCTATTTATTTACAAAAGCGATTTTTTTTTCAACAAACGTGCTTTCATTTTGTTGACTAGGATTTCACTTTCCTAGTTAGGAAACAAATTGCTTTATGGAATAAAAAGATCATTATGTCTGTTGGAGAAACATCTCCAAGTAGAAAATAGATCTCATTGCAATAAAAGGCTAAAAAGAACAAGTGTCTTTTGTGTTTGGCATGCTTGTGTAAATCTGTACAGTGGCCCCATTTCTAACACACAATATCATCTCCCTTGGCTCTCATGGTCCTAGGTGCAAGAGAAAAGTGTTAGTAATGCTCTAAGTTTTCTATTATTAAGAGAGGCCTACCAAGAAACACATTACTCTTGGGAATGACCTTGCATAGTAAATCTTTCGAGTTGCTATAGAGATCAGGTGAGAGAGAAAGTTGTAGCCTTGGGTGTAGTTGTTCCTATAATGTAGCTTGTTGAAAGGACACATGGACCCCATCATGAGTTACAAGGCTCTTAAATTAATCACTACAGAATGAACTTACATCCAACGAAATCAAAAATTACTAGACACCTCTTATTTTAGAGGCCCATATGTTCTATTGATTGAGGATATTTATGAAAAGTTCAGTGCAAGAGCATAGATGGTTATTCTCCCAGGATACTCACCATACATATTTCCTTGAGTAGAAATAGGGCTTTCTGAAAGGCTACTTGTAGCTTGATCAAAGTGGTGACTCCCCCATCATAGGGATCATCTATCTATTATGCTCACACAAGACTTAGTATATCACGTCTTTACCTACCACTGCGAGATACATAAGGTATGTAGTACCAAATTCGAAGAAATATCAAGATGTGGGTTGAAAATATCACAATTGACCAGGACCTTAGGGATAAAACGTGTTTGATTTGTCTTCATCTTGTTTTAGACTAGTAAAAATTTGGAACAACTTTAGGCCTTGGGAACACATACATTTATAAAGGGTAAAAAATTTCATGATTGGCTTAATTTAAACCCACACTTGTTGTGCCTTTTATTGAAAAGGGGCAAGATTATTGTTCTTGTGTGCTTGCTATGTTTTCTTGTCAAAGGATTTGAAAAAATTGAAACAAAGTATACATCCAACAAATATACATTAACATTGATAAACAAAACAAAATCAACAACTGAAACAAAGTATCAGCTTGTCATATCTTGAGAAAAAATAATCTTCATCAAAAGACCAAATTGAAGAAGAGACAACTTGGTTCAAAATCTCTTCTCAAAAGAAGGAATTTTTTTTATATCAATAGACAAATCTTTCTCTCACATAGAGTATTCTTGTGTCATATGCATTTGTACCTTCAGGGAAAATCCAATGAATTTGACAAAGAGCCTTTGAGAAATAGATCTTTCACTCAATATAGAGCTTTTGATTATCATAAGAACAAAGGGGGTAAGATCAATCCCGCTTTCTTTCCTAAAATTTGTATCACATACAATGAAGCTTGAGAGGAACCACCAACCCCTGTAAGAGAGGAAGAAGCAATAACTCCTTTCATAATAGAAATATTTTATTGAGACACATATTCTATCCACTTTCACATCCACACATCACAAATTCATTCAACTCTAAACACAAAGAGGTCTTGTCCTTATTACTTTCAGATATTACTTAAACAAACTAACAATTCATTTTTAGGATGTCTCTCAATCTAGGATCAATCATCCTAAGAGGCATTTCTATAAATATAGATAGGTTAAAACTAGTTTATGAGTGCATCCTCTCATTACTAGGTAGCTTGGATTGTAACACGTCTCAAACCTTTCTATACCTCATTGCATCAAATTGTTGAAAAACACAAAATCAATTCACAAAGAACTCTATTGACATCCAACCTTCAGTATTAGAGATCTATCTTCCACCAAAAATTTCAAAAAACTTGTTTTCCATCAAACATTTCATCACCACCTCATAGTCATTTTCACAACATCAACTTTCAAAACAATGGCTCAAACAAGATCAATGAAAAATCGACAACTAGAAATTGAAGAGGACTAAAACCTCAACGACTATCATGAGGACTTTGGAGGAGGCACTAATGATGAAGAACCCAACATTCCAACTCCAGAAGATATAGAAAGAGGACAACATAATCCAAAATTCAACACTCTTTGATGAAATTCTTAGAAATAATAACAATTCTCATTTCTTAAAACTCGCTCAAGAGGGTGCCAAACTGCCCTCCAACTTTGCTACAACACAAAATTATGACCAAAATAAGAGCAACATAACCATCATGATGGTGGAGGAGGTAGAGACTACTTTCACTATGACCCTAATCATCAAGGGAATCCTCCACCTCCTCCTCCCCCTTCAGAAATGGACATGTTGAGGAAACAAGTAGAAAATCTCACCCAACAACTGAACAGTGGTGTGAAGACCAATCAATTCTCAATTAATGATATTTGTCCATATCCATTTGACAGGAAGAGGCTTATGCCACCTTTTCCATGAGGGTTTGAAACACCCAAATTTAAAAAATATAGAGTCAAAGGAGATCCTAGGGACCATGTGCGATAATTTCACTCTGCTTGCTTAGAAGTGGCCTATGAGGACACATATTTCATGCCCCTCTTTCCTCAAAGTTTGGGAGGCACAACCAAACAATGGTTTTCATGATTGCCAGGTGGTATTAGAACATTTAAAGAACTGGTCCAAAAATTTATCGCTCATTATGCACACACCATGGAACAACTATGAGCATTTTGGGGAGAATCTTGGGGGGTTTTATTTCCCTTTTCCATTTATGTATGCTTCTTATTGTGTGTTTTATATCTCTCTTGATATGCATGTTAAGGTTTTTAAGTTCATTTGTGCTTCATTTTTGGTTGTGACTAACATATTAACATTTGGACTTGTCTTCTGTGCCTTTTGACATGCATCGTTTGGTGTACCCATGTCCATCATCATAGATAACAGGCTCCCTTTCAAAAATCAAGATGTTTGTCAACTCTGTGAGAAGTTTCATACCCAACACCACTTTTCCACCCCATATTACCCACAAGGCAATGGTCAAGATGAAGCATCCAACAAGAATATATGAAGGATCCTAAAAAAGACAGTCAATGATGCGAGCAACGATTGACACATTCATTTGAATCCAACACTATAGACATATCGAACTAGCATTAGAACCCCTACAACATGACCCCTTACTCACTGGTTTATGGAGAAGAATCCATCTTTCCTATTGAGGTTGAATTACCATCTCTATGAGTCTCCTTGCACATTCTCATAAAAGATGAAGAATATCGAGTCTCACATCTTCGGGACTTGGAACTGCTTGATGAAAAAAGACAAGTTGCCTACAACCACCTAAAGTCCTATCAGCAACACATGAGAAAAAGCTACAATCATATGGTCAAACCTCATACATTTGAAGTAGGAGATCTTTTTCTCAGGGATAATCCTCACAATCAATCAAATAGAGAACATCGGGGCAAATTTGAATCTAATTGGTTGGGTCCATATGTCATCACTGCCATCTTCGGGTTTGGGGCATATCAGTTAGCAACTTCAGAAGGAGAACCACTAGTATATCCGATCAACAACATGCATCTCAAATGGTTTCATACATAAGCTATGCAGAGCATCAGGCTCCTCCAATATTAGAAAATACCAAAAACATTCAGAAAAGAGTCCCGAAAAAAATGCAAAAATACAAAAAATCAAGAAAATTGTAAAGAAAAATCATTCATCCAAACAATGAAAACCACTCCAATGGCATCTTGGGTAAGTACAGTGGTGAAAACCTGGTAAACAGGTGTCATTCATAAAGGCTATGGCTCCATTGTCTTTCAAACTTGTTGCGATCACATCCATTGCATCCATTCATTCATCATTTATACCATGGCTTGTTATTGATCTGCAATCAAGATAATTACTTCATGTGTCTTGCATCACTCTTTCATTGTGACATCTAACTCGGGGAAAATGTTCTTAAGCCTACTGATGGGAATGGATTCCCCATTTATTGTGATTCATTGAGTTCCTCATTTAAAAATGTCTTGAGATAATACCAAAAACATTCAAAAAAACTCAAAAAATCCATAAAACATTTACAAAATGTCCTAAAGATAATACCAAACACATTCACAACATCCAAAAAATCCAAAACCATGACAAAAACATCAAAACAAATAAAAAAAATTGCAAAGTATATTATTCCTTGTACATACACATTGCAAAAGACACAAAACAACATTTTGAGCTACTCAAACTATGACCACCTATCAAATCAGCCAACAAATCAAAACATTTGCACACAACCATCTTCACAAGGATGCATCCTTCCTCACAAAACAAAGACATGGTAAAATTTTCTTTGAAAAGAAAATTCTATTTGGTTGATAAGCACTTGGTCAATTTGTTATTTATATATATTCATTTCCTACGCTACTCCAGGATATCCACAAGTGATTAGAGTAGCCAGGATGGTTCCTGATATCTTTTTCTTTGTTTGTTGTCTGTGGATTGTTATAAATGAAGTTCCGGGGCATATGCTAATGGTGTCTACATGGGATGTTCACTAAGATACGTGATCCTATGCAAACATATAGTCATGGATCACTATGTCTTACTGACTACAATGTATACCTAGACCATTTATACATGAACCAGAATGGAGGGGAACTTCCCTTGTCTATGATGTTTTCTTACAGGTGAAATGCTCAACCTTGGTTTTTGCTACCTCAGCTAAGATCGATACTACCATTCTCAATGATGAATATTAAGCACTATGAATAAGCCATGGATCACCATTTCATCTCATCTATATATATTGCATTCCATCCATCCATAAATCCATATCGCTGCATATCATTCATACATAGTAGTGACAATGGATACTCTATTTGTTGATCCTATTCCACATGAATGAGTCCTAGGTCATGCATACCTTCTATCTAACACTAAATCCCCCCTCACCCTCCCCATCTTGATCATCAACATCACATACCCTACATCATGTCCCATCAACCTAATCAAGCCATGTTCATCACCATCCATCTCTAATAGGAGGGGTTGTGTTCCCCATCCTAAGTCATCCTATAAGAAAAGAAAGTTACTATATCTACACATATACATCAACTCATGCACACCTATACTATAACCAAATACTTTTTCATCAAGGGTAAGTGCACAAAGATGGTGGTCAGAAAAGTGGACAAACCAAAAAAAACATGAAAAACAACAAAACGTGCATGGGGTATTTCAAATTTAAAGAACCCCGTACACATTTAGGCTCGTTTTGCCATGCCTAACCAAAGATAAATCACGTATGGGGTTTAAAGCATACTAACCGTGTACGTGGTTTATAAACTAAAACCGCGTATGTGGTTTAGAAAGCAAAAACCCCATATGCAGTTTAAAAATAAAAACCGCATATGTGATTTAAAAATAAAAACCACATACACGGTTTAAAAACTAAAACCGCGTACGCGGTTTAGAAACCAAAAACCTTGTACGTGGTTTAAAAACTAGAACCACATACATGGTTTAGAAACCAAAAACCTTGTATGCAATTTTAGTTTGTAAACCATGTACACGTTTGTCTGTCAATAAAATGCAATTCATTTAGCATTCCATTAGGTGTTTTGGTAGGATATATACATAAAATATAACATTTAAGTATAAGTGACATTTCTCTTTGTCTTTCTCATACTTTAAGTTATATTTTATGCATATATTGTCAGGATGTTTGAGAGTGGTTCCAGATCTCTAAGAGTTATAATGCAGATTTTAGTTTTTTGAGATTTCTTATAAATTTCAGACAGTCTAATTTCAGTAATTAGCATGCTCATATCACCCTTATCTCTCTTGTATCTTCCCTACATTCCCCCCCTCTCTTCCTTCCCTACATTTTTGTCTCTTAGGCATCTCCCTCTCTACTTTCTTCCCTCTCTCGTGTATCTCTCCCTCTCTTTCTCATCTCCCTCACCCTCTTTCTCTCTTTCATCTATCCCTCTATTTCTCTCCCTCTCTCAAATATCTTTATCTCTCCCTCTCTCCCCCTCTCTCAAGTGTTTCTCTCTCTCATTCTTTCCCTCTCCCTCCCCCTCCCTTTCTCTTCCTTTGTCAAGTATTTATTTCCTTCTCTCTATCACGTCTTTGGATATCAACCTCTCTCTCTCTCTCAAGTCTCTTTCTAGTCTCTCTCCCTTTCTACCTCTATCTCTCTATCTCACTCTCCTCCTCTACCAAGTGTATCTCTTTCCCACTCTCTCCCTATCTCCCTACCTCCCTTTCAATTTTCACTTATGTCTCTCTCTCTCTCTCTCTCTCTCTCTCTCTCTCTCTCTCTCTCTCTCTCTCTCCCCTCTATCAAGTGTATCTCTATCCCATTCTCTCCCTACCTCCCCCACTCCCTTTCTATTTCTCTCTCTCTCTCTCTCTCTCTCTCTCTCTCTCTCTCTCTCTCTCTCTCTCTCTCTCTCTCTCTCTCTCTCTCCCCCATTCTTTATCACTAAAGTCTCTCCCTCTTATCCTCATTCTCTCTATCTCAATCTCTCCTTCTCTCAGGTGTATCTCTCTGTCATTCTCTCCCTCTCCCCCACCTTCCCTCTCTCCCTTTCTCATTACCTCTCTTTCTCACTGTTTCCCTCTCTCCCTCTCTTCACACCTCTCTCTCTTTATTCTCTTGTAATATCTTTCTATCCCTCATTCCTCACTTAGACTCTCTCTATCTCTCACCCTCTTTCTTTCTCTCTCTCACCTTTCCTCCCTCTACCTCTTAGGTCTCTCTCTCTCTCTCTCTCTCCCTCTCTCTCTCTCTCTCTCTCTCTCTCTCTCTCTCTCTCTCTCTCTCTCTTTGAATCCCTCTCTCTCTGCATATCTCTTTCTCTAATTTATCTCTTCTCTCTCCCTCTCAGTCTCTATCTCTCTATCTCCCTCTCCTTCTCCTCTCTCCCTCTCCAGGGTCAAATTGTATTCTTAGGGGTCATATGGTATCCTAGGGATCCATGCATGTCTCCTAAGGGGTAATAGGACACCATATGACCCATAACAACACATAAGAGGTCATATGGAGTCCTAACGGGTCATAAGACACCATATGACCCCTTAGCACACCATACAACCCATAATGACACCAAATCATTTCCTAAGGGGTTATAGAACACTATATGACCTCTTAGGACACCATACGACTGATACCAACACCATATGGAGTCCTAAGGGGAAAAATGGTGTCCTAAGGGATCATAGGAGAACCCAAACTTCAAGGACACCATTTTGTGTATATTCATGTCATATGGTATTCTTAGGGGTCATATGGTATCCTAGGGACCCATGCATGTGTCCTAAGGGGTCATAGGACACCATATGACCCATAACGACACGTAAGAGGTCATATGGAGTCGTAAGGGGTAATAAGACACCATATGACCCCTAGCACACCATACAATCCATAATGACACAAAATGGTGTCCTAAGGGGTCATAAAACACTATATAATCTCTTAGGAAACCATACAACCTATAACGACACCATATGGAGTTCTAAGGGGTCAAATAGTGTCCTAAGGGGTCGTAAGAGACCATATGACCCCTAATGACACCATATGGTATCCTAAGTGGTCATACGACACCATAAGACACATAAAGACATCATATGATATCCTAATGGTTACTAGGACACCATATGACCCTTAGAACACAATATGACCCCTAGCAACATCTAAGGGGTCATAGGACATTATATGATCCCTTAGCACACCATATGACCTATAATGACACCATATGACCCTTTAGGACACCATATGGTGTTGTTATGGGTTGTATGGTGTCCTGAGGGGTCATATGGAATCCTATGACCCCTTAGGACACCATATAGTGTCATGATGGGTTGTATGGTGTCCTGAGGGGTCATATGGCATCCTATGACCCCTTAGGACACCATATGACCTCTAATGACACCTAAGGGATCATATAGTGTCCTAAGGTGTCATAGAACACTATATGACCCTTTAGGACACCATATGACCCATAACAACACCATATGGAGTCCTAAGGGGTCATATGGTGTCCTAAGGGATCATAGAACACCATACGACCCCTTAGGACACCATATGACCCATAATGACACCTAAGGGGTCATAAGACACCACATGACCTATAAATATTATCCAACCAATACATCCACAAAATCCAAAGAAACCAATATGTTCATTTTCTTCAAATGTTCTACTTTATATACTATCTTCTTAAAAAAACAAAAAATGACCACCTTGTCAATCTTCTTATCACCTTATATATATGCAAACAAAAAGAAGATATATTGGAGGTAGAGAGAGAGAGAGAGGTGGATAGAGGGATTGGGAGAGAAAGAGTGAGAGGGAGGAAGGGATGGAAGGATATTACAAGAGACTAGATAGAGAGAGGTGCAAAGAGAGGGAGAGAGGGAGAAAGAGAGGAAGTGAGAAAGGGAGAGAGGAAGGTGGAGGGGAGAGGGAGAGAATGAGAGAGAGATACACCAGAGACAAGGAGAGAGTGAGATAGAGAGAAAGAGGATGAGAGGGAGAGACTTCAGAGAGAGAGAGAGAGAGAGAGAGATGGGGTATGGAGGAAGGGAGAAGGGGAGAGAGGGAGAGGGAGAGAGAGAGAGAGGGGGAGGGAGAGGAAGAGAGGGTAAGAGAGGGAGAGGGAGGGAGAGAGATAGAGGGAAAGAGAGATAGTGAGAGGGAGAGAAAGAGAGGCACCTTGTATGCGCTTGAGAGGGGGAGAGAGGGAGACAATACACATACATACACACATATGTTTGTGGATATATACTTAATATATTATATATATATATATGCATATATATATATATAAATATTATATATTATATATTTTTATATTATATAAATTATATATTATATGTATATACACATATTATATACAATATCATATTATACACATTCCCAAAATTTAAACAAATATAATAAAAATAGCACGTACGCATTTTCTATAGTAAAAATAACGTGTACGTGCTTTCTATAGTAAAAATAGTGTGTACGTGCTTTTTATCTAGTAAAAATAGTGCATACATGCTTTTTATAGTTAAGATAGAGTGTACGCGCTTCTTACACCAGAAGTACCCCATACGCGCTTTTTATACCATAGGTACCCCATACGCTTTTTTGACTGTTTAGGCTTGGAAATAGGTCTGGATGACAAAGCTACGGTTTGGAAGTTTGATTTCCCTCCTTTTTGGCGTGTTTTACTTTATCAACTTGGTTTCTCAACTTTGTCATCATCAGGTTTACACTTCATCAAGTGGGTATTTCTAAAATTTCCGCCATATTTTCACCCATCTTCTGAGATCTCTAGTGATATAATTTTTTTAAAATTTGAACAACAATAACATATTATTATTGAATTTCTTTTACTAGTGTCTCCATAGTTCTCACAGACATATGTGCACCATTTTTTTAATAACTTTTGATATACTTATCCAAATTTTAAAAAAATTATATATTATTGTAGTGAACTTGATTCTTTACAATTAAAAAAAATAAACACTACATTTTCAATTTTTTTAGTGCAACTTATGCTTTGTACATTAATAGGTACCTAATTTTTAGGATGTGCTCGATCGAAAAAATCATAAAAAAGAAAATACTCAAAAAAAAATTACAAAAAAATACACATATTCTAGTGCTCACTCTTAACTATCTTTCTACCAAAGGATTTGTCAAAATACTAAATTTAAGTATGACTTTTTTGATGCGCATGTCAGACACTATGTTATGTTTTTCTAAACAAATCAAGGTCTATTTTTCATGCACAAAGGATTTGACCACCTTAACCTTATCCAATTTTGAAAATTTTTAGTATTTTGGAAACTAGATGCAGAGTACTATAATATTTGTCATTTTCTTATCTTCATATCTTGAGTGGATGACTTTCAAATTTGGCCTACAAGTTCATGTTCACCTGATTTCAGAAAAAAAGTGTCCACTTATACCCCACTTTTTGACCACCATCTTTGTGCACTTACCCTCAACTATCTTCGCGTCTCAACAGGTAATCACTTATGGAAATCCTAGACTAAAAAAGGTATTTACATCAATTTTGTAGTCTCCATAGGTACACTATGTCCAACAAACACCACAAACAATCAACAACGCAAACACTATGAATTGATCAAGTAATCAAACACAATCAAAAAGAACAATTGCATCAATTGTCTAAGTCTCAATGAGTATTTTGCTTCAGATACCTTGACTTCATCAGCCAATTACATCAATTGTCTAAGTCACAACATGTCACTTTGATTCACTTAGACTTTATCCTGTCCAAGCGAACAACTGGCATCAATTGTCACACTTTGACTCAACCAGGGCAATTTAACTTATTGCACCAGATTGTCCAACCAATTTTGATCAATTGTACATTATAAATCAAAAGCACAAACACTACATTTGCACTGTATCTCTTGCATGACCTAAGGGTACTCACTAGCTTTCCCTTTTCCATATTCACTCCATCTTCTTCCATTCTTTTGCCATTATTTCTAATTTCTTGTATTCTACCTCCCCTCAACTTCTTTCTCTTTTTCGAGAGATCGCCTGATTTTTTTAAAAAAATTGGCCCATCTCTCGAGGGGGTATACCACCCACTAAATTAACATTTATGGGGCACATTTCTCACACCTATCTTTCTTGCTTCGAAATGCTGCAATAAACTGCACCGTCTCAAAGAGGGGCAAATGTAGACACATAAATCTGTCCACTTAATTAAATGAATATTTAGTATTTATTTTATTATTTAAACAATCAATTAATTAAATTAATATTTAATTAATTCATCTTGAACATCTTCTCCTATTAATTAAATAAATTATTTAATTTATTTAAATTAATTCATTAAACCATACTCCAACAATGAATTAAATGAATAAAGTATATCTATTTAATTAACTCATTTCCTCATTTAAATAAATATTTATTTAAGTCTTTAAAACCCTCCCACTTGCATTCTCCTTCAAATGCAAGTTGCACAATTTTAGTTGAAATAAATGAATTTTATTTTAATTAAAATCCTATTTTCTCTCACCCACCAAACCCACTTGCATCCTAAACCCCTTAGATAGATTATTCTAATCCATTCCAAATTAGCTTAATCACCCTCCCTAATTATTGTTACATTCCTAAGCAAAGAGAAGTCACTTCTCAAAGCCTCAAAGTCTTTAAAATGCATTAAAGACTTTTTATCCTTCAACAAGTTGGTTGGAGACTTTCCCTCTAAATCAACCCTCATATAACTCATGGGTCTCTTCAAGCCTTTATTGCTTTGACCATGGCTATCCCCGCTAACTCTTGCACAAGAGTTTATCCATTGGATAAAGGCATTATTCATTGGATAAAAACTTTATTCACTAACTCAAGCCTAACGAAACCCTCCTAGGGTAACCTTCATGTCATCTCAAGCATTTAATGCTTCTTCCCTCTCCTCTCAAGCCATGTCATGTTGACACTTTTGATCATGGGATTGGGTTGAAAGTTATCATATGGATCACAAGCCCATCAATCCTGGCCCTTGTTAAGATTACTTAATCTTGACCTCTTATTAATAAATAGAGCTTTTATTATTCATTTTCAAAATTAGAAGTTTTTGTGCATCAAACTTATAGTCATTTTTAAGAGAGCATTTAGAAGCATTTGCATTGTTATTTTACTAAAATTTACATAGACTAATTAGGTGCTTTCTTATAGTAATTTATTTACACTTGCATGAGCATTTGTTTTCATTTTCACAACCATCGTGAATCCTCATAAGACATCCATGGATAGTGTTAAAAGCTGAGAGCTACACTCATGTGGGACTTGGAGAAGAGAGGAACAAGGGAGGAACAAGTATGAGCATTTTGGGGAGCATTTTGGGGGGTTTTCTTTTCCTTTTTTGTTTATGTATGCTTCTAATTGTGTGCTTTATATCTCTCTTGATATGCATGTTAAGGTTTTTAAGTTCATTTGTGTTTTGTTTTGGGTTGTGACTAACATATTAACATTTGGACTTGTCTTTTGTGCCTTTTGATGTTTGTCAGTATGGTTTAAGATTTGTAATTTGCTTATTGGGAGATATAAAGTATTTAGAGATTTTCTCATTTACATATAGAACAAAGCCGCGTGAAATTTCAAACCTTGAAAAATCAATGTCAAGTTTTAATAGAAAGTAAAAATAAATTTTGTAAACTCTTTTTGATACATGAATATTTGTTTTCATTATTTTCATTGATTATTTGAAGAGTTTTGAATTTTGTATGACAAAAGAAAAAATTAAATTGATCAAGTAACTTCATTATATTCTTTGATATTTATAGTTTCGGCTATGTTTTGAGTAAAATATTATTAATAGGATATTTAATTTAAAAAAAAATATACAAATAATAATATTAAGAAAAAAAGTCAAATATTATGTATTGGAATATGAACATTTATTTTTATTATTTTTCTTGATTACTGTGAGAGTTTAGAATTTTGTGTGATCTAAAAATAAAATATTAAAGTCCTCAAACAACTTCATTATATGTTTTGATAGTGATAGTTTGGCTTGTTTGATTAAAATATTACAAATATAATGTTTAATTTTATATTTAAAATATTTATACAAACAATAATATTAAGGAAAGAAAAATGTGAAATATTAGATATAGATTTAAAGAGGAACATATAAGTATATTATTTACTACATTTTTAATGCTATTTTTTTTTATACTTTCACATATGTTTTGATTGAAGTGTTGTTAAATTGAATGTTCAATTTAATTTTTAATAAGAAATAATGAATAATTTTTTTAAATTAAAATTTAATTTAAAGATCAAATAATTGTTACCTTGTGCATGGTCTACTTTAATTTGTTTGTTGTTTTATTAAGAATGAAAAATCAAAGTCAACTAATAATAGCTATTAAAATATAGTAATAGTTATTTTGTTTGTTGTTTCATTAAGAATGAAAAATCAAAGTCAACTAATAATAGCTATTAAAATATAGTAACAATTATCATTGTTCAAAATTGGGCAAATAATGGAAGAAAAGTGGCAATAAATTTTGTAAATTATAACAATTTTTTATGTGATTTCTATTATATAAAAAAAATTTAATCTATTTTTCAATGCTATAAAAATACAAAATTTATTTAAAAAAAATTATATTATGCAAATTTATATTTTTGATTAAATATTATTTTATATAAAAAATAACTATTACCCTTTCTTATTACTTTGGAGTACTTCTAAATTCCGCAGTACTGACAGCGGTGACCTGTGTAAAACAGTGGGAGATTTAAAATTAAGACCGGTAATATTCCTTATGCGGATGAAGGTAGATCATTAAGTAAAAAATTTAGGAATGTAGATTAGGACGAATGAGTTTGAGAACAAATTTGTATGCAATTAGTTACAATTAAAAATGTAAATGTAGCAATGTCAGAAGGAGAAAGTAAAATGATAAGAAATATTAATGTTTGTTAACAATAGATTAATGATCTTTTAACAATTAAATTTTTTATTTTTATTTATTTTTAAGAATGTTGATTTTGGGAAAGTATACAAGGATTGCTAAGGTGGACTCTCCTAGAAATGAAAAGAATGAGTTTGAGAACAATTTTGTATGCAATTAGTTACAATTAAAAATGTAGCAGCGTCACGAGGAAAAAGTAAAATGATAAGAAATATTAATGTTTGTTAACAATAGATCAATGATCTTTTAACAATTAAATTTTTTCATTTTTTTTTATGAATGTTGATTTTGGGAAAGTATACAAGGATTTCTAAGGCGAACTCCAATCCTATTCTACACTCTCTTTTCAATTGACAATTTGGTTTTTAAGATTCTCACATTCTATTCAAACTATATGCTATTTAAAACCATGGTTAGCATAGAATTCCATAAGAAAACAAGAGCCTTTTCATTGAAGAGAGCATTTCATTAAGCCAATTGGGACTCAATAGCATAGGTACAAACTTTAAAAACTTTTACCATTACTTTCCAAGAATGTTATCATGACAAGACACTTTAGTGTAGGTAGGAGCATGTTGTATAAGGAAAAATAGATGCTATGGATTGAACTACTATTTCTTGTTCGCTAGTGTATTTTCCTATTAGATGCCTATTATCCTTAGCATTTATAAGACGAGCATTTTCTACCATCCTTGACCTTGATGCATAGCTTATGATTGAAGATAATATTTTAGCCTATTAAAATAAAAATAGCAATTTAGGCATGTTAATGTTATTCTCTACTTCTTGTAAATCTATTGTACCAATCCTCATAGTTCATTTCTTTCCTTGATTCTTCACATGTATCCATATTGTCATTAGAGATGAAGATTTGTTACCTATTGGTTTGGGTGCACTAGTTGTTTTAGATCACATTCATGTGATACACATGCTCAATTATAGATTGTTGGATTGATGTACCTAGTTATACTTGCCTAGAAGTATCTAGTAATGTATTTTCAAATATCCCTTCTAACACTAGATCCTTCACTATCTCATTATCCTCACCTTAGATCATTAATATATTTTTTTGTCATCTAACTTATATAAAAGGTAAATCCAGATGCTAATGGAAATATCTGAGGCAAGGAAAAAGAAAGGTAGACTCTGTTCCTCCATTGCATTTGATGCTAGCAATATCACAAATAAAGATGAATGGTGTAAATGTTTTGAGGGATTTAAATCCCAAATGGACCCCACCCAATAAAGTTAGCCATGCTGAAAATAATCTCTTGGAATATCAGGGGCCTTGAGGCTCCTGATAGGAAATATATCATCAAGAGATTCCTTAATGGACATAAAGACATGGATTGTCTCCTTCTTCAAGAGCTAAAGGTTGTTGGCTTCACTTTGCAAATCGACCTGAAATGTATTTGGAGGGAGGCTAAATCCTTTTATACTAACCATTCCAAGGGTAAACATGGTACAACCATACTACTTAGTCCTAGATGGGCTAACAAAGTGATTAACTGGGGTCAATCCCCCTGTGCTAGGGCTATTTGGGTTTCTATTCAGCTGGATGACCAAAAGTTTGGAATATGTTATGTATATGCCTCTAATGACTATAGAGAGAGGGGGGAGCTTTGGAACTGGCTTGTAGGTTTGGAGGACATCCCTTGGATTGTGGGGGGTGATTTCAATATGATTGAACATGCAAATGATAAAAAAGGAGGCAACAAGTTTGAATGAAAGGGTATGGAAAGGTTGCAGTGGGATAGAATGATTAATAAACTACATCTTGTTCACCCTATTGCTAGAAGGAAAGGCCATCTGAACAATGTGTGGTATACTTGGCGTAATTACCAGCAAATGAATAAGAGAATCTATTATAGGCTGGATAGACTCTACTTCAATAAAAATCACTTTGACATTGGCAAAGGAACTAATGGGGATCAATACTATGTCTCTCCATACACACTATTAGACCATCACCCCATACTAATGGGTATTGATCTCTCCTCCTTTGGTCACCCCCCTCTACAAGACTTGCTTCCTTCACTTTAAACACTAGGATCTTGGAGGATGAGGATCTCTGCTTTGCCTTGGCCTTCATCAGATTGATTAACATGAAAGATCAACACTGAATTTCTAATATTGACAAATGGAATCTAAACATTAAAAGTTGGACCACCCTTTGCCAAACAGTACAGAAAAAGAAACTCAAGGATGCCAAGAGGGTTGAGAGGATACTTCAGGAAGATCTTTGTAATGAAAAGATGAATCTTCAGGACTCACCTAATGATGAAATCCTTACTAACACCTTGGTGTCAATCAAGAACTAGCTTAGGAACATTCAAAATGAGAAGGTTAGAGGGTTGAAAACTAGGGCCAAATTGAATTGGTTGGATTCGGGGGACAAGGGCTCAAAATTTTTCTTCAAAATTCTTAAGGTCAAAAAGGCAAAAGAGAGCAGCATTTCTATTTGGGAAAATAATACCCACATTACTGACACGGAGGAGATCCTCAAGTGCTTCACTAAATTCTACCAAAACTTATTCACTGCAGTAAATGTAAATGATGAACATAGGGCTGCCAGGGTACTCATTAAGGAGTTGATCCCACCTAAGATTAATGAGGAGGACATTGAGTTTGTAGGGAGTCCCATTTCAAAAGAGGAAATTCAAAAGGTTGTCTCCTCAATGGGAAATGATAGATCCATTGGACCGGATGGTTTTCCAGTGGAATTTAACAAGAAGAATATTAGGTGGATTGTTGGTGACCTCCATAGCCTATATGTTGAAGCTATTAATAAAGGAACTCTAGGAAAAGAAGTCAACCAAGGGGTGATCAAGCTCATCCCTAAGGAGGGGGACAAGACATTGCTAAAGAACTGGAGGCCTATCACGCTATTAAATGTCTCCTATAAGATCTTGGCCAAAGTGTTGGCTAATAGGCTGGTTAAAATCCTTCCAAAGATAATCAGTCCTACCCAAACTGGCTTTGTTAAAGGTAGATATATCCTTAAAAATTTGATCACCTATTGGGAATCACTCGAGTGGGCTAAGGAGTCAGGGTAGAACAGGGCCATGTTGTTGATTGATTTTGAAAAGGCATATGATAGGATAGATTAGAGCTTCATAATTCAGATGTTGGTGAGTCTGGGGTTCCCGAAGATGTTGTGTAGGATATTTCATACTTTACTCTGTGAGGCCAATGTTATTGTTGATGTAAATGGAATCAGATTTGATAATATTCTTCTCTCCAAGTCAATAAGACAGGGTTGCCCACTTGCCCCAACCTTATTTGTGTTGGCTACTGATGCTATGTACTATGTTCTTAAGGATCACAATATGATCCCCAAGGTCAAAGGCATCTTTCTCCCTAATAAAGAGGAAATTATCAATGTTCAGTTATTGTTGATACAATTGTCCTGCTTGTCTTGGAAGAGGAGAACCTATCCTCTCTGTTGCACAACATTGAAATCTTTTGCAAGGCTTTAGGCAACAAAATTGCTCTCCATAAATCAATCTTGCTATGATGGACTGATTCCCCCCCTAACTAGCTATCTAAAATTGACTTAAAATGGGGAGGAATGAACCCAATCACTAGATATTTGGGTATCCCTTTCTCTATATCCCCAAATCTAAAAGAAATGTTGGAGTCGTTAAGGAATAAGGTGGATAAAAAATTGAATAAATTATATAGAAACTTCCTCTCCTTGGAAGGTTGGTTTCAAGTTTGTCAAAAAATCTTGTCTTTATACAACATCTATTTCTCCTCAACTTGGCTATTCAGTAATTACCAGTTCAATTATCTTCAAAAACAAATTAGGAAATTCCTATGGTTGGATGGGAATGGGAAAAGGAAACAACATGCTATAAAATTAGATTGGTGTATTAGATCTAAGATGCAAGGGGGCATGGGCCCCAAAGACCTCAAAATTTAGGGCATTGCCTTGGTTGCCAAGTGGATCTTTAAAGCCATTGATGGCAATGAACCTTGGAAAATTCTGATCAGACACAATATACAGTGCTCCCTCCCTAAAAAGGAAAAGAAATGGAGGAACTTGCCCATGTGGGACTTGATTACTGGCAATTTTGAGATCTCTCCTGTGGTCTCAGAGGTCTTTAAATCCATATGGAGGGCTTGGAACCATGTCAAACAATTCATCAGGAACACTGGCATTGTTGATAATAAGGGTACTCTCAACTTGGGCATATCTATATGGTGGAATATTCTGCATAATGGGAAGCAACCGGCCTGCCTTCAAGGGTGTTCTGCCTTGAAATGGCACAACTTAGGTCTTGTTAATTTTGAACACATCTTGAAAAATGGTTCTATGATTTCTTGGGATGCTCTTAGTTTAGCTTTCAGCCTCCCGATCTCCCAAGCCAGAACCTACCATGTCCTCAAGACTGCACTCGACCCCTTCCTCTCCTCATCTTCCCCTCCTTCGCTCTCTCCAGTTTCTTCCCATTGTTGGGTTGATGACTCTCCCCTCCCTCTAATGAAAGACAAACTTGTCTACTCTTCCCTTCCTGATTTTGACGATATCCTAACTTATCTCAATAATGTTTGGAACCTCACCTAGGATTCTGAAAAGTGGCATTCTGCTCTCTTGAGATTCTGGTCCGCTCTAACTGAACCAAAATAACATTCTTTGCCTAGAAAATTTTGCTTTACAGGCTCCCTCTTAAAGACAATAATGGCAACCCCCTATTGTGTAGATTGTGTCATCTCCCTAAATCTGCACTACATATTTTTTTTGAGTGTCATTTCGCCAAAGAGGTGTGGAAATTGTTTGGTCTTTCAATTGATACTAAATATCTTACTATTGATGAGGTGATACTTGGTTATATTAAAGGTGGCAAGAAATGTGCTAATCGTTTTTGGTCTATTATCTCCTTGGAAATTCTTTGGATCATTTGGAAATCTAGGAATGATGATGTGTTTATTGGCAAGGGTAGATACCTCATTGAGTCTCTTAGGACACTCATTCTTTACCTTGTTACTATGTAGGTCACACTGGTTCTCTGCCTTGACGAAGTCAAATTTGACAGATGGTTGAATGATGGTGCAACATATGTCTTCATCAGGGAATTGTCTCATGGGTTTACCTGGGACCTAATGGGAATTAATAAGACACACTTTGAGTAAGCATTAATGAATCTTATGTAGGAGATGGAGTCAAGACAATAAAGAGAAAACTTCATTCAGATGGAACTGGAAGGACTACCTACCCACCCTTTTAGAGACCAGTTCATCGAGGGACATGTATAGGTGTGGTGCGAGGGTGAATTGGGATGGACTGTGTAGCTCCACCCTTTGGGAGACAATGTTGATCTCGACTCCTCCTTCCTCTTTAGCTAGTTGATAACCTATTTCTTTTATGATATACAACATATATGGGACCTCCAATACTATATTTTTGTACATTTTGGGTTATATTCTATATTATTCCTATGCTTCATTCGTAACCTGTATGTAATGGACATATGATATGGCCCGTGGGCTTTCCAGCCGTGGTTTTTTTGATACTATGAGTCCTATCTGATAGATGGCTATGTGTTTTCCAGCCAGGACTTTTGAATTTTGTAATGTTGTTCTATGATACTTAATACAAAAAATGTTAGTAAAACTTCTTGTAGGATTGGAATTTCTTTCTTTTGTTGATTTGCTAATGTTGATGTTAGGACAAATAGCACTAGATTCTCTTCAACATGACCATCTTGAACACTTTTTTTTATTGGATCTTGAGTTACTACATGATCGAATATTTGGATACTTGGAACATCTTGTATAGAGACATTTATTTAGGCTTCTTATTGGTTGGTTTTTCAATGTACTATTATGCATAAATAATTGGATCATTCTTATTGAGTTAAAAAGTTATTAGTTAAGAATCACATAATTAGTTGGAATTATCTATCATGATACTTCTTCTTGAATCTCAATTTATATTTACTTAATAATATCTAATGTCTCATCAATCTACTTCATGCAAAGCCTCATTTTTAGTTTGAATATTACCTATTTGTATATTCTCAATTATTTGTTCTACTTGTCTTTGGCTATTGAATTTTTCTTGCAAGACCTCTTATTCTTTATTCTTGTAATAAAAAATAATATAATATAGTTAAAATATTACATCATTTTAGGGTGAATTTTATAGAGAATTATACCATTCTTAGACTACTGAACCACATAGGGTCACAAAGAGAGATTTCAAATAGATTACTAACTACAAGGGTTTTGAAGGGTCCATGGATCAAACCTAGCAATCTATGGTGGAACCACATAGTGAAACCTTGTGGAATGCTAGGAAGATTTTTAATTATGTTTTCATTTTGTTTTTGAGGCAAGGAAGTCTGATCTCTAGCTTTTCCACCATACCCTAGGCTTGACACGTTGAGTTGGCAAGCAATGGGGAACATGGACAACAGGCCCTAGATGAGTAAATTTGATGCTTGAAATTGATACCAGGTTGTAGTGGACATCCTGATGGTTGTTTAGACCTTAGAACATCATTATATTTCTTGGACCTTTGAACTGGTGAAGACATTTGAGCTAAACCCTAGTTTGTAGGCTTAAAATGAGGAAAGGAGGCCTAAAATAGGGTTCAAAGGGTTAGAAATCAAATCCAAATCCAATTTTAAGATATTCTTTGAAACTTCCAAAAGGGTGTCTAAAAAAGAAAAGAGTTCATCGGGGTGTTCAAGATTTTTGGAAGTTAAGTGCAAAATACCTTGCCGATAGGGCTAATTGGACTAGGTCTTCTAGTAGGCCTAAAAGAGCAAATTAGTTCTAAGGCTAAGAATCGGTAAACACCAAAGACCTAGTTGAAGGGATAGGGTTGGAAATAAAAAGAAAATCAACCCTAAGTGATTTGGGTTTGAGTGTATGAAGATCCTAAGGTAGAGGGGATTGGCTCATGGCAAAGTGTAAGGAGGTGTTGGGCTGAGGGATCTCAATTGAGGAGTGTTGGACTCTTACAAGACAAGAGGTGGTCACCTTGGTCTCTAGACCTTTGGAAGGTTAGTAAGGGTGAGCCCTACAACCTTTGGAAGGTTGAGTTAGTGGGAACCATTGGATGGTTCAAGAGGTAGCCTAGAGAGACACCAAGAACAAGCAAGCTCTGAAGGAGTCAACATCCTCTCTTCATTAGATTTCTATAAGAGCCACTTGATTCAAAAAAGTGGTGTATCTCAGACCAAGAGGTAGAATCAAAAGCTAGCAACATGCCACCTAAAGCAATGAGTCAAGAGACCATTAGAAACATGGTCTAGGACACACTAAATGAAGCTTGAGACCAAGATTCCAAGAAAAGTAAGGGCAATATCACATAGTGGGGTGATGAAACTGATGATGAAGATGCAAATGTGATAGGAGTGGTAGCAGAGAAGAAAGAGTTGGAGAAAGATTAGCCAATCTTCTTAGATGTCCTTAAATCTCTCAATAAAGATAAGTTAGATGGTTTGTTGGTCTATAGTGGAAGGCTGAATGGAGAAGAGCTAATGTATTGGATAGAAGCTTTGAACAACTATTATGAATACAAGGAGGTTGCATAAGAGAAGAGGGTCAATATGGCTAGGACTAAGTTGAAAGGATCAACTTTAGTATGGTGTAACATGATGCAAGAAGATAGGGAACAAACCAAAAGAAAGAAGATCAGAATCAAAACTCAATTCCTTCCACTAGATTAGGAGGTGCAGATACACAAGAAATTGTTGAGTTTGAGGAAAAGGGAAATGGATGTGAGTGCTGATACAGAGGAGTTCAACAAACTAACTCTAAGAGAAAGGAAACAAGAGGAAGAAATGGAGAAGGTAGAAAGATACCTAAATGGTCTAAGACAAAACATTCAAGATGAAATTATCATGATGGCACCTAAGATATTTCATAAGAGTTTTTAGTTGGCCTTGAGAGAAGAGGACAAGATCAAGAGGAAAAGTGAGTTTAATCAAAGAGGTAGAGGTGGTAAAGGATTCAGAGGAAGAGGCACCTTTGGAAGGGGTCATAACTTTGGAAAGAATGAAGAAAGAAAACAAACAAAACATAGTGGGGATAACTTTAGGAAGAATGGTCCGTTTAGAGGCAACTCTAGAGGAAGAAAAAACTTTAGGGGCAGATTTGGTACTCAAGGGAGAGGACCCACAGTCTTCTCTGGTAAATTCTTTCATCATCATCAAGTGGGCCACATAATGAACCGGTGTCCTAAAAAGACTTCAAGTTATTATGTAAGTGAAAGAAGAACATAATTGGTGCAGTAGGAAGACAATCAAAGTGTTACCTCGCCAATCAACAAAGTTGGACTAGTTTTAGATGGAGAAAACCTGATGTTAAGGAGGACCTTGTTGAAGGTACCGCAAGCCAAAGAACCTACTCAAAGAAAGACACTCTTCAAAACCACTTTCAGATCATATGGTAAGATTTGTAAGGTCATAGTGGATTCAGGGTCTACTAAGAACATTGTAGCAGTTGAGAAGAGAGATAAACTCAAGTTGAAAATGTTGCCACATACCAATCCTTATAAGGTATCATGGCTGAGTAAGGGACAACATGTGCTATTTGATGAGAAAGCTTGGATGGATTTTGAAATTGGAGAGTATAAGGATAGAGTGCTATGTGATATACTACCTATGGATGCATGCCATTTGTTTCTTGGATGCCCTTGGCAATATGATGTCAAAGCCATACATGATGGGGAGAAGAATTCTTATTTTATCACCAAGGAAGGAAGGATGTTCCAAATGGATCCATTGGTTATTCAAGGAGAAGAAAGACATGTAGGATCAAGTGTTATGTTTCTTAGTGGGAAGGAGTTCCTAAAAGAGTTGAAGCATGAGGGGGACCAAGGATATTCCATCATAGTGAAACCAAAAGAAGAGGCAAATTCTTAACCTAAACCGGTAATACCTCAAGAAGTGAAGACCTTGTTGGGCCGGTACAAGGAAATTGTTTTCAATGAAATACTAGATGATTTACCCCCATATATAGATGTGAACCATCAAATAAACCTCATACTCAGAGCTACCTTGCCAAACAAAGCTGCTTACAAAATGGCACCAACTCAAAATGAAGAAATAACAAGAAAAGTGCAAGAACTGCTAGATAAGGGGTTGATAAAGAAGACTTTAAGCCCATGTGCAGTACCTACCATGTTGGTACCTAAGAAGGATGGAAAATAGAGAATGTACACAAAATAAAGGGCCATCAACAAGATTACCATCATATACTGGTTTCCAATGCCAAGAATTGAGGACCTAATGGACTACCCAGGAGGAGCTTGTTACTTTTCAAAGTTGGATTTGAAATTAGGCTATCATCAAATAAAGATCAGACTTGGAGATGAGTGGAAAACAACCTTTAATACTGATGAGGGGCTCTATGAATGGTTGGTGATGCCCTTTGGGCTTACAAATGCACCTAGCACCTTCAAGAGACTCACGAATGAAGTACTTGCAGAGTTTATTGGTAAATTTGTGATTGTTTATCTTGATGAAATTCTAATTTTTAGTAGGTTGAGGGAGGAGCATATTAGACATTTGGATCAAGTCTTGAGGAAGCTACATCAAGTAAAGCTGATGGTCAACTTAGACTAGTGTGAGTTCTTCAAAACTGAACTAGTTTATCTTGGTTTTGTAGTTTCTCAAGGTTGTTTGAAAATGGATCCAACAAAGGTAGATGCAATAGTCAATTGGCCTACTCTTATGTCAATAGGATATGTGAGAATTTTTAATGGAGTAGCTTCATTCTATAGGAAATTTATTAGAGGGTTTAGTCATGTATGTGTACCCATACTAAATACCATCAGACGAGGAATGAAATGTCAGTTTAAGTGGACTAGTGCAATAGATAAGGTGTTTGAATTGTTGAAACAAAAAGTGGAAAAATTACCTTATCTTAGCCTCCCTGATTTCAATCATATTTTAACTGTCGAGTGTGATGCTAGCAAGTTGGCAATAGGGGCAGTTGAACTCATTGATATGAAGATCTGATGTTAGTTTACTTGTTCATGCATGAGAGAGTAATGGTACTATAGTATTGAGATAAGAGGAAAGCTTAGCAAGTGACCGGTTTATGACTGTTTGAGCTATACTGGATGTTATCAGTTGCACTCTGTTTTAACTGGTGTTCCTGTTTGTGAGTCATTTGGAGTATTTGTTGTCAAACCAATTTTGTACTGTATTTGTGTTTGTACTGATTCACCCCCCCTCTCAGTACCAGTTTGGTACTAGTGGTTCATGATTAAGTTATCAATTGGTATCAGAGTTCTATAACTTCTCAGAACTCGTTAACCTCAAGTTACCCAGTTAAGGGATTTGAATCAAGCCTGTTAAGACCACCTTGTTAGGGGATTTTGCATCAATCTAGTTAAGGCTACCCTGTTAGGGGATTTTGCATCAATCTAGTTAAGGCTACCCTGTTAGGGGATTTTACAACTGTTGAAGTGGTTAGAGATCAACAGGAATTACAATGATCTGATAACAACACTCAATGCTAATGCATATCCATTTTGGCTCCTCTTCTCCTTCTACACATTCACTTTGCAGATATCTCTTCCTTCCTTTGGTCTGGCAAGAATCACGTATCTCTTCCCTTGGATACACACTTTACACCTTTTTCCAACAACCTTAGAAAGAAACACAACATCAACCTTATAGGAAACAGACAGGTCGATAGCAAAAACCCTAAACCCTAAACCTGTTAGGTTAAGTAATTTAGGCGGTTTAATCCTGACCATTGAATCATACTGCATTAAATGCAACAATCTTGAATCGATCTCAAGACATTCTCCATCATCCATTTTCCACCGATTTCATGGCGGCTGATAATCCATCACGTGTTATCATCGTTTGACAGACTTCACAAATTCCCGAGGTAGATAGGAATAGTCTTCTTCATGCAAGATCCTTCATGTGCACAGAGCTTACGTGGCAACATGATCTGTTCTCTATTATATTGCTGACTCATCACACAAAGATCACCAATTGAGTCACACAGACTTGAGGTATTCCAACTGGAAATCCTGAAGTGGAAGCTACCTACCAACCAGTAGTCATACAATGCTTCCATGGGCCAGTTCCCATAACTACATGTCAGTTCATCTTGAACAAATATGCCGCTTCACTTTGGCATATAAACTGGTTCATACTTATGACGGTTCCACTCTCTCACATATCACATATGTTAGTTCACTTTATAACACATATTGACATCAATGACAACATACAATATCATTATGTCTTCATGCCGGTTCACATAATGCCAACATACTAAATACCATCAAACAAGGAATGAAATGTCAGTTTAAGTGGACTAGTGCAATAGATAAGGTGTTTGAATTGTTGAAACAAAAAGTGGAAAAATTACCCTATCTTAGCCTCCCTGATTTCAATCATATTTTTACTGTGGAGTGTGATGCTAGCAAGTTGGCAATAGGGGCAATTTTGAGCCAAGAAGGTCATCCAATAGCATTTTTCTTTGAGAAATTGAATGAAGCAAAACAAAATTATTCTACCTATGACCTAGAGTTGTATGCCATGGTACAAGCCCTTAACAAATGGCGAGATTATCTACTTCCTAAAGAATTCATAGTTTATACTGACAACCATGCACTTAGCTTCTTGAATGGATAGGAGAAGTTGCATCAAAGACACATTAAATTGGTTGAGCAATTGCAAGCCTATACCTTTTCCATCAAACATAAGAAAGGAGCTACCAATAAGGTAGCAAAGGCCTTAAGTAGAAGAGTTCTTACCGTCCAAGAAGTGAAACTCCAAAGTGTAGGGTTAAATGAACTCAAAGACCTATACCAAGGTGACAATGATTTTGGTGAAGCATATGATGTTTGCACCAAGTTTACTAATGTTTGTCATGTTGCATATTGTGATTTCATATTGAACAAAGGCCTTTTATTTAAAGGACACTTACTTTGCATACCTCCATGCTCTATGAGAGATAATATCATCAAGGAGAAACATCAAGGAAACTTAGGACATTTTGGTCTTGACAAGACCTTAGAGAAGGTTGGAAGGTTTTATCATTGGCCTAAACTTCAGTCAGATGTTAGGAGATTTGTGGAGCAATGTCCCATATCTCAAAGAGCTAAGGGAACCTCTAACAATGCAAGTTTATATCATTTCTTGGCTTGCCTAGGAATCCAAGAGGGTATGGTAGTGTTTTTGTCATAGTGGACAGATTCAGCAAGATGGCACACTTTGTGCCTTGCAGATGCACTAACGATGCCTCTTACATAGAAGGGCTATTCTTCACGTAAGTTGTGAGGATCCATGGCCTACCAGTTAGCATTGTGAGTGATAGAGACACTAAATTTGTAAGTCACTTTTGGTGAATCTTATGGAAGAAACTAGGCACAAAACTTTCCTTTTCATCAGCATACCATCCATAATCAGATGGTCAAACTAAAGTGGTTAACATATCCTTAGGTAACTTGTTGAGATGTCTCACTAAACAACATGAACAAGCTTGGGATCTAGTATTGGGTCAAGCACAGTATGCCTACAATGACTCGGTTAATAGAAGCATAGGTTGGAGTCCCTTTGAGATTGTTTATGTAAGTCATCCTAGGGGCATCTTGGAACTTAGACACCTTAGTCCTATGGACCATAGAAGTGCACAAGGGAAAATTTTTGCAGAGAATATTAAAGAGATACATGAGCAGGTCAAGAAGACATTGTAGTAGCACAATAAGAAGTACAAGGCATTGGCAGATAAGAAAACAAGAGAAGTACACCTTCAGGTTGGTGATCAAGTGTTGGCCTTCTTGAGGAAGGGGAGGCTACCCAAGGGACAACCTACTAAGCTATGCATGAAGAAGATTGGACCTCTTAAGGTGTTGCATAAATTTGGCAATAATGCCTATGAGTTAGAGTTACCTCCAAACTTGGGCATATCCCCAATCTTCAATGTATGTGATTTGTATCCATACAAAGGGTCTTAGACAACAACAAATCAAGAAGAATCTACTAATATGGAAGAAGTAGACTGGTTACAAGATTTACCTCCAAGCCAACCGGTCACATTGGAATGCATTTTGGATTCTAAAATTGTGAAGAAGACTAGAAAAGGAGTTTATAGAGACTATCTAATCAAATGGACAAGGTTACCTGAGTCAAAGGCTACATGGATGTCAGAGAGAGATATCATACAACATGGTAACATTGTCCAAGCTTTATCCACTCAAGAGACTTGAGTTCTTCTTACCCCCGGAGCATGGTGCAGGAGCACTTGAGCAATTTTGTTGTGTAGGTTCCAGGAGTTTGGAATCTTGTGATTTTCATTTTTAATGAGTTTAATAGTTTATTGAATAAGTACTCAGATGTTTGTAAGGACCCTACGAGTCTTTGATTGGCCAATATTGGCCTATGGGCTCTTAAGGGTGCTAGGTAGAGTACTTGGTAGAATAAGTTGATTTTATGTTACAATAGGTTATTTGATGTTGTTTAGTGGTTTTTAAGGTCATTTGAACCTTTAGAAGTTACCTAGGTTTGATTTGGGCCAAAGTTGCTCAATTATGTAAAAGTTTTAAAAAGTTGCAAAAAGCTGCTCATAGCAACTTTGCAACTTTTGCATTTTCCAAACACCAATGGTTAGTTGGCTGTATTTTTTAGTTAAAAGACACTTTTAACCAATCCAAGGATGATATAAGGCTTGGGAAAACTCATGAGAAGGCTGGTTGAAGAATTGGAATAAGGAGAGCAAGATTTAGCCTTCAATTTTTGTGTTTTCAGCGATTTGCATTTCAGTTTCATTAGTATTGTATGGTCTGTACGAACTTCCAAGCCCAAACCAAAACATGAATTGATAAAACAGAGACTTAAATTCCATTCCATGGTGATTTCAGATTTATAAATGTTCTTGTTTGCATGTTTTGGCATTTTTGTTGCAAGTGGGTCGTAAAGACCTTGAAATAAGGGTTTTGAAGGCTCCATGGCTCAAACCTAGAATTCCATGGTGGAACCACAAAATGAAACCTTGTGGAATGCTAGGAGGAATTTTAAATTATGTTTTGATTTTTTTTTAAGGCAAGGAAGGCTGACCTCCAGCTTTGCCACCATACCCTAGGCTTTGGACGTTGAGTTGGCAAGCAATGGGGGACATGGACAACAAGCCCTAGATAGGTAAATTCGATGCATGGAATAGATACTAGGTTGTAGTGGACATCCTCATGGGTGTATAGACATGAGACAATCATTATATTTCTTGGACATTTGGAATGGTGAAGACATTTGAGCTAAACCCTAGTTTGTAGGCTTAAAAGGAGGAAAGTAGGCCTAAAATAGGGTTCGAAGGGTTAGAGATCAAACCCAAATCCAATTTTGAGATATTGTTTGAAACTCCCAAAAGGGTTTTTCAAAAAAAAAATATTTCATTGGGGTGTTTAGGATTTCTAGAAGTTAAGTGCAAAATACCTCACTGGTAGGGCTAATTGAACTATGTCTTTAAGTAGGCCTAATCGAGAAAATTGGTTCTAAGGCTAAGAATCAGTAAACACAAAAGACCTAGTTGAAAGGATAGGGTTAGAAGTCAAAATAAAATCAACCCTAGGTGAGTTGGGAATTAGTGTATGAAGATCCTAAAGTAGAGGGGATTGGCTCATGGCAAAGTGTGACGAGGTGTTGGGCTAAGGGGTCTCAATTGAGGAGTGTTGGATTCTTACAAGACAAGAGGTGGTCACCTTAATCTATAGACCTTTGGAAGGTAAGGGTGAACCCTACAATGTTTGGAAGGTTGAGTCAATGGGAACCATTGGATGGTTCAAGAGGCAACCTAGAGAGACACCAAGAACAAGCAAGCTCTGAAGGAGTGAGCATCCTCTCTACATCACAACCTCACTACTCCGACTATTGCTAATAATCCTAGTGATGTAGCATATTGTTTCATTATAGATTCTGAAGAATGGTACTCACGTATTATGAGATATATGAGTGATGGTATCTTTCTTGAATCTACAAATAAGAATACTAGGGCTAGGATTCACATATTGACCGCTAGTACATTATCTTTTCTAATGTTGTTTATAGGAGGGGTTATAATGGTATTTTTCTTAGATGTCTTAACAAATTTGAAATCCCTATTGCTCTTGAGGAATAACATTCAGGTGCTTTCTTTGGGTATATTGGGGGTAGATCCTTAGTCCAGAGATTGCTTTGAATGAGATATTTTTGGCAGACCATGGAAAAGGATTCCTTCACATTTGTTAAAAAATGTCATTCGTATTAACAACATAGCAATTTGATCCACGCTCCTGCCCAAGAACTTCAATCTCAAGTAGCATCTTGGCCCTTTTCTACATGGGGTTTAGACCTCAGTGGTAAAATATCTCCCCCCTCATCTCAAGGACATAATTCCATCATAACTGCAACTGATAACTTTACGAAGTGGGTGGAAGCAGTTCCCCTTTGATCTACTACTGCTAAAGTAATTTGTCAATTTATCTTAGAAAACATTATTTCTCGATTTGGAATACCTTCTACCTTAGTTTCAAATAATAGAACACCATTTAAAATAAGGATGTGAAGAAGTTTTTCAAGAAATATCATATTCAACATAAATTTTCTACACCCTACTATCTGTTGGCATATGCATGAAGATTGCATTAATAATATGTTATATTGTCATTGATGTCAATTAACTGGTAATGTTATTGTTGATATTGTCTTGTAACTGATAGGATGAGCTTACTGAAGACAATTGTAAACCGGTATGTAAGTTTGTGAGTTGAACCAGTAACCGATAAAAGGTTAAACCCTACCTATTATTTTTGTTAAACCCTAACCAATTAAGGTTGTCAAATTGGTTATGTTGGCTTATGATCTGATGATGAGCGGTAATGATGGTGACACATATGGTCATTGTATGAAAACAATGTCAAAATGTTTTCGGCACGTTTTTGTAACCTTTTGTATAGGGAATGAGTAAAGTGTACTGCATCTAATGCAAAGTACATGATGATTTACAAAGATTGAAGAGGTGATCAAAGAGCGGTCAAGACTTTCTTGATTAATGTGCAAAGATTGTTATTCAATCCAATGGTCATACTTGAACCGACTTGTTTGGAATTTTTATGAGATTTTGATTTATGATGCGGCCTAATTGATTTTCTTATAAGTTCACTAAAGTTGTTTTGTAAAAGGTGTTAGTTGAGTGTGTGGCTGCCAAACTGGATGATGTGTTTGTAGTTGGAGTAAAGGTAGATAGGAGCTTAAAAAGGATCTGATCAAGCAAGTGTAGTGCTATTCAGACAGATCAAGCAAATCCATCTTGTTTTCTAACAATTACAATAGAACTGAAATACCTTAACTGGGTAAGCTCTAACAAGCTTGGTTACATTTCAAACCCTCTAAAAAGGTGATACATTAGCTTGGATTTTAAAATCCTATACTGATTTTACTCCTAATAGGGTATTGCTTCTAAAAAGGCATTTCTAGTCAATCCCTTAACTGGATGGTTCTTAACAGGATCAGTTCTTAAGATGACTTTTATAAAGATTTAATAGGCTTGGCTCCTAACAGGGAAAACTTTAGAAGAGTTCAGATAGTTATCTTGTGAGTCTCATCTCACCGTGGTTTTTCCCATTTGGGTTTCCATGTCAAAAATATTTGTGTCATGTGGTGAATGTTTTTGTGGTTATGATCTTATGGTTGATTTGATTAACTACTTAACTATTCTGATAAGTCATGATAACCGGAAGCATTGAGAAATAAAGTCTATTGACATATGATAAAGAAGTTGGATGTTTATAAGTTTGATGTTGTTTACTATTAACTTACTCTAATAGTCAATCAGTTTCTTATGACTTTTTATCTTGACAGTGGTATTTCTTTGATAAGTTTACTTTGTGTGATTGAAATTGAGATTGGGAAAGTTTGTATCAATTCTTCTATTTACTGATTCAACCCCCCACTTAGTAATATACCTGTATATGGTGAAAATGGATAACAACAATATTGAAAGACTAAATAGATTCAACCACAAAACCCTAGCCTAATCAACAACAAAGATTCACCATAACACATGAAGATTACCTAAGACAATGCAAATCAAATGAAATAACAAACATTATACCATCACATGTCCAATAGGGTTTGAATCTCCATTCTTCCTATCTCCATTGATCTTGCTTGATATATTTGCTCCCAGATTTTGTGTGCACAAGAGCTCAACAAAGAATGGAAATGTGGTTGCAAGTAGGTTCTCCTATGAAAAGCGTAGTGTAGTCAAGTACATAGATTGAAATAGCCAAGTAGTTAGGGTTTGATAATGAAGGTAGCATCTCCTTATATATAAGATACTATAAGAAATGGAGGGATAAGATTGAGAAGTGTAAAAAATAAATGGTCGGCTATGATTAAAGGGTAGGTAGAGAAAATAATAAAATAATGAAAGGGTAGGTAGTGTATGAATTAAGAGATGAATGACACGTGTCATGGGTAGAAAAGGCTAATGAATTAATTAATTAAATAAAGATTCATTTAATTAATAGAGGAAGTGGGATCAATTAAATAAATAAGATATTTATTTAAATTAGGAAAAGGATAATTTAAATAAATAAATGTATTTATTTAAATGAGAAATAAGGCTAGAAGAGGATAAATGAATTAATTAAATAAATAAAGATTTATTTAATTAATAGAAGAATTAGGCTAAAGCAATTAAATAAATAAAATATTTATTTAATTAGACTGAACAATTTTAGGTGTCTACATTTTGCCCCTCTTTGAGACAATGCAGCTTGTTGCGTTGTTTCAAAGAAGATAATATGAACTGATACAAAGTTGCCCCAAGATGGGAATGATATGCCCCCTCAAGAGATTGGATGAAAATGTCTGGAAAGATCGCAGACAATCTCTCGATAAGAGAGAAAGGCTAGAAAGGACTGACCGGATAGGAAGAGTGACAGAGTCACAAGATAATGAAGACTGACTCAGGAGATGAGGGCTAGGGCTAGGACTAGGATAGTCTATAAGATAGACCACGAGGGGAATACATGCTCATTGTCACCCACACATCCAAGAGATTAGCATGTAGAGAGAGAATAGAGTAGCAACAGTCAACTGTGATGGCTTTGGTGCATAGATTCGATCGCGTTCGCCGATTTCAGAGGCCAACAGATGCAGGAGAGCCGGTAAGTATTGCAAAACCTCCTTGTACTTTGTTGTAATAAATGTTGTCATTAATGCATGCTAGGTAGTGCAATAAATGCACCTTAGGATAATGTCAAAAAAGTCAAGGCATGTCTGTGCTGGTGCTAGGCACATCTGGGTTGGCTAGGCACATCTGCATTTGTGCCAGGCGCATCTGTGCCGGAAAAGGTGTCTGTGCAGGATGCGATCGCGTCTGCGTTGTTCAGGCGTGTTTGTGCTAGGTAGGCACGTTTGTGCAAAGCATAGGTACGTCTATGTATTTCAGGCGCGTCTGTGCAGAGCAGACACGTTTATGTAGTTTATAAGCGCATTTATGTCTTCAAGGTCAAATCGATAGTTCTGTGATGAACATACACTGTCAATTGGATAAGTTGCTGAGAGGATACACTCAAGCAGGTCCTCTAGGGAAGACTAGGATAGCAGATAGGGCTAGGATTGACAATTTTGTGATAGAACATACGTTGCCAGTTAGGAAACTACTCAAGAGGATTCACTCAAGCAGAGGCCCTAGGATAGGATAGATCAAGGCACTTTGTGATGAACAGTGAGTACCAAGATAGAGTAGCACTTTGTGATGAATAGTGAGTACAAATGTAAGCAGCACTTTGTGATGAACAGGGAGTACCACTAGGATAGAAGCAACACTTTGTGATGAATAGTGAGTGTCACTAAGATAGAAGCAACACTTTGTGATGAACAATGAGTGTCACTTTGACTGACATGATTGCTTTGCTTGACTACAGGAGTATTTGCCTATGCTGGAGTCACGAGAGAGATTCCCATCAACTCAGAGATTGCGACCTAAGCTGACAGTTGATAAGAGGACTGTGATTGATGCTATGGGCTTACAACATATTCTGTATGTGCCTGAGTTTCGGGTGAACATGGGTTTGCTAACTGCATTAGCTGAGAGGTGGCATTCTGAGACATGCACTTTCCATTTCCCTATGGGTGAGATGACAGTCACCTTAGAGGATGTGTACAGGATACTGTGGATATCGATCGATGGGGAGTTAGTTCCTTACGATCGAGACGGAGATAGGGATGCCCTGAGACGAGTGTTTCAGGACCCATGACTAGATATGAGGGCAGGACATGTCGCATGGGACACGATGGCAGCGACAGGTTTGGCACTACTAGCAGTGGTAGGAGGACTGATCAGTGGATTCCTGGGTCCAGACAGGGTGACACGAGGGTTGGCTATAGGCTGGGGGAGCACCTTGGAGACACTGGTTACACAGCACACCAGATATGCATGGGGACCGTGTGTGCTAGCACACTTGTACTATGAGCTGCATCAGTTTGTGTATCATGGATCCATAGGATTGGGCTGCGGAGTTACATTGCTATAGGTATGGGCCTATGAGCATTTGCTAGTTACCCGACCAATACACTTCAGAGGTAGGGGTCATGGACGCAGTTTTGTTCATTTGTATGATATGATTACTTCACAGCCACAGATTGGCAGGTTGGAGTACTGGCATCGAGTCATAGATGAGATTGACACTGTGATATGGAGGCCATACGTTGGGTGCGAGTAGTGGGAGGATGATGCAGTACCATACACCTTCCGGAGCAAATATCTGATTGGGCGGATGCCCTATGTACTAGAGAGGCAGCTGGTAGACAGAGTGGGCAGGCAGTTTGGTAGGATTTAGCATATGCCATGAGGTTCAGGTATGTATGCATGGACAGTGTGTGACCAGGCACACTTTGGGCCACTGTTGTCGTATGATCAGGTCGTGACGCGGCTGGTCGAGATGATTCCCTTGCCATGGGATATGTGGACAAAGATTGAGGATGCCGAAATGGATGCATAGTACACTACATATTGGGTTGAGCATCCATTCCCATGCCTTACAGATCTAGGGGAGCTTCTAGATGGCGATGGTGGTGGGGATGGGGATGATGATGGAGATGGTGGGAGGAGAGGCCAATGGAGGAGGCGAGGTGCTATTGGAGAGAGGAGGGTGGCTCCATGGAGAGAGGGTGGGGAGGAGAGATAGGCTCGGGTGGTGAGGGGTCGCGGTGGATTTCCACTATAGGTGCCAACAGCACAAGGTCCTAGATAGGTGCAGGGACAGACGTAGGTATAGGTACAGGCACAGGCACCAGTACAGGGGGAGCCACAGGTAGAGGCACAGGGTACCGAGGAGGAGGAGGATGAGCTACTTGAGCTGAGGGAGATCTGCTAGGGATAGACAGATGAAATTCAGGAGCTGGAGAGGGAGAGGGATCGACTCAGAGGTAGCCCAGAGACACTGAACGGGAGAGAGATCAGGCTATCTAGCGCTACACTAAGGCTGAAATAGCACCAAGGGTTGGGAGGCAGGTGATAGAGGACACAGGGGCCAGATATGGCTATGTTCTGCGGGCAGGGGAGGAGATCGGTTATTGGCAGGATCTCTATTATGGTGTAGTGCCATCAGAGCAATGGGCGAAGAGATTTCGCAGACCATCGTGGACAGCGACAACTACAGGAGGGAGCTAGAGGAGATAGGCGTCCAGCAGTGGGGTTATGGGTCCTCCACCACCACTAGATAGAGGGGATAGGAGGGATGATCCTGGGGTGGGTCCTTCTAGGGCTCAGACTCCGTCGAGGCTAGGCGGCTCCGAGGGAGGGAGTTCATCATAGCCGTAGAGGGCTCCCTATGTATCAGTGTGTTGTACCATTTTGTATTATGATGTAGACACCTTCGGGTGATTTTGTAGCCATATGATTTTTATATCATTGTATCATGACACTTTATATATATATATATGAGATGATTCATCTTTGCGGCAGCTATATGCATGTGTACCTATGTGATGCTTCTATATGTTTCTATGTAATGCTTATGATATGGATGCAAATATGTACATAATGAAATGCAATATTTTTGTTCTTTTATGTTTTATATGTTATGCAAATGCAATTGTGAATGTATGAAATGCAAATGAATATGATAATGCAAATAACTATGATGAAAATGTAAGATGTGCTAACATGTGTTATGTGGAGGATGTAATGCAATTGTGATATCTATATGTATGTATGAAATGCTTATATATGGTAATGTAGGTGAAACTACATAAAATGCAAATATTTTTGGCATGTCATTATACTCAGTCATGTGATAGCAGGCTATACGGACTCAAGAAGGACAATGGAGGTCAATCAAGAAAGGGGGATGAAAGATAGAAGATATGAAAGTGAAAGAGCTTCTTGTGCATTATCATCATTGAGCTTTATTATGGCAAAATAGGTTATGACAATCGAGGCATATGTTCGACCCAAAAAGTCATTGTACATGTTTGCATGGAGATGAGACAATCACAAACAAGGAATGCCCTAGTTCATACTAGACTTTCAATGTCCTCATATCCTTGGAAAAGTCATAGCATTACTAAGAGACAATCCACAGACAACAAAAGAAAAATAGGTAACGATACCCCATCCTCGCCTTTCTAGTCAAAGACATCCTGGAGATAAAATCTCTAGTCAAAAGACATGTCACCAGAAATATCAAATCAAAATAAAACCAAGACTCGACTTCAACATCCACTGTAGTCCTCAAGTTTAGTGTCTCTTGTCACTTGTATAAGTCTATTTGATTATGGTCACAATGTTTACTTTCACAAAAGGATAGATAGCACTAGACCATAATGTTGTTTGAGTCTATTGAAAGATTTGATTTGTTGAAGCCCATTGTTGTTGTTGTGTCTCATCTGAAACTAACTGAATCCATGAAACTGATACTTTATTGCAGAGAAGATGGAACTTTATTGCGGATTGGCGATGCAAATGTTGATTTTATTGCGGATTGTGCGCGGATAGACTGAAGAAAATTGGAAGAAACTGTACTCCTCGAAACATGTGATGCTCTCAGTTCCACACCCATCACTAGACTTAGGATTAGCCTTAGCCACAGATAGGATCTGATTTATTATGGATGGAAAGGGATGAAAAGGAATGTTTATTATGAATGGCGAACCAATCTTGGGTAGATCAATAACAAGCCATGATGGGAATGGGTAAGTTTATTATGGATGAATAGATTGTGAGTGTGTGCAAAGTGAAAGGATGAGATGGAATCCTGAAAGAGGGAGGAGCAATGTCTCTATGCATGGCACTGGTGACTCAGTTTTCACCATGGTACTTGCCTAGGGTGCCACCGAAGTGGTTTTCACCGTTGGACGAAAATGTTTTTCTTTTCTTTTCTTTTTTTTTCTTTTTTTTTTTTGTGTCACAAGGTGCCTGTTTGCCAGGTTTTCACCAAGTAACGATTTTTTATTTTTATGATTTTTTTGTATTTTTGAATTTGTTTTTATTTTTTTGTATTTTTTGATTTTTTTTTGTATTTTTGAATTAGGATACTCTGAAGAGCTATGTGTAAAACCTGCGAAGGTGCATGCTATTGATAGGATCCTCCAAAGGTTCACCCTCTGTGGTTGAGAGCTGATATGCACCAGATCCATAGGCTACTGTGATGATGTAAGGACCAAGCCAATTTGGTTTGAACTTGCCCTTCTTCTCTTTGTCTTGCTGATTCTTAGGATTTTCTCTGAGAACTAAGTCACCCACCTGAAGTATATGAGGCTTAACCTTATGATTGTACTTGCATTATTCCTTGATTGAATGATACGTAGCTCAAGTGACTATCTTCCTTGATGAATGAACTGAGATAGAATTACTAGCATGTGGACTACACAAGCCCGTATGTGTGTCACCTAAAGAAGTTTGGGCATCCTTGATAACAAAGTCCTTTGAGGAAGTTCCATTAAAGGTCCATAATATATCACCAGAAGGGAAAGCATGTGTGGAACAAGTGGATGAGTTATGAAGGCTTATGATTGTGAAAACAAGTGAAAGTAGGATAGCATGATGGAGACTTAGGATCAACAAGTATGCTTTTTGACTTAAAATTGTAAAACTTTTGCCCCCAGTTAGTTTGATATTAGGGGAGATCAACTCTTGTCCTTTTTGTTTCATAGGATTTTTATCCTTGACTTTAATTTTTGCAAAGTCCAATAGCTTTTGATTTTGATTTGTACTAAAGGACTTTTCTTGATTATCGACTTTTAGATTTTTCTTTTCAAAGCTTGATTTTTTATCCCCAATAAGTAAGGGCTTTTGTGATTCTTGTTGATGCAAGTCTGGAAGTGGAGTGGAAATGGAATGAGCGGATGATATGGTAAGGCTATGTGAGTTCTCAAGAGGGTTGGTGATATGCTCAATAGATTCTTTGTTGGAACCACTCTTAGGACTATTGATATCAAGAGTTGCTTGCACCACTAGAGGAGATTTGCATTTAGATTTAGTAGCCACAACACTAGGTGGTCCACACCCAATTCCTTGCAAATTGTTTGTAGGTTGTCCCTGTTGACTGAATACCTTAGGAGATAGTGGGAGTTGATCAACATGAAAGATATACTCACCACATCCCAGGTCTTTAAACTTGAATTTTTCTTTTAGCTCTGATTGTTTGGATGTAGAAGCTTTCAAGGATTCTGGATTCACATATGCTGAAGATGGAATAGCTTATTGATTGACTGGGATTGTTATTTCTGATCTAGATTGTAGATTGTTGCAATATATGAATGGATTTGGGTCAGCTTTGATAGTCACTTCAACTCCATTGTGTGGAAACTTGATACATCAATGATGTGTAGATGGGACTGCGCTCATCTCATGAATCCAAGGATGTCCCAAAAGTATGTTGTATGTGAGATCTAAATCAAGGACTTGACAAACCACATCCTTTGTAACTGGCCCAACTCTGAGAGGCAAGGTGACTGTGCCTTTGGATGAATGCTCTTCATCATCATATGCTTTGATGGTAATTTTGTTTGTAGAATTCACAACTTTATCTGAATATCCCAATTGTTTAATAGTGCTCAATGTACAAATGTTTAGACCTACTCCTCCATCTATCAAGACTCATTTTATTCGATATTTGTGTAGGAAGGCTTCAATATGCAAAGGTGAATTATGTGGCTGACTAATGGAAGAGTCATAAGCTTTTGTGAATGTAAGGAAGTGTGGAATGGGAAGGCATCCCACCATGGCTTGAAACTGGTCCACGTTCAGATCAGTGGGGATGGAAGTGTCTCTCAAGATTTTGTCAAGAATGGCTTTATGTGCAGGAGATATGCATAAGAGCTCTAGGATGGAGGTAAGCACGGGTGTCTTCCCTAACTGTTCTACAAGGTCATACTCAGATTTGGTTGATGAGGAAGCGGTGTTTTTAGCTGGAGCACCTTGCAAAGTGAATTTACCTCGACGAGTTGTAACATTACATTCAGAGGTAGGTTCGGAAGAAGATCCAATTCCTTTTAGGACAATCTTGGGTATTTGGGTAGAATTCTCATACATTTTATCCTCGATGATAATAGTAGAGACATAATTGTCCATTGAAATGTGATTGATAGTTGAATCATAGTTGATGCTCTGCAAAAAGGATTAGAAAATCTGTTTGATGGCAACACACACAAGAGCACAAGAAACAAACATTAGTGTTAGCAACAAAAGATTATCCTAAACAGGCATATCAAGAGAGATATTAAGCATGAAATAGAAAGCATATAAACATAGAATAAAATAGCTAATCAAGATGCTCATAGTTGCTCCTCCCTTGTTCCTCTCCTCTCCAAGTCCCAAATGAGTGTAGCTCTCAGCTTTTAGCACTAGCCATGGATGCCATATGGAGATTCAAGATAGTTGAATATGATAAGCAAATGCTATGCAAGTGTAGATAGTGATTCTATGAGAAAGCCCTATGCTAATGCCAGTATAACAACAATACTCTAATGCTTCTTTTTTTTGCTTGAGGAGAAGGGTTCTATTTATAGAAGAAATGGGGAAATGAAGGGTTAAGATTGAATGGTTTAATCAAGGGCCAAGTTTGAAAGTTGGGGATCCATGTGCACAATTGGCACCAATAAAATGGTGACAAGTGTCAACATAGGATTGGGTTGAGAGAAGAGGTTGGAGGCATTAAAGGCCTGAGAAGACCTCATGGTTATCTAGAGGCTAAGGGTCAAGTCCAAATTAAGATTACCCACTGGATTAAGAGTTAATCCAAGGATAAACCTTTGTGCAAATGTTTAAGAGATAATCATGGTCAAAGCATTAATGGCCTGATGAGACCTTTGGGTTGGGTAGAGGTTGAGTCAAAACAAATGTTTTAACCATGTGGGAGGGTTTGAATTAACCATTAATGGTTATTGGAGACTTTGGGGATTAAGTGGTTGAAGTTTGAAAGCATTCAATGGTTATCAAAGACTTTGAGCCATTTAGTGGTTGAAGGTTGAAAGCCTTTAATGGTTATCAAAGACTTTGAGGGTTTGAGAAGTGACTTCCCTTTTGCTTAGGAATGTGACAAAGTTTAGAGAAGGGGTTAGGTTATTTAGAAGTGATTATAAAATTCTAGAAGGGGTTTAGGCATGCAAGTGGATTTTGTAGGAAAATGCAAGTGGGAGAAATTTTGGTATTTTCAATTGAAATAAAATCATTTATTTCAATTAAATGGTGTAATTTGCATTTGGATAAATATTCAAATAAATATTAATTTATTTAAATGAGAAAAATGAAGATAAAGCATTAAAATGCTTGAAGACTTTGAGGGAAACCATTAAAGGCTTGAAGACTTTAAGGAAAACCATTAAAGTCTTAAGAAGACTATAGAAGGAAGCCATCAAGTTTGAAGACTTTAAAGCCATCAAGTTTGAATACTTTAAGGGAAACCATTAAAGGTTTCAAGTGGGTGAGGATAAATAGGATTTTAAATAAATAATTTATTTAAAATAGTTGTGCAACTTGCTTTTGTAGGAAAATACAAGTGGGTGGAGGATAAAGGTGATTTAAATAAATTATTTATTTAAAATAATTGTGCAACTTGCATTTGTAGGAAAATACAAGTGGGGGGAGGATAAAGGTGATTTAAATAAATGTTAATTTATTTAAATGTGAGAGGTTGGATTTTGGGGGATTTAAATAAATATTAATTTATTTAAATGTGAGAGAGTATTTAATTAAATAAATATGATTTATTTATTTAATTAATGGTCTGAATTTGGTTAAGTGAATTAAATCAAATAAATTGAATAATTTATTTAATTAATAGGAGAAGAGGGTTAAGATGAATTAATTAAATATTAATTTAATTAATTCATTAATTGATGGTTAAATAATCAAATAAATACTAAGTATTAATTTAATTAAGTGGACAAATTTATGTGACTACATTTGCCCCTCTTTGAGACGGTGCGGTTTATCGCGTCGTTTCAAAGAAAGAAAAATAGGTGTAAAGAAATGCCCCATAAAATGTAAATTTAATGGGTGGTATGCCCCCTCGAGAGATGGGTCGAATTTTTGTTATTTTTTTTTGAAAAATCGGGCGATCTCTCGAAAAAGAATGAAAAGTGGAGGGGAGGTAGAATAGAAGAAATTAGAACTAATGATGAAAGAATGGGAGAAAATGGAGTGAATATGAAGAAATAACAAGCCAGCGAGTACCCTGAGGTCATGCAAGAGATACATAGCAGATGTAGTGTGGGGTTTGGATTGATGCTATACAATTGATCAAAATTGGTTGGACAATCTGGTGCAATCGGTTTAATTGCCCCGGTCAAGTCAAAGCGTGAGTTGATGTCAGTTGGTCGCTTGGACATGATAAAGTCTGAGTAAGTGAATCAAAGTGACCTGATGTGACTTAGACAATTGATGTAATTGCCCGATGAAGTCAAGGTATATGAAGCAAAATACTCGTTGAGACGTAGACAATTGATGTAATTGTCTGTTGGATTGTGTTTGATTGGTTGATCAATTGATAGTATGTGTGTGTGATGGATGGTTGTCGGGAATCATGGCAGCCCCGTTGAGACTAGGTCATTATGATAAATGCCTAATGTAGTCTAGGATTACCATGATTGATTACCTATTGAGACCCGAAGATACTTGATCAGAGTATCTGTTGATAGTCTAGGTGTGTGGGAGTCGATGTATCTGTGCAGATAGAGTAACTTTCTTGACTTATTGGATGACTTAGGATAGGAAACACAATCCCTCCTATTTAGAGATGGATGGTGGTGAAAGTGGCTTGATTAGGTTGATTGGGACATGATGTAGGGTATGTGATGCTGATTATTGAGATGGGGAGGGTGGGGGGGGTTCAATGTTAAATAGAAGAAATGGAGGACCTATTACATTCCTATGGAAGAAGAGGAAAATAGAGTATCCATTGTCATTACTATGTATGAATGTATGGATGGATGGAATGCAATATATACAAATGAGATGAGATGAGGATCCATGGTGCTTTATTTTTCATCATTGAGCTTTAAAATGTTGTAAGAAAATACAAGCAACTTGACATAAAGATTCAAGATGACCAGAGTATTTCTTACATGGATTTTGATATAGCAAGTTAATACAAGCAACTTGATATAATGGATCAAGTTGACCTGAGTATTGCTTGCAGAACAAGCAAGGATTATCTCCTTTCATGCATGACTTGGAACGTCCTCCTTGATCTTAGACTGATCATATCCTGAGACAAGTGCATACCGTAATAAGAGATAAAACCTTTATCCAGTTTGGATGAGGTAGGAGGAACCAAAGAAAAAACATTGTACATGCAAACAAACAGTATATACATAAAGAATAAAGAATATGGATCCTTGGTAATGGTTCATGCCCATATGGTCGAGGTATACGCTGTAGTCAGCAAGCCGTAATGATCTATGACTACTTTTGGCATAAGATCACGTAGCTTGGTGAACTTCCCACGTAGACACCATTAGTACATGCCCTAGAACTTCATCGGAAATAATGCGCAAACAAAACAAAACAATGCTGAAAAGATCCCGATACAGATAAACAAATGATTGTACTCACAAATCAACCAAGTTTTTGATAGCTTAACATAATTTTCTTGTCAAAGAAAACGTCATTTGTGTCTTTGTTTTTGGTAAGGAAGGATGCATCCTTGTTGAAGACAGTTTGATTGTTGATGTGGATTGTGTGGTTGATTGATAAGTGGTCATTGTGTGAGTAGTTTGTCAATGTTTATTTTGGTATCTGCATGGATGGGTATGTACAAGGTGTTGCTATGTTTTTGTGTGATTTTTCAATGGTTTTGTCGATGTTTTTGGATTTTGAATTGTTTTGAATGTTTTTGGTATTTTTGCGAGATATTTTTGAATGTTTTTGGATTTTTGATGATTGTTTGAATGAAGAACTTAATGAATCATAAGACAATGTAGAATCCACTTCCATCAATAGGTTAAAGGCATTGCCCCCAGTTTTAGACATGACTATGAAAAAGTGGGATGCAAGATGTATGGAGTGCTATCATAATTGTAGAGGAATAAAAAGCCATGGTTGATGGATGGATGGATGTATGTATGAAGTAGATGTGATCGCAACAAGTCTGAAAGACAATGGAGCCATAGACTTTACGAGTGGCGCCTGTTTGCCAGGTTTTAACCACCGTACTTACCCAAGGTGCCACCGGAGTGGTTGTTCACCATTTGGATGCATGATTTTTCTTTACTTTTTTTGAATGTTTCTGTATTTTCTTCAGGACATTTTTCTGAATGTTTTTGGTATTTTCTGGTATGTAGGGGAGCCTGATGCTCTGTACAGCTTAGGTATAAAACCGTTTGAGGTGCATGCTGTTGATTGGATCTGCAAGCGGTTCTCCTTCTGATGTAGCCAACTGATATGCCCCGGATCCGAACACAACAATGACAACATATGGGCTCAGCCAGTTTGATTCAAACTTGCCCTGATGTTCTCGGTTTGGTTGGTTGCGAGGATTCTCTCGTAGAACAAGATCACCTACCTCAAATGTACGAGGTCTAACTCGGTGATTGTAGCTTCTGCTCATGCGCTGCTGATAGGCTTTGAGATGGTTGTACGCAGCTTGTTGCTTCTCATCAAGTAACTCTAAGTCCTGAAGACGTGAGACTCTGTAAGCTTCATCATCAATGAGATTGTGCAAGGAAACCCGTAGTGACGGTATCTCGACCTCAATAGGCAAGATAGCTTCTGCACCATAGACCAATGAATAAGGAGTTGCACCTGTAGGGGTTCGAATGCTAGTTCGATATGCCCATAGCGCTGGATTGAGTTGAACATGCCAATCACGGTCGGCATCATTGACTGTTTTCTTTAGGATCCTCAATATGTTTTTATTGGATGCTTCGGCCTGACCATTGCCTTGTGGGTAATAGGGGGTGGAAAAGCAGTGTTGGATATGAAATTTCTCACAAAGTTCCCAGACATCCTGATTTTTGAAAGGAAGACCGTTATCTGTGACGATGGACATGGGTACACCATACCAACAGATGATGTAGTTGAGGATGAATGAGGCAATCTGCTTGCCGGTGACTTGGGTAAGTGGAACAGCCTCGATCCACTTTGTGAAATATTCAGTGGCGGTAATAATGAATTTGTGGCCATTGGATGAAGATGGATGAATCTTACCCACAAGGTCAAGGCCCCATTGACAGAAAGGCCATGGTGTCATGATTGGTTGCAATTCCTGTGCTGGTGCATGTATCAGGTTGCCATGAACTTGGCATTTCTTGCACTTCCTAACAAAGTAGTAGGAGTCTTTTTCCATAGATGGCCAATAGTATCCATCGCGTAGGAGTTTCTTGGCGAGTGATGGACCACTTGCATGGGTTCCACAAATTCCTTCATGTACGTCTTCCAAGGCCTTTGTTATCTCATCCTGTTCCAGACATCGAAGGAGAGTACCATCAAGACTGCGTCGGTATAGGGTTTTGGCAATAATGGTATATCGAGCAGTTTGGCAAATGAAGGTTTTACGTTGGTTATTTGATTGGTTGGGAGGAAGGGTGTGATCGCAGAGATAGGTGTAGAACTCACCGTACCATGGGGATTCAGAACCGACAAGGTGACATATCATCTCAGATTCAGGGATATCATAAGCGGGGATCCAAAGTTGTTCTACCAAGAACTCGTAGCGTGTTGAATTTTGTGGAAGATCTAGGAGAGATGCGATGGTAGCCATAGTGTCAGCAGCTCGATTCTGATCTCTTGGTATTTGCTCAAAAGTGATAGTAGTAAATGATGCCTTTAGATTGTCCACCATTTGCTTATATGGCATGAGTTTATCATCCTTGGTCTGATATTCATCAGTTGCTTGTCGAATGACTAGTTGGGAATCGCCATATACTTGCAGTTCTTGTAATTTCCATTGGATGGCTAACCTGAGTCCTGTGATCAAGGCCTCATACTCTGCTATGTTGTTTGTGCATGGAAATGTGAGCCTGTAAGACTTCGGGATGCTATCACCCTGAGGTGTGATAAACAAAATGCCTGCCCCTGAGCCGTGCCTAGTGTATGAACCATCAAAATATAGTTTCCATGGTTGTGTTGTTGTGATCATGAATATCTCTTCATCTGGAAAATTGGAAATGAGAGGATGATCACCTATGAGAGGTGCATCAGCCAACTGATCTGCAATAACCTGACCTTTGATAGCTTTACGGTCTACATACTCGATGTCAAATTCACTTAGAATCATCACCCATTTGGCCAAGCGACCTGTCAATGCCGCTTTGCTGAGTAAATACTTGAGTGGATCAATCTTTGCAATGAGTTGTACTTTGTGTGTTAACAGATAGTGCCTCAGTTTAGTGGCTGCTAAGATTACTGCTAGGCAAGCTCGCTCAATAGGGGTGTAAGTGAGTTCATAGCCCACCAGTGTGCGAGAGATGTAGTAAACAGCACACTCTTTTCCTTCTGCATTATGTTGTGCCAGTAGTACACCCAATGCTGTACTGGTTGCTGAGATATAGAGTAACAACAGTCTACTTGGATCTGGTGGGATCAACAATGGTGGATTCATGAGATAGTCTTTAAGCGTCTGAAATGCTTGCTGGCATCGGGCATCCCACTGAAAGCGGATGTTCTTGTGTAGCAGGTGTGTAAATGGGTGACACTTATCAGCCAGTTGTGCAATGAATCTTCAGATGGATTGAAGCCATCCTTGTAGTGTCCTTAGTTGACTGATATTCTTTGGAGGTGGCATGTCCATGATTGCTGTTACCTTTGTTGGGTCGACCTCAATACCTTTTCTTGAGACGATGTATCCTAGAAGTTTCCCAGAGGTTACTCCAAAGACACATTTCTTTGGGTTGAGTCGAACATGGTATTGTTCCAGTCTATCAAAGATTTTATCTAAGATGTGGAGATGTCCTTCCCTGGTGAGTGATTTTGCTAGTAAGTCATCAACATAATCTTCCATCATAGTATGCATCATGTCATGGAAGATGGTGGTCATTGCCCTTTGATAGGTTGCTCCTGCATTCTTTAGACCAAAAGGCATTACATTCCAGCAATATGTGCCCCATGGACATGTGAAGGTTGTCTTATGTTGGTCCTCTGGTGCGATCTTTATTTGATTGTATCCTGAAATGCCATCCATGAGTGAAAGCATGGCGTGTCTTGCTGTTAGATCCACTATGATGTCGATATTTGGTAAGGGGAAGTCATCCTCAGGACATGCTTTATTCAGATCTCTGAAGTCAGTACAAATGCGAATGCCCCCTTTTGGTTTGCCGACAGGCACAATATTGGAGATCCACTCTGCATAATCAATTGGTCTAATGAAACCAACATCTAGGAGTTTCTTGAGTTCTGTTTTGACTAGTACTACAATCTGAGGATGCATCTTACGAAGCTTCTGCTTGATAGGTTTGGCTCCTTCTGCGACGGTGAGGTGATGCATGACTAAATTAGGATCAAGCCCAGGCATGTCTGCATATGACCATGCGAAGTTGATCTGACGCTTCTGGAAGAACTCTATAAATTTAGGCTGTTCCTCTGGAGTGAGAAGAAATGCTAGATGTATGATATGAGGATTTTCAGGAGTCCCCACATTTTACTCTTTGGTTTCCTCGATGAGAATTGTTGATCGTTCCTGCTGTGTATTATCAGGGAGAATGTCAAACCCTTCATCCTCAGGCACCTCAGAGAGGTTTTCACCATTGGATACGCTCTTTCTTTTTACTTTTGTCGGATCAAACAGTGCCACAGTGTGGTTTTCACTAGAAGATCCATGTTTTATTGTTATATTTTTGTAGCTGAAAGGTTTGGCATCCACCTCGAAGTATGCTGCACTATTTAGTTCAATGGCGAATCCAGCTTTGTGATCCCCGCTTGGTAGGTTATCCCTTAATTCCAAAAAGTCAATGATAGCCTCATCGTTTTGGAAGAAGTCAAGACATGGGGGATTTGGTTGGTTCCATTCGATGAGTTCAGGGTGGATAATGGGCATTACTTCATCGATTAGGTTAAGTGCATTAGATGTATCAGTGAGGGTTAAGATGTTATGGTGAAGGTCTTGATGGTAGTTTCCCTGTCAGAATCAGGTGTAGGATGAGACGTAGGGTCTATGGAAGATGTTTCCAGTTCAAGAACCCAAGTGGTCTTTATCTGTGCTTCTCCGTAAACAGGGATGTCTTTGCATGGTGGAGGTGGTGATGTGTCTTCCTCATCTGAAGTGTTAAGCTGTACAGAATCAAATTCCCACTCATGTGAGTCGGTCTTTGAATCACTTTCCAACATCCGATTACTATACCATACTGGGATGTCCTTTGAGTTAAATACTGCAGGTGTGATTGGTTGATGTACCTTTGTAGTGATCGGTGCTACAGGAAGATTGATGGGGATCAAGGAATCTAGTACGGGGAGTATCGGTAATATTGACTTAGTTGCTTCTGCTGGAACTACTAGTGCCATAGATGCTGCTGCGGGTTCTAATACAGTTGCTGCTGCTGATGGTGCTGCTGATGGGATTACGAGTTTGTTTGATGGGATGAGTGGAATTGGTGATGGTTGTGTTGGGGTTTTGAGCCTCAGTGGGGCAGTTGGGATGGTGCTTGAGGGTGCTTTGATTATGAAAGGCGTCCGCTTTGCAGTAGGTGGACAAAATAGTTTGCTGGGTTTTCCTTTGAACTTGAGTTTAGGAAAGATCTCTTTTTCAAAGCCTAGGCCTGTATTACCTTTGGGCTTGAATTCCGACAGCAGGGGTTCATGTTGTCCTTGTTTGCAATATCCCAAAGCACTTTGACCATCATACCCCATTCTTTGCATAATGAGGAGACCTTTGCCATATTGTTCCGTAGGAAGTGTAACTCGCGGTATGTCAATGGTGATGGGATCCTTATAGATCCATTCCGCCAGGTCCTCATCTTGTGTTTCTTCTTCTTGACTCTTTCCAAGAATGAAAGGCGTCAAAGCACATGCTGGTATGTTTAGTGGTTGCTGGAGTACCTGCTGTGGTTTACCATGAGTTCTAGGAGAAGTGGGCATTTGCCCTACACAAAAGAGTTGACTCAAGTTGTATTCCCCAGGACCCTCCTCTGCGATCTTCATCTTAAGCTTTTCTTGCTTGGGTATAGTGGTGTTTGAACGGGCAAGAGAGGCGGGACTTATATATGATGTGGAAGAAATGGCTTCTCTATTATTGGGAACGGTAATCTCTGGTTGATGGTTGATATTATGGCAATATGCAAAGGGGTTTGCATCACCCAGGATTGTGATCTCTACACCGTTATGTGGGAACTTGATACATTGATGGTAGGTAGATGGAACAGCTTGCATGGCATGTATCCAAGGTCTTCCTAACAATAGATTATATGGCAGAGGAAGGTCCAGAACCTGACAAATGATGTGCTTTACCATAGGGCCCACTCGGATTGGTAGTACCACAGCTCCTTTGGATGAATGCTCTGCATCGTCATAGGCTTTGATTGTGATCTTCTGACGAGGATCCACTGATTCTACCACATATCCCAATGCTGTGACCAACTGCAGTGTACAAATATTTAGGCCTGCTCCATTATTGATCAAGACTCGCTTGATCCTATGCTAGTTAATGAATCCTTCGATGTGGAGTGAGGCATTATGAGGTTGTTGGAAGGAAGAGTTGTCACTTTTGGAAAAAGTGAGGCAAGGTGATGACTTTAGACTTCCAACCATGGCTTGAAATTGGTCTGTATTCAGATTTGTCAGGACTGATGCCTCTTGGAGTGCTTGATCCAAGATAGTTTTATGAGAGGGTGATAGGCGCAAAATCTCTAAAATGGATATAAGCGCAGGGGTTTTGTCTAATTGTTCCACAAGATTATACTGCTTTGGGATGGAGGTGGTGCCTTGTGGAGCTGCCTTGATGGTAACTTTGCCGCGACGTGTAACAACATTGCAATTGGAGTTGGGATTGTTGAAGGTTATGGTTGCAATTTGTTCATTGGCATCATACAGATGATTGACAGTGTAATTATACGCAGCTTGTGTATAATCAGTGGTATCAGGACCTCGTCTAGAAGTGGAAGGACCCCTTTGATCTTGCGATGGAAGTGGATTTTTGAACATCAGATGATCATTATTGGTTGTTTTTGGGTCATGTCCTTCAATTTCAATTTCTCCTCGGTCAATAAGATCCTGAATAAGATCTTTTAATCGGTGACAATTACTTGTCTTGTGCCCTCTTCCTTGATGGAATTCACAGTGTTCAGTATCTCTCCACCATGCCGGTTTGACCTGAGGCTCATAGTTTGATAGTTTAGGTAGAGTGACCAAATTTTGAGAAATGAGTTGTCGCAACACTGTTTCAATGGGTTCCCCTAAGGGAGTGTATGTTCGTTTCTGTTTTTGCTGACGAGGTCTAGGTTCATCATGAGATGTGATGCGACCTTGATTGGACAACATTCACAGGTTGTGCATTTTGGATAGTCCTGCAAACCGAACCACAGGTTGTGCATTTTGGATAGTTCGGGCATCCACAACCCCATCATTGACAACATTCTTGTTTTTATTCCAGAAGCTTGGTTTATCGTTGTTGAAGCGTGGGCGAGGACCATCTTTTGGTTCATTAAAGATTTTGATGAGTCCTTTCTTGATGAGTGCCCTTTCACATTTTAAACCCTTGGTGATCATATCATTAAAAGAGTCTGTGTCTTTGACATCCAGGTGAAATTCCATTTCTTCGTTTAAGTTGGAAATGAATATTTCCACTAGTTCTCGTTCAGGTAACTGAAGAGAATGTCTGCTAGACATTTGGCGCCATCATTGCAGGAATACTGAGAATAGTTCACCTGGTTTTTGTTTAGTGTTGCACAGATCAGCCATGGTGATGTCGCGTTCAATGTTATGAGAGTAATGAGCTAGGAACTTCTGGATGAGTTCCTCAAATGTTCTAATGCCACTTGGTAGTCGGGAAAACCATGATGTGGTTGTTCCTCCCAAGCTTTGGGGAAAAAGGCGCATTAGGTATGTGTCTACATATGCTACTTCGAGACAAGTGGAATGAAATTCTCGGACATGATCATGGGGATCCCCCTTTCCTCTATATTTTTCAAATTTGGGTGTTTCGAATCCTCTTGGAAAGGGTGGCATATAAAGATTCCTATCCAAAGGATAGGGCCAGATGTCATTGAGTGAGAATTGGTTAGTCTTGATACCACTATGAAGCTGTTGGGCGAGATTCTCGACTTGTTGCCGCAACATCTCCATTTCATTTGGAGGAGGAGGTGGTGGGTTACCTCGAGGAATGTTATATCTGATGGGATCTCTACCTCTTTCTTCTTCATGGCGACTTTGTCTTTCTGATGCTTGTCTTAATTGGGCAAGATCAAAGTTAGAGGGGAGTTTTGCTCCTTCTTGAGCGAGTCTTAAGAAGTGAGCATCCGCATTGCTCCTGAGTATTTCGTCAAAAAGTCTGTTAAAGAGAGGGTTATGCTGAGCCCTTTCTATTGTTGCAGGAGTGGGAGTACTTGGGTGTTCATCATCTACATTTTCTCCAAGTGCTTCTTGAAATTCATTGAGATTTTCTTCTTCTTCTTCTTCCCTTTCTATTTCTCGTTGCCTGGACTGTGATCGGGTTTGGGCCATTTTGTTTATAAGCTTTTTGTTGAAGTTGTGTGAAAATGATGATGAGTTTTTGTTGAAATGAGAGATTGATGGTTGGTGAATTGTGTTGCACGTGGATCTCTAGCACCTTTCAGGTGGATGTAACCGAAATTCCTTCTTTGAATTGCTTGCTTGTTTGATAAGATTTTGATGTGATAAGGTGTAGAGAAATCTGAGATGTGTTACAGATTTAACTACCTAGTAATGAGAGGATTCACTCATGAACTAGTTTTAACCTGCGTAGATGTGTCTCTTAGGATGAGCTTATCCTAGATGTAGAAACAATCTAAAAAGTGATGTAATGTGTTTTGATTTCAAGCAATATCTAAAAGAGAATTTTGGGACAAGAACCTCTTAGTGTTTTGAGAGTTGGGGATGGATTGATGATGAAATGATGATGTATGAGTGAGATGATGGATGAAAATGTTTTCAACTTTCAATAAAAACTTTGTGTTACAAATGGGACAAACTCTATCTCTTCCCTTTCGGGTGTTGGTGGTATTTCTCGACCTGTGTTGTAGGTGATAAAGATGTTTGGGAAGAAGTTTGGATTAATCTTTCCTCCTTGATTTTTGTGATAACTCAGAGCTCTATATTGCATAAAAGCTCTGCGGTTCAATGATTCAGAATCAAATTCATTTGTTTTGCCTTGAAGGTAGAGACGCATACGATGTAGAAAGACTCTATGTGAGACAAAGATTTGTCGATTGATATAGAAGAACTTCCTTCTTTTGATAAAAGCCTTTGAGCTTAATGGTCTTCTTTTCAAGTTGATATTCTGATGACTCTTCTTCTTTCGCAAGATGTGAAGAATGGTCATAAAGTTTTTGACTCTTTGTTTGCACTTTGTTTTTGATGTTTTTGGTTTGTTTTGACAGATGTTTGGTTGGATGAATACTTTATTTTTGGGAAGTGATTTTCTGATTTTTCTTTGACAAGAAAACAAAGCAAGCACACAAACACAAGAATGTTGCCTAAAAGGCACAAATGAGCATGGGTCTAGATCAACCCAATTCTTGGACTTGTATATGACCCTTCCTTTAGATGTATTTTAAGGTGTATTTCCAAAGCCTGAAGTCGGCTCAATTTGCACTAGGTCTTTAAAACGAACACACTTCAAACACTTCTTATCCCTAAGGTCAAATGGCCAGTTGTGATAAATTTATCCCACATCTTGATATTTCTTCGACTTTGGTACTACATACCTTATGAATCCTGCCGTGGCAAGTAAGGATGTGATATACTAAGTCTTGCATGAGCATAACAAATAGATGATCCCTATGATGGGGGAGTCACCACTTTTATCAAGCCAAAAGTGGCTTTTCAAAAAGCTATGTTTCTACTCAAGGAAATATGTATGGTGAGTATCTTGGGAGCAAAACCATCTATGCTCTTGCACTAAATTATATCGCAAATATCCTCAATCAATAGAACGGGTGGGCTACTATTTAAAGGTGTTTAGTCATGTTCGATGTTTTTGGACATAAGTTCATTCTGCAGTGACTCACTTAAGAGCCTTGTAACTGGTGGTGGGGCCCATTTGTCCTTTCGGCCAGTTACACTGTAGGAACAGCTATACCCAAGGCTACAGCTTTCGCTCTCACCTGATTTCTATAGCGGCTCAAAGGATTTACCACTCGAAGTCGTTCCCAAGAGTGATGTGTCTCTTGGCAGGCCTCTCTTAAAAAGATAAAATTTTGAGTGTTACTAACACTTTTCTCTTGCACCTAGGACCACGAGAGCCAAGGGAGAGGATAGTGTGTGTTAGAAGTAGGACCACTCGACTGACTTTTTGCACAAGCGTGCCAAACATGTAAAACACTTGTTCTTTTTAATCCATCATGTCAAAATGTGGTCTAACTATTTGGAGATGTTGCTCCAACAGGCATTGGTGTTCTTTTTAACTTCAAAAAGCAATGTGTTTTTGTAATCTAGAATTCGAAAATCCTAGTCAACTTAATGAAAAACACGTTTTTTTGCTTGAAGTAAAATTTGTTTGCAAAAATTGGAACAAGTGGATTGTAAGTTTTTTAATTGCACCAAAATTTGAAGTGTGGCTTGTGATTTTTAGATTTGATGCAAGGAAAGCAAATTTGTTTGTTGATTTTAAGCACCAAAACAAAATGTATCCCTAACTTGCAATGAAAGCAAAATTTTGAAGTTTGTTGTTTTTTTTTTTACTTTACAATAAAGAAAGATGAATTTTCTTTTTAAGCACCAAAAACAAGTTTGAGGTTCATTTTATGCACTCTAAAATAAAATGTGAGGTTTATTTTAACTTGTGCAAGAAGGAAAAATGGATTCTTTTTAACCAACTTTTGTTGAAAGAAAGTAAAAAAGAAACTTTTAAAGCATTTAAACTAACTCCTTCCCCTGCACAAAAAGATTAGAACCTGCATAAAAGATAATTAGTTAGAAAAATCCGCATGTTTTGGTGGGCTTCTACAAGCCTAATTTTATTTTTTTTGGTTACAAGGTGATTTGTACAACGTTCTGTTACAATAGCGCTAGTCTGTGTTTGAACAGAGGCACTATTTAACACAAACGCACTAAAAGAAAGGGAAAGATAGAGAAGGGGAAAGCGCTGAAACAAGGTGAATAGCACCAAAACAATGTCAAACAGGCCAAAACAGTGTCAAAAGCGCAACCTGTGTGACATTTTCAACATTCAAACATGTTATTGGTTAAAAAAAAAAAAAAAAAAGTTGATCTTTTTGGTGTTTGGATTCACGTCGGGTTCACCAAATGATGCTCTGCAAAAAGGATTAGAAAATCTGTTTGATGGCAACACACACAAGAGCACAAGAAACAAACATTAGTGTTAGCAACAAAAGATTATCCTGAACAGGCATATCAAGAGAGATATTAAGCATGAAATAGAAAGCATATAAACATAGAATAAAATAGCTAATCAGGATGCTCATAGTTGCTCCTCCCTTGTTCCTCTCCTCTCCAAGTCCCAAATGAGTGTAGCTCTCAGCTTTTAGCACTAGCCATGGATGCCATATGGAGATTCAAGATAGTTGAATATGATAAGCAAATGCTATGCAAGTGTAGATAGTGATGCTATGAGAAAGCCCTATGCTAATGCCAGTATAACAACAATACTCTAATGCTTCTTTTTTTTGCTTGAGGAGAAGGGTTCTATTTATAGAAGAAATGGGGAAATGAAGGGTTAAGATTGAATGGTTTAATCAAGGGCCAAGTTTGAAAGTTGGGGATCCATGTGCACAATTGGCACCAATAAAATGGTGACAAGTGTCAACATAGGATTGGGTTGAGAGAAGAGGTTGGAGGCATTAAAGGCCTGAGAAGACCTCATGGTTATCTAGAGGCTAAGGGTCAAGTCCAAATTAAGATTACCCACTGGATTAAGAGTTAATCCAAGGATAAACCTTTGTGCAAATGTTTAAGAGATAATCATGGTCAAAGCATTAATGGCCTGATGAGACCTTTGGGTTGGGTAGAGGTTGAGTCAAAACAAATGTTTTAACCATGTGGGAGGGTTTGAATTAACCATTAATGGTTATTGGAGACTTTGGGGATTAAGTGGTTGAAGGTTGAAAGCCTTCAATGGTTATCAAAGACTTTGAGCCATTTAGTGGTTGAAGGTTGAAAGCCTTTAATGGTTATCAAAGACTTTGAGGGTTTGAGAAGTGACTTCCCTTTTGCTTAGGAATGTGACAAAGTTTAGAGAAGGGGTTAGGTTATTTAGAAGTGATTATAAAATTCTAGAAGGGGTTTAGGCATGCAAGTGGATTTTGTAGGAAAATGCAAGTGGGAGAAATTTTGGTATTTTCAATTAAAATAAAATCATTTATTTCAATTAAATGGTGTAATTTGCATTTGGATAAATATTCAAATAAATATTAATTTATTTAAATGAGAAAAATGAAGATAAAGCATTAAAATGCTTGAAGACTTTGAGGGAAACCATTAAAGGCTTGAAGACTTTAAGGAAAACCATTAAAGTCTTAAGAAGACTATAGAAGGAAGCCATCAAGTTTGAAGACTTTAAAGCCATCAAGTTTGAATACTTTAAGGGAAACCATTAAAGGTTTCAAGTGGGTGAGGATAAATAGGATTTTAAATAAATAATTTATTTAAAATAGTTGTGCAACTTGCTTTTGTAGGAAAATACAAGTGGGTGGAGGATAAAGGTGATTTAAATAAATTATTTATTTAAAATAATTGTGCAACTTGCATTTGTAGGAAAATACAAGTGGGGGGAGGATAAAGGTGATTTAAATAAATGTTAATTTATTTAAATGTGAGAGGTGGGATTTTGGGGGATTTAAATAAATATTAATTTATTTAAATGTGAGAGAGTATTTAATTAAATAAATATGATTTATTTATTTAATTAATGGTCTGAATTTGGTTAAGTGAATTAAATCAAATAAATTGAATAATTTATTTAATTAATAGGAGAAGAGGGTTAAGATGAATTAATTAAATATTAATTTAATTAATTCATTAATTGATGGTTAAATAATCAAATAAATACTAAGTATTCATTTAATTAAGTGGACAAATTTATGTGACTACAATAGTTATAGGATGCTCTAGTATAGTTGGTTTGGTCGTTTGTGGCTTTAGCTTTTCCCTTGTCATGTTTTGGGAAAGGTTCTTTAAACATCTCATGTTCCTGATTGGATGAGTGTCCCTCGATCTCAATGTCACCTCTATCAATGAGATCCTATATGATGTTCTTCAGTCAATGATAATTTCCTGTCTAATGTCCCTTGCTCTTATGAAATTCACAATACTCATCATCATTCCACCAATTTGGTTTGACCTTTGGCTCATATGGAGGTAAATCTGGAATTGTTATTATTTTGTTTTCCACTAGCTTTTTGAAAACTGACTGAAGCGGTTCTCCCAATGGGGTATACTTCCTTCATGATTTTGAAGTTGTTTGAGTATTCACTTGATTGTTTGTAGAACTTGATCCAGAAAAAATGATTTTGGGTCATATTGTATTGGCATCCACAACACCATCATTGGCTATGTTCTTGTTTTTATTCCAAAATCTTGGCTTATCTTTTCCTTTAAAGTCATCTTTGTTTTGTTTGAATATTTTGATAATGCCTTGTTCAATTAAGACTTTTTTTGTCACTAAGGCTTTTTCAATGACGTCCCTGAAGCTGGACAAACAAGCTTTTCTTAGGTCATAACCAATGTCTTTGTTAACATTCTGGGTGAACATCTCTACCATTTGTTTTTGTGGAATTTCACAAGAGCATCTATTGGCTAGATTTCTCCATCTTTGTAGAAATGATGAAAAAGATTCTCCATCCCTTTGCTTGGTGTTGCACAAAGTAGTGACTAATATGTCTGTCTCTATGTTGTATGAGAAATGTTGGATAAATGCCTCTACTAGGTCACCCCATGACTTAATTCTAGGTGGGAGCTGAGAGAACCATTCCATAGCTTGATCACCTAAGCTCTGTGGGAATAATCTCATCAAATATTTCTCTTCTACTACTACCTCAATGCAAGCTGTGAAAAACTGTCTTATGTGTGCTTTAGGATCTCCTTTTCCTCTGTACTTATCAAACTTAGGTGTCACAAAGTGTGTAGGAAATGGAGGCATTGGAATTCTTTTGTCAAATGGATGTGGACATATGTCTCTCATTGTATAAGTTGGCTTCGGTGTATTCATGTCCTCCATTTTCTTTTGTAAGTCCTTAATTTGCTGCTCCAAATTGTTCTTAGGTGGAGATCGACTTCTTAGACCATATCCCATGCCTGAGCCACTGGGTGGAGGAGGAGGATACTGCATATATGGATGATATTGATGATACACATGTTCATATGGAGGAGGTCTATAATGATGCTGCATATAAGGACCACTTGGTATAGAGTCATGATGAGGTATAGAATATCTATTTTGTCCATGTATAGCATACTCTCCAAACATGTCATGAGTTTGTTCTAATGTGTTGCCCCCAAATTTGACAGGGGGTTTCCTTGTGTCCAAATTTTGAGCATGCCTTTGGATATCCAATTGCTTTGATGGTTGGTCCTTAGCAGTAGCATATGGTTGAGTATATTTTTCTGCATAAGACTTCCATAATGGTTTGCAAAAGTGAGCATCATATGCTTGACCATGTGTATATGGGACCTCTGGTTTTTGAAACAAAGATGATGGTGATTCAGGAACCATATGTGGTCCTCTATTGCCTCCACTATTAGGCCTCCTTTGATCCATGTTGGAGTGAGTTTGTTGCAAAGGTCAATTTTCCATTATTTGAGACATGTCAAAATCATGAGGGATCTTGGCTCCACTTTGTGCCATCACTTGTAAGAAATATTGTCTATCTCTCCTCATTATTTCCTCAACCAATCGATTAAAATGGGGATCCATAATGGAGTCTTCCACATCTGCTGAATGTATGGAAAAGTTGTCCATATTTCCATTGTGTGTATCATTATTGTTTGTAGTGTCCATGTTCTCAACATTTCAAATGTTTCTATAAGCATCCATGTCAGGTAATGTATCAGAATTGAAAAAGATGTCATTGTCATACTCATAGGAACTCATGTTTGTGGACTCTTGAGCCTCTTTAGCTTCTCTCCTAGATTTTTGGGAACATGTTTCAACCATGAACTAGGTATTGACCAAGATGTTTGAGACTAGATGAAAATGGAAAAGAGTATGGAAGACCAAGAGTTGGATGGAATGTAAATGAATCTGAAGTGTACTTGCAATGTCCAAAGTGTAAGACCAAGTATGTATGTAGTAGAGTAGGTGTGACTTCCAAAGAGATGATAGTTTCTCTTGATGAGGTAAGTTGACCTTTGACTCTAAGTAAGACCAAATGAGACCCAAAGGTGATAGACCTTGATGAGGGATCACTTAGCAAAATGTTATTGTATGTAATATATTGACAAAGTATGATGAGGACAAGCAAGTGACCTTTTGACTCAAGTTTAGACAAATGTGAATGTAATGCAAGGTGTAAAACAATGATGGACTTTGTGAGACCCAAAGACAGGTTAAATGCTAGATGAAAACCTAGAGAGATACATAGGAAGCTCAATAATTTTGAAACTGACTGTGTTTGTTTGCTGGACTGTAAAAGTTTTTCAATTCTGAACACAGACGTGCCTGTATATTACACAGACTCGATTTCCTGACACAGACGTGGTTCTGTTTAACACAAACGCGAGTCTGAGATTTTGTAAATGCAATGTTGATTCTGAGAATACAGACACGTTGCTACCCTTCATAGACATGGTTATATGACACAAACGTGGTTCTATTAGACACATACGCGTTTCTGGAGATTTTGTGCAATTTTTCCAATGTAAAGTTGCTTGGTGTGATCAAATCTAAATGTTTGACTATTTTTTGTGACAAGAGGACACAGTGTTGACGAAGACTCAATGTTTGCAAGTGTTTAGACTTCAAAAAAATGACTCCAAGAAAGTGTGTTGTTTGATGTAAAAATGTTTTGCATACACTTGAAGACACAAAAGACACAATGTTTTCTGTTTGGTCTTGAATGTTTGATTGTTCAAAATAAGACAAGCACAATTCTTATGGCTGGCCAAGACAATAGTTGTTTATCCCACATGGAGTTTCCCCCGAGGCTACGCTATTCAGAGCGGATACTTAGATGCTTGACCCCACTGGCTCCACCCTCGACACTCACTTCTCGGGGCAGCCAAGCATCAGTCCCCATGAAAACTCCTCGTGGTGAACTTTGTATCTCTACGAAGAACCGTATGTGTGTGGGCCGGAACCTCCTGCCTCAACAACTAGAAGGATTTGGGCTTCTAAAACAAAAGGTGCTAGTAAGGGCATCCGCTCATGTAGCCATACATATGGCACTTTCAGCTCTGTAAATACAGAAGGCTTCCAGTCGGTAGGGGTTATGCCCTACAATTGATCAAATAAATTTGATCAAACGGGTTTATGGGGAGACATAGTGTCGATATGAACTAATCAACACAAATTCTCCATAGTTTTCACCATGAATACAATTATTTATAGTGGTGTGGAAGAAGATGGTTTTTCTTTTGCTACCACTTGGGTCGTTCTCTCCTCACTAGTAGTCCTAATGACCACATGGGGAGATAGGGCCTCTAAAGATAAAACAAAAAGAGCCTATTGCTCAAGACACAAAAGACAATGGTTCAATTTTAGTGCACCAATTGAAGTGTTTGGTAGTCTATGAAAACAAGGCACACAATAAAGATCAAGAACCCTTGCCAAGGTCCTACAACAAAGATCTATTAATAGTTTGGATTGTTTCAAATAATCACCCCTTCCTGCAAGAACATAAGTTAGGTAAATTTTAGATCCAAAAGACTTTGTGAAATAGGGGCCTTCGACAAAACAATTTTGCTTCCAAGACAAGCTGCTCCAATTTTGTTAGCTAGATTTGAAAATGTTAGCTCAAAATAAACCAGAACTAAAAAGAAAACTGAATGACTAAAAACTGATTCAATAAAAACCCCAAAAATGAAATCAGTGCACACAGACACGGTTACCCTAAACACAAACGCAGCTTCTAGATGCAGATGTGCTTCTGTGAAACATAGACGCGGTTCCAGAACGTAGACGTGGCTTCTAGACGCAGACATGCTTGAAAACCCCACAGACGCGATTTTTAGAATCTGAAAAAAAAATATATATATATATTGTCAAGGATGTAGACACGATCCTAGATGTCGCAAACATGACAGACTACCAAAAACATGATCCAAAAGTACCTTAGTCACGTCTGTGGGGTTTTCAAGCACGTCTGTGTCTAGGAGCCGTGTCTGCATTCCAGAACCACATTTGTGTTTCACAAAAGCGCGTCTGCATCTAGAAGCTGCGTTTGTGTTTAGGGTAACCGCATCTGTGTGCACTGATTTCATTTTTGGGGTTTTTATTGATTCAATTTTTAGTCATTCGGTTTTCTTTTTAAATCTAGTTTATTTTGAGCTAACATTTTCAGATCTAGCTAACAAAATTGGAGCAGTTCTTTTTGGAAGCAAAATTGTTTTGTTGAAGGCCCCTATTTCACAAAGTCTTTTGGATCTAAAATTTACCTAACTTGTGTGCTTGCAGGAAGGGGTGATCATTTGAAACAATCCAAACTACTAATAGATCTTTGTTGCAGGACCTTGGCAATGCATTTTGCTTTCAAGACAAGCTGCACCAATTTCATTAGCTAGATCTGAAAATGTTAGCTCAAAATAAACCAAATCTAAAAATAAAACCGAATGACTAAAAATTGAATCAATAAAAACCCGCAAAATGAAATCAGTGCACATAGACATGGTTACCATAAACACAAACATAGCTTATGGATGCAGATGCGCTTATGTGAAACAAAAATGTGGTTCCGGAATGCAGACGCGGCTTCTTGACGCAGATGCGCCTGAAAACCTCACAGACGCGAGTAGGGAACACAGACGCAATTTCTGGAATCTGCAAAAAAATAAAATACTATCGAGGATGTAGACGTGATCCCAGATGTCGCAGACGCTGCAGAAAATCAAAAATGCGAGCTAAAAGTACGCAGACACGAAAGTACCAGAATACTGTCGAAAAAGTCAGATCAGCAATTTCAAAACACAAAACCTACAACAAGGATGTTAAATGCAAAAAGGGACAAGAGTCCCACCGGGCGTGCCAAAATGTATATGGTGAAAATGGATAACAACAATATTGAAAGACTAAATAGATTCAACCACAAAACCCTATCCTACTCAACAACAAAGATCCACCATAACATATGAAGATTATCTAAGACAATGCAAATCAAATGAAATCACAAAGATTATACCATCACATGTCCAATAGGGTTTGAATCTCCATTGATCTTGATTGATATATTTGCTCTCAGATTTTGTGTGCACAAGAGCTCAACAAAGAACGGAAATGTGGTTGCAAGTAGGATCTCCTATGAAAAGCGTAGTGTAGTCAAGTGCATAGATTGAAATAGCCAAGTAGTTAGGGTTTGATAATGAAGGAAGCATCTCCTTATATAGAAGATACTATAATAAATGGAGGGATAAGATTGAGAGGTGTAAAAGATAAATGGTCGGCTATGATTAAAGGGTAGGTAGAGAAAATAATAAAATAATGAAAGGGTAGGTAGTGTATGAATTAAGAGATGAATGACATGTGTCATGGGTAGAAAAGGCTAATGAATTAATTAAATAAATAAAGATTCATTTAATTAATAGAGGAAGTGGGATCAATTAAATAAATAAGATATTTATTTAATTTAGGAAAAGGATAATTTAAATAAATAAATGTATTTATTTAAATGAGAAATAAGGCTAGAAGAGGATAAATGAATTAATTAAATAAATAAAGATTTATTTAATTAATAGAAGAATTAGGCTAAAGTAATTAAATAAATAAAATATTTATTTAATTAGACTAGATAATTTTAGGTGTCTATAATACCAAATACTTATTTTCTTTCATCATACCATCAGTTGGTATCAGAGGTTCTCAAGTCCTCTAAGATCTAAGCCTAACAGCTTGAGGTAAAGATCTTGTAGAACATGATGAAGAAGGAAGGTCCAAAGTTTAACAAAGAGAACTATAGGATATGGAGCGATAGAATGGAAATTTAAATCAAGAATCTGGGAAGTCAGTATTGGGAACACACCAATACTAAATATGTTGCACCCACCGAGATTTTGACTGATGATTAGAAGAAAGAACAAGGAAATCATCAAGCATTAGAAGACATTATCAGCTCCCTGTCTGATGCTGAATATGTAGATGTTCATTTTCTAGAGACTACACATGAGATATCGCAAAAACTTGAAGAGATTTATGGCGGTGATGATCATGTTAATATTTTTAAAGAGGAGAGTCTAAGAGGAAAGTTTGATGACATGCAAATGACTGAAGGTGAGAATATCCAGTGGTATGGTCAAAGGATAAAAGAGATAGTTGGTGAAATTAAGAGTGCAAGAGGGAAAGTGGAAGATGCCATAGTGATGAGTAAGGTACTGAGAACCCTGCTACCAATCTATGATATATGAGTTGTATCTATTCAGGAGTTGAAGTCCATAGATAAAACCACGTTAACTCTTGACTCCATCATTGGCAAACTTGTTGCTTTTGAATTGAACAGTTATGATGGTAGTGTACATAAATCTGAGTCTACATTTAGAGCTTCTGTTTCTAATCCATATGTGAGACAAAGTAGAGATACTAGTCATAGTTATGAATCTAGATCCAGTAGAGATGTTGATGATAAAGACAGTTTAGTGGAGCTTGAAGCATTGTTGGCAAAGCGGTTGACTAGAGGTACTGGAAAATATAGAGGTAAATTACCTTGAAAATGTTTTGCATGTAACAAGATTGGCCACATAGCTGTTAACTCTCCTAATGGTGAAAATGAACACAAGTGAGAGAAATTCAAGAAGTATAAGGGTAAAGGAAAGAGAGATTGTCTTATTGTTGTTTATAGTGCTATCACAGATGAAGAATTTGATGGTGATGCTAGTGAAGATATTGTGTTTGTAGCCATTAAGGAAGAGATATCAGAGCAGAAGGCATTAGTGTCCAGGATGGATAACTCAGATGATTGGATCATTGATAGTGGTTATTCACATCATATGACCAGTGATAGGAGAAAATTTCTTTCCTTGAGGGAATTTGATGGCAAAGTTGTAAGATTTGGCAATGACTCACCCTGTATGGTTAAAGGTAAGGGAATTATTTCTCTTAATGGCAAGAGTAGTGCAGATGATGTCTAGTGGGTTGAAGGTCTAAAGCACAATGTTTTGAGTGTGGCAAAACTCAATGGCAGAGGATACCCACTTGAGTTTAAAAATGGTATGTGCAAAACCTTTGATAGAAAAGGTGAATTGATTGCAACTGGGAAGCAAACTAAAGGTAACCTGTTTCACCTTAATCCTAAAGTTAGCAACTGTTTAATTGGAAAAATAGATGATAGTTTGCTTTGGCATAGGATATTTTGTCATATAAAATTTGATAACATTGTTAAAGTGAGCAAGTCCAAGACAATGAGAGGATTGCCTCAGTTGGACAAACCAGTTAATGCTCTTTTCAAAGAATGTCAGTTAGGAAAGATGACATTTTTAACTTTCAATAGAAAATCCTTTTCAACGGAACATTTGTTAGATTTGGTTCATACAGATCTTTGTGGACCAATAAGAACAAAAAGCATTCAAGGTGACAGATATTTTATGATTCTCATAGATGATTGTGCAAGGACAATGTGGGTCACATTCTTGAAGGATAAGTTTGAAGCTTTTGGTAAGTTCAAGGAATTCAGGGCCTTAGCTGAGAAGGAGAACAGTAAGAAGATAAAATGTCTAAGGATAGAACAAGGTAGTGAATTTATTTCTGAGGAATTCACTAGGTATTATGAAGAGAATGGTATCAAATGACAACTTTCTGCACTAAGGATACCACAACAGAATGGTATCACAAAGTCGAACAACTGATCAATTGTTGAAGCTTCTAGGACATTGTTGATACAAGGAGGTGTAGCAAAAACCTTTTGGAGAGAAGCTATCAGCACAATTGTCTACACTATGAGTTGAGTTCTGGTGAAAAGAGGTAAGGATGAGATTCCTTATGAATACTAGTATAGAAGATCACCTGATATTAGTTATTTTAAGATATTTGGAAGAAAATGTTTTATTAAGAGAGGTGATTATATTAGCAAATTTGAGGCTAAGAGTGATGAAGGTATATTTCTTGGCTATTCCACCAAGAGTAAGGCCTACAAGTGTTTTAACAACTAGACACAAAAAATTATTGAATGTTGATGTTAGAGTGGATGAATATCCTAAAGTCTCAAAGGAAACTAGTTTGGAGAAGAAGGATTAAGATCCTTGCATTTTTTTTTTGGAACCAAAAACTATGAAATATGAAACGGGCAAAGCAAATTCTGATGCACTTGTTCAACCAAAAAAGACAAATTCTGAAGATGATAATAATGATGAAGCTAAACCTAAAGAAAATGATTATGTTATTCCAAGATATGTGAGATTGAATCACAATCTTGAACATATTATTGGGTATAAGGATGTTGGAGTACTAACCATAAGAATAATAAGATAAAACTCTTGCATGATCTCCACCATTGAACCAAGAACTACAAAGGAAGCATTTAGTGATGATCATTGTGTTAAAGCTATGGAGGAGGAATTGGATCAAATTGAGAAGAACAACACTTAGACCCTAGTACCCTAAATAGTAAATAGAAGTGTAATAGGTACTAAATGGGTATTCAGTAACAAGTTGAATGAAGATGGTGTTGTAGTTCGCAACAAGGATAGATTGGTTTGCAAGGGTAATGCACAAGAAGAAGGAGAAGATTATGGAAAAACTTTTGCACCAGTAGCAATATTGGAAGGTGTCAAAACTTTACTTGCATTTGCAGCCCATAAAAAATTCATGGTATACCATATAGATGTTAACTCTACATTTTTGAATGGGATATTGGAAGAAGAAGTATACATTGAGCTGTTGGATGGTTATGCTTTGATTGATAATAAATACATGGTATGCAGATTGCATAAGGCTTTATATGGATTAAAGCAGGCACCTAGAGCATGGTATGAAAGGCTTCATACACATCTTATGAACATAGGCTTTCTAAGAACCAATGATGATAGTAACATATATCTCAAGTCTGAAGGAGATAAAATACTATTCAGTGAAGTATTTGTTGATGATATCATATTTGGAGGTAATGATGTCATGAGCAACAATTTTGCAGATCAAATGAAAAATGAGTTTTAAATGTCTTTAGTAGGGGATTGTATTGTCATCAATGTCAAAGGGGGATTGTTATCATTTTCATGAAGATTGCATTAGTAATATGCTATGTTGTCATTGATGTCAATTAACTGGTAATGTTATTATTGATATTGTCTTGTAACCGATACGATGAGCTTAATCAAGACAATTGTAAACCGGTATGTAAGTTTGTGAGTTGAATCGATAACTGGTAATAGGTTAAACCCTATCTATTTGATGTAACCGGTAAACCCTACCTATTGTTTTTGTTAAACTCTAACCGATTAAGGTTGTCAAATTGGTTATGTTGGTTTATGATCTGACGATGAGCAGTAATGATGGTGACATGTATGGTCATTGTGTGAAGAAAACTTCAAAATGTTTTTGGCATGTTATTGTAACCTTTTGTCTAGGGAATGAGAAAAGTGTATTGCATCTAATACAAAGTGCATGATGAGTTATAGAGATTGAAGAGGTGATCAAAGAGTGGTCAAGAATTTCTTGATTAATGTGCAGAGATTTCTATGAAATCTAATGGTCATACTTGAAGTGACTTGTTTGGAATCTCTATGAGATTTTGATTTATGATGCCGACCTAATTGATTTTCTTTTAAGGTCAATGAAGTTGTTTTGTAAAAGGTGTTTGGTAGAGATTAGTTGAGTGTGTGGTTTCCGAACTGAATGACGTGTCTGTAGTTTGAGTAAAGGAAGATATGAGCTTAAAAAGAATTTGTTCAAGCAAGTCTAGTGCTATTCAGACAGATTAAGTAAACCCATGTTGTTTTCTAACAATTACATTAGAACTGAAATCCCTTAACCAGGTAAGCTCTTACAAGCTTGGTTACTTTTCAAATCCTCTAACAAGGTGATACATTAGCTTATATTTTCAAATCCTCTACCGAGGTTACATCTAACAAGGTATTGCTTCTAACAAAGCATTTGTAGTCAATCCCTTAACCAGTTGGTTCTTAACATGACTTTTGTAAAGCTTTAATAGGCTTGGCTCCTAACAAGGCAAGAATCAGAAGAGTTCATATAGTTATCTTGTGAGTCTCATCTCACTGTGGTTTTTCCCATTTGAGTTTCCACGTCAAAATATTTGTGTCATGTGGTGAATTTTTTTGTGGTTATGATCTTATGGTTGATTTGATAACTACTTAAGTATTCTGATAAGTCATGATAATCAGAAGCATTAAGAAATAAAGTCTATTGAGATATGATGAAGAATTTGGATGTTTATAAGTTTGATGTTGTTTACTATTAACTTGTTGTAATAGTCAGCAGGTTTATCTTATGAGTTTTTATCTTGACAGTGGTATTTCATTGATAAGTTTACTTTGTGTGATTGAAATTGAGATTGGGAAATTTGTATAAGTTTTTCTATTTACTGATTCACCCCACCTCTCAGTAATCTACTGGATACTTATTCTTTCATCATACCATCACTATCCTCAATCAAATGGTCAAGCCGAGTCTTTGAATAGGATAATTGAATATATTCTTCGAAAGACTGTAAACAAGCATGGTAAGAACTGGCATACTCAATTAACATACACTCTTTGGGCCTATCGGAGGAGTGTACGTGTTGCTATGGGTTGTACTCCTTATAATCTCGTTAATGGTGTTGATTCCATTATTCCTTTGGAGTTACAAATTCCTTCGTTGAGAGTTTCTCTTAGGGGTATAGTGGATGATGATTCCTATAGAGAACAAAAACTTCAACAACCTGAGATGCTCAATGAATAGAGTATAAAAACTCTTGAGCATATTCAAGAATATCATTAAAATTTACAACGGATCCATGATGATAAAATAATGCAATGTTCCTTTCTAGTAGGAAATCTAGTGCTCTACGAAAATCAACATAATGTGAATTCTTTACTCAAAGAGAAAGGAAAATTCAGCCCTAATTGGCTTGGACCATACATCATTGTCAAAGTCTATGGATTTGGTGCTTACAAGATAGCAGATATGGAAGGTATGCCTCTTAGGGAACCCATAAATGCTATGCACCTCCATAGATATTATGCATAGCCTCTATCTCTTTCTCTATCTCTCTTCTATCCTTCTAATTTATCTTCTCCCTCTTTGTGCCTTTTCTTTCTTCAAAATCAGATAATGTGTTAGCATATCTTTATTAAAGTATGTGGTATTAAATGATATTGTATTGTATAGTCTACACTACTTCGTTCTTGACAAGCATGTCTCTTTACTTTATTGTTTTTATTGGATTCATTTATGTAAATTGTAATAGAATTACATTTTATACGTGCTAACATGTTATACAATTTCTTATGTGTTAAGTAGGAATATATCATGTTGTGTTTAATTAGATTTAATTAAATCACATTAGCCATATAGTTCTTAGGCTTAACACATTCCTCTTCTACATCATCAAAGTAGCATTTAATTAAATACTTAGTTCTTTAATTAAATCATGCATGTATCAATTCAATCAAGAAGCATTGAGAAATAAATCACATGGAGATTAAATTAGACATACATGTTCACCACCAAATGTGCTACTTTTAATCTAAGTAATGCATATATTATTTGAGTATTAAAATAATATGTTTGAGATATAACATGAGCATAACTAAATACATATCCATGAGTATAATAACATATAGATCAACACAATGTCTCTGTTGGTATTTTTCTATGGTTTTGTCATTGATGTCAACACCTACTAAAACTGTAGCACTTTAGAGATCCAGCAACACTCACCGGCAAGCAAGTGACTTTTGCATAGTCACCAGTATATGGTACACCGACAAGAAATAATGATCACTGACATTTGGAATAGCATGGAAAATACCTGGTAATGTCGAAGACATTGTTTGGACATCTTATCTTGGAGAACTATTTATTAGCATATTCATACTTGCATATTTGTTGTTACTGACAAATAGGTGCAGGGTTACACTGACAGGATTATCTTTTCCAGATCAAAATGACACACTATGGAGATGATTAATTATTGTTGTAAATGCATTAAGCCGACATATTCAATCAGTTATTGCATCAGACAATGTATTGTTTGTAAAATGATTTTATTGTAATATCCTTTAGAGTCGACCTACTAAAATTGGTCTTAGGTTATGATATAAATGTAAGATCTTATTTGTAAGATCGAAGTGTGTGTGGCATGTGGAATGCAAAAAAGAATTAAGTGAAGGTATATGAGAGATTAAGCAGAGCTATACACGCAGACATCATCTGAAGGTTGAAGGAGAGTTTTATGAAAGCATATCAGAACTACACCGGTACTGAATCCAACATATGAAGATTCTATTTTGTGCAGTACTTTTTTATTGGATTTAATCATCCAATTGTAAGTCAGTGAGACTTCCATCTATGTTTGAGCAGTGATCTCTAGGTGATTGGCCTTTCTGCATGTGCAGACCCCGTTTATGTACACTTACTATCTACAGTAGTATCATCTGATTGTGGGTAATGTTTCCCATCATGTTTATTCCCCTTACAGGATTTCCATGTATAAATATTGGTGTTATGTTTTGTGGATGACTTTGTTCTTTTGTTTCATGCATTAATCTTTATCGGTATTGCATTTATCTGTTAAAACTGTTCACCGGTATAATAGACTGGTTCTCTGGTATTAAGTATTAAATTGAATAAGTTTTTTTTGGTTTAATTTATATTAGGCAACTGATTCACCCCCACCCTCTTAGTTGCCTCCGAGACCTAATAATTGGTATCAGAGCCTAGTCCTCTTTTGTAGAAGTTTAACAGCTTGAGGAGATCCAATGACTACTAACTATTTCAGGAAGGACAGTCCTAAACTTGATGGAACCAACTATGGAATATGGAAGATGAGAATGGAGACACATTTGAATTGCATTGGAAAGGACATCTGGGAAGTTACAAAGAATGGCTATACTGTTCCTACTCTTGGTCAACCTAATCCTCCTACCTTGGGAAAAGATGAGGAAAATGATTGCAAAGCAAGAGAAGCACTCTTGAGCGCATTAACAACTCAGCAAATCATGGGACTATTAGATAGATCAACTTCTAAATCTATTTGGGATCATTTGGAAACACTAAATGAAGGAGATTCCGCAGTCAAAATTGCAAAACTTGAAAGCTTCCAGGTCAGGTATGAAAATCTAAAAATGGAAGAAGATGAAAGAGTTTCTGCTTTTATGGAAAGAGTAAATGAAATTGTTTTGGGTATTAAATGTTGTGGAGGAACCTTAAGTGAAGATGAAATTATTTCAAAAGTTTTAAGAGGATTGCCACCGGCATATAAAATGAAGGTTACTACTATAAATGAGTTAAGAACAATGCCTAATACATCAGTAAATAGGGATACATTGATTGGAAAACTTTCAGCCTTTGAAATTGATGAATTTGGTCATGTTGCTACTATAAAGATAGATTTAGCCTTTAAAGCATCAACTTCATCTGCATCATCATTTGACAAATCTGATTGGAAATCCTTTTATGCAAGAGAACTTGAGGAAAGAAGGAAAGAAAATGAACAACTTGAAGAGCTTGAAGCACTATTTGCAAGAAAAATGCCTAAAGGTCTAGTTGGAAGTAAGTATGAAGGTAAAGCACCCTTTAAATGTTTTAACTATAATACGATTGGTCATATGGCTTCAAGATGCCCTGATAGACCTGCTAGACTAAGAGAAGAAGCTAGAAGGACATACAAGCCTAACCTTGAATATTAGAGATACAGATTTAAGAAGAACAAAGACAAATCTTGTTATGTAGTTGATGAAGGTGTGACTAATGATTCTGATGAAGATTCAGCAAACAATGGATGGGTTTTTGTTGCTATAACAAAAGATCAACTGGCACCTGTAGTCCAACCGATAGAACATGCCTTGGCAGCTAAGATTGAGGTAAAAGATGAATGGATCATTGATTCTAGATGCTCACATCATATGACAGGAGATAAATGTAAATTCTTGAACTTTCAAGAATATAATGGAAGCTTAGTAAGATTTCGAGATGACAAAGCTTGTTAGATCAGAGGTAAGGGTTCAATATCTCTTGATGGTAAGTATAACACTGACAATGTCTATTATGTTGAAGGTTTAAAGTATAATCTTTTGAGTGTTGGTCAATTAGTTGAGAAAGGATTTCAGTTACAATTTAAAAATGGAAAATGCAAAATCATGAACAAAACTAGTTTAGAAATTGCAACCGGTAATCAGACTAGAGGTAATATCTTTCATTTGAATAACTGTGAAAAGGCATGCTTGATTGCACACATTGATGAAAGTTGGCTATGGCATAAAAGACTTTGTCATGTAAACTTTGATTGCATGGTAAAAATCAGTACTACTAAGGCAATTAGAGACTTACCTAAAATTGTCAAACCTCACAATACAATATGCATGGAATGTCAATTTGGAAAATAAGCTAGAGCTGGTTTCAAAAGTATTTCAAAAAAATCCAATAATGCTCTTGATTTAATTCATACTGATTTATGTGGTCCAGCTAGAACTAAAAGCTTACAGGGTGATAGATATTTCATGCTAATTATTGATGATTATTCTAGAATGTGTTGGGTTACTTTTCTCAAAGAGAAATCAAAAGCACTTGGAAAGTTTAAACTATTCAAAGAAATGGGTGAAAATGAAACTGGTAAGAAAATCAAATGTTTAAGATCAGATCAAGGAGGAGAATTTACATCTAAGGAGTTTAATCCATTCTATGAAGTGAATGGAATCAGAAGACAACTATCAGCACCTCGAACACCACAACAGAATGGAGTGGTTGAAAGGAAAAATAGAACTATTCTGGATGCAGCCAGAAGTATGTTATCAGAAGAAAACTTACCACATGTATATTGGAGAGAGGTAGTAAGCACAACGGTCTACACATTCAACAAAGTTCACATCAAAGGTGAAACTGGTAAGACCCCTCATGAATTATGGTTTGGTATTACTCCTACTCTTAAATATTTCATAATATTTGGAAGCAAATGTTACATTAGAAGAGATGAGTACATTGGGAAATTTGATCCTAGAAGTGATGAAGGAATATTTCTTGGTTATTCATCTAAGAGTAAAGCATATAGATGTTTTAACAAAAGATTGCAGAAAATTGCTGAGAGTACAAATGTAAAGATTGAGGAACAATTTAGAGGAACTTCAAGGTACATAGTGTTGGCATTATGTGAACTGGCATGAGCCTTATGTAAACTGGGATGAAGACATAATGATATTGTATGTTGTCATTGCTGTCAATATGAGACATAGCGTGAATTGGCACATGAGATAAGTGAAGAAAAAGATACTGGCATATGTGTGAACCGGTATATGCCAAAGTGAAGTGACACATTTTTTCAAAAGTGAACTGGCATGCAGTTATGGGAACTGGAACATGGAAGCACCGTATGACTACAGGTTGGTAAGGTAGCTTCCACTTCGGGGTTTTCGGTTGGAGTATCTCAAGTCTATGTGACTCAATTGGTGATCTTTGTGTGATGAGTTAGCAGGATGATGGAGGACAGATCATGTTGCCATGTAAGGTCTGTGTGCATGAAGGATCTTGCATGAAGAAGACTATTCCTATCTACCTCAAGAATGTGCGAAGTTTGTCAAATGGTGATAATGCGTGATGGGTTATCAGCCGCCATGAAAACGATGGATAATGGACGATGGAGAATGTCTTTGACATTAACTCAAAACTGATGCATTTAATGTAGTATGTTTCAACGGTCAGGATCAAACCGTTTGAATTGCTAAACCTAACAAGTTTAGGGTTTAAGGTTTTTGCTACTGACTTGTATGTTCCCTATAAGATCGATGTTAGGTTTCTATCTGAAGTTGTTGGCAAAAGTTGTGAGTGTGTATCCAATGAAAGTGATACAAGATTCTTGCCAGACCATAGGAGAGAAGAGATACCTACAAAGTGTATGTGCAAAAGAAAAAGAGGAGCCTAAATGGATCTGTATTAGTATTATAGTGTTGTTAACAGATCATTGTAATACCTTTTGATCTCTAACCACTTCAATAGTTGCAAAATCCCCTAACAGGGTAGCCTTAACTGGCTTGATTCAAAATCCCTTAAATCGGGTGGTCTTAACTGGCTTGCTGTAAATCCCTTAACCAGGTAACTCAAAGCTAATGAGTTCTGAGAAGCTAGAGAAGCTTAGGAGATCCTTTCAGCTATTGAGTTCTTAAAATGCTCTAACAAGGTGACCCTACCGGGTTTAAACCTTAATCGGGTATCCCTTAACCGGGTGATCCCTAACAGGATCGGTTCCTACCAGAACCTATTGTATTGTTCTTAACTGGACAAGGCTCCTAATAGAGGGGACTTCTAAAGAGTTCAAAAAGCAGCTTGTGGGTATTCATCCCCACCGTGGTTTTTACCAGTTGGGTTTCCATGTGAAAATTATGTGTGTCATGTGAAATGCTTTTGTCTTGTGATGCTTTGTTTTATCTATTATGCACATGAAGTTTCTATGTTTTATGCCTGTCTATAAAAAATATTGAACTCACTGTTGTGAAGATTTGATGGTTAAGTCTACTAGTTCATGCATGAGAATATTATGACAATGTGGTATTGAGTTAAGAGAAAAGCTTAGTGAGTGACTGATTGAGCTATACTGGATGCTACTGGTTGCACTCTATTTTACCGGTATCTCTATTTATCAGTCATTGTGAGTGTTTGGTGTCAAACCGGTTTTGGACTGTGTTTGTGCCTGTACTGATTCACCCCCCCCCCCCCTCTCAGTACCGGTTTGGTACTAGTGGTTCATCATTGAGTTATCACATAGATTCTAAAATGGCAATAGAAATTATAAATGAACCTACACTGAATGCATCGGTACAGTGTGAAGATCCAGTTACATAGGTATCATCTGAAATATCCACTATGAATGAAGAACAATAGCAGATAAAGACACCCCGATATGTAAGACTGAATCATTCTGAAGATCAGATAATTGGAAACAAGCATAAAGGAGTTATGACAAGAGGAAGATTGGCAAATGAAGAGGTATGTCTTATTTATCAAATTGAACCATCATTAGTTAATAAGGCATGTGATGATAAGTATTGGACTAAAGCTATGGAAGAAGAATTAGAATAAATTGAGAAAAATAACACTTGGACATTAGTTCCCCAGCCTCAAAATAAAAATGTAATTGGAACCAAATGGGTATTTAGAAACAAACTTAATGAAGATGGTAAGGTTATCAGAAATAAAGCAAGACTAGTGTGTAAGGGATATTCTCAGAAAGGAGTTGACTATAATGAAACCTTTGCACTAGTAGCCAGAATTGAAGCAATCAGACTATTTTTAGCTTTTGCGATACATAAGAACTACATAGTATATCAGATGGATATTAAATGTGCATTTCTGAATGGAGAACTTGAAGAGGAAGTTTACATTGAACAACCTGATGGATTTTCTTTGACAAATGACAAAGATATGGTTTGCAGGTTAAGGAAATCTTTGTATGGATTGAAACAAGCTCCAAGAGCTTGGTATGCATGATTGGATAAGTATCTTTTGAAGATTGGTTTTTCTAAAGGTAATGCTGATGGTAACTTATACTATAGAGTGACTAATGATGGTATCTTGGCTATAAAAGTTTTTGTTGATGATATAGTTTTTGGAGGAGAAGATGGATTGTGTAAAGACTTTTCTATTAAAATGTAGCAAGAATTTGAAATGTCAATGATTGGTGAAATAAGATTCTATTTAGGATTGCAGATATCACAGACTGATAGAGGTATATTCTTGAGTCAATGAAAATACTTAAAAGAGTTACTTAAGAAATTTGGGATGGAGAACTCTAAACCAGTAAGCACACCCATGACTACAAATGACAAACTATCCTTAAGGGATAAATCTACACCCGTTAATCCAACAAGGTACAAATCTATGATAGGAGGTTTACTGTATTTAACGCAAACAAGACCTGATATTAAGAATGCAATATGTATTGTTTCAAGATTTCAGAGTAATCCTAGAGAAAATCATGAATCAGCAGTTAAAATAATTTTTCGGTACTTACAAGGCACCCCAAATATTGGATTATGGTATCCTAGAGATGAAAACTTTGACCTATGTGCATACACAGAAGCAAATTGGGTAGGAGACATTGATGATAGAAAAAGAACCACCAGCGGAGCATTTTTTCTTGGAAGTAGATTAGTTTCTTGGTTAAGTAAGAAACAGAGTTGTACATCTTTATCAACAGCAGAATCAGAATATGTTGCAGCAACAACTAACTGTACATAGGTACTATGGCTTAAACAAATGTTGAAAGACTTAAAGGTAAAATGCAAGGAACCTACAACTATCTATTGTGACAACACATCAACAATTGATATATCTAAGAATCCGGTAGTACATTCTAAAACAAAACATATTTCAATAAAATTGATTTTTCTAAGGGAGAATGTTGAGGCAAAAGAAATAAAACTGGTTTATGTGAATACTAAAGAGTAGCTTGTGGATATTTTCACTAAACCTTTACCTAAGGAGACCTTTGAATATCTCAGAGAATAGCTTGGGGTCATACCCCCATCGGTAGACACTTAGAAAGTTGATGTCTGTCATCAACCAGTAGAATTAACAGAGATATATTCTTACTCCAGCTTTGATGAGGAAGCTACTTCTCATGGGGAGTAGTTGGTATATTAAAATTGATTGGTATTTTGTATTTGAACTTGGTTTTTTTGCAACTTTGGCATTTGATGTCAAAGGGGGAGGGATATCTATGAAAAAACACATTATCTTTTGGGAGAGACTGGTACAAAAAAGTATAAGGAAACTCATGTTACTCTCAAGGGGAGAGATTGTTACTTTAAGGAGATTGTTGGTTCTTGTATTTGGCATTTCTGTTTTGGCACTTTGATGGTTTTTCCATCTTGTGTTTCCATCAATGCCAAAGGGGGAGATTGTTGGTATTTTGGTATGATTTTGTCATTGATGTCAACACCTACTAAAACTGTAGCACTTTGGAGATCTAGCAACACTTACTGGCAAGCAAGTGACTTTTGCACAGTCACTGGTATATGGTACACCGGCAAGAAATAATGATCGTCGACACTTGGAATAGCATGGAAAACACCTGGTAATGTTGAAGACATTGTTTGGACATCTTATCTTGGAGAACTGTTTATTAGCATATTCATACTTGCATATTTGTTGTTACCGACAAATAGGTCTAGGGTTACACCGACAGGAATATCTTTTCCAGATCAGCATGACACACTATGGAGATGATTAATTATTGTTGTAAATGCATTAAGATGACATATTCAATCAGTTATTGCATCGAACAATGTATTGTTTGTAAAATGATTTTATTGTAATATCCTTTAGAGCCGACCTACTAAAATTGGTCTTAGGTTATGATATAAATGTAAGATCTTATTAATAAGATCGAAGTGTGTGTGGCATGTGGAATGCGAAAAAGAATTAAGTAAAGGTTTATGTGAGATTAAGCAGAGCTATACACACAGACATCATCTAAAGGTTGAAGGAGGGTTTTATGAAAGCATATTATAACTACACCGGTACTGAATCCAGAATATGAAGATGCTATTTTGTACAATACATTTTTATTGGATTTAATCATCTAATTGTAAGTCAGTGAGACTTCCATCTATGTTTGAGCAATGAGCTCTAGGTGCTTGGCCTTTCTACATGTGCCGACCCCATTTATGTACACTTACTATCTATAGTAGTATCATCTAATTGTGGGTAAGTTTTCCCATCATGGTTTTTCCCCTTACAGGGTTTCCACGTATAAATATTGGTGTTATGTTTTGTGGATGACTTTGTTCTTTTGTTTCATGCATTAATCTTTATCGGTATTGCATTTATCTGTTAAAACTGTTCACTGGTATAACAAAATGGTTCTCCAGTATTAAGTATTAAATTGACTAAGTTATTTTTGGTTTAATTTATATTAGGCAACTAATTCACCCCCCCTCTTAGTTGCCTCTGGGACGTAACAGTCTTATAGTTGAGTAATCTCCTATCCCTAGAACTAGTAGTTCGAGGGTGATGGCTAGATGTTCCCTCATGATCTAGTCATGGGGGTGGGCTCATGGGTGTGTATCATTATACACAATGCAAATGACTCCGTGAGGGGCTCCTGCGATCCCTCTCAATCATAATTTGTGGTATGTGGCTTCCTCTATATTAGATGCAATGAGATCTCACTCTGTCTACTGTAATCTCTCTTGCAACAATCTCGTTGTCTCTCACCAGACCTCCATCTCCATCCAAATAGGGGTTAATACATCCTCGTGTCATCCTGTACTCTCCTGTGGTCTATGCGCTATCTACGAGGAACTAGGAATGTGTGCAATCATGATGAGGTCTATCACTACATGCTGGATAAGAGAGAAACACTCTTGGACATCAATTTCAGAGAAAGAGAGAAGTTTTCATTAGTAAAATTCTATATCATCAAATCCAGACACTTTAAGATACATACATTAAACAACAATAAAACACCTTAGCTGGATATCCCTCTCACTAGTAGGGGTTGTGGAAAGAAACAGCTTGAGACTGGGACCCACTAGGCTCTTCATGCTCATACTATCTTTGCATAGTAGGCATGGGTCGGTGAGGACTAGAATCAGGACCCCTTATAGGGTCCTTCTCCCCCAATGATGGGGGGCTCGGTGGATCTAATGCTATGGTGTCATCCTCAAAGTGATGAGGAACTGCATCTAGCTCATCCTCCTCAGCTTCCTCCTTAATTTCCTCATCCTCCTCATCCTCCTCATCCTTCTCATCCTCCTGATCCTCCTCCCCATCCTCCTCGTCCTCCTCTCTATCCTCCTCATCATCTCCATCCTGATCTTCCTCTCCTATATCAGGATCATTTCCATCGCTACTTGCCTCCTATTGTTGTGTGCCATCACTTGCTCATCTGTTCCCTCCTCAGATTTATTAGGTCCCTCCTTGTCGCATGTGTATCTCCATGGTCTGGGATTCCCTCTATATAAGTTTGTTAGAAAGATGTCTCTAGGGTATGGCCCCACCCTATGATGTACCGATGGTGCACACCCACATCATCTCTATAATCCATTGCACTATTTCTATCTGATCCATCTGAGTCCTTGATGTCAATCTCATCGCTCGTAGGCCTAAGAATAACTCTTAGCCTAGGAGTAAAGTGTGAGTGTCTAAAGTAGATAGGCACATTAGTAGGAACACATTGCTTGAACCTGAATTGCCACTGGACTCAATCGAAGTAGAAGGGAATGACTATGTGACTATAGCATCCCTCTAGTAGACAGTTCCTCTACATGCAAAATAACTGTCTATTTATCCCTTCCCACATATACATCCTAAGGTAGGGTCTCCATTTGATCATACCTGCTATAAATCTATCTAGACTCAATCTCCAATGTAGTAGATCACTGAACCGCCACTCACGGGTAAGTGGATAGGCACATACACTAGGATGCTCTAGAAATAATTCCGTAGGGACACCAACATGCCTAGTGCACGTGATATTCTCAAACATCCACACCTGTAGTAGTGTGTAGGTCATCAGACTACACCTGTGTCTAAACACATACTCTCCAAGGTTGTGATATAGATGGGCAAGCATGCTGTGACCCCAAGAGTGTACTCTCTGATGTCTCTTCATGGTCCTAATCGCATAGGTGAGACCTCCATGCATGTTTGTGTTGAGCCCATTAGGGCACATGAATAATGAAATGGTAGTGACCATGAGCTGACTCACTAGTGGAACCTCACCGATAGGGTATAGGAGCCAACTGACCATGATGCAGCCCCTCATCTCACCAGGAATCTCTCTCCCTATAGAGTAGACATGATCCCTCCTGTAATTGACAACTGAGAAATCGAATCGATATCTCATGGTCTCTCCCATAATGGGAAAGGATAGAATACAATATACATCCTCAAGGGTAACAATCATCTCCCCCATAGGTATAAGGAATGTCAAGGTATCTACATCCCACCTCTCCATTGGCTCCATCAACATCACATGATGAAACTTAATGGAAGGAATAGTCATTGCATACCATAAGCCTACAATGTGGAACAACTCTCTCCTCTAGTTGGAGCCTCAAAACGTGACTCCAAAGGTGTGACCAATAGTATGCTCATGGATGTACGAAAGGATCTGTAAAATCAAAACATTGAATCATTAGTAATCAATCATCGATTGTAATCATCTAGTATGCAACATCATCAATCTATCCTATCTATTTGATTCTTGATCCCATATGACCCTTGGCCTCTCTAAGTTGGGACTGGGGTACCCAAGGAGGACCAAGGAACCCTCTTGGGACCAAGGCACCCTGCAAGAACCAGGGTACCCCAAAACCTATGGGGTCTGCATAGGGGGCACATGTGTGATTAAGGTGGTGACATCATCAAACATCGAATTCAATGCAAAAATAAAAAATCAAATATGATTCCATGACAAGTCAACTCACCTCATCTAAAGGTCGATCGACGAGTATGGATTAGTGCAAGATCTCCATCTACCTAGGTTGCTCGAGTCGACATCGAGGCATGATGGTGAATAAGTGGAATCCTCTATAGTGAATAGTATCAAAAAGTAAAAAAGTGAAAAATAAAGGTGTCACTTTCATATTAATGAGTTATTCACTTTTCTTTTATGATTTTAAGTTAAAAACCCTAATTTATGCACTTTTCCTTCAATCTATCATATCTTGAGCTAGAGAGCTCCAATTTTTGCACCGTCAGTGGCGTTGGAATTGTAAATTTTCCTTCTTGCTTGAAATTGGTTCTATAAAGTGCTTATATATATAATCAAGCCTTGTTGTTAACTTGTTTTACCAATATTTATGTCATAATTCACTGTGGTAAACATGATACCCTATTTCACCTTACTAATAAGCAAGATGAAATAGGGGGCATATAGCTACCCAAGAATTTCATAACTTTGCTTAGTAAACATTAGGTGATTTTCTGATCTAACGTGTCATTTTGTACGGTGTGGTTCCTAACTATGTATTGCGAATACCATTGGGGGCTTCATTTAACAACTTATGGATATATCCTTTTTTAAATGCTTATTTTTTTTGTACTTTAGCTTGCATATGCACATAGTGTCATATGACCACTAAAGCGGGGACTAAATGTAGTGTCATAAATTGTACACCCTTTCTAGGGTGGTACAATTTTACACTTGGTTTAGCACCCACCTTAGTGTGTTTTGCATCTTACATTTCTAATCTCTTTAAAGCATTTTATTAATTAATTTAATTAAATATAAATTCCTATTCATCACTTTACATGTTATGAATTTGGGCCCTTTACCCTAAGTGTGCCCCTTGACATTTTATTTCTTCAATAAATCATTTAATCCTAAACCCTAATTATGTCCTATTTTGACCTTTAAGGCTCGATTTCGCATATCAAAACACCTCGAAATCAGCTATAACTATGGGATCATTCTAATATCATCATATCTAACAACCCCAAAAATTTGGTGAAAATTTGGTCAGACCATGTGCAAAGTGCACATGGTCTTCAACTTTTTCCCAAAATTTTGGGAGCATAATTCTATGATATTGTAATACTTAAAACTAAAAGATTGGTGGGAAATTTAAATCCTGGGCTGGCCTAAACATGAAATTCAAATCTAGTGTTCCATACGTGAGAGCTCTCTTTCTTCATATGAAGGGGTCTTGTTTTGAGAATCTAAGAGTAGGTTTTGGAGCATAAAGAGCCTTCTTTTGCAGCAAAAGAGTAGATCTTTGAAGTCTTCAACAACATTCAACATTCATCAATCAAACATTTATCAAGCACAATTTCATCGATTGGGGCTTCTAAAAGATGTAAGAGAACAATAGGAGATCATCGACTGAAGATTGGCTTGTACCTCTCCCTTGGGGTTGGGTATGGTTTCATGTTATTTTTATGTCTTTGTATGAGATTCATTTTGATTTATATTCATGCTTTAGATCACTTTTCATCATGGATTTAGAGCATTTACTTTATGAATTATAAGCAATTAAGGTTTACTCTTTAGGGTTTCTCTATATTGTTTGCTTTCATTTTAGGATCATGAACATACACAAGGTTATAACACACACATTTTCAGTACATTATCGACTATTTGATGAGGAGGAAATCACCAAAATAGGGGTTTGACTAAGTAAAATCCCTACATAGCCACCCAAAACTCTATTTTTCAACTAAAGGTATAGGTTCAGATCTGAGCGCTGTTGGAAGTTTTAGGACCGATAGAGTGTGATCTTTTTCAAATCCTAATATGATTTCTATCTCGTCAACCTCTAGAGGAGCCACCTAACTTGGCCCCACCCAAACCAAGATCCATTCTTCCCACTTTTCAAGATTGTATTTCTCTTCACTATCTTGCAGTTTCCCTCGTGAATTTTCAATTATAGTGTAGAGTTCTTCACGAAGGACACCACCACATTGTCTAGAGTCTATGCTTTAATTTTTTTCTTTGATCCCATGGAGGCCAATAGTCCTTTGTTTGAGGAAGTGCTTCCTCAATAGTCATGGGGGGGAGAGGTAATTCTTGAAATCGCTCTTCTATTGGGAGATTGTGTACATAACCTCTTGGTTTTCTGAAAGATGACAATTATACTTCGAGTCTGCCAACTCTGGTTCCACACTATAGAAATTTTTGGATATTGACTTCCAAATATCCCTTGGTGCAAAATTATCATTCTCATAATAGAAAAAAGGTTCTCCTTGCATGAACACATTGATTTCCTCCAAGCGTGGCCCAATAGGTTTCGTAGGAACTCCAAAACCAATTAGTCCCTCCGGACATAAATTAGAGACGTCACATCAGACACTCTAGACATTGTTTATTTGTATTGCATACTCTCTATCTATTTATCACCCTTAAACACTTTCCTCTACCATTCTCCAATTTCTCTCTTCTAGGCAGCCGATGAGCTTGTTTCCATGTCATTCAAGATAATGCCTGCTTGCTTTCTGTTAGGAAATTTGCTTGCACATGACTCTTCAACTTGTATGTTATTCTTCCGTACAGATATAAATTTTAATTCAGGCTTAGATAATAATTAAATAAAATAAGCATTTGTAAAGAAATAATTTAATCATTTGATGTTACATATTATCTGACGGAAAGACCCTAGACAATTCTTGGAGAAAGGAAACATCATTGATAATCATTTTTTGCAAATAACAATGAATCAAATAAATTAAAATGTTTAATGCAATTTTTAAAAATAGAACTCATTCAATGCTTTCATTCACCGACGGCAAAGCCGTTTGACCCCCATCATCTCTCGCCGTCGGAATTCTGACGACAACTAATGGAATGTCCGACGAGGATGCTGTGCATTCGACGACACTCCTCTGTAGAAATTTTATCCTTTGGAGTCAAAATTCTGACGATAGGCCGAGATCGCGACAGTATTCTTTCAGGGTATGAGCATCCATGGTGGCCGTCGAAAAGGTTGGAGGTGATGTCGGAATTGCGATGACCACAAGGATAGTCGAAACTTTCAACAAAAAGTTTTCGATGACTTTTTTTGTCGGTAGTGCGACGAAATTATGTCAGAATTTCGACAATTTGCCATCAAAATTTTGACCCGAATGTACTAGTGTGAAGGACTATGTAGATGATTTACTAGCTAAATCATTCACCACAACAGAAGATCTGGGCATATTAGATAAAATATTTCAAAGATTGGAACAATTCAAGGTCAAACTAAACCCTAAGAAGTGTGTCTTCGGGGTCACATCATGAAAACTATTAGAATACATTGTGTCAGCAAAAGGCATTGAAGTAGATCCAGCGAAGGTACAGGCCATCATGGAGATGCCACCTCCCAAGAACATTAGCCAACTCACATCTCTACAAAGACAACTACAATCCATCAGGCGATTTATAGCCCAACTAGAAGATAAATGTCTCCCATTCAATCATTTGCTCCACAATAATAACCTTTCAGATGGGAAGGCAAGTGTGCAGAATCATTTTACCAAATCAAGCAATATCTAATGAATCCGCTAGTTTTATTACCACCAATAGTAGGGAAGTCGCTCATCCTCTACATCTCAACAACAAAAGTATCAATGGGGGCACTACTAGCACAAGAAGATCAATAAAGTAAGGAATGAGCTATATATTAAATCAATAGAATATTGATGGATATGAGATAAACTATACGTTCATTGAGAAGGCTTGCCTAACAGTGGTATTTGACTCTCAAAAGTTCTGCCACTACATGCTAGCTCAAACAATCAAGTTGGTAGTGATAATTGATCATCTTAAGTATTTACTCAATAAAGAAGCTCCTATAGGACGATTGGCTAAATGGGTCATGATTCTTAGTGAGTTTGATATCTAGGACATAGAACATTGGGATATCAAAGGATAGGTAATTGTAGATCAATTGGTTGAAGCATCACTACCAGATAAAGAACCAATGCAGGTGGAATTTCCAGATATGGATTTCCTTATAGTCACACCCAAGCAATAGACCCTATAATTTGATTGATCCTATACCCAACATGGATCGGGTGCCGACATTTTGTTCGTCACTCTAGAAGGGCACACCATTCCATGATCTTATAGACTGGCGTTTCCATGCACCAACAACATCACTGAATAATAAGCATTGGTGACAGGAATCAAAATGGTTGTGGAAAGGACAATCACAAATTTAAAAGTCTATGGAGATTCCCAACTAGTTATCAATCAGATCAACAATGAATATCAAACAAAGGATGATAATCTACTATCGTACAAAAGAATGGTGGATGATTTCAAACAATACTTTGTACACAACACCTTTGAACAAAACAACAAAGCGGCCAATGCAATTGCCACTATTTCTTCACTACTACAAATTCTAGAGAAACAAAGTCATTATGAGTTCCTCGTAGAGCAACTGTTTTCCGCAGCCTATGATAATTTCACATCCCAAGTCATCTATGCTTTAACCAGTTTAGACTCCCCTCTCTACAGGACAATCTATGAATATCTTAAGAACAATATCCTTCCACTCGACCTATCCCGCAACCAAAAACACAGCTTCATCTGAAAAGTCGCTCGATATACCTTACCGCTAACACACTTTACCATTGTGGTTTAGATGGTACTCTTCTTCATTGCCTTGATCATAATAAATCTGACTCGACCTTACATGAGCTTCATGAGGGTATATGTGGTTTGCAGTGAAGTGGTTCTACTCGCACTAAGAAAATTCTACGAATGAGATATTATTGGCCAAAAATGGAGAATGACTCTTATCAATTTGCAAAGAAATTTCCTAAGTGCCAAATTCATGGCAATCTTATCCATGCACCAGCAAAAGAGCTACAACCGTTTACTACATCCTGGCCTTTCTATCAGTGGGGACTTGATTTAGTAGGAAAAATTCATCCTTCCTCTTCAAATGGACACAAGTTCATTATCACTACAACAAAGTATTTCATCAAAAGGATTGAAACAGTCCCAATGACCATAGTAACTGGAAAATAGATTGCCTTATTTATTCTCAATTATCTCATTTGCAACTATGGTATTCCAAGTTCCATCATTACAACAATTAACGTCCTTTCAAAAATCAAGACATATGAGAGTTATGTGAAAGATTCAAAATCTAACATTCCTTCTCTACACCTTACTACCCATAGGGGAATGGTCAAGTAGGGGTATCAAATAAAATGATACTAAAAATCCTCAAGAAAACAGTAAATGATGTGGGTAAGGATTGGCATGTACAACTCAATTCAACACTTTGGGATAGGACTAGCATTCAGGCACCTACAGGGGCTACACCATATTTATTTGTAGAAATTCCATCTCTTAGAGTATCTTTGAAGGGCCTCATTCCAAATGAGGAGTATCGAGTCAACAAGTTGCATGAACTAGAGCTTTTGGATGAGAAACAACAACATGCCTATGACTATCTCAAGGAATAACAATAGTGTATGTTTAGGAGCTACAATCACAAACTCATCCCTAGAGATTTCAAAGTCAGTGATCTTGTATTAAAGGAAAATCCCAGAAATCAGCAAGGTCAAGAAAAAAAGGGGAAGTTTGAACCTAATTGGTTGACTCCTTTCGTCATCATATCAACCTATGGATCAGGCACCTATCAGCTAACAACTTTAGAAGGGGACATGTTCGATGAACCAAACAATAGAATCCATAAGAATAAATTATACGCTTGAATCATCCAATGCACAAAAAAAGCAAAATAAATATTAAAAAAAATAAAAAAATTAGAAAAATACAAAAAAAAAAAAAAAAGTGCAAGTAGTGAAAACCTGGCAATAGGTGCTACTTGCGAGAGAATGACTCCTCTATCTATCAGTACTCATATCATCATTGGCATATGATGAACTGACATGCTGATATAATGATAATGTATGTTTTCATTAATGTCAATAAGTGCAAGTGAACCGGTATGCAGATTGGAAGAAGTTTGTGAACCGGTATGAAGAGATACAGTGAACCGGTGTCTGGGTTTCACTAAGAGTGACTACCGGTTGGTAGTTTCAACTTTAGGGTTTTTGGTTTGGAAATTTTGCTTATGTAATGAAACTGATGACATCCTATGATGAGGTAGCTAAGAGATGAAGATGAAATCATGATGCCACGTCAACTTTGTGCACGTGAAGGATTTCCTTGAGGATTTTGCATGTGAAAGATTGACTGCATAAAATGTCTACCTGATCTGGGTGGATAATTTTTGTTCACTAAAAATGGTTAATGTTGCAATTATTTCAGTGTTGGTTATTAGTTTTCCAAAATTGGTGTGAAGGGGAGTCAAAACCTTGACCTCCCCTCCACTATACTTTCTCTCCACCGCTAGAGCAAGCAGGTTTCTTAGTGATAAAAGGGGCAAGTTTCTATTTAAGTCCTATTCAAAGATTAAGCGAGTTAAATGGGAAGGCCAACAGTTGGAACCAATGACCTCCCCCTTTGCTATTTGCACTCCCAAATGCTATGTTCTTTAGAAAAATATGGGGCAATGCTTATTTTTATTCATTCAAGTGAATGGTGGCCCAATTACAAAGGATTTGAGCCTCTCAAATAGCATTAATCCATTTATTCATGCAAAACCGAAATTGTAATAGGATAATGATACATGGAGCTTGAATTAAGTGGAACCATGAATGCTTATATGTCTAATTATTTTAATAAAGATTATAAGCTATTTAAAGAGATTTAATATTGTAATTGGGAGATATTCGAGATATGAGGAATATTTTAAAATATTATTGTTAACGCCATTTTAGAATGTAAAATAGTATTTAAAGGGGGATTATTTTTGTAATGAGGGACATGGAAGATTGGAGAATTTTGAGAGAAGTGTGAGGGAATTTCTTTTGGAGAGATTGATAGTGAATTGGTTCATCTCTATGCATTGGGACCTTGAAGTTAAGCTTGTTGTACTTGTTGGAGAAAGAATTTTGTAATTCATTATCATCTGAGGAGATGTGAAACTTTTAACCATTTGAAGACCTTGTAACCTTTTTTTTGGAAATAAAACAAGGATTGGCCACTCCATTGGAGGGACCCGGAGAGGTAGCCAATTGGCGAACTCCGTTATCAAGTTGTGTTTTGCCTTCTCTCTTTTGTTCAGTCTATCGTTATTTAATTATTATGTTTATTTAAGCAATTTAATTGTAATTTTAAGGTCTTTATTTAATCATTGCAAAAGTTAGCATCTCACATGCAATAGTCCTAGATCCTTATTCAGATCACTACCTTAGGAATGAACATTCTTCTTAGCGGTATGAGAAGAAAGCATGATGAGTTACTGATTTCTATGTGCGATGAAGAATTGATGATGTAGATTATCTGGTGATTTGTTTGAAATTATAATGCTCTATGCAATGTGTTTGTACTGTCAGGATTGGACCGCTTGTATTGTAAACCTAAAATGCTTAAGGTTTAGGGTTTATCCTACTGACCTAATTGTTGTCTATAAGGTCAATGATGTTTGTTATTGTAAGTTGTTGGAAAATGTTGTGTGTGTATCCAAGTGATGAGATACTTTCCAGACCAGAGAAAGAAAACTGCAGAGTGTGATTGCAGAGTAGAGGAACTAAAAAGGATCTGCCTTAGCATATAGTGTTGTTATCAGATCAAAGCTTTATCTTTTATCTTCTTACCATTTCAACAGAAGGAAAATCCCTTTGTCAGGTAGCTTTAACAGGATTAATATAAATCCTTTAACTAGGTGACTCAAGTTCATTGAGTTCTTTAAAATCTTCTAGCAAGGTAACCTTTAATAGGGTATATAGCCATCCCTTAACCAGGTGATCTTTAACAGGATCATTTCCTAGAAGAACCTTATTGTAAAGTCTTTAACTAGACTAGGCTCCTAACAGAGCGAGCTTCAAAAGAGTTTAAAACAAGCTTGTGGGTATTCATCCCCACCATGGTTTTTCCCATTTGGGTTTCCATGTGAAAAATCTGTGTGTCATGAGTTGTGCATTTTTGTTTATTTTTGTTGAAGTGATTATGAATGCAGAGCTAATGGTTATGGTATTGTTGACACACCACTTGCATATGTATTTGGGTGAAGTAGTTATCAAGTATTGAATATAACTATAGGGTTAATTTTTACTGGTTTATGTTGTCTAAGGTTTTATTGTGTTTAACCGATATTTCCATGGTTATATTAACATTGTTTTAACTTGATAAGTTGAAGAAAAGTTTTTGTATGTACTGATTCACCCCCCCCTCTTAGTACCAATTAGGGTATCTGTTGTTCATCATTATTCATCAATTGGTATCAGAGCGACTCCAGGTCCTCGGTGATATAAGTTTAACCGCTTGAGCTAAAAGATTCTGCCTTAATGATGAAGAGGGAAGGTCCTAAGTTCATTAGAGATAACTTCAAAATATGGAAAGACAAAATGAATATCTATATCAAGAGTTTGGGTGCTCAATACTGGAACTATGTTGAGAATGTCTATGTAATTCCCACTAGCACTTTAATTGATGATCATAAAAGAGAGATTCAAGAAAATGGACAAGTCATGGAAGTCATTATTATCAATTTGTCTGATATTAAGTTAATTGATGTACCAGATAAGGACACTCCCAAAGATGTATGGAACACATTGGAAACTATTTATGAAGGTGATGAGCATGCAAAGAAAGCTAAGGAAGAAAGCCTTAGAGGAAAATTTGAGGACATGAGGATGGTTGAATGTGAGACCATTCAACAATATGGTATAAGAATCAAGACTGTTGTTGGAGATATCAAGAGCACTGGTGGAACCATTGATGATGCCACCATTGTCAGTAAAGTCTTGAGATCATTGTCACCAGTCTATGCAATTAGAGTTGCTACTATTCAGGAACTAAGGTCTATTGAGAAAACCAAGGTATCCTTAGACTCTATCATTGCAAAGTTAACTGCATATGAGTTGAATAGCTATGATGGTAGTGTTTAGAAGACCGATTCAGATTTTAGAGAATTTGTTGCACCAACCAGAAAAGGAAAAGAAGAAAGTACCAGTTATGAATCCATGTAAAGAAGAGGTATGGATGATGAAGAGATTCTAATGGAATTTGAAGCTCTTCTTGCCAAGAGACTTCCAAAAGGAACTGGAAAATATAGAGGTAAGCTTCCTTTAAAATGTTTTTCCTGCAATAAGATAGAACATATAGCTGTTAACTTTCCTAACAATGACAATAAGGATAAACCGGAGAGGTTTAGAAAATATAGAGGAAATAGAAGAAATTATCTTGTTGCAATAGATGAAGGTGTTACTGATGAAGAATCTGAGGATGAAGAGAATAAGGATATAGTGTTTGTAGCTATGAAGGAAGAAGTATCTCACAATAAAGCACTTGTCTCTCACATTGACAACTCTAATGAATGGATAATTGATAGTGGTTGTTCTCACAACATGACTAATGATTAGAAAAAGTTTATGTCTCTAGAAGAATATGATGGAGTTGTTGTTAGATTTGGCAATGATGCACCATGCTTGGTAAAAGGAAAAGGATCCATCTCACTAAATGGAAAGAGCAGTGTGGATGATGTCTATTGGGTAGAAGGTCTTAAGCATGATAAAGGACTCATTCTAGAGTTCAAAGGTGGATTTTGCAGTATAATTGGAAAAAGTGGTGAACCTATTGCCACTGGTAAGTAGACCAGAGCTAACCTATTTCAGTTGAATGCCAAGGTAAGTTGGTGTCTGATGGCGAAGTTTGATGACAGTTGGATATGGCATAGGAGACTTTGTCATATGAAATTTGATAATATTGTGAAGGCTAGTAAGATCAAGGCAATAAGATGATTACCCTTGTTGAACAAACTGGAGAATTCTTTGTGCATAGAATGTCAACCTAGGAAGATGTCTTCCTCAACTTTCAAAGGTAAGTCTTTTTCAGCAGAAAACGTGCTTGATCTTGTGCATACTGATTTGTGTGTTCTTATGAAAACTAGAAGTATTTAGGGAGATAGGTATTTCATGATTCTTACTGATGACTACTCAAGAATGATGTGGGTTACATTCTTGAAAGACAAGTCTGAGGTGTTTTGAAAGTTCAAAGCCTTTAGAGCATTAGTAGAGAAGGAAAGTGGTCAAAAGATAAAATGCCTAAGAACTGATCAAGGAGGTGAATTCACTTTTGATGAGTTCAATAAGTATTGTGAACATAGTGGTATCAAGAGGCAGTTGTCTACCCCAAGGACACCACAACAGAATGACATAGAAGAAAGGAACAATAGGAGTGTAGTTGAAATGGCCAAAACAATGCTGATCCAAGGAAAGGTTGCTCACACTTTTTGGAGAGAAGCGGTGAGCACTACAGTCTATACTATGAACTGGATACTCATCAAGAAAGGTAGAGTTAAAAATCCTTACGAGTATTGGACTGGGAAAACTCCCACTATGAGTTATTTTAAAGTATTTGGTAGTAAGTGTTACATCAAGAGAGGTGAGCATCTGAGCAAGTTTGATACAAAATGTGATGAAGGAATATTTATGGGATATTCCACTAAGAGAAAAGCTCTCAAGTGCTACAACAATAGGACACAAAAAATTGTTAAGAGTATCAATGTCTAGGTTGATGAATCCCTTGAGGAACTAGAGGAAACTTGCAGTGAGGAAGTGGAAGATGAAGCGGGTATAGCCTTCTAGGAACCGGTTAAGAAAAAAACTAGCAAAGATCTCAGTGTTCCTATACTAGTAGAAGCTACAATAGGTGAAGAAGAAGAATAGGTAAGTGAAGAAGAAAAGGAAAAACTAGCAGAACTAGCTAGAGTCATTCCCAGGTATGTACAACTACATCATGATCCAAAGAAAATCATAGGAGATAAAGATGCAGGGATACTCACTAGAGGAAAGGTGAAAGAAAACTATTGCATTATTTCTGAATATGAGCCCAAGACTTCCAGAAAAGAACTTATAGATGAAGACTTGATTAAGGCAATGGAAGAGGAGCTAGAACAAATAGAAAAGAATGCAACATGGTCCTTGGCACCCAGACCAGAACACAAGAATGTTATAGGTACCAAATGGGTCTTCAGGAATAAGCTAAATGAAGAAGGCATAGTTGCCAAGAACAAGGAAAGACTTGTATGCAAAGGATATGCTCAGGAAGAGGGAGAAGACTATGGAGAAACCTTTGCTCCCATGGCTAGATTGGAAGGTGTCTAAATGCTACTTGCATTTGCAATAGTCAAGGGATTTAAGGTTTATCAGATGGATGTGAAGTCTGCATTCTTGAATGGAATCCTAGAAGAGGAAGTCTACATTGAGCAACCAGATGGGTTTGCTTTATCAGAAGATAGTAACATGGTGTGTAGATTAAACAAAGCTCTGTATGGATTAAAAAAAGCACCTAGGGCATGGTATGAATGGTTACACTCTCATCTTGTGAAGATAGGATTCCAGAGAACAAGTGAGGATAGAAACATCTACCTAAAATATGAAGGTGATTAGATTCCGACCTGTGAAGTATTTGTAGATGACATAATATTTGGAGGAGATGATAAAATGAGTCATGCTTTTGCAGATGAAATGAAGAAAGAGTTTGAGATGTCTCTAATTGGAGAGATAAACTTCTTCATTGGTTTAAAGATTCAACAAATGAAAAAGGGTATCTTTATTACCCAGTCCAAGTATGTCAAAGAGGTATTGTGGACCTTTGGCATGGAGGAGAGCAAACTAGTTGGTACACCGATGGTGACTAGCTATAAACTGATTAGGGAAGATGATTCAATGTTGGTGAATGAGAAAGAGTACCAATAAATGATTGGTAAGTTGTACTATTTTGTGCACAACATACCAGATATTGCTTATGCAGTGGGCATAGTAGCTCGGTTTTAGAAAAGTCCAAGAGAATCCCACTTGGTAGCTGTCAAGTGGATTCTTAGATATCTGAAAGGAACAGTTGACTATGCATTGTGGTATCCATATAATGGTCACTTTAATCTCAAAGTATATACCGATGCTAATTGGGCAAGTAATGTAGACGACCGAAAGAGCACAACCGATGGAGCATTCTTTCTTGGTGGAAGACTAGTCTCCTAGACAAGCAAGAAGCAAAGTTGTACTTCTTAGTCTACAGCTAAAGCATAATATGTGGCGGCATTTATGAATTGCACTCAAGCAATCTAGATGAAACATGTATTGGAAGGTTTCAAAGTACCTATATGTAAGCCGGTGAGTATATTCTATGACAATACTAGTGCAATAAATATTTCCAAGAATCCGGTGTTGCATGCTAGAACTAATAACATTGAGCTCAAGTTCCATTTCTTGAGAGAGAGAGAGTTCAGGATAAGGAGGTTGTACTAGAACATGTTTCTAGTAAGGAGCAACTAGTATATATATTCACTAAACCCTTACCACACACTACTTTTACCTATTTAAGAGGTGAATTAGGGGTTCTGCCCCTTCATGAAGTCAACTAAATTTGTGTGCTCCACATCAGTCAAGTACTACGGTGTCAAATCATTTAGGATTGATGTGTTGAAGGATGTTACTCCATAGGGGGAGCAACATAGTGGAGAATGGAATCTTGTGCCTCCACTTTGGCATTATTGTCAAAGGGGGAGAAGATATCTGATGTATGGGAAGAAGATATTCAATGATACAATATACACTGGTCTATGATGTTTCTAATTGTAATGCCACACTGAGTATTGCCATCAATGCCAAAGGGGGAGATTGTTGGCATATGATAAACTGACATGTTGATATGATGATAATTTATGTTGTCATTGATGTCAATAAGTGCAAGTGAAAAGGTATGCATATTGGAAGAAGTTGGTGAACAAGTATGAAGAGATGCAGTGAACCAGTGTCTGGGTTTCACTAAGTGTGACTATCGGTTGGTAGTCTCAGCTCTAGGGTTTCTGGTTTGGGAATTTTTCTTGTGCGATGCAACCGATGACATCCTATGATGAGGTATCTAAGAGATGAAGATGAGATCATGATGTAATGTCAACTTTGTGCACGTGAAGGATTTCCTTGAGGATTTTGCATGTGAAAGATCGACAACATTAAATTTCTACCTCGAGAATGAACATTCTTCTTAGCAGTATGAGAAGAAAGCGTGATGAGTTACTATTTTCTATGTGCAATGAAGAATGTACAATGCAGATCACCTGGTGATCTATTTGAAATTATATTGCTCTATGCAAAGTGTTTGTACAGTCAGGATTGGACCGCTTGTATTATAAACCTAAAATGCTTAAGGTCTAGGGTTTATGCTATCGACCTAATTGTTGTCTATAAGGTCGATGATGTTTGTTATTATAAGTTGTTGGAAAATGTTGTGTGTGTATCCAAGTGATGAGATACTTGCCGAACCAGAGAAAGAAAATTGCAGAGTGTGATTACAGAGTAGAGGAACTGAAAAGGATCTACCATAGAATATAGTGTTGTTATCAAATCAAAGCTTTACCTATTGTCTTCTAACCATTACAATAGAAGGAAAGTCCCTTTGTTGGGTAGCTTTAACAGACTTACTATAAATCCTTTAACTAGGTGATTCAAGTTCATTGAGTTCTTTAAATCCTCTAGCAAGGTAACCTTTAATAGGGTTTCAACCTGTAATAGGGTATATAGCCATCCCTTAACCAAGTGATCTTTGAAAGGATCAGTTCCTAGCATAACCTTATTGTAAAGTCTTTAACCATACTAGGCTCCTAACAAAGCGAGCTTCAAAAGAATTCAAAATAAGCTTGTGGGTATTCATCCCCACCGTGGTTTTTCCCATTTGGGTTTCCATGTGAAAAATCTGTGTGTCATTAGTTGTGCATTTTTGTTTATTTTCCTTGAAGTGATTATGCATGCAAAGCTAATGATTATGGTATTGTTGACACACCATTTGCATATATTTTTGGGTGAAGTAGTTATCAAATATTGAATATAACTGAAGGGTTAAGTTTTACCGGTTTATGTTGTCTAAGGTTTTACTATGTTTAACTTGTATTTCCATGGTTAAGTTCAGTAATGAAGATAACCAGTTAACATTGTTTTAACTTGATAAGTTGAAGAAAAGTATTTGTATGTAGTGATTCACCCCGCCCTCTCAGTACCAATTAGGGTATATGTTGTTCATCATTATTCATCAATCGTTACATCCACCCAAGTCTTAGCTAATGGCCATCACCCAATGCTTATTCAGGCAACATTATCCGGGTGATCAACATATTTATCCACATTGATACATATATGTGACTAGGGGCAGCATTCCTCTCACTTTAAGCATTCCACCAACAAAACAACAATGATCACAACATGCTAAGGAAACAAATGTCAACAACTACTTATCAGGCTATAAAAAAAGACTATTATCCAACTACAACTTTAACACACATAGGATAGATGATTTTGTGAATTATAATTTGTTTACATCTTGCATGAAGTTTTGACTATTTTGTATCTTCAATTTTTGAATCATTAGATCTCTTGAGCTACTCAAGGATGCATCGAGCTAGAGAGAGCAATAAAGGAATATGATGTTGGGTTAGTGTAGGATCATGGGGGGCCAAAAAGTGGCGATGTGAAAAAAAATAACCTTCTCCACTCGCCTAAAAATGCAAAAATCCGTGTTGACTTTTTCCTTGGCCTAGGTGTTAGTACACCTTGGCATGGCAAACACCTAAGCAAATTAGATATCGGATAAAATCAGATATCTGATTTTTATTTGTAATTTTAAATTATATAATATATAATGTAATATAATAATATATTATATAATAGTTATTATATTATAATATAATATTATATGATATAATATATAATATAATATTATAGTATATATTATATAATACGTATTATATAATATATTACTATATTATATTATATAATATATAATATATAATAATATAATATAATATAATATGTATTATATAATATATAATAATATATATATATATATACTCAGTGTTACCTTTCAAGAATTTTATGGACGTTTACCTATATAATTATACTTATACAAAATTTGGTAAAATTGTCCATGGTCCTTTTTCCTATTTATGCCCTCCAAATTTTCAGTCCTCGAAGTATACTTCACTCCTATCCCACATCGCAATCTTTTTTTCATACCTACAATCTCATTAGGGTATAACTCTCGATAGCAGATCGGGTTCATATTTGCAGAAGATTTTCTTGTTTGATTATGATTCAAAACAGAAGACTTTATCAAGTAAATAAGACCCTACCTACAGTTAACAGTACCGGGGAAAATTAATAGGGGGTATTGAATCCTTAAGTCATAGTCTAGGCAGTCACACTTTACCTTTCTGTTCTATAGACCCAGCAATTCTTAATATTTACTTTAGAACGCATTTGAAGGTATGTATTCATTGGCATTTACACTCATTGAGGGAATATATTTATATACGAATCCAGGAGAGTTTCTAATGACCACCTGCTGAATTTCTATAATTAGCTATCTTGCATGTCATATCTTATAGACTATGGTTTAAAGGTGGTTAATATGCAAATTTAGGGTCGGGACAACTATTTATATCCAGCTTGGCAGAATCATACCCCATCATCCTCTCTGCTATAATTTCAAAGGAAGGGAGGTGGGATTGATTGAATCCCATTTACCTACCCTTGTTATTGTAGCCTGGATCCCTTCCCTCTCAGGGACCACATCCAAGAGCATTAACAAGAGTTGGTAAGTGAGAGATTCCTTATATGGCCGGGTCACGGGTCGATCATGTTTGGGCATTAACGAATTTGATACCTAACTCAATTTTAAGTTTTATATCTCGTATGAATGTTCTTTCAGGATAGGTTTCACAAGATAAGTTTATTAAGGTATCTCTCTAGTTGGATAGTAAAAATTTTCATTTATTATAATGGGCTGAGTGATACTAACTAGTTGTCGAGTGTTTGAGCAACTAACCATGCAGGCCAAACAGGTATACCCCAAGCAATCATGGAAACTATACAATCAAAGATCAACTTCAGAGCTATAAAAGATGGATGTTAAGTGACAATGATTTCCTATTTATGAAATTGGCAAAAAAGGGCTTGTAAGGGAGGGATAAAATAGAAACACCCCTCCTGATCACCCTGGCTCAAGGTTTGTTGGTTTTGTTGTAGTAAAATTTGGAATTATTGTATATTATGTAAGTCAAGCTAGACTATGGTCCCAGGCAAGGCCGGAGGTTTTCTCGCCTCCACTCTTTCCTACCAGCACCCACACGAGTGGAGTAATGTACTATAAACTTTAAAATAATTAATAAAATTCTTGGCCTCGGCCTCTTCCCGATCAAATATAATAATATATATATATAATATATTATTATATTTTATTATATAATATAATGTTATTTTAAAATATTTTAAGTATAAAAATCAGATATCCGATTTTCTAAGACAATATATTTGGACTCTGATAGCCTGTGAGTTATTTTTAACCCACGGTCTACATGATCTTTGGGAATCCAATATCCAGTTTTTCGCCCAAAAATTGCTAAAAAATAAATTGAAAGGTAAGATTTTTATTGTTTTCAATCATTTGCATTCCTTTTTTGTATTTTTTTAATTTTTTTTTGTTTTTTTATTAAAAATATGGTTTTTTCATGAAAACTAGGTTTTAAAAAAAATCAAATACAAAAATGTTTAAATTTGTTAACTAAATTCACTTGTTTACATTCAATTACGTTAAAAATCAGGGATAACAGTGAAAACATTGATCAACCACAACCACAACAACCAAACCCTCCTTTTCCAAACCCCCCCTCAATTCAGGATTTAATTGCACAAAATTTGAACGAATTGTAGGGGATTGCAAATGTATATCATAGGATCCCTCGCCTAAACCCAATGTTTGATCCTCTCACATCGATCATAAAGAGTATGGAAACCATGATTGAGGAGCACAATGCCACCATTTTGTGGCAAGATTCTATGAGGGAACAATATGCAGATGACTTGTCCTATAAGGAGATCAAGGATCTCAATATATCCAAAGTCGCTATCACTTCATTGTATGTGAATCCCCACACTAGTCAGCCCATAGACCTCCCCCCCCAAAAAAAATTCTATTAAATGGTGCACAAATGATGGTATTAATGAAAAAACTTTGGGATTGTTGGTGGATGGTTTTCGACAAACCACCCAACAAAAATCTTAATGTCCCCTTCTACTTCATAAAAAAATTGTATGTTGAGTTTGTTTTAGGAAAACATTTGAACTACTTTGACATCCAACCTTTCCAGGTTGTGGGTTTAGGAATGCCCTAAAATAGAACTGGGGCAATTAGAGTAGTCTAGGGCCCATATGTCCCCCTCCTCTTGTTGATCCCCCACCTCCAAGGCAACATCCAAATATCATTTGTAAGGTGGCTTCATGGACCATATTGGCTATTCACTCTTTGAGTAGCCTTTTGGTTTCTCAGGCTAGGTCGATAGCTCAGCCTACTTTTGATGGTAGTGGTGCATCCAGTGGCGCTAACATGTCATCCTTGACTCCACACATTTGTCTGCCCCATAGTTGTGTCATGTGTGGGCACATATGCTTGGGTCCAGTTCGACAACTTGGTGATCCTCCTACAAACAGTGCAGATTATGAGGTGCATGAGATGCATGATGCACCAGATGTTATAATATAGACTAGAGGATACCCTGGGGAGTCCTCGCATGCTAGAGGTGAGGAGGTACCATCATCATACATTGATGATATAGTGGTAAGATTTATATTTTCACAGTTCATGCTATATTTTAAATGAATATTAATAATCTAGATAATATTAAGTACTAATTTTGATTTACATGGTCTATTTAACAGTTGATGACCAAGGAGGAGTTGACATAGATTTAGGAGGGCACCTTGTCGACCATTTCATTTGGCCTTGATAGCTTGATGGTACACATATTATTGCACCTAGTTGTTTGTATTTTATTGCACATACATGCTCATCATTTATATTGGTATTAATAGGATTATGTAGTAACTTGCATGTATATCCTATTTTACTCTTGTAGGGAACAAGCAACACGAGTGTGAGGCAGTGTGATTTAGGATTCAGTAGTGCAGTTGGAGATAAGGGAAAGGTAATTGAATGCAAATATGATTGAATGGATAGTTTAAATAACTTATAGTGATTATACACGTCTAAACATAGATTGATATTTTCATATACTTATTGTGTATATGTACAGAGAATTCTTGGCTTCACATCCTTGTTAACTACACCCAGTATACCTGAAGATGAAGAAGAATAAGAGATGCCTCGAGTACATGTGTGTTTATTCTATTTTTTATTTAGTAGATATAATTTGTCACTATGAGTGACAATTATATGCTAACTTGTATCAATGTCATGTTTGTGAACATATGTAGTTTGTGTATGAAAATATTAAAAACATACCTCCTCTACCGAAGGCATACATCAAGAGTCATGCAAAGACGAAGAGAAAACATGGAGATGAGGTAAACATGAATAGTTCAATTATAGTTAATTTTTATGTTAAATTTTTGAATGTGAGTTATATAATATAACTAATATTAATCGTGGTTTGTTTTTTCTTGTGCAGGATCCTTTAGAGCTGAGTAGTATGGTGAAGAGGATCGATTTTGATGATCCATCAATAGCTTAGGATGGTATAGATAGTTTTGGGATGCTTACATGTCTAGTTGGCATGTATATTTTGTGTATGGACATACATTCATGTATATAGACATACATTTTGTTTGAGTTACCATTTATGCCATATTTGTGTATGGACATATATTTGTAATCATTTAAAATTTTTATATATATAGAAGTTGGTATTTGATCATATAAATTGTTGCTCATTTGTGCATGGTGATATCATGGAAATCTTTAATCTTCATTCCAATAATTAACAATGGTTAATAATGGTTATTTAATGAATACAATTGATTTCATTTCATCATAAGTGTTGTTTGCATAATGAACAATACAATTCATGAACAATATAATTCATTTAATGAAAAATACTTGATACAATTCATTATTACCCTATGCATGCTCCTATTTTCGCCCCTCACTTGGTCATCCCTTGAGCACCCTAAGTGCTAAAAATTATCAAACTTTGATGGGACCTAACCTAGAATCTGTGGCACCTGCAAATGATTCGTTTGAACCTACAAGTCCATGAGTGGGGTCCCTACAAAATTCTATCACGTTTTTTCAAGTTTCCTTACGAATTTATTAGGGCAGCATTTTTTTAGTTGGCGAAAAAATCATCACTCTCATTCAATCGAATGTTGTCGCATGGCCAATTTCTCGTTCTTCTCATCATGATAATGAACCATTAGCTCTGACATGTCTAGTTAGGCATTATTACCCTATGAACGCTCCTATTTTCCCCCCCCATTCAGTTGAATGCTTGGGGTCATACCCTACCAACGTCGTCCCTTGAGCACCTCAAGTGCTAAAAATTGTCAAACTTTGACAGGACGTAACGTGGAATTTGTGGCACCTGTGAATGATCTGTTTGAAACTATAGGGCCACAAGAAGGGTCCCTACCAAATCCTATCTTGGTTTTTCAAGTTTTGTTATGGTTCTATTAGGGCAACATTTTTTTGGTTGGCAAAAAAATCGCCAATCTCATTCAATCGAATGATGTCGCATGGCCAATTTCTCATTCTACTCATCGTGATAATAAATCATCAGCTTTGACATGTCCAGTTAGGTATTATTACCCTATTAATGCTCATATTTTAAACCCCCCCCCTGCTTAGTCGAACTTTCGGGGTCATACCCTACCAACATCGTCCCTTGAGAACTCTAACTGCTAAAAAATGTCAAACTTTAACGGGCCCTAACTCAGAATTCTTGGCACCCACGAATGATCTGTTTGAACCTAGGGCTCGATGAGAGGGGTCCCTATAAAATCCTATCTCAGTTTTTCAAGTTTCCCAACGGTTTTATTAGGGCAGTATTTTTTCTCTTGGCGAAAAAATTATCAATCTCATTCAATCGAATGTTGTCGCGTGGCGAATTTCTTGTTCTGCTTGTTGTGATAACAAATTGTCGACTCTGAAATGTCCATTTAGGCATTATTACCCTATGCATGCTCCTATTTTTCACCCCCACTCGATCGAATTCTCAAGGTCATACCCTATCGGCATCGTCCTTTGAGCACCCTAAGTGCTAAAAATTGTCAAACTTTGACAGGCCCTAACTCAGAATCCATGGCACCTATGAACAATCCTTTTGAACATAAAAGTCGATGAGAGGGTTCCCTACAAAATCCTATCTCAGTTTTTCAATTTTCCTTATGGTTTTATTATCGCAACATTTTTTCGATTGGCAAAATTGTTAGTCTCATTCAATCAAATGTTGTCGTGTGGCCAATTTCTTGTTCTTCTCATTGTGATAACAAACCGTCGATTCCATCATGTCCAATTAGGCATTATTACCATATGCATGCTCCTATTTCCCCCCCCCCACTCGGTCAAATGCTTGGGGTCATACCATACCAGAGTCGTCCCTTGAGCACCCTAAGTGTTAAAAATTGTTAAACTTTGATGGGCCCTAACTCAAAATATGTGGTAGCTACAAATGATCTGTTTGAACCTATAGTTCCATGAGGGGGGTCTATACAAAAGCCTATCTCTGCTTTACAAGTTTCCCTACGGTTTTATTAGGGAAGCATTTTTTGGTTGGCAAAAAATCATCAGTTTCATTCAATCAAATGTTGTCACGTGGCTAATTTCTCATTCTTCTCGTTGTGATAACAAACCATCAGCTCCGACATGTCTAGTTAGGCATTATTACCCTATGAATTCTCCTATTTTATCCCCCCACTCAGTCGAACACTCGGGATCATACCCTACCAACGTCATCCCTTGAGCACCCCAAGTGCTAAGAATTGTCAAACTTTGAAGGGCCCTAACTTGGAATCCGTGGTACCTGCAAATGATCCATTTGAACCTACAGGTCCATGAATGGGGTCCCTACAAAATCCTATCTTGCTTTTTCAAGTTTCCCTACGGTTTTATTAGGGCTGCATTTTTTTGGTTGGCGAAAAAATCATCAGTCTCATTCAATCGAATGTTGTCGCATGGCCAATTTCTCATTCTTCTTGTCGTGATAACAAAGCATTGACTCCAAAATGTCCAGTTAGGTATTATTACCCTATGCATGCTCCTATTTTTCCCCCCCACTCAGTTGAACGCTCATGGTCATACCCTACTGGCGTCGTCCCTTGAGCACCCTAAGTACTAAAACTTATCAAACTTTGACAAGCCCTAACTCATAATTCGTGACACCTACGGGTCAACAAGATGGGTCCATACAAAGGCCTATCGAGTTTTTCAAGTTTCCCTATGGTTTTATTAGTGCTACAATTTTTTGGTTGCCAAAAAATTGTCAATCTCATTCAATTGAATGTTGTCACGTTGCCAATTTCACCATTCTGCTCGTCGTGATAATGAACTATCAGATCCAAAATATCCAGTTAGGTAGTATTACCCTATGCATGCTCCTATTTCCCCCCCCACTCAGTCAAATGCTAGGGGTTATACCCTATCGACATCGTCCCTTGAGCACTCTAAGTGCTAAAAATTGTCAAACTTTGATGGGCCCTAACTTGGAATCTGTGGTAGCTACGAATGATCTATTTAAACTTACGGATCCATGAGAGCGGTCCCTACAAAAGCCTATGTCTATTTTATAATTTTCCCTATGATTTTATCAGGGAAGCATTTTTTCGGTTGGCAAAAAAATTGTCAGTCTCATTCAATCGAAAGTTGTCGCGTGGCCAATTTCTCGTTCTTCTCATCGTGATAACAAAAAATTGGCTCCAATATTTCCAGTTAGGAATTATTACCATATGCATGCTCCTATTTTTCCGCCTACTCGATCGAATGCTTGGGGTCATACCCTACCAGAGTCGTCCCTTGAGCACCCTAAGTGCTAAAAATTGTTAAACTTTGATGGGCCCTAACTCAAAATCTGTGGCAGTTGCAAATGGTCTGTTTGAACCTACAGGTGCACGAGGGGGGTCCCTACAAAATCCTATCTCTATTTTACAAGTTTCCCTATGGTTTTATTAGGGAAGCATTTTTTTTGGTTGGCAAAAAAATCATCAGTTTCATTCATTCGAATGTTGTCGCATGGCCAATTTCTCATTCTGCTCGTCATGATAACAAACCGTCGACTTTGATATGTCCAGTTAGGCATTATTACCCTATGCATTCTCCTATTTTATCCCCCCCACTCAGTTGAATGCTCAGGGTCATACCCTACCGACGTCATCCCTTGAGCACCCTAAGTGCTAAAAAAGGTCAAACTTTGATAGGCTCTAACTTGGAATCTGTGGAACCTGTGAATGATCCATTTTAATGTGCGAGTCCATGGGAGGGGTCCCTACAAAAGCCTATCTCATTTTTTCAAGTTTCCCTACGGTTTTATTAGGGCAGCATTTTTTTGGTTGGCAAAAAATTTGTCACTCTCATTCAATCAAATGTTGTCACGTGACCAATTTCTCGTTGTTCTTGTCCTGATAACAAATGGTCATCTTTGACATGTCTAGTTAGGCATTACTCCCCTATTCATTTTCCTTTTTTTCCCTACCACTTGGTCGAACGCTCATGGTCATACCCTACCGATGTCGTCCCTTGAGCACCCTAAGTTCTAAAATTGTCAAACTTTGATGGGCCCTAACTCGTAATCTATTTCGCCTACAAACAATCCGTTTAAACCTACAGGTCGATGAGACGGGTCCCTACAAAATCGTATCTCAGTTTTCAAGTTTCCCTATGGTTTTATTAGTGTAGCAATTTTTTGGTTGGCAAAAAAATATCAGTCTCATTCAATCGAATGATCTCGCATGGCCAATTTCTAGTTCTGCTCATCGTGATATTGAATGATTAGCTCTAACATGTCTAGTTAGACATTATTTCCCTATGCATGCTCCTATTTTTTCCCCTACTCGGTCGAACGCTCGGGGTCATACCCTACTGATGTTGTCCCTTGAGCACCCTAAGTGCTAAAAATTGTAAAATTTTGATGGGCCCTAACTCAGAATCCATGGCACTTGAGAATGATCTGTTTGAACCTAAAAGTCCATGCGAGGGGTCCCTACAAAAGCCTATCTCAGTTTTTCAAGTTTCCCTACGGTTTTATTAGGGTAGCATTTTTTTGGTTGGCAAAAAAATTGTTAGTCTCATTCAATCAAATGTTGTCATGTGCCAATTTCTCATTCTTCTCATCGTGATAATGAATCATCGGCTTCAAAATGTCCAGTTAGGCATTATTACCCTATACATGATCGTTATTTTCTCCCCCACTCGATCGAACACTCAGGGTCATACCCTACTGACGTCGTCCGTTGAGCACCCTAAGTGCTAAAATAATCAAACTTTGATGAGACATAACTCAAAATCTGTGGCACCTATGAAGGATCCATTTAAATCTATAGGTCCATGAGAGGGGTCCCTACAAAATCCTATCTCATTTTTTCATTTTTCCCTACAGTTTTATTACGGCAACATTTTTTTGATTGGTGAAAAAATCGTCAGTCTCATTCAATTGAATGTTGTTGTGTGGCCAATTTCAAGTTCTTCTCATCTTGATAACAAACCATCGGCTCCAACATGTCCAGTTAGGCATTATTACCCTATGCATGTTCCTATTTTCTCCCCCCACTCGGTCGAACGCTTGGGGTCATACCCTACCAGCGTTGTCCCTTGAGCACCCTAAGTGATAAAAATTGTCATACTTTGAGAACCTACAAGACGAAAAGAGGGGTCCCTACAGAAGCCTATCTCGGTTTTTCAATTTTCCCTACGGTTTTATTAGGGTAGCATTTTTTCGGTTGGTGAAAAAATCACAAGTCTCATTAATTGAATGTTGTTGCGTGGCCAATTTCTCGTTCTACCAATCATGATAATGAACCATTGGCTCTCATGTGTCTAGTTTGACATTATTACCCTATGCATGCTCCTATTTTTGACCCCAAAGTGGTTGAATGCTTGGGGTCATACCCTACAGACGTCATCCCTTGAGCACCCTAAGTGCTAAAAATTGTCAAACTTTGACGGGTCCTAACACAGAATCTATGGCACCTACGAATGATCCGTTTGAACTACGGGTCCATGAGAGGGGTTCCTAAAAAATCCTATCTCTATTTTTCAAGTTTCCCTACGTTTTTATAAGCGCATCATTTTTTTGGTTGGCAAAAAAATCGTCAGTCTCATTCAATAGATTGTTGTCGTGTAGCTAATTTCTTGTTCTGCTCGTCATGATAACAAATCATCAGCTCCAACATATCCATTTAGGCATTATTACCCTATGCATGCTCATATTTTCCCCCCACTCCGTCGAATGCTCAGGGTCATACCCTACCGGCGTTGTCCCTTGAGTACCCTAAGTGCTAAAAATTGTCAAACTTTGACAAGCCCTAACACAGAATCTGTGGCACCTATGAACAATTCATTTGAACCTATGGGTCTACGAGAGGGGTGCCTACAAAAGCCTATCTTGGTTTTTCAAGTTTCCCTATGATTTTATTAGCGCAACATTTTTTTGGTTGTCAAAAAAATTGTCAGTCTCATTCAATCAAATGTTGTCACATGGCCAATTTCTCATTCTGCTCGTTGTGATAATGAACTGTCAACTCTGACATGTCTAGTTAGACATTATTACCCTATGGATGCTCCTATTTTTCTCCCCAACTTAGTCGAACACTCAGGGTCATACCCTACTGATGTCGTCCCTTGAGCACCCTAAGTGATAAAAATTATTGAATTTTGACGGGCCCTAACTCGGAATCTATGGTACCTACGAATGATCCATTTGAACCTATGCATCCATGAGATGGGTCCCTACAAAATACTATCTTTGTTTTACAATTTTCCCTACGGATTTTTTATGGAATCATTTTTTTGGTTGGTAAAAAATCATTAGTCTCATTCAATCGAATGTTGTTGCATGGCCAATTTCTTGTTTTCTCATCGTGATAACGAATCCTTGGCTTGACATGTCTAGTTAGGCATTATTACCCTATGCATGCTCCTATTTTATCACCCCACTCGATCGAATTCTTGGGGTCATACCCTATAGACGTCGTCCTTTGAGCACCCTAAGTGCTAAAAATTGTCAAAATTTGATGGGCCCCAACTCAGAATCTGTGGCACCTATGAATAATTCATTTGAACCTACGGGTCCACGCGAGGGGTCCCTACAAAATCCTATCTTGGTTTTTCAATTATCCCTATGGTTTTATTAGGTCAACATTTTTTGGGTTGGCAAAAAAATCGTCAGCCTCATTCAATCAAATGTTGTCAGGGGTCATATGGTGTCCTAAGGGGTCATATGGGGTCTAAGGGACCAATTTATCATTTTACCCATCATGACAACGAATCCTCAGCTCCAAAGTGTCCAGTTAGGCATTATTACCCTATGCATACTCCTATTTTTTCCCCCAACTCAGTCGAACGCTTGGGGTTATACCCTACCAGCATCGTCCCTTGAGCACCCTAAGTGCTAAAAATTGTCAAACTTTGATGAGACGTAAATCAGAATCCATGGCACATCCAAATGATCCATTTGAAGCTACGTGTCGATGAGAGGGGTCCCTACAAAATCCTATCTCGGGTTTTTAATTTTCCCTACATTTTTATTAGGGCACAATTTTTTCAATTGCTGAAAAAATCGTCAGTCTCATTCAATCGAATGTTGTCGCATGGCCAATTTCTCGTTCTTCTCATTGTGATAATGAAACATTAGCTCTGACATGTCCAGTTAGGCATTATTACCCTATGCATACTCCTATTTTTCCCCCCCACTTGGTCGAACGCTCAGGGTGATGACCTATCGGCGTCGTCCCTTGAGCACCCCAAGTGCTAAAAATTCTGAAATTTTGATAGGCCCTAACTCAAAATCCGTGGCACCTATGAACAATCCATTTGAACCTACGCGCCGATGAGAGGGGTACCTATAAAAGCCTATCTTGTTTTTTCAATTTTCCCTACGGTTTTATTAGTGCAACATTTTTTCGATTGGCGAGAAAATTGTCTGTCTCTTTCAATCAAATGTTGTCGCGTGGCCAATTTCTCATTCTCCTTTTCTTGATAATGAACCATCATATTTGACATGTTCAGTTAGGAATTATTACCCTATGCATCCTCTTATTCCCCCCCCCCCAACTCGGTCAAATGCTAGGGGTCATACCCTACCGGCATCATCCCTTAAGCACCCTAAGTGCTAAAAATTGTCAAATTTTGATGGACACTAACTCAAAATATATGGCACTTGTAAATGATCCATTTGAACCTATGGCTCCATGAGAGGGGTCCCTACAAAATCCTATCCCAGTTTTACAAGTTTCCCTACGGTTTTATTAGGGCAGCATTTTTTTGGTTGGTCAAAAAATCGTTCTCATTCAATCAAATGTTGTCATGTGGCCAATTTCTCATTCTACTCATCGTGAAAATGAACCATTGGATCTGACATGTGTAGATAGGCATTACTACCCTATGCATGCTCCTATTTTATTGCCCCACTCGGTCGAACGCTTGGGGTCATACCCTACCGACGTCATCCCTTGAGCACCCTAAGTGCTAGAAATTGGCAAAATTTGATGGGCCCCAACTCAGAATCTATGGCACCTATGAATGATTCATTTGAACCTATGACTCCATGAGAGGGGTCCCTACCAAACCCTATCTTGATTTTTCAAGTTTCCCTACAATTTTATTAGGGCAGCATTTTTTCGGTGGGCAAAACATTGTCAGTCTCATTCAATTGAATGTTTCTAGGGGTCATATGGTGTCCTAAGGGGTCATATTGTGTCCTACAATCCCTTAGGACACCATATGACCCCTCAAGACACCAAAGTATGTCGTTGTGGGTCATATGGTGTCCTAAGTTGTCATGGGACACAAAATGACCCCTAAGGACAACATATGATCCCTTATGACACTATATGGTGTCATTAGGGGTCATATGGTGTCCTAAGAGGTCATGGACACCGTGTGACCCATAAGGACAACATACGACCCCTTGTGAAACCATATGGTGTCGTTAGGAGTCATATAGTGTCATAAGGGGTCATGGAACACCATATGACCCCTAAGGACAACATTCAACCCCTTATGACACCATATGGTGTAGTTAGGGGTCATATGGTGTCCTAAGGGGTCATATCATGTCCTACAACCCCTTAGGACTCAATATGATCCCTTAAGATACCAAATTTTGTCGTTATGGTTCATATGTTGTCCTAGGGGGTCATGGGACACCATATGGTGTAGTTAGGGGTCATATGGTGTCCTAAGGGGTCATATGGTGTCCTAAGGGGTCATATTGTTTCGTACGACCCATTAGGACACCATATGACCCCTTCAGACACCAAATTGTGTCGTTATGGGTCATATTGTGTCCTAAGGTATCATGAGACACCATATGACCCCTAAGGATAACATACAGCCTCTTATGGCACCATATTGGGTTGTTATGGGTTTTATGGTGTCCATACGGGTCATATTGTGTCCTAACCCCTCTTAGGACACCATATGATCCCTTAAGACACCAAATTGTGTCGTTAGGTGTCATATGGTGTCTTAAGGGGTCGTAGAACACCATATGGCCCCTTAAGACACCAAATTGTGTCGTTATCAGTCATATGTTGTCTTAAGGGGTTGTAGGGGACAATATGACCCCTAAGGACAACATATGACCCCTTATGACACCATATCAGGTTGTTATGGGTCATATGGTGTCTTAAGGGGTCATATGGTGTCCTAAGGAGTCGTAGGACATAATATGAGCCCTATGGACACCATAGGACCCCTTATGACACCATATGGTGTCGTTAGGGGTTATATGGTGTCCTAAGGGGTCATAAGGACACCATATGACCCCTTAAGACACCAAATTGTGTTATTATGGGTCATATTGTGTCCTAAGGGGTCATGGGACACCATATGACACCTAAGGACAACATACAACCCCTTATGACACCATATTGGGTCATTATGGGTCCTATGGTGTCCTACAGGGTCATATTGTGTCCTAGGACCCCTTAGGACACCATATGACTCCTTAAGAGGCCATATTGGGTCGTTATGGGTCCTTCAGTGTCCTAAGGGGTCATATTGTGTCCTACGACCCCTTAGGACACCATATGACCCCTTAAGACACCAAATTGTGTTGGTATGGGTTAGATTGTGTCCTAATGGGTCATATTGTGTCATAGGACCCCTTTAAGCCATCATATGACCCCTTAGGACACAATATGACCCCTTATGACACCAAATTGGGTTGTTATGGGTCCTATGGTGTCTTAAGGGGTCATATTGTGTCTTAATATCTCTCTCCCTCTCTCCCCCTCCCCTGATGTCTCTCTCTCCCTCTTCTTCTCTCTCTCTCTCTCTATCCCTCTCCTTTAATCTCTCTCTCTCTCTCTCTCTCTCTCTCTCTCTCTCTCCCCCCAATCCCCCCTTTCCCTCTTCCTCTTCCTAATACCATATACTAATTTATTTATAAAATAATATATAAAAATATTATATATTAATATATTAATAAACAATAGATTAATTATGTGCAAATTTATTTAGTGAATTTACTTATTAAAATCAGATATCCAATACAATCAGATATCTAATTTTATCGGACATCTGATTTTTGTTGTACAATTTTCAAATTTAAAATTTTGGCTCGGGAATTCTTTGGGATTTGGCTTGGAAGTGACAAGCCTAGAAAGTCAACTAAAAAAACACGTTTTTCAGTATTCTTTGATTTTCTAGACTTTATACTGGTGGCTGATGACGTTTTTTGTAGCCAAAATTGATAAAACAAAAAGGGTTTTTTAAGGACGTTCTCAACTTTCCAACAATATAAGGCTTGTCTTATTTTGACTTTAATAAATAATTATTATTTATTTTCTAATTGAATTCAGACAATAGTCCTGATTGATAGACTGGTTGAAAAACACACATAAATTTCAAACGGTATAACATTTTTTCAATCTGAAACATGCATCACATCCTATGCTTCGTCTACTATAGGGAAAATTTTTAAAAAAATTAATTTAACATGGTTTTGACCAAGTTAAGGTGGTCAGATGTAGGAGTTTCTAAATTTTTGAAATAATTATTATTCACTTTATAAAAAATAATAAAAAAATGTGTGACATCCGGATATGAGTCTAATACTTATATTATAAATATTATAAAAAAATATTATGATTTGATTGTGATTAGGGTGGTCAGACATACGTCTGCTTCTTATCTTTTTCCTGAAATTTTTTGTACCACTGCATTAAAATTTGAAATTTTCATCAAATAGGATTTTTTTTTCCAAAAAACAACTTTTAAATTAGAAACTACATTCAATTTTCTATATAATCTCTTATTACATATTTTAAAAATAATGTTCACAACTTATTCAAATTTTCATGTCAAGTTGCATAACTCTGATTTTCTGAAATTTCATTGCCACTTAAGGGCCTGTTTTGGCACACCATGATCCTGCACATACCCTTCTTTTCTTTAGTTTTCTGTCTATGAGGTGATCATTCCTATGGTGCAAATATTGTCGTGAGACATGATTGGAAACATATCAATGAAGACATTTTTACCACTTTGCGCATACAAATGGTTAACGTTTGTCTGTTTAACGCAAGCAACAATAAGGCCATCTTGGTTCAATTATACCTCGATGCTTGTGCCATATTGCAATATCAAAAAATCTATGTAAGTTCTACTTAGGTCATTATGGTTCAATTATACCATTATGATTGTATAAACTATAAACTTCCAAGATATCAAAATCTCAATGATGACAAACAAAACCAGAGCACCCAAGTGACTAAACAAGAATGCTAATGATAGAATTAAAATCATGCATTTAGTTGCATACCATTTTAATCATGCATTTAGCTGAATATCATTTTCAAACTTGCATTAGTATCGCATCATCATCATTATAATGCATCTCATTTATATTGTAGTCACATTAATTTGTCCACTTAATTAAATGAATATTTACTATTTATTTGATCAATTAACCATCAATAACCAATTAATTAAATTAATATTTAATTAATTCATCCTCAACCTCTTCTGCTATTAATTAAATAAATTACTCAATTTATTTAAATTAATTAATTAAAGCCACACTTCAATCAATTAAATAAATAAACGTATTTATTTAAATTAACCCCCTTTCCTCCTTTAGATAGATAAATAAATAATTTTTTTTTAAAATCCCTAAACCACCTCCCTGCTTGCATTCTCCTACAAATGCAAGTTGCATCTATTTGATTGAAATAAATGTATTTTATTTTAATTAAAATCCTATTTTCTCTCACCCACCAAACCCACTTGCTCTTCTAACCACCTTCTAGACTCTTCTAACAAGTTAACCCTTGAAGTCATCCAAACCACTTATGGCTCTTACATAACCATTAATGGTTAACTCAACTCACTCACATGGTTAGATACTTTCCCTCTAACTTAACCCCCATCTAACTCATGTGTCTCTTCAAGAATTCATTTCTTTGACCATGGTTATCCCCACTAATTCTTGCACAAGAGTTTATCCATTGGATAAAAGCTTTATCCATTAACTCAAGCCTAACCAAACCCTCCCAGGGTAACCCTCGGGTCATTTCAAGTATTTAATGCTTCTTCCCTCTCCTCTCAAGACATCTCATGATGGCATTTGTCATCTTGGGATTGAGTTGAAAGACCTCACATAGATCATAAGCCCATCAATCCTAACCCTTGTTGATATTACTCAATCTCAACCATCTATTTCTCTATTTTTCCTATAAATAGAGTTCATTTCCTTCATATCCAGATCCATAAATCTTGTATGCATCTAATCTATACTGAAAATTGAGAGAGCATTTTAGGAATATCTAATCTAAATTGTTATTTTGGTTAAAATCAATATAGATAAATTAGTTACTTTCTCATATCTAGTTTACTTGCATTTGCATAGTGTTTTTAATCATTTTTATAAATCTTGAATCTCCATTAGACTTCCATAGTAGTGCAAAAAGGTGAGGGCTACACCCATGTGGAACTTGGAGAGGAGAGGAACAAGGGAGGAGAAGCTATGAGCATGTGGGCAAGCATTTGGGAGGGTCTAGTGTCTTTCTGTTGTTTTTGTATGCTTTCCATTATATGTTTGAACTCTCTTGATATGCTTGCTTAGGATAGTAGTTTCTTTCGTATTTCATTTATGATTGATTCTAACATTAACATTTGATTCTTGAGTCTTGTGTTGTGTTTCCCAACATCATTTTTGTGGAGCATCATTTGGTGAACCCGACGTGAATCAAACATGCAACCTTCTAATCACAAACTACTAACTTTTTTTGAAATTTTTATAGGTCTGCCCCTATTGCTATTTTTGACAGGTTTGAGGGTGTTGTTCTTATGTCTAGGGAGGTTGTTGGAGTGGTATCTATGCTAGCTTTTGCATCTAGGGGTGTTTCTGACCCTATTCGTGCTATGTGTGTTGGAGCTTTGTTGCTTGTTGGATTTCCCTTAGCTGCTAATTTTCTTGCATTAAATTCATTGGAGTGGACAGATGAGGCTGCTAAAGTTGAAGATGGTTGGATAACGGTTAGAGGTAAATGGTCTAAGAGGTCCTCGCCTTCTTTTGACATGACCCTTCGATCCCATATGAAGGGTCCCAAAGGGAAATCCTAAGCGAGGGGGTTGTCTAAACCCTTGTGGGTAGTTGTGCTCTGTTTTTTTTGGGTTGCCTGTAGTTTCTTAGGCATTTGTCTCTTTGGGGTCTCTACCCTTTCTTTACTGGGTAGGCCTGATGGTTTTCTTTGTTTACTCTTTTTCATAGCTTCGTTTTGCTTTTGTTGGAAGCTGCTGAGTCAGATGTGGTTGTTTCTTGGCTATGGTTTTCATTGTTAATATCTTTGCGCAACCTACTTTGTTGGGTTCTAGATCCTGGTAAAATCTATTGGGTTTTGGGCCCCTTCAAAACCTGTTGCATGGGGTTTTTGGTCCCCTTAAAACCTAGTTTCCCTTATTCATTTTTTTTTCAAATTTTGCTAAACTTGTTACACAGGTTGCACTTTAGCACTAATGAGCACATTTTAGCGCTTTCAACAACTATGAAACTAGCACCTTTGTCTTCATTATGGTACTTTTGTCTTAATAATAGCACTATTATCCAACTTAAAGTGCTATTATTTGTGGCATAGCGCTATTGTAACTCTTTTAGTGCTTTTGCACTCTCTATTTGACATAATTTCCATTCTGTTTGACAGTTTAATTTAGCGCTTTTGTCCCTCTTGTAGCACTTTTGGCATCTGTTTAGCACCTTTGTTATTCTTTCAGCACTTTTGCATTAATGTGGCACTTCTATGTTTACATAGAGTAGCACTATTGTATCAGAGAGTTGATAAAAACCCACTTGTAACCGAAATATCAAAAAAATTTGGCTTATAGAAGCCCACAAAAACTTTCTTTTTTTGACTAACTGTTTTGGTTTTGTGCAGGTTTTTGCTAATCTTTTGTTTTGCAGGGTTCAAGGAGCTAAAATTTAGGGATTTGTTTTGATTTCTTTTGCTTTCTAACTTTTTTTTTAAAGTTGGATAAAAAGAATTCACTTTCCCTTTTTGAACTAAAACAAATTTCACTTTTCATTTTGGGTTATAAAATCAACACAAATTTTCTTTCAAGTTAGGACAAATTTTCATTTGGTGCTTAAAACAAACAAATGAAATTTGTTTTCTTGCAAGTTAGGACAAATTTTCATTTGGTTCTTAAAACAAACAAACAAAAATTATTTTCTTGCAAGTTAGGACAAATTTTTCATTTGGAGCTTAAAATAAATAAAAAACATTTCCTTTTCTTGCAAAGGCTAAAATTCACAATCAACATTTCATTTTTGCAAGTTAAAAAGAACAAAAAACTTATCCCTTTTTTTTACAAACTCGATTTTCCTTCAAGCAAAAAATGTGCTTCAATTTGGTTGACCAGGATTTTCACTTTCCTAGTTAGACAACATATTGCCTTGAAGTTAAAAAGAACACCATGTTTGTTGGAACAACATCTCCAAATAGTATTTAAATCACATTGCAATAAACTAGTTAAAAAGAACAAGTGTTTTCAGTGTTTAGCACCCTTGTGCAAAAATCTATAGAGTGGTCCTACTTCTAACACACACTATCATCTCCCTTGAGTCTTGTGGTCTTAGGTGCAAGAGAAAAGTGTTAGTGACACTCAAAATTTAATATTTTTAAGAGAGGCCTGCCAAGAGACACATCACTCTTGGGAATGAGCTCGTGTAGGAAATCCTTCGAGCCACTATAGAAATCAGATGTGAGTGAAAGTTGTAGCCTTGCGTATAGTTGTTCCTATAGTGTAACTTACCGAAAGGACATATGGGCCCCACTACAAGTTACAAGGCTCTTAAGTGAGTCACTCCAGAATAAACTTATGTCCAAAAACATCCAACATTACTAAACACCTTTTATTATAGAAGCCCACCTGTTCTATTGATGGAGGATATTTGTGAAAAGTTCAGTGCAAGAGCATAGATGGTTTTTCTCCCAAGGTACTCACCATACATATTTCCTTGAGTAGAAATAGGGATTTTTGAAAGGCTACTTGTAGCTAGGTGAAAGTGGTGAATCCCCCAACATAGGGATCATCTATCTGTTATGCTCGCACAAGACTTAGTATATTACATCCTTACCTACCACGACGGGATTCATAAGGTATGTAGTACCAATGTTGAAGAAATATCAAGATGTGGGCTGAAAATATCACAACTGGCCATTAACCTTAGGGATAAAGTGTGTTTGAAGTGTCTTCATCTTGTGTAAGACCAATAACAATTTGAGTCATCTTCAGGCTTTTGGAAAAACATACAAAACATTTGAAAAAGGGTCAGAAAGTTCATGATTGGGTTGATTTAGACCACACCTATTGTGCCTTTTGAGGTAAGATTATTGTTCTTGTGTGCTTGCTATGTTTTCTTGTCAAATAAATTTAAAAATTTAAACCAAGTATTCATCCAACACAATTTTACATCAATATTGACCAACAAAACACAAACATCAACAAAGTGAAACAATCTATCAAATTATATGACCATCACTTAGATCTTGAGAAAACACAAGCTTCATCAGAATACCAACTTGAAGAAAAGACCATTGAGTTCAAAGGCTCTTTTCAAAAGAAGTTCATTTTTCTATATCAATAGACAATTTTTTTTCTCACATAGAGCCTTTTTGCATCATATGGATTTATATCTTCAAGGCAAATCCAACGAATTTGACAAAGAACCTTTGAAAAATAGAGCTTTTACTCAATATAGAGCCTTGGATTATCACACAAATAAACGAGGCAAAATCAATCCTTCTTTGTTTCCAAACATCTACATCACCTATAACGTAGCTCGAGAGGAACCACCAACCCCTGAGAGAGAGGAAGAAGTAGAAAACCCCTTTGTGAAACAATTTTTTTATTAAGTTCCATATTCCACTTTCACCTTCATACATCATAAAATCCATTCAAATCTCAAAACACAAAAAGGCCTTGTCCTAAGTTCTTTCTAAATATTGCTTCAATGAAACCAACAAATCACTTTTAGGGTGTCTCTAAGTCTAGGATCAATCATCCTAAGAGGCATTTCCATAAAGGTTAAAACTAGTTTATGGGTGCATCCTCTCATTGCTAGGTAGCTTGGTTTGTAACACATCGCAAACCTTGCTATACCTTATCACATCAAAATTGTTGAAAACACAAGAGCAATTCACAAAGAAACTTTGGTAACATTAAACATTTAGTGTTAGAGATCCACCTTCTAAACATTTCACAAGACACTTCTCTCATCGAACATCTCATCACCAACTCAATATCACTTGCACCAACCTCAAAAATTTCAAACAACATGGCTCACACTAGATCAATAAAAAACTGACAACCAGAAATTGAAGATGAGGAGGAAGAAAGCCTCAACGATTTCCAAGAAGTCATTGGAGGAGGCACTAATGATGAAAAACCTAGCACTCCCACTCCTGAAGACATAGAAAGAGAACAACACAATCCCAAGTTCAATAGACTCTTTGATGTAATCCTCAAAAATAATGCAAATGCTCATTTTTTGAGACTTTCTCAAGAGGGTGCCAAACTACCCTTTGACTTTGATAATGCACAAATATGACAAACATCTGAACAAAGCGGCAACGATGGTGGAAGAGGTAGGGATTACTTCTACTATAATTTTAATCATCAAGGAAATCCACCACCTCCTCCTACAAAAATAGACATGTTGAGACAACAAGTAGAAAATCTTGCTCAACAACTCAATAGTGGTGTGAAGAATACCATCTTTTCACTTAACGATATTTGTCCCTATCCTTTTGATAGGAACATGCATATGTCGACTTTCACGCGAGGTTTTCAGACACCTAAGATTGAAAATTACAGGGGCAAAGGAGACCCTAGAGATCATGTATGAGAATTTCACTCAGCTTGTTCAGAGGTGGCCTATGAGGACACCTATCTAATGTGCCTCTTTCCATAGAGTTTGGGAGGTACAACCACGCAATGGTTTCCTTGATTGCCAGGTGGCATTAGAACATTTGAGGAACTAGCTCAAAATTTCATCGCTCATTATTCACATAACATATAACGCGATGTTACCATGATAGATCTATGCAACACCAAACAAAAACCATGTGTGTTGTTCTCAACTTTCCTAAAATAATGGATGCAACTATCTAGCAAACACTCTTCATTTGCCTAAACAAGAGTTAGTGGAAATATTCATTTCCAACTTGAATAAAGAGATGGAATTCCATTTAGACATGAAGGTCATAGAGTCCTTTGAAGACATGATCACCCAAGGATTGAAATGTGAAAGGGCCCTCATAAAAAAGGGACTTATCAAAATCTATAATGAACCAAAAGATGGCCCTTGTCCACATTTTAATAGTGATAAACCAAATTTGTGGAACAAGAACAAGAATGTTGTCAATGATGTGGTAGTAGATGCAAGAATAGTAAAGATGACACAACCTATGGTCAGATTTGCAGGATAAAATCCCCCTCCTTAAAACAACACCATCACTCATCCACAAAATCAAGGTCACAATATGCCACAAGAAGAACCAAAACAAAGGAAATAAAACTACAAACCAAAATGCTTGTACACACCCTTAGGGGAGCCCATCAAAATAATATTGTGTCAATTGGTCTCTTCTAATCTTGCGACCTTACTGAAAAACATCTAACTATGAACCTCATGTCAAATCTCCATGGTGGAGAGATAATGAACATTATGAACTTTACCAGGGAAGAGGGCATAAAAAAAGCAATTGCCATTGATTGAAAGATCTCGTTCAAGATCTAATTGATAGAGGAGAAATTGAAATCGAAGGAAATGGCCCTAAAAGATCCAATGACAATCATCTACTATTCAAAAATCCGCTTCCATCACATGATCAAAGGGGTCCTTCCACCTTAGGCTAAAACATAGACACTACAACTAATTATACCCTAGTGACATATAATTATATTGTGAATCACCTCTATGATGATAACGAACAAGTTGGAACACTTATTGTAGTCACACAAATCTGTCCAGTTTAATTAAATGAATATTTGCTATTTATTTGATTAAAAATCCACTAGCCATCAGTTAATTAAATTAATATTTAATTAATTCATCTCCAAACATTCTTCTATTAATTAAATAAATTATTCAATTTATTTTAATTAATTCATTAAATCAAATTCCAATCAATTAAATGAATAAAATCTATTTATTTAATTAAATCCCCCTATTCCTCTTTTAAATAAATTAAATTAAACATTTATTTAAATCATTATCCCCCCCACTTGCATTTTCCTACAAATGCAACTTGCACACATTTATTGAAATAAATAAATTTCTATTTTAATAAAAATTCCTATTTTCCCTCACCCACCAAATCCAATTGCAAATCTAATCCCCTTCTAGATTCTTCTAACCCCTTCCTAATTAGCCTAATCCATCCCCTAATTATTGTCACATTCTTAAGCAAAATGGAGTCACTTCTCAAAGACTTCAAAAGTCTTTGAAAAGCATTTAATGCTTTGTGTGTTCAACAAATTAACCTCCAAAGTCTTCCAAGACCACTAATGGCTCTTACATGACCATTAATGGCTCTTACATAACCATTTATAGTTATTTCAAACTTGTCCCCCCAAACATTTATTGCTTTGACCATATTTATCCCTTTTGCCTTTGCATAAGAGTTTATCCATTGGATAAAAGCTTTATTCTTTGAATAAAGAGTTTTATTCATTCAATTAACCTTGACCTTAACTCCCAAAGTCATGTCAAGCATTTAATGCTTATTCCCTCTCCTCTCAACCTGTCTCACATTGACACTTGTCATCCTGGGATTGGGGTGAAAGCCCTCACATGGATTTGAAATCATTCAATCCTGACCCTTGTTGAGATTGCTCAATCTCAACCATCAATTGCTCCATTTTTCCTATAAATAGAGCCCATTTCTTCATAATCCAGATCCTAAAAACTTGCATGCATTTAACCTATAGGCATTTTAAGAGAGCATTTAGCATAGCGAACTAATATCTTGTTATTTTGGTTAAAATCAATCATTTTAATAACATCTAGTATTTTAGTTTTTCATTTTACATTTGGAGCAAAATACTCAAATCTCAATCCTCCATAAGCATCAATAGTGCAAAAAGCTGTTGAGAGCTACACTATTTTGGAACTTGGAGAGGAGAGGAACAAAGGAAAAGGAGCCAAGAGCATGTTAGGAGGCATTTGGAGATGCCTCATCATATTTGCTTATTTAGTTAAATATTCTTTCATGTTCTTGGCATCTCTTTTGATATGCCTGTTTAGATTAGCTTTTGGTTAACTAACACTAACAATTTCTTATGTCTTGTGTTGTTTGTCATTTGCTAACCTTGTCCATTTTGCAGGGCATCATTTGGTGAACCCGACGTGAATCCAAACACCCAAGAGATCATTTTTTTTAACCAATAACATGTTTGCATGTTGAAATTGTCACACAGGTTGCGCTTTAGCACTATTGATACTTGTTGTTCTAGCGCTATTGTTCTTAAAATAGCGCTATTGTACTTAAAATAGCGCTATTGTATCAATATTAGTGCTTTTGACACTGTTTTGGCGCTTTTGACACTGTTTTGGTGCTATTGACTCTATTTTAGCGCTTTTGCCTTCTCTGTCTTTCTTTTTCTTTTATCGCGTTTGTGTTAAATAGCGCTTCTATTCAAACACAGACTAGCGCTATTGTAACAGAACGTTGTAAAACAGACCTTGTAACCAAAAAAGTGAAAGTTTTTAGGCCTGTGGAAGGCCCCCTTAGACATGGATTTTACTAACCGGTTGTTGTTTGTGCAAGTTTAAAAACTCACCTTTTAAAATCACAAACTTTATTTTGATGTTTTAAAACTTGAACAAACAAACTTTCCTTGCTTTCTAGTTAGGGTCACTTGTTTCGTTGGTGCATTAAAACTAAACAAAACAAACATTTGTTTTCTTGCAAGTTAGGAAACACACTTCATTTGGTGCTTAAAATCAACACTTCCATTTTTCTTGCATCAAACTAAAATTTACAATCCACACTTCAAATTTTGGTGCAAATAAAAATCACAATCAACTTGTTTCAATTTTGCAAGTGATTTACTTCAAGAAAACATGCTTTTTATTAAGTTGACCAGGATTTCATTTTCCTAGTTACTTAAACATATTGTCTTTTAAGTTAAAAAGAACATCATGATTGTTGGAGCAACATCTCCAAATAGTTAAATCACATTGCGATGATGGGTTAAAAAGAACAAGTACATTTCATGTTTGGCACACTTGTGCAAAAAGTTGGTCGAGTGGTCCTACTTCTAACACACACTATCCTCTCCCTTGGCTCTCGTGGTCCTAGGTGCAAGAGAAAAGTGTTAGTATCACTCAAATTTTTATCTTTTTAAGAGAGGTCTGCCAAGAGACACATCACTCTTGGGAATGACCTCGCGTGGTAAATCCTTTGAGCCACTATAGAAATCAGGTGAGAGAAAAAGCTGTAGCCTTGGGTATAGTTGTTCCTACAGTGTAACTTGCTGAAAGGACAAATGGGCCCCACCACAAGTTACAAGGCTCTTAAGTGAGTCATTGCAGAATGAACTTATGTCCAAAAACATTGAACATGACTAAACACCTTTAAGTAGTAGCCCACCTGTTCTATTGATTAAGGATATTTGCGATATAATTTAGTGCAAGAGCATAGATGGTTTTGCTCCCAAGATACTCACCATACATATTTTCTTGAGTAGAAACATAGCTTTTTGAAAAGTCACTTGTGGTTTGATAAAAGTGGTGACTCCCCCATCATAGGGATCATCTATTTGTTATGCTTGTGCAAGACTTAGTATATCACATCCTTACCTGCCACGGCGGGATTCATAAGGTATGTAGTACCAAAGTTGAAGAAATATCAAGATGTGGGCTAAATTTATCACAACTGGCCATTTGACCTTAGGGATACAAAGTGTTTGAAATGTCTTTGTGTTAGTCAAGATCAAATACAAATTGAGCCGACTTCAGGCTTTGGAAGTACACCTTAAAATACATCTAAAAGAAGGGTCATATAAAACTCCAAGGATTGGGTTGATCTAGACCCATACTCATTTGTGCCTTTTAAGGCAACATTCTTGTGTTTGTGTGCTTTCTTTTTTTTCTTGTCAAAGAACAATCAAAAAAATCAATCCCAAAAACAAAGTATCCAATCAAAACACCTTTCAAAAACAATCAAAAATATCAAAAACAAAGTGCAAACAACAAAGTATCAAACTTTATGACCATTCTTCACATCTTGCGAAAGAAGAATCATCATCAAAATATCAACTTGAAAAGAAGACCATTGAGCTCAAAGGTTTTGATCAAAAGGAGGAAATTCTTCTATATAAATAGACAAATCTTTGTCTCCCATAGAGTTTTTCTGTGTAACATGCGTCTCTACCTTCAAGGCAAAACAAACGAATTTGATTCAAAATCATTGAACCGCAGAGCTTTTATGCAATATAGAGCTTTGAGTTATCACAAAAACCAAGGAGGCAAGATTAATCCCAACTTCTTCCCAAACGTTTGTATCGCATACAACATAGCTCGAGAAGTACCACCAACACCCGAAAGGGAAGAGGTAGAGTTTGTCCCATTTGTGAAACAAAGCTTTTATTAAAGTTGAAACATTTCATCTGTTATCTCACTCATACATCATCACTTCATCATCAATCCATTCCAACTCTCTAAACATTAAGAGGTTCTTGTCCTAAGTTCTCTTTTTAGATATTGCTTGAATCAAACACATCGCATCACTTTTTAGATTGTTTCTACATCTAGGATAAGCTCATCCTAAGAGACACATCTACACAGGTTAAAACAAGTGCATGAGTGAATCCTCTCATTACTAGGTAGTTAAATATGTAACACATCTCAGATTTCTCTACACCTTATCACATCAAACCTTATCAAACAAACAAGCAATTCAAAGAAGGAATTTCGGTTACATCTAGCTTAAAGTGCTAGAGATCCACATGCAACACAAATCACAAACTCATCATCATTTTCACTAAACTTCAACAAAAGCTTGTAAACAAAATGGCTCAAACCCGATCATAGTCAAGACAACGAGAAAGAGAAATTGAGGAAGAAGAGGAGGAAAATATCAATGAATTTCAAGAAGCACTTGGAGGAAATGTGAATGATGAAAATCCAAGTACTCCTACTCCTGCAACAATAGAAAGGGCTCAGCATAATCCTCTCTTTAACATAATTTTTGACGAAATACTCAGGAGCAATGCAGATGCTCACTTTTTAAAGCTTGCTCAAGAAGGAGCAAAGCTCCCCTCTGACTTTGATCTTGCCCAATTAAGACAAGCATCAGAAAGACAAAGTCACCATGAAGAGGAAAGAGGTAGAGATCCCATCAGATATAACATTCCTCGAGGTAACCCACCACCTCCTCCTCCAAATGAAATGGAGATGTTGCGGCAACAAGTCAAGAATCTCACCCAACAACTTCATAGTGGTGTCAGGACTAACCAATTCTCACTCAATGACATATGTTCCTATCCTTTTGATCGGAATATTTATATGCCACCCTTTCCACGAGGATTCGAAACACCCAAATTTGAAAAATATAGAGGAAAGGGAGATCCTCGAGATCATGTCAGAGAATTTCATTCTGCTTGCCTTGAAGTGGCATATGAAGACACATACCTAATGCACCTTTTTCCCCAAAGCTTGGGAGGAACAACCACATCATGGTTTTCCCGACTACCAGGTGGCATTAGAACATTTGAGGAACTCATCCAGAAGTTCCTAGCTCATTACTCTCATAACATTGAACGTGACATCACCATGGCTGATCTGTGCAACACTAAACAAAAACTAGGTGAATTATTCTCAGTATTCCTGCAATGAAGGCATCAAATGTCTAGCAGACATTTTCTTCAGTTACCTGAATGAGAACTAGTGGAAATCTTCATTTCCAACTTAAAAGAAGAAGTGGAATTTCACCTGGATGTCAAAGACACAGACTCTTTTAATGATATGATCACGAAGGGTTTGAAATGTGAGCGGGCCCTCATCAAGAAAGGACTCATCAAAATCTATAATGAACCAAAGGATGGTCCTTACCTGTGCTTCAATAGTGATAAACCAAGCTTCTGGAACAAAAACAAGAATATCATCAATGATGGGGTTGTGGATGCCAGGACTATAAAAAGTGTACAACTCGTGCTTCGGTTTGCAAGACAGAATCCTCCACCTCAGAATAACACAAATATTCCTTCAAATCAAGGTCATATCACATCTAATGATGAACCTAGACCTTGTCAGCAAAAAGAAAAATGAACATACACTCCCTTAGGGGAACCCATTGAAATAGTATTGCGACAACTCATTTCTCAAAATTTGGTCACTCTACCTAAAACGTCAAACTATGAGCCTCAGGTCAAACCTGCATGGTGGAGAGATACTGAACACTATGAATTTCACCAAGGGAGAGGACACAAGACAAGTAATTGTCACCGATTGAAAGATCTCATTCAAGATCTTATTGATCGAGGAGAAATTGAAATAGAAGGACATGACCCAAAAACAACAAATAATGATCATCTGATGTTCAAAAATCCACTTCCATCACAAGATCAAAGGGGTCCTTCCACTTCCAGGAGAGGCACTGATACCATGGATTATATGCAGGCTACATATAATTATACTGTAAATCACCTGTATGATGCCAGTGAACAAGTTGCAACTATAACCTTCAAAAATCCCAACTCCAATTGCAATGTTGTTACACGACGTGGCAAGGTTACCATAAAAGCTGCTCCACAAGGCACCACCTCCATCCCAAAGCAGTACAATCTTGTGGAACAATTAAACAAAACGCCCACGCTTATATCCATTTTAGAGCTATTGCGCCTATCGCCATCTCATAAAAAAATCTTGGATCAAGCACTCCAAGAGACGTCAGTCCCTGCAAACCTGAATACAGACCAATTTCAAGCCATGGTTGGAAGTCTAAAGTCATCACCTTGTCTCACTTTTTCTAAAAGTGACAACTCTTCCTTCCAGCAACCTCATAATGCTTCATTACACATTGAAGGGTTTATCAACCAGCATAGGATCAAGCGAGTCTTGATCGATAATGGAGCAGGCTTAAATATTTGTACACTATAGTTAGTCACAACATTGGGATACGCAATAGAATCAGTGGATCCTTGCAAGAAGATCGCAATCAAAGCCTATGATGATGCAGAGCGTTCATCCAAAGGAGCTATGGTACTACCAATCTGAGTAGGCCCTATGGTAAAGCACATCATCTGTCAGGTTTTGGACCTTCCTCTGCCATACAATCTATTATTAGGAAGACCTTGGATACATGCCATGCAAGCCGTTCCATCTACCTACCATCAATGTATCAAGTTTCCACATAACGGTGTAGAGATCACAATCCTGGGCGATGCAAATCCCTTTGCATATTGTCATAATATCAACCATCAACTAGAGATTACCATTCCTAATAATAGAGAAGCCATTTCCTCCACATCATATATAAGTCCCCCCTCTCTTGCCAGTTCAAACACCACTATACCCAAGAAAGAAAAGCTTAAGATGAAGATGGCAGAGGAAGGTCCTGGGGAATACAACTTGAGTCAACTCTTTTGTGTGGGACAAATGCCCACTTCTCCTAGAACACATGGTAAACCGCAATAGTTACTCTAGCAACCACTGATCACGCCAGCATGTGCTTTGACGCCTTTCATCCTTGGAAAGAGTCAAGAAGAAGAAACCCAAGATGAGGACTTAGCGGAATGGATCTATAAAGATCCCATTACCACTAATATACCGCAAGCTACGCTTCCTATGGATCAGTATGGCAAATGTCTCCTCATTGTGCAAAGAATGGGGTATGATGGTCAGAGTGCTTTGGGATATTGCAAACAAGGACGACATGAACCTCTACTGCCAGAATTCAAGCCCAAAGGTAATACAGGCCTAGGCTTTGAAAAAGAGATCTTTCCTAAACTCAAATTCAAAGGAAAACCCAACAAACCACTAAATCAACCTATTACAAAGAGGGCACCTTTCATTATCAAAGCAACATCAAGCACCCTCACAACTGCCCCACCGAGGCTCAGAATCCCAATGCCACCATCTATAATGCCAAACATCCCCCCAAGCGAACCAGTAATCCCATCAGCAGCAACAATAAGAGCGCCATTAACAGTAGCCACTGTATCAGAACCCATAGCAGTATATACAACACCAGCAGTTCCAGCAGAAGCCGCTAAGTCAACACTATCGATATTCCCCATATTGGATTCCTTGATCCCCATCAAACTTCCTGCAGCACCGATCATTTTATCTACAAAGGTACATAAACCAATCACACCTGTAGTATTTAACTCAAAGGATATCCCAGTATGGTATAGTAATTGGATGCTGGAAAGTGACTCAGAAACTGACTCACATGAGTGGGAATTCAATTTTGTACAACTTAACACTTTAGATGAGGAAGACACATCACTACCTCCACCCCACAAAGACATCCCTATTTACGGAGAAGCACAGATAAAGACTTCTTGGGTTCCTGAGCTGGAAACATCTTCCACAGACCCTACATCTCATCCAACACCTGATTCTGACAGGGAGAGTACCATCAATGACCTTCACTATAACGTCTTAACCCTCACTGATACCTTTAACAAACTTAACCTAATCGATGAAGTAATGCCCATTATGCATCCTGAACTCATTGAATGGAACCAACCCAATCCCCCATGTTTTGACCTCTTCCAAAATGATGAGGCCATCATTGACTTTTTGGAATTACGGGATAACCTACCAAGCGGGGATCACAAAGCTGGATTCGCCATAGAACTAAATAGTGCAGCATACTTCGGGGCGGATGCCAAACCTTTCAGCTACAAAAATATAACAATAAAACATGGATCTTCCAGTGAAAACCACACCATGGCACTGTTTGATTCAATAAAAGTAAAAAGAAAGAGCGTATCCAACGGTGAAAACTTCTCTGAGGTGCCTGCGGATGAAGGGTTTTACATTCTCCCTGCTAGTGCACAATATGAGCGGTCAACGATTCTTATTGAGGAAACCAAAGAATACAATGTGGGGACTCCTGAAAATCCTCACCTCATACATCTGGCATCTCTCCTCACCCCCAAGGAACAACCTAAATTTATAGAGTTCTTTCAAAAGCGTCAGATCAACTTTGCATGGTCATATGTAGACATGCCTGGGCTTGATCCTGATTTAGTCATGCATCACCTCACCATAGCAAAAGGAGCCAAACCTGTCAACAAGAAACTTCGTAAGATGCATCCTCAGATTGCAGTGCTAGTCAAAATAGAACTCAAGAAACTCCTAGATGTTGGTTTCATTAGACCAATTGATTATGCAGATTGGATCTCCAACATTGTGCCTATCAGCAAACCAAAAGGGGGCATTCGCATTTGTACTGACTTTAGAGATCTGAATAAGGCATGTCCTAAGGATGACTTCCCCCTACCAAATATCGACATCATAGTAGACCTGACAGCAGAACATGCCATGCTTTCACTCATGGATGGCTTTTCAGGATACAATCAGTTAAAGATCGCACCAGAGGATCAACATAAGATGACCTTCACATGTCCATGGGGCACATACTACTGGAATGTAATGCCTTTCAGCCTCAAGAATGCAGGGGCGACCTATCAATGAGCAATGACTACTATCTTTCATGATATGATGCATACTATCATGGAAGATTATGTTGATGACTTACTAGCAAAATCACTCACTAGAGAAGGTCATCTCGACATATTAGATAAAATATTTGATAGACTAGAACAATATCATGTTCGACTCAACCCAAAGAAATGTGTCTTTGGAGTAACCTTCGGGAAGCTTCTAGGATATAATGTCTCAAGAAAAGGTATTAAGGTGGACCCAGCAAAGGTAAAAGCAATCATGGAGATGCCACCACCAAAGAACATCAGTGAGCTAAGGACATTACAAGGATGGCTACAATCCATCCGAAGATTCATTGCACAACTGGCAGATAAGTGTCATCCTTTTACACACCTGCTACACAAGAACATCTGCTTTCAATGGGATGCCAAATGCTAGCAAGCATTCTAGATGCTCAAATATTATCTCATGAATACACCATTGCTAATCCCACTAGATCCAAGTAGGGTGTTATTACTCTATATCTCAGCAACAAGTACAACATTGGGTGTGCTACTAGCACAACATAATGTAGAAGGGAAAGAGTGTGTTGTTTACTACATCTCTCGCACACTGGTGGGCTATGAACTCAATTACACACCTATTAAGTGAGCTTGCCTAGCAGTAATCTTGGCAGCCACAAAACTCAGGCACTATCTATTAACACACAAGGTACAACTCATTGCAAAGATTGATCCACTCAAGTATTTACTCAGCAAAGTAGCATTGACAGGCCACTTGGCCAAATGGGTGATGATTCTAAGTGAATTTGACATCAAGTATGTAGACCGTAAAGCTATCAAAGGGCAGGTCATTGCAGATCAGTTGGCCGATGCACCACTCACAGGCGATCATCCTCTCATTTCCAATTTTCCAGATGAAGAGATGTTCATGATCACAACAACACAACCATGGAAACTATACTTTGATGGTTCATACACTAGGCATGGCTCGAGGGTAGGCTTTCTATTTATCACACCTCAAGGTGACAGCATCCTGAAGTCTTACAGGCTCACATTTCCATGCACCAACAACATAGCAGAGTATGAGGCCTTGATCGTAGGACTCAAGCTCACCGTACAATGGAAATTAGGAGAACTACAAGTATATGCGACTCACAACTGGTCATTCGACAAGCAACTGATGAATATCACACCAAGGATGATAAACTCATGCCATATAAGCAAATGGTAGAAATCTAAAGACATCATTTACTACTATCACCTTTGAGCAGATACCAAGAGATCAAAATTGAGCTACTGACACCATGGCTACCATCACATCTCTCCTAGATCTTCCACAAAATTCAACATGCTATGAGTTTTTGGTAGAACAGCTTTTGATTCCTGCTTATGATATCCCCGAATCCAAGATGATATGTCATCTTGTCGATTCTGAATCCCCATGGTACGGTGAATTCTACACCTATCTTCGCGGTCACACACTCCCTCCCGACCAATCAAATAACCAACGTAAAACATTCATTCGCCAAACTACTCAATATACCATTATTGCCGAAACCCTATACCGACGCAGTCTTGATAGTACTCTCCTTCGATGTCTGGAACAAGATGAGATAACAAAGGTCTTGGAAGAGGTACATGAAGGAATTTGTGGAACCCATGCAAGTGGTCTGTCACTAGCCAAGAAACTCTTGCACAATGGATACTATTGGCCATCTATGAAAAAGGACTCCTACTACTTTGTCAGAAAGTGCAAGAAATGCCAAGTTCATGGAGACTTGATACATGCACCAGCACAGGAATTGCAACCAATCACAACACCATGGCCTTTTTGTCAATGGGGCCTTGACCTTGTGGGTAAAATCCATCCATCTTCATCTAATGGCCACGAGTTCATTATTACTACCTCCGAATATTTCACAAAGTGGATCGAAGTTGTTCCACTTACCCAAGTTACCGGCAAGCAGATCGCCTCATTCATCCTCAATTACATCACCTGCTGGTATGGTGTACCCATGTCCATCATCATAGATAATGGTCTTCCTTTCAAAAATCAAGATGTTCGCAAACTATGTGAGAAATTTCACATCCAACACCGCTTTTCCACTCCCTATTACCCACAAGGCAATGGTCAGGCCGAAGCATCAAATAAAAACATATTGAGAATCCTAAAGAAGACAATCAATGATGCTGGTCGTGATTGGCATGTTCAATTGAATCCAGCGCTATGGGCATATCAAACTAGCATTCGAACCCCTATGGGAGCAACTCCCTACTCATTGGTCTATGGTGCAGAAGCTATTCTACCTATTGAGGTCGCGATACCATCACTACAGGTCTCCTTACACAATCTCATCGATGATGAAGCATACAGAGTATCACGTCTTCAGGACTTAGAGCTACTGGATGAGAAGCGACAAGCTGCATACAACCACCTCAAAGCCTATCAACAGCGCATGAGCAGAAATTATAATCATCGAGTTAGATCTCATACATTTGAGGTAGGTGATCTTGTTCTTCAAGAAAATCCTTGCAACCAACCCAACCGAGAACATCAAGGAAAGTTTGAATCAAATTGGCTGGGTCCATATGTTGTTACTACTGTATTTGGGTCTGGGGCATATCAGTTGGCTACTTCAGAAGGAGAACCATTAGTAGATCCGATCAACAACATGCACCTCAAATAGTTTTATACCTAAGCTACACAAAGTATCAGGCTCCCTTATATACTGGCAAAAAAAAACAAAAAAAAACCAAAAACATCCAGATAAATGACCAACAGAAAATACAAAAAAAGGCATCAAAAGAGTAAAGAAAAATCATGCATCCAAATGGTGAACAAACACTCCGGTGGCACCTTGGGTAAGTGCGATGGTGAAAACCTAGCAAACAGGTGCCACTCATAAAAGAATATGGCTCCAGTATCTTTCAGGCTCATTGTGATCATATTCATGCATACACACATCCATCCATCTAAACCATGGCTTGTTATTTGATCTGTAATCCAAGAGGGTACTTCCTGCGTCTTGCATCTCGCTTTTTCATAGTCATGTCTAAACTAGGGGCAATGCCCTTAACCTACTGATGGAAGTGGATTCTACATTGTCTTATAATTCATTAAAATTCTTCATTCAAAACCATCATCAAAATACCAAAAACACTCAAAACAATTCAAAATCCAGAAACATTCAAAATAATTCAAAATCGAAAAACATTCAAAACAATCATCAAAAACCAAAAACATTCAAAACACTACAAAATCCAAAAACAATAGAAAACATCAAAAATAAACAAAAGCATGGCACCACATTGTACATACTCATCTAGGCAGATACTGAGCAAACACTGTGAAATACTTAAAACGATGACCACTTGTCCTATCAACCAAAACAATCGACATCAACAGTCAAACTGTCTTCAACAAGGATGCATCCTTCCTTACCAAAACAAAGAAAAAATGACATTTTCTTTGACAAGAAAATTGTGTTAAGCTATCAAATACTTGGTTGATTTGTGAGTAATTCATTCATTTATATGTATCAGGTTCTTACCACATTGTTTTTGTGTCGTCTGCGCATTATTCCAATGAAGTTCTGGGGCATGTACTAATGATGTCTACGTGGAAAGTTCACTAAGCTACATGATCTTATGCAAAAAGCAGTCATAAATCACTATGGCTTGCTGACTATGACGTATACCTCGATCATATGAGCATGAACCATTACCAAGGATCCATATTCTTTATTCTTTATGTATATACTGCTTGTTTGTAGGTACAATGCTCCTTCTTTCGTTCCTCCTCATCCAATTTGGATAAAGGTTTTATCTCTTATTATGGTATGCGCTTGTCTCAGGATATGATTAGCCTAAGATCAAGGAGGATGATCCAAGTCATGCATGAATGGAGATGATCCTTGTCTATTCCGTAAGCAATACTCTAGTCAACTTGACCCCTGTATCAAGTCGTTTGTATTAACTCGCTATATCAAATCCATGTAAGAAATACTCAGGTCATCTTGAACCATTCTATCAAGATGCTTGTATTCTCTTCCAACATTTTAAAAGCTCAATGATGAAAATCGAGCACTATGGATTGTCATTTCATCTCATCTGTTTATATATTGCATTCCGTTGCATATCACCCATCCATTCACTCATTCATATGTAGGATTTATATGCAAATATGACCATTAAGCTAGTCTTGGATACAATCACAACCGAGTACTCTGATACATCATCAATGCATCATGCAAAGTCTCAAAAACCTTGCATTCCTCATACTCATATCATCATTACATTTAGTTGCATTTTGCATTAAGTACATTCATGTCATTTTTAATTAAATTGCATATAGTTCATTTAGTTTATTGACATTAATCTTCATTAAATCATTTGCATTATTGATTAGATTCATTCATAGGATCAAATTATCCTTGATTGTATTAAACCATTTTGCTATACATTTATTTAATGTCAGTTATCCATTATCATTTCATTATCCTTTGTCATTTACCATTGCATACATTCATTTATCTATTCATTAGTTAAAAGGTGCATTCATTCATCCATTAATTAAGTGTCTTATTATGCTCATTTTTGGAGACATTTTACATTGCATCCCATTATCATTTTACTAAAAACATATTTAAGCATTTCGAATCATAAAACCATTTGTTTCCAAAACACATTGGTTCATGTTATTTATACATCCATTATACATATGCATTCATTTAGACCACATCATATAAACATTTGTACTTTCCATTTTGTTCATCCATATTGCATTCATTTAAAAACATCTAGATGCATATTCATACATAAAACATTCATTCAAAAATTACATTCACATCATTGCATGTCATTATCTTATCATTACACCAAAATAGGAAACACCAAAATCCTGTTCATAAATCATCATAAGAATACATCATCATCATGGCATTACCTACATACATCATTACATCAAAATAAAACATGCACACATGTATAAACTTGCATTCATATGTTAGTATCCAACATCATACATCATCATAAAAACATGCATATAAGCAACATCTCATCAGAATGCATACATGTACACATATCCATCTAAGCAATAACTCATCATCCTGCATAACCATCCATACATATCAAATGCATATCATCAAAAATATGGGATCTCCTCATATATATCATCTCATCTATCAGAGTACAATGAAGTCTAGAAAATCGGCTACCAAGAGCCATCCAAGATACAGTCCAAAAATAAATAATGATACAATACATATATGCAAAAATGCTCTCTTAGATGCCACTCTGGTCAGATGCTGTACCACCATCACCACCTGCTCCACCACTAGTACCCGCACCATCTGATCTATCTCTCTATGGAGGCCCCATCAAACCCCCACTCACTCCTGCCCCCCCTGACCTGTCTCTCCATAGCGGACCCATCACACCCCCACTGCTCTGCATCCTCTATAATTGCTCTGATCTAGCCTGTCGCATCTGCGAATAGCTCAATGCTCGCTGACTGGATGGTACCACCTACTCATATAACCCCTGCTAGTACTCTATCTCAACCTGTGTTCGTTGCATCTCCCTCATCACCTCCCCTGTAGGCCCCTGTACTCCTACTCCAATCTGGACTCTCTCCTGTAGCTCTGCTAATCTCTCCACTACAGTTAGCTCTGCCTCCCATGAAAATAGCTACACATCCCTGGCTACCACCTCTACCTCCAACTCCTCCACCTGTGCATCAGATGCCTCAAGACGAGACTGCAAAGGAACTATCAATCGCTCCCGCACATCTCCACCTGATCCCTCTCCTGTCTCCATCACTGCCTCACCCGTGCCACCCACTCCAGTAGCTCTCTCCCCTCTGTCCATTGGGACCTCCCTCTCCATACCTCTCCCACCCAATCTAACTCCTCCTTGTATCAGTGGTCCCTATGATATCCACAGTGGTAGTCCACCTCTCCCTTTCCACTGCATCTGAATCCCCAACCCACCAACTCCACCACCTCACCCTCCTCCTCCACCATCTCCTCTCCCTCCAAGGCTTGCTATCAAACCTCACCCTCCTCCACTCCCCCGTCTCCATCCCCTCTCATCCTCAAACTCGGGCACCGGCTCTGCTGGATTGGATATCCGTAGGATCGGATGCACTACCCGATACTGTGTGTACTCATCTGACACCCCTGCATCCACGACCCTCGGTCATGTATCCCATGGTCTTGCCTACAAAATCCGGAACTCTACCAGTGCCTCATCATATGATAGCACTGGCCCCCATGCATACCTCTCCCGAATCACCCGATCATACTCCCCTGATCCACTAGGCAGTCCCTACTGCCGTCCAAACTATCTTAGAACTCTCCCGGGCACCTGTCTCTCCACATGGTACGAGGTCCTCCCAATGAGGAATCGGGTCATAAAAACATAGGACAGTGCCTCTACATCATCATCCCAAGGCTCACACTCTAGGTATGGTCGCCATATCACTACATCTAGATCATCCAGTGCCCGCCGCCACCACTCTAACTTCCTCAGGTGGGGCTGACTCATTATGCCAGTATACATAAACATGTACAATTGATCTACTGCGTGGAACCTCAGACTCACTGGTCGAGTCACTGGTAGGTGATCCCAGGCCCAAATATGAAGCAGCATCACTCCAACTGCTAAGGAGCTCCTCCTCCGGTAAACCACCTCATGAAGCTCCTAATACAGGTGCACGAGCATGCACGGCCCCCAAGAAAAATGGGTCCCCTCAGTAATCATCATCTCGATCACCTGCCCCCACCCCATGGCCAAACCATGTGATCGCCTGTCTGGACATAGCAATCCTCCCATAATGCCAGATACGACTACTGGTAGCGGCTCATATGACACAACTATCTCCTCCCACGCAATGGAGCCATCATCAATAAAGACATCCTCATCAAAGAACCTCTGAACAGCAAGGGTCCCCCAGGATCTGTCATACGTGACCAGCTCCCCCTGAATCAGAATCTGCAAGATGTGCCACACATCCTCCAGGGTCACTGTCATCTCCCCCTATGCTAGATGGAAGGTGCACATCTCACTGTGCCACCGCTTGGCTAACGTTGTAATCAATCCATGATTCATCCAAATCACGGGCATGTGCATCACCTCATACAATCCGGTCGCGGTAATACAATCTATCTTCGCCTCTGTTAATCGATCCCATAACCCTTATGTCGCCAGGTATCTCTTGTGTAACTGCAACACGCCTAGATCCTCCTGTACATGGACATCAATCACTCCTCATCAGTTGTTTTGTTTTCAAACTTTCTTAAGTTTAAACCTAGACTATCAACAGATACTTTGATCAAGTATCTTTGGGTCTCAACAGGTAAGCAATCATGGCAACCTAGACTTCAACAGGCATTTATCCTAATGACCTAAGTCTCGTCAGGCTGTTATGGTTCAAAACAACTCCCACTTCACATCACCATCCATCCATCATTGATATCCTAAACACATACTGGGGCATCTGTCTATCCTAAACACAAACGTGCTATTTTACCAACAAAAGCACTAGTTTATCAACAATAGCACTAAAACCCTATCAAAAGCGCTCAATCAGTTATCCAAAAGCGCTCAAACTTCAAATGCACTAGAACAACCTCGCAATAGCACTAATTAAGAAGAATAGCACTCAATCAAGCACTCAATAGCGCTTATTAATCAAAAGCGCCTAAACATGCATTCAATAGCACTAAAACTTTTCAAAAGTGCTCAAACAATAGGCCAATAGCACCATTGCGACACAATAGCACTAGTTAATTGAGCAAAAGCGCCAAAACATAGTTTCAACGCTATTGCTCTGACTCAACTTGGACTCAGCAAAAAACGTCTCAAAAATGCATAAAAATTCAAAATTCAAATTTGCGTACCATTGGTCCATAGTCGTATGGCCGCTGGAACCGACGGACTCGCTCAAACCGGTGCTTAGCAACTGGTACAAGTATCCTCACTGTTGCTCGCTCCTCTCAAAAGTCACTTTCAAAGCTCTGGATTGACAATGGTCATAGTCACAAATGATCGTGTTTTCACCTCTTTTTCCCTATTTAAACCCTTCATAGTCACCATAATTTTCCCCCGCTCGTCGCCATGGTCCCCGTAACCTTCCCGAGCCTCCCATTTCTCCACTTTACCTATGATTTCTTCTATTTTCACCCATTTTCCTAACTTCTCCTCTTCTACCACCCTGCCAATTTTCATTCTTTTTCGAGAGATCGCCCGATTTTTCAAAAAAATTCGGCCCATCTCTCGAGGGGGCATACCACCCATTAAAATTAACATTTTATGGGGCATATTCTTCACACCAAATTTTTCTTTCTTTGAAACGACGCGATAAACCGTATTGTCTCAAAGAGGAGCAAATGTAGTCACACAAATCTGTCCAGTTTAATTAAATGAATATTTGCTATTTATTTGATTAAAAATCCACTAGCCATCAGTTAATTAAATTAATATTTTATTAATTCATCTCCAAACATTCTTCTATTAATTAAATAAATTATTCAATTTATTTTAATTAATTCATTAAATCAAATTCCAATCAATTAAATGAATAAAATCTATTTATTTAATTAAATCCCCCTATTCCTCTTTTAAATAAATTAAATTAAACATTTATTTAAATCATTATCCCCCCCACTTGCATTTTCCTACAAATGCAACTTGCACACATTTATTGAAATAAATGAATTTTTATTTTAATAAAAATTCCTATTTTCCCTCACCCACCAAATCCAATTGCAAATCTAATCCCCTTCTAGATTCTTCTAACCCCTTCCTAATTAGCCTAATCCATCCCCTAATTATTGTCACATTCTAAGCAAAATGGAGTCACTTCTCAAAGACTTCAAAAGTCTTTGAAAAACATTTAATGCTTTGTGTGTTCAACAAATTAACCTCCAAAGTCTTCCAAGACCACTAATGGCTCTTACATGACCATTAATGGCTCTTACATAACCATTTATGGTTATTTCAAACTTGTCCCCCCAAACATTTATTGCTTTGACCATATTTATCCCTCTTTCCTTTGCACAAGAGTTTATCCATTGGATAAAAGTTTTATTCTTTGAATAAAGAGTTTTATTCATTCAATTAACCTTGACCTTAACTCCCAAAGTCATGTCAAGCATTTAATGTTTATTCCCTCTCCTCTCAACCTATCTCACATTGACACTTGTCATCCTGGGATTGGGTTGAAAGCCCTCACATGGATTTGAAATAATTCAATCCTAACCCTTGTTGAGATTGCTCAATCTCAACCATCAATTGCTCCATTTTTCCTATAAATAGAGCCCATTTCTTCATAATCCAGATCTTGAAAACTTGCATGCATTCAACCTATAGGCATTTTAAGAGAGCATTTAGCATAGCAAACTAATATCTTGTTATTTTGGTTAAAATCAATAATTTTAATAACATCTAGTATTTTAGCTTTTCATTTTACATTTGGAGCAAAATACTCAAATCTCAATCCTCCATAAGCATCCATAGTGCAAAAAGCTGCTGAGAGCTACACTATTTTGGAACTTGGAGAGGAGAGGAACAAAGGAGAAGGAGCCAAGAGCATGTTAGGAGGCATTTGGAGATGTCTCATTATATTTTCTTATTTAGTTAAATATTCTTTCATGTTCTTAGCATCTCTTTTGATATACCTATTTAGATTAGCTTTTGGTTAACTAACACTAGCAATTTCTTGTGTCTTGTGTTGTTTGTCATTTTCTAACCTTGTCCATTTTGCACGGCATCACTTATCATAAAATTTCCAAATCCTACATGCAACATTCTTACGCGTTGTAGCAAGATTACCATTAAAGAAGCACCACAAGGAACGATACCCTTTCCCCAAAAAGTATAATATTGTGGAACAATTGGATAAGACCCCAACCCTTATCTCCATATTAGAACTTTTGCGCTTATCCCCCTCACACAAAACAATATTGGACCAAGCTCTCCAAGAAGCATCTATCCCTACCAACCTCAACATAGATCAATTTCAAGCCATGGTAGGTAGTCTGAAGTCGCCACCATGTCTCACTTTCATCGAAAGTGACAATGCATCATTCCAACAAACTCATAACGCATCCTTGCACATTGAAGGGTTTATAAACCAACACAGAATCAAGCGAGTCTTGATTGATAATGGAGCCAACTTGAATATATGTACCTTGTAGTTGGTCACAATACTGGGGTATGTGATAGAATCATTGGATCCCAGTAAAAAGATAACCATTAGGGCCTATGCTTATGCAAAATGTTCTTCCAAAGGAGCTGTTGTATTACCTATCAGAGTGGGGCCAGTGGTAAAGCATATTGTCTGCCAAGTTCAAGACCTTCCTTTGTCATATAATCTATTATTAGAAAGACCTTTGATACATGTCATGCAAGTTGTTCCATCTACCTACCATGTGTATCAATTTTCCCCATAATGGTGTAGAAATTACAATCCTTGGTGATACAAATCCATTTCCATATTGGAAAAATATTAATCATCAGCCAGAAACCACCATACCTAACAATAGAGAAGCTATCCCTTCGACATCATATGTTAGTCTAGCCTCTCTTTGCAGCTCAATCACCCCTATACCAAAGCAAGAGAAGTTGAAAATGAAAATGGTAGAGGAAGGTCCCGGGGAATATAATCTCACCCAACTCTTTTGTATTGGACAATTACTCACTTCCCCTAGAACTCATGAAAAATCTTAAAAGTTACTTCAAACATCACCAGCGAAGCAAGCACTCACTTTGGCACAATTTATCCCTAGTAAAAGTCAAGAGGAATAAACAAGAGATGAGGACTTGACAGAATGGATCTATAAAGACCCTATTAAAAGCAAAATCCCAAAGGCTAAGCTACCAACTAATAAATATGGCAAAGGCCTCACTATCATGCAAGGAATGGGATATGGTGGCTAGAGTGCTTTGAGAAATTGTAAACAAGGATGACACAAGCCCTTACAACCTGAGTTAAAACCAAAAGATAAAAATGGATTAGGTTTTCAAAAGGAATCTCTTCCTAAGCTCAGATTCAAAGGCAAACCCAACAAACGCGTGTATCAGCCAGTTACTCCAAAGAGGTCATCCTTGACTATCTACAACACCAACAAAACTAGTCATCAAATCAGTAGCATCAATCACACCAACAATACCAACAACACCAACAACACCACCGATCCTAGCAGGAGCACCAATAATGCCAACAGTACCCATAGAACCAATAGACCCATCAATAGCACCCAAAGCATATACAGAATTGATAATCCTATCAGTAGCATCAGTAACACTAGTTATACCTATGACACCAACCCCTCCACCTCCAAAAGTGCATAAACTTGTAACTAATTCACTCTTCAATTCAAAGGACATCCCAACCTAGTACAGTAACCATATGTTAGAAAGTGACTCTGAGACACACTTAGATGAATGGAAATGGGATTCAGTGAATCTAAATACTTCAGATGAGGAAGACACATCACCTCTGCCACCTCATAAAGATAGACCCATGTATGGAGAAGCCTGGATAAAAAATTTCTGGAAACTTGAGCTAGAAGACACTTCCACAGGCTCTACATCGAATCCCATGCCAGAATCTGACAAGGAGAGTACCATCGATATACTTCACTCATCTATATTAACCTGCATAGATGCCTCCTCTAAAATTAACTTAATTGATGAGATAATGCCTATCATACACCCCAAACTCATCGACTAGAACTAGCAAAATCCCCCATGTCTTGATCATTTCCAAAATGACGAAGCGCTCATAGACTTTTTAGAGTTACGAGATAACATACCAAGCAGGGATCATAAAGATGGGTTTTCCATTGAACTCAACAACACAACATACTTTGGGGTAGATACCAAACCTTTCAGCTGTAAAAATATCACAATAAAACATGGATCTTCTAGTGAAAACCACACAGTGGCACTTGTTGATCCCAAAAAAGTAAAAATAAAGAGCATATCCAATGGCGAAAACCTCTCCCATGCGCTTGAGGATGAAAGGTTTGACATCCTCCCCTTTAGTACAAATCAAGAGAGATCAACTATCCTAATCAAAGAAACAAAGGAATTCAATGTGGGGACCCCTGAGACTCCTCACCAAATACATTTGGCGTCTCTATTAACTCTAGAGGAACAACTAAAATTTGTGGAATTCTTCTAGAAGCATCAAATCAACTTTGCATGGTCTTATGTAGACATACCTGACTTAGATTCTGACTCGGTCATGCATCATCTCACTATAGCAAAAGAAGCTAAACCTGTCAAACAAAAGCTCTAAAAGATGTACCCATAGATTGTTGTTCTTGTCAAGGCTGAACTCAAAAAGCTCTTGGATGTTGGTTTCATCAGACCAATCGATTATGAAGATTGGATCTCCAATATTGTACCTCTTGATAAACCTACTGGGGCCATCTGTATCTGTATAGACTTCATATATTTGAACAAGGCATGTCCTAAATATGAATTTGCATTACCAAACATCGACATGATTGTTGATTTAACAACAAGTCATGCAATGCTTTCTCTTATGGACAACTTTTCAGGGTACAACCAAATCAAGATTTCTCAAGGGGATCAACACAAAATTGCTTTCAAATGCCCATGGGTAAAATACTATTGGAATGTTATGCCTTTCAGTCTAAAGAATGCAGGGAAAATATATCAAAGAGATATGACTACTATCTTTCACGATATGATGCACACCATAATGGAAGATTATGTCAATGATTTACTAGCTAAATCATTAACAAGAGAGGGTCATCTGGCCATACTAGCTCAAATCTTTGACAGATTAGAGAACTATCATCTCTGTCTTAATCCAAAGAAATGTGTCTTAGGAGTAACCTCTGGGAAGCTCTTAGGATACATTGTCTCAAGAAAAGGCATTGAAGTAGATCCGACTAAAGTCAAAGCAATCATGGACATGTCACCTCCAAAGAACATCAGTCAGTGAAGGACTCTACAAGGGTGGTTAAAGTCAATTTAGATATTCATTGGACAATTGGCTGGTAAGTGTCATCCCTTCACGCATCTGTTACATAAGAATATTTGCTTTCAATGGGATACAAAGTGATAGAAAGCATTCCAAATGCTTAGAGACTACCTGATGAATACACCATTGATAATCCCAGAATATCCAAATAGACCTCTATTGCTATATATTTCTTCTACAAATACGACATTAGGAGTACTGCTGGCACAACACAATGCAGAAGGAAAAGAGTCTGTTGTATACTATATCTCTTGCACATTGGTAGGATATGAACTCAATCACACACCTATTGAGCGAGCTTTCCTAGCAGTTATCTTGGCAGCCACTAAACTAAGGTACTACATGTTGACACACAAGGTACAACTCATTGCTAAAATTGATCCACTCAAGTACCTCCTCAACAAGGCAACATTGATAGGCCGCTTGGCCAAATGGGTTATGATTTTGAGTGAATTTAACATTGAATACATGGACCGTAAGGCTATCAAGGGACAGGTTAGTGTCGATCAATTGGCCGATGCACCACTCACAAGTGACCACCCTCTTGTTTCTAACTTTTCGGATGAATAACTTTTCATGATTACAGCTACACAACCTTAGAAGCTATATTTTGATGGCTCCTACACTAAACATGGCTCAGGGGCAGGTATTCTATTCATCACACATCAAGGTGACAACATCCTGCAGTCATATAGGCCCACGTTTTCTATGCACCAATAATATAGCAGAATATGAGGGCTTGATCACAAGACTCAAATTGGCTATACAATGACATCTAAAAGAGCTATAGGTATATGGAGATTCCTAATTGGTCATCCGACAAGTCATCGATGAGTATCAAACTAAGGATGATAAGCTAATGCCATATATAAGGATGGTGGATAGTTACAAATAATAGTTTACAACTATCACATTTGATCAAGTACCTAGATATTAGAATCAAGCTGTCGATGCAATGGCTACAATTGCATCTCTCCTAGATCTTCCACAAAATTCAACATACTACAAGTTCTTGGTAGAACAACTTTGGATCCCCGCTTATGATATCCCCGAAACAGAAATGATATGTCACCTTGTCGGTTTTGAATCCCCATGGTATGGTTAATTCTTCACTTACCTCTGTAATTACATACTTCCTCCTAACCAATCCAATAACCAATGCAAAACCTTCATCCGCCAAACCACTCAATACAACATTATTGCTGAAACCTTATACTGACAAAGTCTTAATGGTACTCTCCTTTGATATTTGGAACAAGATGAGATAACAAAGGCCTTTGAAGAGGTACATGAGACAATTTGTGGGACTCACTCAAGCAGTCCTTCACTAGTGAAGAAAATCATGTGCACTAGATACTATTGGCCCACCATGGAAAAAACTCCTACTATTTTGTTAGAAAATGCAAGTGCCAAGTTCACAAAGATCTGATACATGCACCAACATAGGAATTGCAACTGTAGCCACATAAATCTGTCCATCTAATTAAATGAATATTTATTATTTATTTGATTAATAAACCCACTAGCCAACAGTTAATTAAATTAACATTTAATTAAATCATCCTCAAATATTCTCCCATTAATTAAATAAATTATTCAATTTATTTTAATTAATTCATTAAACCAAATTCGCAATCAATTAAATGAATAAATCCTATTTATTTAATTTAATCCCCTTTCCTCTTTTAAATAAATAATTAAAACATTTATTTAAATCATTTAATCCCCCCACTTGCATTCTCCTACAAATGCAAGTTGCAACCACAATTGAAATAAATTAATTTTATTTTAATTTAAATCCCATTTTCCCTCACCCACCAAACCCACTTTCAATCCTAAATCCCCTTCTAGACCCTTCTAACCACTTTCTAATAAATCTTAATTAGCCTAATCCATCCCCTAAATATTGTCACATTCCTAAGCAACTTGAAGTCATTTCTCAAAGCCTTCAAAGTCTTTGACAAACATTTAATGCTTTATGTGTTCAACAAGCTAACCCATAAAGTCTTCCAAACCACTAATGGCTCTTGCATGACCATTAATGGCTCTTACATAACCATTTACGGTTAGATACACTTGTCCCCATGGTTAGAGACTTTACCTCTAACTCAACCCTTATTTGACCCATGGGTCTCTTCAAGCATTTATTACTTTGACCATGGTTATCCTCACTAACTATTACACAAGAGTTTATCCATTGGATAAAGCCATTATTTATTGGATAATGGCTTTATTCTTTCAACTCAACATTAACCTTACCTCCCAAGTTAACCCTCAAGTCATGTCAATCATTTAATGCTTATTCCCTCTCCTATCAACCCATCTCTTGTTGACATTTGTCATCTTAAGATTGGATTGAAAGCCCTCACATAGATCATATACCCCTCAATCCTGACCCTTTTTGAGATTACTCAATCTCAACCATCCATCGCTCTATTTTACCTATAAATAGAGTTCATTTCTTCATAATCCAGATCCTGAAAACTTGTATGCATTTAACTTATAGTGAATTTTAGAGAACATTTAACATAATCACTCACATTGTCATTTTGGGCTAAAATTAATTTTAGTTAATTACACTTCCATCTCATATTTAGTTTGTTTTACACTTGCATTGCATAGTTTAAAGAATTTACAATCTCGAAGCTCCATAAGACATCTAGAATAGTGCAAAAAGCTACTGAGATCTACACTCATTTGGGAACTTGGAGAGGAGAGGAACAAGGGAGGAGAAGCTACAAGCATGGTGGAAGGCATTTGGAGATGTCTTAGAGCATTTGTTTTCTTTGTTAAACTTTCTATTTTGCTTTTAGTCTCTCTTGATATGTTTGGTTAGGATAGTGTTTAATTTCTGATTTGCTAACATGAACATTTTTTTCTTGCTTGTTGCTTGTGTTTGTCATCCTAATGTATCCTTTTTGCAAGGTGTCATTTGGTGAACCTGACGTGAATCGAACACGCAACCTCCCGATATCATTTCTTTCAAAACCACTAACTTTTTGCATGTTTTAATTGACACATAGGTCACACTTTAGTGTAGTTGTTCACACTCTAACGACTTCAAAAGTTGGTACTTTAGCACTATTGTTCCTAATAATAGTGCTATTGTCTCTCAACTCATGCTATTGTCCTTCTTGTAGCACTATTGATCATTAAATAACACTATCGTTTCTTCTTTTATTGCTTTTAGCTTGCTGTTTGATAGAATTAATTCTATCTGATAGTTCTTTTAGCACTTTTGTCTCTTTTTTTAGCACATTTGTGCTTCTTTTAACGCTTTCATTTGTTATTTAGTGCTTTTGTGTTAAATAGTGCTTCTATTTTCACATAGAGTAGCGCTATTGTAACAAAAAGTTGTAAAAAAGGCTTTTTGTAATCGAAAAATCAGAATTTAGGCTTGTAGAAGCCCACCAAAGATCCATTTTTCATTTTTACTAACTGTTATCTCTTTGTGCAGGTTTGTAAATTAGATTAGGAAGTAAATTTACTCTTTCTTTTACTAAACTTTTTTAAAGTTGGCTTAAAAATGAATTCACTTCTTGTTTTAGTTTAAAACTTCACATTTCAATTTGGGCTCTTAAAAAAAATCACATATTTTGTTTGGGCTCATAAAAAGAATCTCATTTGTCAAGGTAAAAAGAACCACAATTTCAAAACCCAACAAAATTTCCTTTTTGCAAGATAGGAGCAAAATCTTTATTTTGGTGCTTAAAATCAACAACACAAATTTCCTTTATTGCATCAACTTAAAGAAATCACAATCCACACTTCATTTTGGGCAAGCTTAAAAAGAACAAATCATTTTTCCTTCAAGTTCAAAGCGATTTTACTTCAAGCAAAAACATGTTCTCAATTCAATTGACCAAGATTTCAAATTATTAGACTACAAAACATTTTTCCTTTGAAGTTAAAAAGAACACCATGATTGGCACACTTGTGCAAAGTTTGTCAAGTGGTCCTACTTCTAACTCACACTATCCTCTCCCTTGGTTTTCGTGGTCCCTAGTGCAAGAGAAAAGTGTTAGTAACACTCAAAATTTTATCTTTTTAAGAGAGGCCTAACAAGAGACACATCAGTCTTGGGAACGACGTCATGCGGTAAATCCTTCAAGCCGCTATAGAAATTAGGTGTCTTCGAAAGCTGTAGCATTGGGTATAGCTATTCCTACAGTGTAAATTTTTGAAAGCTGTAGCCTTGGGTATAGCTGTGGCATCATTTGGTGAACCCGACGTGAATTGAAAACACATCCTTTTGATTATCATTTTTTTCAAAACTACTAACTTTTGCATGTTTTAATTGACACACGGGTCATTCTTTAGCACACTTGTTCACGTTCTAGCACATTTGAAAGCTGGTACTTTAGCGTTATTATTCCTAATAATAGCACTATTGTCTCTCAACTGGTGCTATTGTCCTTCTTTTAACGCTATTGACTATTAAATAACGTTATCATTTCCTCTTTTAGGACTTTCAGCTCGCTGTTTGACAAAACTAATTATGTCTGATAGAGTTTTTTTAGTGCTTTTGTCTCTTTTTTTAGCGTGTTGGTGCTTATTTTAGCACTTTCATTTGTTATTTAGCACTTCTCTTTTCACATAGAGTAGCGCTATTGTAACAGAGAGTTGTAAAAAACACTTTTTGTAACCAAAAAATCAGAATTTAGGCTTGTAGAAGCCCACCAAAACTACATTTTTCATTTTTGGTAACTATTTATCTCTTTGTGCACATTTTTATATTAGATTAGGAAGTAAATTTACTCTTTTTTTTACTAACTTTTTTCAAAGTTGGCTTAAAAATGACTACACTTCTTATTTTAGTTTAAAATCAACTTCACATTTCAATTTCAACTCTTAAAAAGAATCACATATTGTGTTTGGGCTCATAAAAAGAATCTCATTTGTTAAGGTAAAAAGAACCACAATTTCAAAACCCAACAAAATTTCTTTTTTGCAAGATAGGAGCAAAATCTTTATTTTGGTGCTTAAAATCAACAACACAAATTTCATTTCTTGCATCAACTTACAAAAATCACAATCCACACTTCATTTTGGGCAAGCTTAAAAAGAACAAACTATTTTTCCTTCAAGTTCAAAGTGATTTTACTTAAGCAAAAACATGTTCTCAATTCAGTTGACCAGGATTTCAAATTCTTAGACTACAAAACATTTTGAGAACACCATGATTATTGGAGCAACATCTCCAAAGAGTTAGATCATATTATAATGAAAAAAAGTTAAAAAGAACAAGTTTTTTCAGTGATTGGCATGCTTGTGCAAATTTTGTCAAGTGGTCCTACTTCTAACACACACTATTCTCTCCCTTGACTTTCGTGGTCCTTGGTGCAAGAGAAAAGTGTTAGTAGCACTCAAAATTTTATCTTTTTAAGAGAGGCTTGCCAAGAGATATATCACTCTTCGGAACGACCTCACGCGATAAGCCCTTCGAGCTGCTATAGAAATCAGGTGCAAGTGAAAGATGTAGCCTTAGGTATAGCTATTCCTATAGTGTAACTTTATGAAAGGAAAAATGGGCACCACCACAAGTTATAAGGATCTTATGTGAGTCATTGCAGAATGAACTTATGTCCAAAAACATCAAAAATTATTAGACACCTTTTTATATAGAAACACACCCGTTCTATTGATTGAGGATATTTGTGATAAATTCAGTGTAAGAGCATATATGGTTTTTCTCCCAAGATACTCACCATGCATATTTCCTTGAGTAGAAACATAGCTTTTTGAAAGGCTACTTGTAGCTTGATAAAAGTGGCGACTCCCCTATCATAGGGATCATCTATCTGTTATGCTTGCACAAGACTTATTATATCACATCCTTACCTGCTATGATGGGATTCATAAGGTATGTAGTACAAAAGTTGAATAAATATCAAGATGTGGTATGAAATTATCGCAACTGGCCATTTGACCTTAGGGATAAAGGGTGTTTGAAGTGTCTTCATTTTGTGTCAGACCAGTGATAAATTGAGCTGACTTGAGGCTTGTGGAAAAACATACACAAAAACATTTGGAAAAGGGTAAAAAAGATCAAAGATTGGGTTAATCTAAACCCACACTTGTGCCTTTTGAGGCAACATTATTATTTTTGTGTGCTTGCTCTAATTTCTTGTCAAATAAAATCAAAACCAATTCAAAAACAAGTATTCATCCAAACACAAAATTTTCAAAACCAACATTTGGCAAAAATCAAAACAAAGTGAAAAACCAGATATCAAATTATATGACCATCCTTCACATTTTGAGAAATAAGAATCTTCATCAACATATCAATTTGAAGAAAAGACCATTAAGCTCAAAGGCTTTCATCAAAAGAAGGAAATTTTTCTATCTCAATAGAAATTTTTTTGTCTCACACAGAGCCTTCTTGCATCATATGCATCTATATCTTCAAGGAAAATCCAACGAGTTTGATCAAGAGTCTTTGAACAACAGAGCTTTTACTCAATATAGAGCTTTGAGTAATCATAAAAACAAAGGAGGCAAAATCAATCCTATCTTCTTTCCAGACATCTGCATTACATATAACATAGCTTGGGAAGAACCACCAAACTCTGAGAGAGAAGAAAAAGACTTTGCCCTATATGTAACACAAAGTTTTTATTGAAGTTCCCATCCATTCTCACATTCATACATCATCAATCCATTTCAACTCTCAAAAACATAAAAATGTCTTGTCGTAAGTTCTTTTTACATATTGTTTGAATCGAAACAAACACATCACTTTTTAGAGTGTCTCTACATCTAGGATAAACTCATCGTAAGAGACATTTCTACGAAGGTTAAAACTAGTCTATGAGTGCATCATCTCATTACTAGGTAACTTGGTCTGTAACAAATCTCAGACCTTACTATACCTTATCATATCAAACATTGTTAACAAACACAACAAGCAATTCATAAGAGAACTTTGGTAACATCAAACCTTTAGTGTTACAGATCCATATGATAAACACTTCACCAAACATTTATCTCTCATTCCATCACCAAACTTCAACAACAACTTTCAAACAAAATGGCTCAAACCAGATCAAGAACTAGACAACTAGAGTTCAAAGAGGAAGAGGAAGAAAATCTCAATGAATTCCAAGAAGCCCTTGGAGGAAATGCAAATGATGAAAATCGTAGTACTCCAACTCCTGAAGCAATAGAAAGGGCACAAAACAACCCCCTCTTCAATCGACTTTTTGATGAAATCCTCAAAAATAACGCTGAAGTTCATGTTTTGACACTTGCTCAAGAGGGAGCCAAATTACCCTCTAATTTTGATACTGCACAATTATGGCAAGTATCAAAATACCATAGTCATAATGAGGGTGGAAGAGGTCGCAATAACTTCAGATATGACCTTCATAAAGGGAATCCCCCACCTCCTCCTCCTCCTAATGATATTGACATTTTGAGGAAACAAGTCAAGAATCTAGCCCAACAACTCCACAGTGGTGTGAAAACTACCTAGTTTTCACTTAATGATATTTGTCCCTATCCCTTTGATAGGAATTTACATATGCTGCCTTTTCCACAAGGGTTTGAAACACCTAATTTTGAAAAGTATCGGGGAAAAGGAGACCCTAGAGATCATGTCGGGGAATTTCACTTAGCTTGCTTAGAAGTGGCATATGAAGACACATATCTAATGCGCCTTTTTCCTTAGAGTTTGGGAGGGAAAACCATGCAATTGTTTTCCCGACTAACAGGTGACATTAGAACATTCGAGAAACTTATCCAAAAATTTGTCACACATTATTCACACAACATAGAACGCGACCTTACCATGGCAGATCTGTGTAATACCAAGCAAAAACTAGGGGAGCTATTTTCAACTTTCCTGCAATGGTGGAGACAACTATCTAGTAGGCGTTCTCTTCATCTACCTGAACAAGAGCTAGTGGAAATATTTATTTCCAACTTGAACGATGAAATGGAATTCCACCTAGACATGAAGGGCACATAATCCTTTGCTGACATGATCACCTAGGGGTTAAAATGTGAATGAGCCCTCATCAAACAGGGACTTATCAATATATACAATGAACCGAAAGAAGGCCCTCGCCCACGCTTTAACAGTTATAAACCCAACTTCTAGAATAAAAATAAAAAAATCATCAATGACGAGGTTGTAGATGCAAGGACTATAAAGAGTGCACAACCTATGGTTCGATTTGCAGAGCAAAATACCCCTCACAAAAACAACATGGTTTCTCCTCCACAAAATCAAGGGTGCAATGCACTGCAAGAGGAACCATGACAACAACAACAAAAATTATAAACCAAAACTTCAATACATAACCTTAGGGGAACCTATTGAAATAGTGTTATGTAAATTGGTCTCTTCAAATTTGGTGATCTTACCAAAGACATCTAATTATGAACCTCAAGTCAAACTTTATGGTTAAGGGATAATGAACATTGCAAATTCCATCAAGGGAAAGGGCATAAAAGAAGTAATTGTCATAGATTGAATTATCTAGTTTAGGATCTTATTGACTGAGGAGAGATTGAAATTGAAGGACATGACCCAAAAACCTCAAATAATGATCATCTCATGTTTAAGAATCCACTTCCATCACAAGATCAAAGGGGTCCTTCCACTTCAGGGCGAAACACAGATACAACTGATTATACACGAGCCACCTATAATTACACTGTGAATCACCTATATGATGACAATGAAAAAATTGCAATCATTACAATCAAAGATCCAAACTTTACCTATAGTATTGTTACACGACAATGCAAGATCACCATTAAAGCAGCTCCACAAGGCACAACATCCATCCCAAAGCAGTATAACCTTGTCTAATAGTTAGATAGGACGTCCACACTTATATCCATCTTAGAGATTTTGCGCCTATCTCCGTCTCATAAAACAATCTTGGATCAAGCTCTCCAAGAGGTGTCGGTCCCTGCCAATCTAAATACAAATCAATTTCAAGCTATGGCTGGTAATATGAGGTCATCACCATGTCTCACTTTCTCTAAAAGTGACAATACATCCTTCCAACAACCTCATAACGCCTCACTCCATATTGAAGGATTTATCAACCAGAATAGGATCAAGTGAGTCTTGATTGACAATGGAGCAGGCCTAAATATATGTACATTACAATTGGTCACAACATTGGGATATGCACTTGAATCAATGGACCCCCACAAAAAGATAACCATAAAAGCCTATGATGATGCAGAGTGTTCTTCGAAAGGAGTAGTTGTGTTACCAATCCGAGTGGGCCCAGTGGTGAAGCACGTCATATGTCAAGTTTTGGACCTTCCTTTGCTATATAATTTGTTGTTCGGAAGACCTTGGATACATGCCATGCAAGTCGTTCCATCCACCTATCACCAATGTATCAAGTTTGTTCCAAGTGTGGTTGTTGTTGCACCAAAAGATTGCCCTGTCAATGCTCGATACAACCACTAAACTTATAGAATCCATAGGAGGCTGTTAAACCGTGTCGTGAATCCACATGAGAGACCCTGGCCCATTGCCAACAATCCCCCTCCCCATGTCACTCACCATGGCTTGCGTGATTCGAACTTGTGACCAAGCTCTGATACCACTTGTTACAAGTGTGGTTATCGTTGCACCAAAAGATCAACCTGTCAAAGCTTGATACAACCACTAGAATTATAGAATCCATAGGAGGCTATTAAACCATGTCGTGAATCCACACAAGGGATGCTGGCCCACTGCCAACAAAGTTCCCTCATAATGGTGTAGAAATTACAATCCTTGGTGATGCAAATCCATTTGCATATTGTAACAATATCAACCATTAGCCATAGGTTACCATTCCCAACAACAAAGAAGCTATCCCATCCACATCATATATTAGTCCACCCTCTCTTTCCAGTTCAAACACCACTATACCAAAGCAAGAGAAGCTAAAATTGAAAATGACAGAGGAAGGTCCTGGGGAGTACAATCTAAGCCAACTCTTTTGTGTTGGGAAACCACCCACTTCCCCTAGGACTCATGGTAAAGCTCAAAGGTTACTTCAAGCACCACAAAAATCTCACAAGTTAAACTTCCCATAGATCAATATAGAAAAGGCCTTACCATTATGTAAAGAATGGGCTATGATGGTCAGAGTGATTTGGGACCTCACAAGAATGGATGACATGAGTCATTGTAGCCTAAATTAAAGCCTAAAGATAATACTAGATTAGGCTTTCAAAAGGAGACTCTTCCTGATCTCAGATTCAAAGGGAAACCCAACAAAATTTTATATCAGCCTAATACTCTAAAGAGGCCACCCTTGATTATATCATCACCACCAAGAACCACACCAATCATCCCACCAATCAAACCAATGGCCCCATCAGCAGCAACAACCGCATCAACAACACCATTAACAGTATCAAAATCCCCAGCGGTATTGACAACTTTGATAATTCCATCAAAAACAATAGATTCAACAACATCGATACTCCCAGTATTGGATTTATTGATCCCAATAATCCTCCCTGTAGCACCAACCATTCCATCTCCAAAGGTACATCAGTCGATTACACCTGCAGTGTTTAACTCAAAAGATATCTTGATTTGGTATAGTAATCGGATGGTGGAAAGTGACTCAGAGAATGACTCACATGAGTGGGAATTTGATTCCATACATCTCAATACTTCAGATGAGAAAAATGCATCTCCACTTCCACCTTGAAAAGAAATCCCTGTTTAGAGAGAAGCACAAATTAAAACCTCTTGGGTTCCTGAATTGGGAACACTTTCCATAGACCCTACATCACATCCTGCACCTGATTCTGATAGGGAGAGTACCATCAATTATCTTCACCATGATGTCTTAACTCTCATTGACACATCTTATGAACTTAAGCTGATCGATGAGTTAATGCCTATTATCCATCCTGAACTCATCGAATGGAACCAACCTAATCCCCCAAGCCTTGACCAATTCAAAAATGATGAGGTGATCATTAACTTTTTGGAACTATGAGATAACATACCAAGTAGGGATCAAAAATCTGGATTCGCCATTGAACTTAATAATGCATCATACTTCGGGGTGGATGCCAAACCATTCAGCTGCAAAAATATCATAATAAAACATGGATCTTCTACTGAAAACCATATCTGTGGCACTGTTTGATTAAAAAAAAGTAAAAAGAAAGAGCATATCCAACAGTGAAAACCTCTCTGAGGCGCCTATAGATTAAAGGTTTGATATCCTCCCCTCCAGTGCAAATTAGGAATGATCAACAATCCTCACCGAGGAAACAAAATAATTCAATGTGGGGACCCCTGAGGCTCCTCACCAAATACATCTGGCATCTCTTTTAACTCCAGAAGAACAACCTAAGTTTGTAGAATTCTTCCAAAAGCATCAGATCAACTTCACATGGTCATATACTAACATGCCTAGTCTCAATCTTGATTTGGTCATGCACCACCTCACCGTGGCCAAAGGAGCTAAGGCTGTCAAACAAAAGCTTTGCAAGATGCACCCCTAGATTGTGGTACTAATCAAAGAAGAAGTTAAGAAAATTTTGGATGTTGGTTTTATTAGACCAAATGATTATGCAGATTGGATATCCCATATTCTACTTATTGGCAAACCAAATGGGGGCATTCGTATCTGTACAAATTTCAGAGATCTAACAACGCATGTCCTAAGGAAGACTTCGCCCTACCAAACATTGACATGATCGTGGACCTAACAGTAGGACATTCCATACTTTCTCTCATGGATGGATTTTTAGGGTACAACCAGATAAAGATCGCACTAGAGGATCAACAAATAAGATTGTCTTCACATGTCCATGGGGAACATTGTGTTTCAATGTAAAGCCTTTTGGTCTAAAGAATGCAGGGGCAACCTATCAAAGAGAAATGATCACCATCTTTCATGATATGATGCATACCATAATGGAAGATTATGTCGATGACTTATTGGCAAAATCATTAACAAGAGAAGGTCATCTTGTAATATTAGATAAAATCTTGGACAGACTAGAACAATACCATGTTTGACTCAACCCTAAGAAATGTGTCTTTGGAGTAACCTCAGGGAAGCTTCTAGGATACATTGTCTCAAGAAAAGGCATTTAGGTCGACCCAACAAAAGTCAAATCAATCATGGACATGTCACCTCCAAGGAACATCAATCATCTAAGGACATTACAAGGGCGGCTACAATCCATCCGAAGATTCGTTGCACAACTAGTAGATAAGTGTCACCCCTTTACACACCTATTATACAAAAACATCTACTTTCAATGGGATTCTAGATGCCAACAAGCATTCCAGATGCTAAATGACTATCTCATGATACACCATTGCTAATCCCACCAGATCCAAGTAGACCTCTATTGCTCTATATTTCAGCAACAAATATGGCATTGGGAGTACTGCTAGCACAATACAATGCAGAAGGGAAAGAGTGTGTTGTATACTACATTTCTCACACATTGGTCAGCTATGAACTTAATTAAACACCTATTGTGCGAGCTTGCCTAGCAGTAATCTTGGTAGCCACTAAACTGAGGCACTACCTATTAACTCATAAAGTGCAACTCATTGCAAAGATTGATCCACTAAAGTAATTACTCAGCAAAGCATCATTGATAGGTCGCTTGGCCAAATGGGTGATGATTTTGAGTGAATTTGACATTGCGTATGTGGACCATAAGACTATCAAGGGCCAAGTTATTATAGATCAGTTGGTCGATGCACCCCTTGCAGTTGATCATCCTCTTATTTCCAATTTTCCAGATGAGAGATCTTCATGATCACAACAACACAACCATGGAAACTATACTCTGATGGTTCATATACTAGGCATGGCTCAGGGGCATGCATTCTGTTCATCACACCTCAAGGCGACAACATCCCGAAGTCTTATAGGATAACTTTTCTATGTACAAACAACATAGCAGAATATGAGGCCCTAATCACTGGACTCAAACTATCCATACAATGGAAAGTGAAAGAGTTACAAATATATGGAGACTCCCAACTAGTTATCCAACAAGTCACAGATGAATATCAGAGCAAGGATGACAAACTCATGCCATACAAGAAAACGGTGGACAATTTATAGGCATCATTTACGATTATCACCTTTGAGCAGATATCCAGAGATCATAATTGAGCTGCTAACGCCATGGCTATCATTGCATCTCTCCTAGATCTTCCACATAATTCAACATGCTATGAGTTCTTGGTAGAAAAGTTTTGGATTCCTGCTTATGATATCCCTAAATCTGAGATGATATGTCACCTTGTCAGTTCTGAATCCCCATGGTACAATGAGTTGTACACCTACCTCTGTGATCATACACTTCCTCCTAACCAATCAAATAACCGATGCAAAACCTTCATTCGCCAAATCGCTTGATACATCATCATTGCTGAAACACTATACCGATGCCATCTTGATGATACTCTCCTTTGATGTTTGGAATTGGATGAGACAACAAAGGCCTTGGAAGAGGTACATGAAAGAATTTGTGGGACTCACTCAATTGGTCCTTCCTTAGCAAAGAAGATCATGCATGTTGGATACTATTGACCGTCCATGGAAAAAGACTCCTACTATTTTGTTAGAAAATGCAAGAAATGCCAAGTTCATGGAGACCTAATACATGCACTAGCATAGGAATTACAACCAATCACAATACCATGGCCCTTTTCTCAATGGGGACTTGACCTTGTAGGAAAAATCCATCCATATTCATCCAACTACCGCAAATTCATTATTACCACCACTGAATACTTCACAAAGTGGATCAAAGCCATTCCACTTACCCAACTCATTGACAAGAAGATCGCCTCATTCATCCTTAATTACATCATCTGCCGGTATGGTGTACCCATGTCCATCATCATAGATAACGAACTTCTTTTTAAAAATCAAGATGTCCCTGAGCTCTATGAGAAGTTTCACATCCAACACTGCTTTTCCACTACGTATTACCCACAAGGAAATGATCAGGCTGAAGCATCAAACAAGAACATATTGAGAATCCTAAAGAAGACAGTCAATGATGTTGGTCATGATTGGCATGTTCAATTAAATCCATCACTATGGGCATATTGAACTAGCATTTGAACCCCTACAGGCACAATTCCCTACTTGCTGGTCTATGGCAAAGAAGCCATCCTCGCTATTGAGGTCAAGATACCATCTCTACGGGTTTCCTTGAATAATCTAATAGATGATGAAGCATACCAAGTCTCTCATCTTCAAGACTTGGAACTACTTGATAAAAAGTGACAAGTTGCATGTAGTCACCTCAAAACCTATCAAAAGCATATGAGCATAAGCTATAATCATTGGGTTAAACCTCATACATTTGAGGTAGGTGATCTTGTTCTCAGAGAGAATCCTTGTAAACAACCAAATAGAGAGCATCAGGGAAAGTTTGAATCAAACTGGCTAGGTCCATATGTTTTCACTAATGTATTTGGGTCTGGCGCATATAGGTTGGCTACTTCAGAAGGAGAACCACTAGCAGATCTGATCAACAACATGCACCTCAAATGGTTTCATACATAAGTTGTACAGGGCATCAGGCTCCCATACATACCAGAAAAACACCAAAAACATTTAGATAAATATCCTGAAGAAAATACAAAAAATCAAAATAGTAAAGAAAAATGATGCGTCCAAACGATGAACAACCACTTTGGTGGCACCTTGGGTAAGTGCGATGGTGAAAACCTGGAAACCAAATGCCACTTGTAAAGGCTATGGCTCCATTATCTTTTAGAGTTGTTGTGATCACATTCATTACATCCACTCATCCATCAGTCAAACCATGGCTTGTTATTGATCTGCAATCAAGGTTAGTACTTCATGCGTCTTGCATCCCACTTTTTCATAGTCATGTCTAAACTGGGGGCAATGCTCTTAAACCTATTGATGGAAGTGGATTCTACATTATTTATGATTCATTGAGTTCTTCATTCAAAAATGTCTCACAAAATACCAAAAACATTCAAAAATTGTCTCACAAAATACCAAAAACATTCGAAAACTGTCTCACAAAATCCAAAAACATTCAAAAATTGTCTCACAAAATTCAAAAACATTCAAAACCACTCACAAAATCCCAAAACATCATAAAACATCAAAAAATTGATCAAAAACATGGCAACACATGAGTCCATTGTACATACACATCGAAACAAACATCAAACAAACATTTTGAGCTACTCAAAATGATGATCACTTATCAAATCAACCAAACAATCAACACAGGTACACACAACTGTCTTATCAAGGATGTATCCTTCCTTACTAAAAAAAACACAAGATAACATTTTCTTTGAAAAGAAAATTATTTTTAAGCTATCAAGTACTTGGTCAGTTTGATAAGTTATTTATTCATTTATATCAAGTTCCTATGCTACTCTGGGATATCCACAAGTGATTAGAGTAGCCGAGATGGTTCCTAAGTATCATTTTGTTTATTGTCTGTGATTTATTCCAATGAAGTTTTGGAGCATGTACTAATGATGTCTATGTGGGAAGTTCACTAAGCTATGTAGTCATATGCAAAATATAGTCATGGATCACTATGGCTTGCTAACTACAGTGCATACCTTTCCCATACGAGCATGGACCATTATGGAGGGTCCATATTATTTATCTATGCTGCTATCTTATAGGTACAATTCTCCAAACTTAGTTCCTATTGCCTCATCCAAGATTGATACTACCATTCTCAATGATGAAAAATAAAGCACTATGGATTGTCATTTCATCTGATCTGTTTATATTGCATTTCGTTGCATATCACCCATCCATTCATACATTCATAATAGTTGCATATCATTCATACATAGTAATGACAATGGATGCATACTCTATTTTTTTGATCTTCTTCCATATGAATGGGTCATAGGTTCTCCATGTCTTCTATCTAACATTAAATCCCCCCCTCACCCTCCCTATCTTGATCATCAACATCATCATAATCCCTTCATCGTTTCCAATCAACCTATTGGCATATGATGAATTGATATTATGATATGGTGATAATGTATGTTGTTATTGATGTCAATAAGTATAGATGAACTAGTATGAATATTGGAAGAAGTTGTTATTTATGTTAAAGTAGGAGAACCAGTATGAAGAGATAAAGTGAACCAATGTTAGGGTTTCACTAAGTGTGACTACCAGTTGGTAGTCTCAGCTCTAGGGTTTTCGGTTTGGGAATCTAGCTTATGAGATGCAACCGGTGATATTCTGTGATGAGTTAGCTAGGAAGTGAGGTTGAGATCGTGATGCCACTTTAGTTTTGTGCATGTGAAGGATTTCCTTGAGGATCTTGAATGTGAAGATTGATTATATTAAATTTCTACCTCGGGAATGAAAATTCTTCTTAGCGGTATGAGAAGAAAGCATGTTGGGCTATTGATTCCCATGTGCGGTGAAGAATGGATGATTCAAAATGACTTGTGATATATTTAAGATTATTTTATTCTATGCAAAGTGTTTTGGATGGTTAGGATTGGACCGCTTTTATTGTAAACCAAAAATGTTTAGGGTTTAAGTTTTATGCTACTGACCTAATTATTGTCTATAAGGTCAATGAGTTTTGATATTGTAAGTGTTGGAAAATGTTGTGTTTGTATCCGAGTGATGAGATACTTTCCCGACTAGTAAGTAGAAAACGGCTAAGTGTGATTGTATAATAGAGGAGTGGAAAACTATAGAGTGTGATTGCATAGTAGAGGAGTAGAAAACTGTAGAGTGTGATTGCAGAGTAGAGGAACTAAAAAGGATCTGCCTTAGCATGTAATGTTGTTATCAGATCAAAGCTTTACTTGTTGTCTTCTATCCATTTAAACGGTAGGAAAATCCCTTTACTGGGTAGCTTTAATAGGATAGGTTCCTGACAGAACCTTATTGTAAAGTCTTTAACCAGACTAGGCTCCTAACAGAGTGAGCTTCAAAAGAGTTAAAAAACAAGCTTGTGGGTATTCATCCCCAACGTGGTTTTTCCCATTTGAGTTTCAACGTGAAAAATCTGTGTATTATGAGTCGTGTATTTTTCATGTGATGACTGAGTATTCTTTGTTTAGTTGATTATGCATGCAGAGCTAATAGTTATGGTATTATTGATACAACACATGCATGAGTGTATTGGTGAAGTAGTTATCAAGTGTTGAATGATATTTGAAGTATTCAGTTTTATTGGTTTAGTTGTCTAAAGTCTTACTATGTTTAACCGGTATTGCCATGGTTAAGTTCAGTGATGAAGACAACCGGTTATCAATATTTTAACTTGATAATTTGTTGATAAGTTTTTATATGTATTGATTCACCCCCCCCTCTCAGTACCAGTTAGGGTATTTGTTGTGCATCATTATTAATCAATTGGTATCAAAGCAACTCTAGGTCCTCATTGATATAAGCTTCACCGCTTGAGGTAAAAGATCCTGCTTTAATGATGAAGAGGAAAGGTCCTAAGTTCAATAGAGATAACTTCAAAATATGGAAGGAAAGAATGAACATCTATATCAAGAGTTTGGGTGCTCAACACTAGATTTATGTTGAGAATGCATATGTAATCCCCACTAGCACTCTAATTGATGAGCATAAATGAGAGATTCAAGAAAATGGGAAAGTCATGGAAGCTCTTATTAGCAGCCTGTCCAATATTGATTTCATTGACGTACAAGATAAGGACACTCCTAAGGATGTATGGGACACATTGGAAACCATTTATGGCGACGATGAGCATGTCAAGCAAGCTAAGGAAGAGAGCCTTAGAGGAAAATTTGAAGACATGAGGATGGTTGAAGGAGAGACCATTCAACAATATGGCATAAGGATCAAGACTGTGGTTGGAGATATCAAGAGCACTGGTGGAACAATTGATGATGCCACTGTTGTCAGTAAAGTTTTAAGATCTTTGTTACCGGTCTATGAAATTAGAGTTGTTGTTAGTTAGGAGATAAGGTCTATTGACAAAAACAAGGTATCCTTAGACTCTATAATTCCAAAGTTGACTGCATATGAGTTGAATAGCTATGATGGCAGTGTTTAGAAGACTGAGTCATCCTTTAGAGCATCTGCTATACCAACCAAAAAAGGAAAAGAAGTAAGTACCAGTTATGAATCCAAACAATGCAAAGATATGGATGATGAAGAGATTTTGATAAAATTTGAAACCCTTCTTTCTAAGAGACTTCCAAAAGGCACCAAAAAATATAGAGGTAAGCTTCCTTTAAAATCTTTTTCCTGCAATAAGATAGGACATATAGCTATTAACTATCCTAACAATGACAATAAGGATAAACTGGGGAGGTTTAAAAAATATAATGGAGGAAGTAGGAGAAATTATCTTGTTGCAGTGGATGAAGGTGTTACTGATGAAGAATCTGAGGATGAAGAGAAATAAGACATAGTCTTTGTAGTTGTAAACGAAGAAGTGTCTGACAAGAAATCACTTGTCTCTCGCATTGACACCTCTAATGAGTGGATTATTGATAGTGGTTGTTCTCACCACATGACTGGTGACCGAAAAATTGTTTTTGTCTCTGGAAGAATATGATAGAGGTGTTGTCAGGTTTGGAAACGATGCACCATGCTTGGTGAAAGGTAAAGGATCCATCTCACTGAATGGAAAGAGAAGTGTGGATGATGTCTACTGGGTAGAAGGTCTTAAGCATAGCCTTTTGAGTGTTGCTCAGCTCAATGACAAAGGACTCATTCTGGATTTCAAAGGTTGAGTCTGCAGTATAATTGGAAAGAGTGGTGAACTTATTGCCACCAGTAAGAAGACCAAAGGTAACTTGTTTCAGTTGAACACTAAGATTAGGCAGTGTCTAATAGCGAAGTCTGGTGACAGTTGGATATGGCATAGGAGACTCTATTATATGAATTTTGATAATATTGTAAAAGCTAGTAAGATCAAGGCAGTAAGAGGATTGCATTTGCTGAACAAACCAGAGAATTCTTTGTGTAGAGAATGTCAACTTAGGAAGATGTCTTCCTCAACTTTCAAAGGTAAGTCTTTTTCAGCAGAGAACTTACTTGATCTTGTGCACACCGATCTGTGTGATCCAATGAAAACTAGAAGTATTCAGGGAGATTGGTATTTCATGATTCTTACTGATGACTACTCAAGAATGATGTGGGTCACATTCTTGAAGACAAGTCTAAGGCATTTGGAAAATTTAAAGCCTTTAGAGCATTACTAGAGAAGGAAAGTTGTCAAAGGATAAAATGCCTAAGAACTAATTAAGGAGGTGAATTCACTTTTGTGAAGAGAATGGTATCAAGAGGTAGTTGTATGCCCCAAGGATACCACAACAAAATGACATAGCAGAAAGGAATAACAAGACTGTAGTTGAAGTGGCCAGAACAATGCTGATCCAAGGAAAGGTTGCTCACACTTTTTGGAGAGAAGCGGTGAGCACTACAGTCTATACTATGAATCGGGTAATCATTAAGAAAGGTAAAGATAAAACCCCTTATGAGTACTAGACCGGGAAGACTCCCACCATGATTTACTTTAAAGTATTTGGCTGTAAGTTTTATATAAAGAGAGGTGAGCATATAAGAAAATTTGATGCTAAATGTGATGAAGGAATATTTCTGGGATATTCCACTAAGAGCAAAGCTCTGAAGTGCTACAACAATAGGAATCAAAAAATTGTTGAGAGTATCAATGTTAGGGTTGATGAATCCCCTGAGAAACCTGAGGAAACTTGTAGCAAGCAAGTGGAAGATGAAATGAGTGTAGCCTTCTGGGAACCGGTTAAGAAAGAAAAAAGCAAAGATCTCCATGTTCATATACCAGTAGAAGCTACAGTAGGTGAAGAAGAAGATGGAGATGAAGAAGAAGAGGAAAAGAAAGTAGAACCAGTTAGAGTCATGATCCAAAGTAGATCACAGGAGATAAAGATGCAAGGATACTAACAAGAAGAAAGGTGAAAGAGAACTCTTGCATCATTTCTGAATTTGAGCCTAAGACCTCTAGAGAGGCACTTACAGATGAAGACTAGATTAAGGCAATGGAAGAGGAGTTGCACTAGATAGAAAAGAATGCAACGTGGTCTTTAGTACCCAGATCAAAACACAAGAATGTAATAGGCACCAAATGGGTCTTCAAGAATAAGCTGAATGAAGAAGGCATAGTTTTAAGGTACAAGGCAAGACTTGTATGCAAGGGATATGCTCAGGAAGAGGGAGAAGACTATGGAGAAACCTTTGCCCCAGTGGTTAGACTAGAAGGTGTTTGAATGTTACTTGCATTTGCAACATTTAAGGGATTCAAGGTATACCAGATGGATGTGAAGTCTGCATTCTTGAATGGAATCCTAGAAGACGAATTGTATATTGAGCAACCAGATGGATTTTCTTTATCAGAAGATAGTAAGATGGTGTGTAGATTACACAAGGCCCTGTATGGATTGAAACAAGCACCAAGGGCATGGCATGAATGGTTACACTCTCATCTTGTGAAGATAGGATTTCAAAGAATAAGCGAGGACAACCACATCTACCTAAAATCTGAAGGTGATCAAATTCTGATCTATGAAGTGTTTGTAGATGACATAATCTTTGGAGGAGATGATGAAATGAGCCATGCATTTTCACATGAAATGAAGAAAGAGTTTGAGAAATCTCTGACTGGTGAGATAAAATTCTTCATTGGTCTAAAGATTCAGCAGATGAAAGAGGGTATCTTTATTACCCAGTCCAAGTATGTCAAAGAGGTATTGAAGACCTTTGACATGGAGGAGAGAAAACCCGTTGGTATATCGATGGTGACCGGTTGTAAATTGACTAAGGAAGATGATTCAACATTGGTGAATGAGGAGTACCAGTCAATGATCGGTAAGATGCACTTTGTGTTACACAACATACCATATATTGCTCATGCAGTGGGCATTATGGCCCATTTTTAGAAAAATCCAAGAGAATCCCACTTGGTAGCAGTCAAGAGGATTCTTAGATACCTGAAAGGGACAGTTGATGATGGATTGTGGTATCTATATAATGGTGATTTTAATCTGAATTTTTTTGCCAATGCAGATTGGGAAGGTAATGTGGACGACCGAAAGAGAACAACCAGTGGTGCATTCTTTCTTGGTGGAAGACTAGTCTCATGGATGATTAAGAAGCAGATTTGTACTTCCCAGTCTATAGCTAAATCAGAGTATGTGTCAGCATTTATGAATTGTACTCAAGAAATCTAGATGAAACATGTATTGGATGGTTTCAAAGTACCTATATCTGAATCGGTGAGTATATTTTGTGACAACACAAGTGCAATAAATATTTCCAAGAATCCAGTATTGCATGCTAGAACTAAGCACATTGAGCTCAAGTACCATTTCTTGAGAGAAAAGGTTCAAAACAAAGAGTTTGTATTAGAACATGTTTCCAGCAAGGAGCAACTAGTAGATATATTCACTAAGCCCCTATTGAAGACTACATTTACCTATTTGAGAGGTGAATTAGGGGTTCTGCCTCTTCATGAAGTAAACTAAAGTTGTGTCCTCTACATCAGTCAGGTACTATAGTGTTAAATCTGTTTGTATTTTGGTTATGTTGATATGGTTTTGACATTGATGTCAACACCCATTAACACTTATCAACTCTGGCTCTTTGGAGAATTGGTAATATTCATTGGCAAGCAAGTGACTTATGCATAGTCACCGGTATCTGGTACATTGACAAAATATATTGTTCATCGGCACTTGGAATGACATGAAAAATACTTGGTTATATTGAAGACATCGTTTGGACACTTTTTCTTGGAGATTTGTTCATTGGTATGTTCATGTTTGCATATTTGGTGTTACCGGCAAATAGGTCGAGGTTATGCACCGACAGGCTTATCTATTCCAGATCAACACAACATGCTTTGGAGATGATTTTATTGTTATTGTAAATGCACTAAGCTGACATGTTGAATCGGATATTGCATTGGTTATTGATTTACTTGTAATTGTTTTATTGTACTATATTTTAGAGCTGACCTACTAAAATTGGTCTTAGGTTATGGTATATATGTAAGATCTTATTTGTAAGATCGATATGTGATTAGGAGAAGGAATTGTAAAAAGGTATATGTGAGAATAAGTAGAGCTATACATGTAGACATCATTTGAAGGTGAAGCAAGGTTTTTGTTAAGACATATCAGAACTTCACCGGTACTAAATCCAACATATGAAGATGCTATTTTGAGCAGTACATCATTATTGGATTTAACCATCCGATTGTAGTTAGTGTGACTCCTATTTGTGATTGAGTAGTGAGCTCTAGGCACTTGGCCTTTTTGCATGTGTAGACCCCATTTGTATACAGATACTATCTATAGTAGTATCATCTGGTTGTGGATATTATTGTCTTTCTATTTTATGCATTAATCTTTACTAGTACTGCAATTAATTGATAAACTGTCTACCGACATAAAGTTTGGTTTACTAATATTAAGCATTTAGGTTGATTAAATTGTTTTTGTTTTAAATTTATTATACAACTGATTCACCCCCCCTCTCAGTTGTCTTCAGGACCTAACAAAGTCTTTTAGGATTGATGTGTTGAAGGATGCTACTCCACAAGGGGAGCAGCATAGTGGATACTCAAAGCTTGTGCCTCCACTTTGGCATTGTTGTCAAAGGGGGAGAAGATATCTAATGTATGATATGGGAGAAGATATCTGATGATGAAGATATATGTTATAATTGCACTAGTTTATGATGTTTATAGTTGCAATGCTACACTAAGCATTTCCATTAATGCCAAAGGGGGAGATTGTTGGCATATGATGAACGGATATGATGATATGGTGATAATGTATGTTGTCATTGATGTCAACAAGTACAGATGAACCTATATGAAGATTGGAAGAAGCTTTTATTGATGTTCAAGTAGGAGAACTGGTATAAAGAGATGAAATGAACCGGTGTCAAGGTTTCACTAAGTGTGACTACCGGCTGGTAGTCTCAGCTCTAGGGTTTCCAATTTGGAAATCTATCTTATGAGATGCAACCGATGATATTCTGCGATGAGTTAGCTACAAGATGAGGTTGAGATCAAGATTCCATGTCAATTTTCTACATGTGAAGGATTTCCTTGAGGATCTTGCATGTGAAGATCGATTGTATTAAATGTCTACCTTGGGAATGAACATTATTATTAGCGGTATGAGAATAAAGTGTGATGGGTTATTGATTCCCATGTGTGGTGAAGAATGGATGATGCAGAATGACTTATGATCTGTTTAAGATTGTTTTATTCTATGCAAAGTGTTTTGGATGATCAAGATTGGACTGCTTGTATTGTAAACCTAAAATGTTTAGGGTTTAGGGTTTATGCTACCGACCTAATTGTTGTCTATGAGGTCAATGAGTTTTGATATTGTAAGTGTTGGCAAATGTTGTGTTTGTATTTGAGTGATGAGATACTTGCTAGACTAGTAAGTAGAAAACTACAGAGTGTGATTGCAGAGTAGAGGACTGGAAATTTGCAGAGTAGAGGAACTAAAAAGGATTTGCCTTAGAATGTAGTGTTGCTATCAGATCAAAGATTTACCTATTGTCTTCTAAACATTTCAACAGTATGAAAATCTATTTACTGGGTAGCTTTAATAGGTTTATTGTAAATCCTCTAACCAGGTGACTCAAGATCATTGAGTTCTTCAAATCTTATAGCAAGGTAACCTTTAACAAGGTATATAGCCATCCCTTAACCTGGTGATCTTTAACAAGATCATAATAGAACCTTATTGTAAAGTCTTTAACTAAACTAGGATCCTAACTGAGCGAGCTTCAAAAGAGTTCAAAAATAAGCTTGTGGGTATTCATCCCCACCGTGGTTTTTCCCATTTGGGTTTCCATGTGAAAAATTTGTGTGTTATGAGTTATGTATTTTTCATGTGATGACTTAGTATTCTTTGTTTAGGTGATTATGCATGCATAGCTAAAAGTTATGGTATTCTTGATACAACACATGCATGAGTATATTGGTGAAGTAGTTATCAAGTGTTGAATGATATTTGATGAATTCATTTTTACTGGTTTAGTTGTCTAAAGTCTTACAGTGTTTAACTGGTATTGCCATGGTTAAGTTCAATGATGAAGACAACTGGTTATCATTGTTTTAACTTGATAAGTTGTTGAGAAGTTTTTATATGTACTAATTCACCGTCCCCCCCCCCCCTCTCAGTACTAGTTAGGGTATTTGTTGTTCATCATTATTCATCATAACCCAATCATGTCACGTTCATCTCCATCCATCTCTCACAGGAGGGATTGTGTTTCCCATCTGAATTCATCCTATAAGCCAAGCTAGTTACTCTATCTACACAGGCGTATCAACTCACACATACCTCGACTATCAACAGATACTTTGATCAAGTATCTTCAGGTCAGAATAGGTAATAGATCATGGAAAACCTAGACTACAACAAATATTTATCATAATGATCTAGTGTCAACAGGACTTCTATGATTCACCACAACCATCCATCTGACACACACACTATCAATCGCTCAATCAATCCAATACAATCATAATGGACAATTACATCAATTGTCTAAGTCTCAATGAGTATTTTGTTTCCTATACCTTGACTTCATTGGGAAATTACATCAATTGTCTAAGTCACCAACAGGTCACTTTGATTCACTTACTCAGACTTTATCTTGTCCAAGTGAACAACTGACATCAACTATCATGCTTTTACTCGACCAAGGAAATTAAACTGATTGCACCAGATTGTCTAAACAAATTTGATTAATTGTATAGTATCAATCAAAAGAACAAACACTACATTCACATTGTAACCCCTATGTACTTTTGAGGCTTGCTATTTCTCCATATTCACTCTGATTTCTTCTATTCTTTCACTGTTATTGCTATTTTCTTCTCTTCTACCTCCCTACCAATTCTCGTTCTTTTCGAGAGATCACCCACTTTTTTGAAAGTTTTCGGCCCATCTCTCGAGGGGGCATACCACCCATTAAATTATCATTTATGGGGCATATTTCTTCACACCTATTTTTCTTTCTTTGAAATGACGCGATAAACCACACCATCTCAAGGAGGGGAAAATGTAGTCACATAAATATGTCCATCTAATTAAATGAATATTTACTATTTATTTGATTAATAAACCCACTAGCCAACAGCTAATTATATTAACATTTAATTAATTCATCCTCAAACATTCTCCTATTAATTAAATAAATTATTGAATTTATTTTAATTAATTCATTAAACTAAATTTGCAATCAATTAAATGAATAAACCTCATTTATTTAATTTAATCCCCTTTCCTCTTTTAAATAAATAATTAAAACATTTATTTAAATCATTTAGTCCCCCCCACTTTCATTCTCCTACAAATGCAAGTTGCAACCACAATTGAAATAAATTAGTTTTACTTTAATTTAAATCCTATTTTCCATCACACACCAAACCCACTTGCAATCCTAAATCCCCTTATAGACCCTTCTAACCACTTTCTAATCATTCCAAATTATCCGAATCCATCCCTTAAATATTGTCACATTCCTAAGCAACTTGAAGTCACTTCTCAAAGCCTTCAAAGTATTTGAAAATCATTTAATGCTTTACGTGCTCAACAAGCTAACCCCTAAATTCTTCCAAACCACTAATGGCTCTTACATGACCATTAATGGCTCTTACATAGCCATTAATGGTTAAATCCACTTGGGCCATGGTTAGAGACTTTACCTCTAACTCAACCCTCATTTGACCCATGGTTCTTTTCAAGCATTTATTGCTTTGATCATGGTTATCCTCACTAGCTATTGCACAAGATTTTATCCATTGGATAAAGACATTATTTATTGGATAATGGTTTTATTCTTTCAACTCAACATTAACCTTACCTCCCAAGTTAACCCTCAAGTCATGTAAAGAATTTAATGCTTATTCCCTCTCCTCTCAACCCATCTCTTGTTGACATTTGTCATCCTGAGATTGGATTGAAAGCCCTCACATAGATCATAAATCCCTCAATCCTGACCCTTGTTGAGATTACTCAATTTCAACCATCCATCACTCCATTTTACCTATAAATAGATCTCATTTCTTCATAATCCAGATCCTAAAAACTTGTATGCATCTAACTTATAGAGAATTTTAGAGAACATTTAGCATAATCAATCACATTATCATTTTGGGCTAAAATTAATCTTAGTTAATTACACTTGCATCTCATATTTACTTTGTTTTACACTTGCATTGCATAGTTTAAAGCATTTACAATATTGATCCTCCATAAGACATCTAGAATAGTGCAAAAAGCTACTAAGGTCTACACTCATTTGGGAGCTTGGAGAGGAGAGGAACAAGGGAGGAGAAGCTACAAGCATGGTGGAAGGCATTTGGAGATGTCTTAGAGAATTTGTTTTCTTTGTTAAGCTCTCTATTTTTCTTTTAGTATGTCTCTTGATATCCTTGCTTAGGATAGTGTTTAATTTATGATTTTCTAACACTAACACTTGTTTCTTGCTTTTAGTTTGTGTTTGTCATCCTAATGCATCCTTTTTGTAGAGCTTCAACAACCAATCACAACACCATGGCCCTTTTGTCAGTGGGGACTTGACTTTGTGGGTAAAATCCATCCATCTTCATCCAACGACTAGAAATTTATCATTACCACCACCGAATACTTCATAAAGTGGATCGAAGCCATTCCACTTACCCAAGTCACCATCAAGGAGATCACCTCATTTATCCTTAATCACATCATTTGCTGGTATGGTGTACCCATGCCTATCATCACAGATAATAGACTCCCCTTCAAAAATCAGTATGTCCATGAGCTTTTTGAAAAGTTTAATATCCAACATCACTTTTCCACCCCATATTACCCACAAGGAAATGGCTCAGGCCAAAGCATCAAACAAGAACATATTGAGGATCCTTAAAAAGATAGTCAATGATGCTAGCCATGATTGGCACATTCAATTAAATCAAACACTATGGGCATACCAAACTAGCATTCAAACCCCTATAGGCACAACTCCCTACTCAGTGGTCTATGGCACAAAATCCATTCTACCTATTGAGGTTGAGATACCATCTCTATAGGTTTCCTTGCATAATTTTATAGATGATGAAGCATAACGAGTCTCACATCTCCAAGGCTTGGAACTACTTGGTGAGTGATGAAAAGCTTCCTACAACCATCTAAAAGCCTATCAATAGCGCATGAACAAAAGCTATAATCATCAGGTTAAACCTCATACATTTGAGGTAGGTGATCTTGTTCTCAGAGAGAATCCTCGTAAACAACCAAATAGATAACATCAGGGAAAGTTTGAATTCAACTGGCTAGGTCCATATGTTATTACTGTTGTATTTGGGTCTGGGGCATATCAGTTGGTAACTTCTGAAGGTGAACCACTAGCAGATCTGATCAAATAGCATGCGACTCAAACGGTTTCATACATAAGTTGTACAGAGCATCAGGCTCCACCATATACCATAAAAATACCAAAAACATTCAGAAAAATGTCTTGAAGAAAATAAAAAACAATCAAAATAGTAAAGAAAAATCATTCATCCAAATGGTGAAAAACACTCTAGTGGCACCTTGGGCAAGTATGATGGTGAAAACCTGGCAAACAAATGCCATTCATAAAAGGCTATGGCTCCATTGTTTTTTAATCTCATTGCAATCACATCCAATAAATCCATTGCATCCATTCACTTATCATTCAAACCAGGGCTTATTGTTGATCTACAATTAGGGTTATTACTTCATGTGTCTTGCCTCTCGCTTTCAGAGCAACATCTAACTAGGGGCAATACTCTTAACCTAATAATGGAAGTGGATTATACATTATGTGTGATTCATTGAGTTCCTTATTCAAAAATATCATTAAAATAATACCAAAAACATGCACAAAAACCATGAAAACATCACAAAATATAAAAACATAACAAAAACATAAAAAATCAATCAAAAACATTACAACCTATACTATTCTTTGTAAATACACATCGCAAAAGACACCAAAAAAACATTTTTGAGCTACTTAAATGATGATCACTTATAAAATAAACCAACCAATCAAAACATCTGCACACAATCATCTTCACAAGGATGCATCTTTCCTTACAAAACAAAGACATGGTAACATTTTCTTTGACAAAAAAATTCTGTTTAAAGTTGCTAAGTAATTGGTCAATTTTTTATTTCTGATTTATTCATATCAGGTTCCTACGCTACTCCAGGATATCTAGAAGTGATCTTAGTAGCCGAGATGGTTCCTAATATCTTTTTTGTTTGTTGTCTGCAAATCGTTCTAATGAAGTTTTGGGGCATGTACCAATGGTGTGTATGTGCGAAGTTCACTAAGCTACGTGATCCTATGCAAAATACACTCATAGATCACTATGACTTACTGACTACAATGTATACCTTGACCTGATAAGTTCTAATACTGAATGTAAAGTATAGATGCCAAGCAACAAGATGAGAGGGGGGGCGTGAATCATACAAACTTAAACTTCAATAATATCAACAAATTCAACCTCGGTAACCTTATCAAAAAAACATTAAAACATGCAGACCCATAAACAGATAAGATCGCAAAACATATAACACCAGATTTAACGTGGAAACCCAAATAGGGAAAAATCACTGTGGGATTTTGGACCCACTAAGAAATATACTCTTCTAGAGTATGCTCGGTTAAAAGTAAATCTTGTTAAAGATTACAAACACATTGCTAGATGTGACCCAGTTAAGGGATTTCCCTCAGATCTGTTAGGATCTTCACCTTGTTAGAAGTGACCTTGAGAAAGGATTTCAAACATTCAATCAGAATGTCACCTTGCTAGAGGATTTTACAAATAAGACTGTTAAGTCCACTTGGTTATGAGATTTTCTGTCACTTCACAAAATAACAGTAATGAAAATATATATCTGCAACTTCACATCTAAAAATGCTAAAGCAGATTCTTATTTGTTCAATACAATCTAGACATAAGATTTATTTAGTCCTCTGCTAGGCTCTATACTCTGTTATTCAAACAATTCTTCAAACTTCTGTGCTCGGTAATCACTATGTAGCATCCCTATGCATACACTTGCCCACATACATTGTTTATCAACAATTCCTTATTTATAAACAATCGCTAACTGCTTAATGTCCTTGATCACATTTCCCATATCAATCATAGCCATCAGATCTTCAAACTTGACTAGGTTCAATGTATCCTTCGATCTAAAAATGTTTTACCTCGCCTCAGAACTTGCATACATTTCTTGAAACTTGTACTAAGGTATTGCGGTTCAATCTGAGCTGCAGATCTAAATGTCGATTTTACATTGCCATAGATCTTTAACAAACTTCATACACGTTGTATCAATCATTTAATCAACTCCATCTCATCAGCTTCCATCATTAAATAATGCTTGTATTCATTCAATGCATTCTGTTATAGCTCAGTTGCAACTCGGTGAACACTAAACTTTACTTGGTAGACATTCTACCTTCATTAACCGATAGCAATAACCTTAGGGTTTACCAACTAGGTTCTTTGCATGGTAACATAGTATAGTATCAACCTTGCAATAAATAACATATGTAGAATATCAAAACAATCTAAACATCATGATCTCATCATTGTCTAACTCGGTAATAGTTGCCCATTGAATAACTTATTCATCCCCTTATTCATCATATTCTTTCTGTGTCTTTTACCAACATCTTAATTCTCTTCAAAACATTCTTCTTAAGATATGGCAACATCATACTGAATTAGAAAATCAATTTCTTGACATCAATGACAAAATAATAATATTAAGACAGTAAAATATCCTTAATCAGTTATATCCATAGTCATCAACAACCTTCTCAATATCCTTATTAAAATGCCAACAATCTCCCATTGTCTGTTATAATGCCAACAATCTCCCCCTTGTCTGTTATAATGCCAACAATCTCCCGCTTTGGCATTGATGGCAAAATGAATTGATTTGACTTGATTGATTCGGATTGCTATGAAATTCTGAAATGCTTCTGAAATGCAAATTCTCTTCCCTATACATTAATCTTCTCTTTGTCTTCTCCTTTTTCTTCTCCTCAGTCTTCTCCCCATTCTACAATCTTCTCCCACTTTGACAACAATGCCAAAAAGTAAAAGAACTAAACCATAATTTCTTCCTGTGAGAAGTAATTCCTCTGATATGTATCAACTCATTCTTGGTCAGAGCATTTTGATCAATTCCTATTCCCTATTTTATTGTTTCCTATACACCTTTAGAAAAACTTCAAAAGTGTAAATCAGCATCAACTCCTAAAAGATATTCTTTAGAGTCATCGAATTGATGCTTTCACCGAACTCAACCAGTGAATGGAAGATAGGGGTAGGACCCCTAACTTGCTTCTGAGATACTCAAAAGTGTCCTTTGGCAGTGGCTTGGTGAAGATGTGTGCTATTTGTTCCTTTGTGCTAATATGCTTCAACACCACTTTCTTCTCTTGAGCTTCTTCTCTAAGATAATGATATTTGATAGAGATGTGCTTTTTCTTAGAGTGCATAACAGGATTCTTTGAAATATTAATGGCACTAGTATTGTCACAGAATATAGTTACTAGCTCGATAAATTCCTCATTTATACCTTCCAACAGTTGTTTTATCCATGCTATATTAGTACAATTCAATGTTGCAGCAACATACTCAGCTTTTGCTATTGACTGTGAAACACATCCTTGTTTCTTGCTAAGCCAACTCACTAGTCTTTCTGCTAAAAAGAAAGTTCCACCACTTGTGTTTTTCCTATCATCAATGTTGCCTGCCTAATCAGCATCAGTATAAAATTTTAAATCAAAATCATTTCTCTTGTGATATACTAAGCCATAATCCTTAGTGCCTCTCAGGTATCTGAAAATTCTTTTGATTGCTGTCATGTGTGTTTCCTTTGGATCTGCAGAAAATCTTGCAACTATAACTACTACATGTGCTATATCTGGCCTATTGTGAACAACATATTGTAACTTTCCAATCATAGATCGGTAAAGTGTTTCATCAACATATGCAGACTCATCATTCTTTGATAATTTACAATTGGTAGTCATAGGAGTGCTTACACGTTTTAAATCCTACATTCCAAATTTCTTCAAGATGTCCTTTATGTACTTGGATTGGGTAATGAAGATCTCATCTTTCATTTGCAGTATCTGTAAACCTATAAAATACTTTATCTCACCAATTAGTGACATCTCAAATTCTTTTCTCATTTCATTTCCAAAGTTCTTGCATAAAGAGTCACTTCCACAAAATATAATGTCATCAACAAATATGGCTGAAATTAGTATTCCATTTTCATCATTCTTCATGTACATATTACTGTTTGCACTTGTTCTTATAAAACCAATCTTGATAAAATAAGAGTGTAATCTTTCATACTATGCTCTAGGTGCTTGTTTCAAACCATATAATGCTTTGTTCAATTTACATACCTAATCTTTATTCTTGTCTTCAACAAATCCTTGAGGTTGTTCAATAAAAACTTCTTCTTTTAATATACCATTTAGAAATGCAGATTTGACATCCATTTGATATACTTTGAAATTTTTATAAGCAGCATAAGCCAACAATGTTCTTACTCCCTCAAGTCTAGCTACAAGTGCAAAAGTCTCAACATAATCAATTCCTTCTTCTTGAGCATATCCCTTGCACACTAGTCTAGCTTTATTTCGAATGACCTCACCTTTTTCATTCAACTTGTTTCTGAAAATTCACTTTGTACCGATCAAATTTTTGTCCTTCGGTCTTGGGATCAGTGTCCATGTGTCATTCTTCTTGATTTGATCAATCTCTTCTGTCATAGCATTTATCCAATCTTCACTGTTGAATGCTTCTTTCACTATTCTTGGTTCAAATTCAGATATCAGACATGTGTTCTGTCTCAGTTTATTCCTTGTCATCACTGGATCATCTTTATCTCCTATAATCTAACTAGATGCATGATGTCTTCTGACATACTTGGCGAATACAGGCTTGGTAGGCTCTGTATGATCTTCTTCATCACTTGGTAACTGAATATTTTCTTCATTTCTTTCAACAATCTTCTCGGTAGGACATGTCAGTTGAACATAGACAAATTCATCATAATCTTCTAGTTCTTTGGAATTTTCTTCATCATTTCTTTCTGCAAATTCATCAATTTTCACATTTGCACTTTCTACTATTTTGTTAGATGATTTGATCAGACATTTAAATGGTTTGCTTCTAGAAGAATAACCTAGGAATGTTCCTTCTTCACTTTTCTGATCAAACTTGCCATTTCTATCATCTTTGTGAACATAGCATCTACTTCCAAAGATTTTAAAATAACTTGCATTAGCTTTCTTATTATACCAGATTTCATAAGGTGTCTTCAATGTTCCTTTCTTCAGTTGTACTCAGTTCAGAGTGTAAACTGCTATGCTGATTGCTTCTCTCCAAAATGTTTGAGGTACCTTCTTTTCAATCATCAAGGTTCTGGCACAATCCATAATAGATCTATTTCTTCTCTCAGCTATTCCATTATGTTGTGGAGTTCTCAGTGCAGAGACTTGTCTTTTAATACCATGATCATTGCAGTATAAGTTAAACTCATCAGATGTGAACTCTCCTCCTCTATCTGATCTAAGACATTTCAGTTGTCTTCCTATTTCATTTTCAACTCTTGCCTTGTACCATTTAAACATTTGAAAATCTTCTGATTTTTCTTTTAAAAACATAACTGACATCATCCTTGAATAGTCATCCACAAGTAATATGAAATATTTGTCACCATAATAACTTTGAACTTTCATAGGACCACAAAGATCAGTATGCACAAGATCTAAAATTCCCTTAGAAGTGTAAGACTTACTTGTAAAACTTGATCTTGTCATTTTACCCATCTGACATCCTCAGCATATAGCATTCTTAGGTTTTTCCAAACTCTGTAGACCTCTTACTCGGTGCTTCTTACTTATTTTGATCAGATTATCAAAATTTACATGACAAAACCTTTTATGCCATAACCAGGTATCATCTGTCTTTGCATAAAGACAATTATTCAGAGTTGAGTCAAGATGAAATGTGTTACCTTTTGTTTGTGTCCCGGTAGTAGCTAACTTTCCATGCTTGTCATAAACTTTGACAATTCCATTCTGAAACTCTATTCGGTAACCTGTGTTGTTTAGCTATGCTACACTCAACAAATTATATTTCAATCCTTCAACCCAATAAACATCATCACATTTAGCATTGTCAAGAAGTGTTATGGATCCTTTACCTATTATTGGACATGGTGCATCATTACCAAATCTTACATATCCTCCATCATAATCTTCTAACATAACAAACTTGTGTTTGTCACCAGTCATGTGATGTGAGCATCCACTATCTATGATCCAAGAATCATTTTTACTTATATGAGATAGTAGGGCTTTTTCTTCATACCTTTCTTCATCTGATCCATCTTTGATAGGAACATAAACTACTTCCTCTGTATCAGTTTCATCTGATCTATCATCATTAGATTCCTCATCAGCTATTAGGCATGTCTTTTTATCTCTTCTCTTGAAGTCTCGGTGTCCTCTGTAATGATTATCTTTTTGTCTATCATCTCGGTAATCTCTCTTTTCACTAGATTCTTTGTCAGGACAGTTAGAAGCCATATGTCCAATCCTATCATAGTTATAACATTTCAAAGGTATTTTTCCTTTATACTTACCTTTTCCTCTCGGTAGCCTTCTAGCTAATAATGCTTCAAACTCTTCTTGCTTTCTGATTTCCTCATACAGTTTGTGCACTTTTTCCATGTTCTTACGAAATCTTTCACTTGCTCCATTGTGATCTCTTTCAGAGTACTTACTTATTCTATCATTGTAATCATCAGATTCATCAAGATGAAAAGAACTGAAATCAGATTATACTTTGTTTACCGAAGACCCACTGTTATCAAAATTACTTAACTCAAATGCATGTAGCTTACCGATAGTAGCATCTAAAGAAACTGGCATATTAGGTACATACCTCAATTCATTGATTGCAGATACTCTGATTGCATAAGCCGATAGAAGGGTTCTCAACAACTTACTTGTTATATTCTTTTCTTCAATAGTTCCACCTGCTCCTTTGATTTGATTGACAATCTCCTTGAGTCTTGTACTATACTGGGTTATGTTCTCACCTTCATTCATCCTCATAGATTCAAGTTGTCCTCTTAAACTGTCTACTTTTTCTCTTTGCACATGTTCATCACCACCATACATAGATATGAGCTTATCCTATATTGCCTTTGCATCATTGCAGCCTTCTAGATCATTAAACTCTGAATCGGTCAATGCAGATGTTATTTCAATCATAGCTTGAATATGTTCTTGCTTTGCCTTTATCTCTTCTATTGTCAATGGATAGGTGCTTGATGTAATGAAATCACTCTCTAGATAATAAACAACATATTCTCCAACTCCTGATAAGTGCAACTTCATCCTTTTCTGCCATGTAGAGAAACTTGACTTGTTCAGCTTCGATGCATCCCTCTTATACATCTTGGATCTTTGCCTCAAGTGCCTTTAAACTTTTTCTCCTGCAGTCCAGATGCTCTAATACCAATTGATAAGTTCTAAAATTGAATGTAAAGTACAAATGCCAAGCAACAAGAAGAGAGGGGGGGGGTGAATCATACAAACTTAAACTTCAATAATATCAACAGGTTCAACCTCGGTAACCTTATCAGAAAAACATTAAAACATGCAGACCCATAAACAGATAAGATCACAAAACATATAACACCAGATTTAACATGGAAATCCAAATAGGGAAAAACCACTATGGGATTTCCGACCTACTAAGAAATATACTCTTCTAGAGTATGCTCGGTTAAAACCAAATCTTGTTACAAATTACAAACACATTGCTAGATGTGACCCAGTTAAGGGATTTCCCTCAGATCTGTTAGGATCTTCACCTTGTTAGAAGTGACCTTGTGAAAGGATTTCAAACACTCAATCAGAATGTCACCTTGCTAGAGGATTTTACAAATAAGACTGTTAAGTCCACTCGGTTAAGGGATTTTCTATCACTTCATAAAATAACAATAATGAAAATATATATCTGCAACTTCACATCTAAAAATGCTAAAGCAGATTCTTATTTGTTCAATACAATCTAGACATAAGATTTATCTAGTCCTCTACTAGGCTCTATACTCTGTTTCAAATAGTTCTTCAAGCTTCTGTGCTCGGTAATCACTATGTAGCATCCCTGTGCATACACTTGCCCACATACATTATTTATCAACAATTCCTTATTTATAAACAACAACTAACCGCTTAATGTCCTTGATCACATTTCCCATGATCAATCATAGCCATTAGATATTCAAACTTGACTAGGTTCAATGTATCCTTCGATCTGAAAATGTTTTACCTCGCCTTAAAACTTGCATACATTTCTTGAAACTTGTGCTAAGGTATTGCGGTTCAATCTGAGTTGCAGATCTTCCTGCTGATTTTACATTGCCATAGATCTTTAACAAACTTCTTACACGTTGTATCAATCATTTAATCAACTCCAACTCATCAGCTTCCATCATTAAATAATGCTTGTATTCATTCAATGCATTCTGTTATAGCTCGGTTGCAACTCGGTGAACACTAAACTTTACTCGGTAGACATTCTGCCTTCATTAACCGATAGTGATAACCTTAGGGTTTACCGACTAGGTTCTTTGCACGGTAACATAGTATAGTATCAACCTTGCAATAAATAACATATGTAGAATATCAAAACAATCTAAACATCATGATCTCATCATTGTCTAACTTGGTAATAGTTGCCCATTGAATAACTTATTCATCCCCTTATTCATCATATTCTTTCTGTGTCTTTTACCAACATCTTAATTCTCTTCAAAACATTCTTCTTAAGATATGGAAACATCATATTGAATCAGAAAATCAATTTCTTGACATCAATGACAAAATAATAATATTAAGACAGTAAAATATCCTTAATCAGTTATATCCATAGTCATCAACAACCTTCTCAATATCCTTATTAAAATGCCAACAATCTCCCATTGTCTGTTATAATGCCACAATCTCCTCCTTGTCTGTTATAATTCCAACAATCTGCACATGAACCAAAATGGAGGGTAACTTTTCCTTGTCTATAAATGCTTGCCTATAGGTGAGATACTCAAACTTGGTTCCTACTACCTTGGCCAAGAAGGATACTACCATGCTCGATAAGGAAAATAAAGCACTATGAATACTCTATGGAACATCATTTCATCTCATCTATTTATATTACATTTCGTTGCATATCACCCATCTATTTTCTCATTCATTATTCATATTTATTGTTCGCATGCAAGTAATTCAGGCTTATATGAGAAAGAACCTAGTATAATTTGTCTTGGGTACAAAATCATGATGGAGTGCATTTCACATCTGCAACTTCTCAACAACTTGCATTCATATATCATGAAGGCATGGCATTATCATGTTAGTTACATCAACTTCATTTAGTTCATTATCGATTAGTTTCACTTTGATTCATTTAGATATTCATTTAGGTGTGTTCATTTATTCATCACATTAGGGTATTTAACACATCATGTGCATTTAGTATCATTTACTTGCATTTCATTTAAGTATATTTGTTATCAAGACAATTCATTCATCCATTTAGTGCATTCATTTTAAAAACATTAAACATGCATTCCTTTCATTATCCTTTAATTTCCTTAAAGTACAGTTATTCAATATCCTTTAATTGCATTAAGGTGCAGTTATTCACTATCCTTTAATTGCATTAAGGTGCAGTTATTCATTATCCATTAGTTGTGTTTGTTTGCATTATCATTTCATCTTATTTATCACTTAGTCTTATTTTATTTTGAGTCATTTAGATACATCCATTAAAGTGCATTCATACATAAACATTTATCTACACATTTGTTTATCCATTTAAGTGCATTCATTTAAACTCATAAAATGACATTTATATCAACATTTTTTTATCCTTTTAAGTACATTCATTTCGATGCATTCATACATAAACATTCATATGCACATTTGTTTATTTAAAAAACATTCATATATAAACATTCGTATACATATTTGTTCATTTAAAAAGCATTCATACATAACATTTGTATCAACATTTGATTACTTTAGATTCATCTCAAAAACATACATCATTTACTCATATCATCAACATACACAAGCATTATCTATCATACAATCATTATTTATTATTTAAACTCATCATTCAATATACATCGTCATCATTGCATCACATTAATAGCATTACAAAAAAGTATCATCCATCTTCTACCTGCATCCACATGTTAGCTCATCATCCATAACATGCATATAGAAATCATCTCATCACCATGTACAAATAGAAAGAAAAATATCCAAAACATGCATCTAAGCATAACTCTTAATCATCATCTTGCATAAAAACATACATGACATCATACATGCATAGCATATTATCACAAAACATATATCACATCACAAAAGTATATATGTATTAGAGTATAATGATGTCAAAATATATTGGCTACCGAGAGCCATCCAAGTCACAGTCCAAAATAACAATGTAACAAGTGAATAGAAACTCTCAAATAACACTCTGGCCAGATGTTGCATCACCACCACTCCTTGCTCCACCACTACCCCAAGCTCCACCCTCACCTTCTCGCTGAGGAGGACCCATAACACCACCACTACTCTATACCCTCTGAGACTGCTCTGACCTCGCCCTCCACATTTGAGAGTATCTCATTGCTCGTTGGCTAACTAGCACAACATGCTCCTGTAAACCCCACTAATCGTTAATCTCTGTACCTACCCACCACATCTCCCTCAACATTGTTGGCATTATACACTCTAATGAGAATTGAAGGTGTTGTCATTTATGGCAACCTTGTGGCATTCATCTGGTAAACCACCGGTAGGCACCAGCACTAGCAGGCACTTCACCGACAATGGCAACAATGCATACCGACACCCCAACCAACATGAACAAAATTTTGTTTATTGTATTTAATTGTAAATATATTTTGTAAAGTCGACATGGCATATTGTAATAGACTCATATATGTATGAGATCTTGTAAATCATTTTGATATGAAAAAAATAAGAGATGAGAAGATAGGTAGAAGGAATGAGAGACTATTAAGGAAGATTTTGTATAAGGTTTATGGTTATAGTATGAGCTTAAACCAGTACTGAACCTGGCATATAAGATGCTAAATGGTAGTATTATATTGTATTGGATTCTCAAAATCAATTTTATAAGTCAGTGTGACCTCCATTTTGTAGATTAAGCAGTGAGCTCTAGGCAGTTGGCCTTCCTGCATGTGCAGGCACCTCACTGTAAGTAATATCAATTCATTGGCCAGTGAGTGAATATTGTGGGTCACAAATCTCACTGAGGTTTTTCCCACATCGGGTTTCCTTGTTAAACATCTTGTGTTATGGTGCATTTTCTATGTTGTCTTTATTGTTCTTATTTACTGCATTAACTCTTATTTACTGATACACTATAAATTGGAATGTGAAATACTTAATAAAGTAGAATATTTTGTTAACTGGTTAGATACTGATTCACCCCCCCCTCTCAGTATCTTTGGGCCTGTCATTAATCCTAACAAACACCTCCCCACTCGGACCCTGTCCTTGTGCTCCCTCCAACACTCAAACTCTATCCTGTAGCCGGATCACTATTGACTGCATCATCTCTCTTTTGTATCACTACCATCAACTTAGACTCCTGTGCAAACAAATCAACATTCCTGGCTGCAATCTCTACATACCTCTCCTCTAGCTATGCCTCAACTGCTGTCTGTCATGTTTGCAAATGTAAAATTATGTGCTCCCATAGGTCTCCCCCTCCTCCACCTACAAATCCCTCTCTGATCTCCATAGGATCCTCTCCTCTACATGTGGCTCCGTTTCCCATCTCCATAGGATCCACTCCCTCACCAACATCCCCCCCTCCTACTCTAGCTACATCTTATATAAATGGACCCTATGACAGTCACAATGACTACCCACCTCTACCTCTCCTCTATAATCATCTTCTGTAGTCGCAATGGCTGCCCACCTCTAACGCCTACTGCCAAAACTCCAACTTCCCCAAATGGGGCTGACTCATCATCCCTCCATACATACATACATAGGGCTGATATATCTCCTTGAATCTCAAACATAACAGTCATGTGACTGGTAAGTTCTCCCAAGCCTAGACATGCAGCAATGTGATCCCTAACCCTAGTGATCTCGCCTCTCAGTACACTTCCTCATGTAAGTCAATGTATAGGTGTGCTAACACACATGGCCCCCATGTGTAGCGAGTCCCCTCAGTCATCATATGATCTATCACCTAGCCCTAACCAATGTCCTATCCATGTGAACATCGATTAGGGCACAATAAACCCCTGATGATCCCTGCTAACACTAATGGTAGAGGCTCATATAGTGCTGCTATATCCTCCCATGCTATCGAGCCATCCTTAATATATACATCATCAGAAAATATCCTCTACACAACTGTTGTCCCAATATGTCAAGCATATGTCACCAACTCTCTCTTGATCGGGATGTACAGAATCCTCCAAACATCCTCCAGAGTTACTATCATCTCTCCCATCGCTAAGTGAAACGTGCATGTCTCACTGTGCCATCGCTCCACCAAGGCTGTCAGAAGCTCGCAATTCATTTGAATCATAGGTAAATGCATCATGTCATATAAACCCATTGCACAGATGCAATCTATCTCTACCTTAGTCAAATACACCTACAACTGCTATGTGGCCAGATGCCTCTCTCGCATCTGTAAGACGAGAAGCTCCACATACACATATCAACACACACATTAGTTGTTTTATTACACTTTCTTAAGTTTCAACTTAGACTATCAACTTATACTATGGTCAAGTATCTTCGGGTCTTAATAGGTAATCAATCATCACAAACCTAGACTACAACAAACATTTCTCATAATGACCTAGTCTTAACAGGGCTGCTATGACTCCTCAAAATAACTCACCAATCCATCAACCACAAGCATCAAGAGATATTTTCTTTAACACTAGGGTATTTTTTACTACAATCATGCTACTCTGCTAACAATAGTGCTACACTTTATACACAATAGCCCTAACACAATAAAATCACTAAGAAAACTACACTATAGCGCTGATCCCTGAAAAAAGCACTACAACATCTACTCAAATGCATTGAAATTGCAAAAGCGCTAATCCTATGGTGCAATCGTGCTAAACTTGACAATTACTCTACAACTACTAGGCAATAGCACCATTGTCACACAATAACCCTATTTTATATGACAAAAGCGCTACATAGTTTTAGTGCTATTGTATTGCTTAGACTTGGATGCTTGAAAAAACATGACAAAATGCATTAAAAAAAATTCAAAATTTTTGTACCGTTGGTCCATAGTCGTTTGGCCGCTAGAATCAACGGTTCTGCTCTAGTCGATGATCTGCTATAGGTATAGGCATGTTGGCTGCTACTCACTCCTTCACAAAATGTCAATATCAGAGCTCCAAACTGCCAGAGAGATTGGTGCAAATGAGTTATTTTTTTAACCCCTTCCCCTCCATATATACCCTCTAGCCCTTACCCTAATTCACCCCGCTCATCGCCATGGTCCCTATAAACTTCCAACGCCTCTCCTTTCTCCATTTTACTCCCGTTTTCTCCCATTCTTTCACCATTATTGTTAAAATTCTTCTATTCTACCTCCCCTCCACTTCTTTCTCTTTTTTGAGAGATCACCCTATTTTTCGCAATGTTTCGGCCTATCTCTCAAGGGGGAATACCACCCACTAAATTAAGATTTATGAGGCATGTTTCTTCACACTTATTTTTCTTTCTTTGAAACGATGCAATAAACCACACCGTCTTAAAGAGGGGCAAATGCAGTCACATAAATCTATCCACTTAATTAAATGAATATTTACTATTTATTTAATCAATTAACCATCAATAACCACTTAATTAAATCAATATTTAATTAATTCATCATCAATCTCTTCTCCTATTAATTAAATAAATCATTCAATTTATTTAAATTAATTCATTAAAGCCACACTTCAATCAATTAAATAAATAAACATATTTATTTAATTTAACCCACTTTCCTCCTTTAGATAAATAAATAAATATTTATTTAAATCTCTAAACTACCCCTCCCCCCCACTTGCATTCTCCTACAAATGCAAGTTGCCCCTATTTGATCAAAATAAATGAATTTTATTTTAATTAAAATCCCATTTTCTCTCACCCACCAAACCCACTTTCTCTTCTAACCACCTTCTAGTCTCTTCTAACAATTTCTAATTATCCTAATCCATCTCCTAAATATTGTCACATTCCTAAGCAGCTTAAAGTCACTTCTCAAAGCCTCCAAAGTCTTTGAAAAGCATTCAATGCTTTATGTCTCCAACAAGTTAACCCTCAAAGTCTTCCAAACCACTTATGGCTCTTACATAACCATTAATGATTAAGTCAACTCACCCACATGGTTAGAGACTTTCCCTCTAACTTAACCCCCATCTAACTCTTGTGTTTCTTCAAGCATTCATTGCTTTGAGCATCGTTATCCCCACTAACTCTTTCACAAGAGTTTATCCATTGGATAAAAGCTTTTTCCATTAACTCAAGGCTAACCAAACCTTCCTAGGGTAACCCTCAGGTCATTTCAAGCATTTAATGCTTCTTCCCTCTCCTCTCAATCCATCTCATGATGACATTTGTCATTCTGGGAGTGGGTTGAAAAACCTCACATGGATCATAAAGCCATCAATCCTGACCCTTGTTGAGATTACTCAATCTCAACCATCTATTTCTCTATTTCTCTTATAAATAGAGCCCATTGTATTCATATCCAGATTGAGAAATCTTGTATGCATCTAATCTATAGTGAAATTCGAGAGACCATTTTAGGAATATCTAATCTAAATTGTTATTTTGGTTAAAATCAATATAGATTAATTAGCTACTTTCTCATATCTAGTTTACTTGCATTTGCATAGTCTTTTTAATCATTTTCATAAATCTTGAATGTCCATAAGACTTCCATAGTAGTGCAAAAAGATGAGGGCTACACTCATGTGGACCTTGGAGAGGAGAGGAACAAGGGAGGAGCAACTATGAGCATGTGGGCAAGCATTTGGTAGAGTCTAGTTTCTTTCCTTTGTGTTTGTATGCTTTCCATTATATGTTTGATATCTCTCTTGATATGCTTGCTTAGGATAGTAGTTTCTTTCATATTTCATTTTTGATTGATGCTAACACTAATGTTTGATTCTTAAGTCTTGTGTTGTGTTACTTAACATCCTTTTTGTAGAGCATCATATACATTTCAGATCATTATCACTATCAATCATCTCATAAATCAAAGTAATCAATGCAAATACAATATCACATTTACATCTCAGATCATTATCATACATCTCATTTATGCAGCTCACATCATCATAATAGAATCATCATATCAATGCATATCACCAATCATCATCAATAACACATTTGGATCATAGAAAATCAGTGTCATATCTATTTATGTCTCTCAAAAATGGTTAAAATGTACAAAAAGTATCATGTTTGTCAAAATACAACAAAATGATCAAAATACAACAGAGACAAGTCTCTCAGGTATGATTATCTCCTAAGGCTTATGGTCTCGCAATATATGTCTCAGCCCCTGGATCTCCACTAGGTGGATTACGTTGGGTAGGTCTCGTAACACCTCTACTCTTTGTCCCTGTATGACTGTGAACAGATCGACTGGCTACATAGCTCAGAGTTTTGTGATCTCGAGGGATCACCTCCTCGTATAAATGCTTGTAGTACTTGGCGTCGTTGGCCATATACCATATCTCCCTTAGTGTGTCCCATGTTGGGGCACTAGCCATTGCTCTCTCCAATGTCTCAAGAAAATCCTCTGCCTAGCCTCGGTGATCTCTCTCCACATCCCGCTCTGCCATAATTTGCATAATCTGGCATTGTTGTACTAGCACATGTGTTGTGACCTGTAGTTATCAGATCTGTGAATCCTATCGATGAGAAGGTACCCTAACCTGAATGAGTACCTATGTTGTGGTACCACCCACACCTATCCCTGTTTGAGGTGTTGGTGGAGGTAGAACATCAAATCTCCTCTTCTAGGTGGTTCACCTATCATCCTCTATACCACCCACCGCTGCTAAAAATACACCTACCCTACCAACCTCAATAGCACAAAGAACGAATCCTCCACCACCTCCTCTATCTCCTCCTTTCCCCCTATCTCCCCCTCTTGCTCTATCTAATCCACCTTGACCACCTCCTCCATCATCTCTGCCTCCCTCTCATACCTTCTCTCCCTCCTCCTCTCTCTATTTGTCTCCCCCTTGCCTTTATGGCTTCTCATCCTACTCATCATCAAAGACAGGTAGCATCTTTGTTAGATTAGATACACGTGCCATGAAGTAAGCTGAGAAATCCTCTATCATCCCTGCATCCACAACCCCAGCTCCATAATCCCAAATCTGCCCTACTAGCAACATATTATCCTCCACCGTTGTTGCGCTATCTACAGTAGTTCCCCACTCTGGCACATCCTATCCCGAACGAGCATATAAACAAGCTCCCTATGGTATCCCCTGCCATGTTGAACACAACTATGCAAGAATCGCTCGATGATAAAGGGCGTCCACCCAATCAGATATCTCAACATATAAACATAGGGCATCTCTAACCTGTCCTTAGCCCACACCTCACAATCCATATACAGTCCCCAAATAATCATATCGATGTCATCCAATACCCTCCGCCAATGCTCTAGTTTTCCTAGTTTCCGCTGGACAACTATACCTATATAACCATAAACATAAGCCCGACCAATTGGCCTATCCCTATCTATGAGTGGTATAGCCACAGGAATATGCTCTCAAGCCCACACTTGTAGTAATGTCACCCTAATTGATAAACTCGTATATCCCAGATACACCACCTGGTGAAGCTCTCTATAAAGGTGGGCTGACATACAGGACCCCCATATGAACCTATGTCCCTATGTGACCATATCCTCCAATACCAACTCCCATCCCATAGCTATTCCCTTTGACCTACAATCGGGACACATAAATCCACTAACGAAACCTACTAGTACCAAGGGTAATGATGCATAATCAAAATACATGAACTCCTGCCAAGGGATCTCATATCCACTGATCTGATCATCTTGGAAGATGTGACAGAGAGCCTCTGTCTCACCCTCCTTAGTCTTCTCATATGGCAACAAGGCCCCAACTATAAAAATCCATATAGTGCGATAATATTCCTCTGGTGTAACTATCATCTTGCTTGTAGCCAAGTGGAAGGTGTTCATGTCAATGTGCCACCTCTCTACTAAAGTTGTCAGCAAACCCTAGTTAATGATATACTGAGGCATGCCTAATAAAGATGAAAAACCATATCTCTCAATCACATCTCTATCATCTTGTGATAAGCGTAGAATCAATGACCATGGTTTTGAAAATCACTCTCATGAATGAGGTACGCGAAGATGTGCCTGCAAAACAACAAAAGTTCATCATCAATTCCCACATCTATCTGATATACCCAATCACAACAAAATCAACTTAAAACATCGAAAACAAAATCAATCGAGAATCATATCAAAAGCAAAATAAATCAAGGACCCATATTGAAAGCAACATCAAGGACCCATATCGAAAGCAACATCAAAGACCCATAATGCAAGCAATCAATGACCCATAATACAAACAATAAATGACCCATAAGACAAGCAATCAACGACCCATAACTCAAGAAATCAAGGACCCATAACACAAGCATCAAATCGGGACCCATATCAAAAGAAACATCAAAGACCCATAATGCAAGTAATCAAAGACCCATATCGTATGCATCAAATCAAAATCCATATCAGAAATCAAGAATCATAACTCATACTGGACAAAACTTCATATCGTAACGAAAACAATCATAGATCCACATCAAAAGAAAATCGGGATCCTCATCCAATCAATCAATCAGCTTGGCAGTCCATATCGAAAGCAATTTCAAAAGAAGACTCCAAAATCATCAGATCAAAAATTGGACATCATCACAACATGCATAACATTGGCTCAAGACCCATCTCAAAATACTCGGCAGGCACCTATCAACCCCTAAGCCATCTACCTAATCTATTCAACCCTCGACACATTCTTCTAAGCCTTTTTCACCCATTTTTGGACACTACGCGCTACACTAGGGCTCCTACGTGCTAAGATGCTACTTATGCATTATCCATTTCCTCCAATGCACTAGAAACTTTACCCTATGCACTAAACTTCCCCTATGCGCTAATTGGTTCCGCCACTACACTACCCTGTCAACCTCATGCACTAATCTACCCAACACACTACTCTATCTACCCCATGTGCCTTTTTGCTAACCCTATGCGCTAAAACCTTTGATGTGCTAACCTAACCTACTGACATGTTCAAGAAAGCTACTTGGACACTAACCTACCTGGGTATACCCTAGGTGCTATCTTATTTATCGTATGCACTATGAAAATACATGACGTGCTAAAATGACAAATTTTCAAGCAAAAAATAAAAAATGTGATTAAAAATGGAAAAATCAATCACAAATGTGGAAAGTTTTGGATCACTTATAAGTGGGCCATACGCAACGGGCCTCTGGTATCGATGAACGTGATCAAATCAATGTGAAGCATATGGAACCGACATCTTTGTCAAAGCTAAAATGTCACAATCACAAGGAGACAAAAGTGCAAATGATAAGAATCAAATCACTTTTTACCCTTTTATAGGGTAGAAGTCAACAAGGTTAATAAGTGGGGCATGTATTTTCCTCACTTTTTCATTTTTTAATCTTATCAATATCATTTTTAGGACATGAATCAATTAAAATGCATTCAACACAGTCAATATTATTAAAATGCAATTAATCCACAAATGCTCATTAAATCGATAAAATCTTCAAAATCCTTGATTCATCTCCTGAGGGGGCATCATCAATATCGTTCATCAAATCTGGGGCATCATATCGACATTTCAACACAAATATCATATCCAACAAAATTTTCTTTGAATCAACATGTCATTTCAAAGAGGGACAAAATGTAGATGTATAAAAATGACCACTTTCCTAAGTGAATATTTAATATTCATTTTAAACCCCATTTCTCTATATCTATTTAATTAAGTTCTTCACATTCATCTATTTAATTAAATGAATTACTCAATTTATTTAATTAAGTTCACCTAAGTCTTTTGTAACCTTTTAATTAAATAAATCACTTTATTTAATTAATTCCCCTTCCTCCATTTTTTATTAAATTTACATTTAATTAAATTGGTCTTTGCAAGTAAATAAATCTAATTTATTTATTTAAATCACCCCACTTGTATTTATGCAAGTTGCATCAATTTGATTGAAATAAAGTAATTTTATTTTAATTAAATTCCTTTCCCCTCCACTTGCATTGTCCTACACCTCCCACTTGCCTCCTCAACCCCCTTCTAGATTCTTCTAATCACTTCCAATTTAGCCTCATCCATCTCCTAAATATTATTACATCCCTAAGCAAAGGGAAGTCACTTCTCAACGTCTCCAAAGTCTTTGAAAACCATTAAAGGCTTTATGTCCTCAACAAGTTAACCCTCAAATTATTCTAAACCATTTAGGGTTCTTACATAATAATTAATGGTTAATTCAACCTTCTTGCATGATTAGAGACTTTCTCTCTAACTCAACCCTCATCTAACCCAAGGGTCTCATCAAGCATTCATGGCTTTAAACTTGGTTATCCCTTTAACCCTTGCACAATAGTTTATCCTTTGGGTAAAAGCTTTATCCATTGGATAACCCTAGCCTAAGCTTAACCCTTACCTCCTAAGGTAACTGTGAGATTTTGCCAAGATCAAGAGGCAATGAAAAGAACAAATAAGAGAGACAAAATAGATGATAGGAATAAAATTTATTTTATCAAGATGCAAAATATGATCAACTGGATCATTACAAGATGTTCAATGATTGCCCGTACAAATAATGTAGATGAGTCTACTTATATAGGCAAGGCTAGGGATATGTGAGCATACAAACATGACATGTGGCTCAATAAGAAACAAGTGTAGGTAGGAGAAACAATATAATATTCCACATGAGGTGGATCACCCACCGAAGGTGGAATGTAACAACAAGATAAGTCCAGAAAAGGTGGAAATTCTCCTACACACACTATCCCAATGTGGGCACAAATACCCAAGTGCCTCATACCCAAACTACTATGAAATGCATTTCCTAAGTAAACTTAAGTATAGTGTAATACTATCCAAGATGAATAATTATTTACACCAACACCCCCCTTAAGTGCAACTTAGGGGAATGTACTTAAGTCTACAATGCAACTAAGCAATCCAAGATGGTTCCCGACTACAAAGCCATGTTAGGTACCCATGTACAAATGCAAGGAAATCTCTCACAAAGAAGGGAAAGAGGGAAAAACCCAATGGGAAAAAACCCTCCCCCAAAAGAGAGATGAATCTATATAAGAGAACTCTCATAGAAGCATGTGAGGAACAAAACCCATGTGAGGAAAAAGTCCCCCCCATATGAGAGAGGAAGAGAAGCTAGGTAGCCCCCCCTCAATGTCGAATCTCCTACAAAGATGGTCCAATGATGATGACCAAAATACCTCCCCATAAGGAAGAAAGAGAGCCAATGCTGCACCAATAATGTCAAAGTATGACAAAACCAGTTACCAAGACGATGACGATGAATCACTCGCTGCACAAAAATGAGGATCAGGCATGGAGACAACCTACTGTGAGCATCATCTGGATACTCAGAAATAGCAAAAATATTGGTACAATCCAAGTCTTACGAGAGTCATGCACAAATGTGTACAATATAAGTCTCAATTGGAGTCATTCACTAAGTCTCACAAGATATTCCTAATCTATGTGTACAAGAGGATTACATCAAATATGTCAACAATGACAAGATACAAAGAAGTGTGGCACTTTATGATAGTGCAAGTACAACATTTCTCATGCAAGAGCATACAACATTATAGTGCAAATCTGGAATCATGAAGATGATGCCACCAAGAAGCCCTATAGAATACTGTAGAAAAAGAAATCTTCAATTGGGATATGGCCAAGAGATATAAAGGAGCAAATCAACCCCAAATAAAAATATCATGTTGGAACTTGAAAATAATGGAAAAGTGGACTTCTAATTTCAACTTTACAACTTCTCAAAATGAGATATAAGAGACTTCAACAAATACTGCTAGTGATCTAAACTGAGATCCAAGCAAAATACAAGTACCAAATAGGTTAAAAATGACCAAATACTGAAAGTATGATTTCTACTCAAAATCACTACAAACTAATGGTTGCTTATGAAAGTAGATGAAAAATTATGCACTTTCAAAAAAAATGGCACCTAAAAAGGAGTTCATATGAGCCCAAATGAAGCCTCCAAAGTTGTAAAAATCGGGCTTTCACGATTTCCGAAAAAACTGTATTCAAAAATTAAAAAACTCCTGCACCACTGTATAGATCATGAAATTCTACCCCAAAACAAAAATGATGATCAAAAAAAGGAGTCCGGATGTGTGAGATATCGCTATTGGAAAATTGCCTACAAAATTATAGTTTCTGGAAAATTTCTACCGCAACTTCAAGTTTCAAATGCCTCTAGATTTGGCATCAGAAGTCCGATTTGGATTAAACAAAAGGAAAAAATGACTTTCTTGAACCTCCTCAATCCAATGGTGACCTCAGATTTGACCCATCAAGCTTCAATAATAACCTACAATAGAAAGCTCCAAAATGTAAACCCCAAATAGCATCAAATTTCTCTCAATTGGCAAACCAATGACACTCTAACAACTCTCATACCATGTGAGAGCTCTCATACCATGTGAGAGCTCTAATACCATGTGATATTTTTCAAATATCAAGAGGAAATGGAAAGCACAAATAACAGAGACAAAATAGATGATAGGAATAAAATTTATTCTATCAAGATGCAAAATATGATCAACTGGATCATTACAAGATGTTCAAGGATTGCCTGTACAAATAATGTAGATGAGTCTGGTTATATAGGGAAGGCTAGGGATATGTGAGCAAACAAATATGACATGTGGCTAAATAAGAAATAAAGGTAGGTAGGAAATAGGTGTGGGTAGGTAGGAGAAATAATATAATATTTCACATGAGGTGGATAACCCACCGAAGGTGGAATGTAACAACAAGATAAGTCCAGAAAAGGTGAAAATTCTCCTACACACACTATCCCAATGTGGGCACAAACACCCAAGTGTCTCATACCCAAACTACTATGAAAAGCATTTCCTAAGTAAACTTAAGTATAGTGTAATAATATCCAAGATGAATAATTATTTACACCAATAGTAACCATCATGTCTTCTCAAGCATTTAATGCTTCTTTCATCTCCTCTCAAGCAACATCTTGTTGAAAATTTTCACCATTTCAATGGTGAGAATTGTGAGCATTGATTGATTAACTTTCAATCCTGGTCCTTGTTAAGATTGCTCAGTCTTGACCATCCATTGCCCTATTTTTCCTATAAATAGAGCTCTCATCCTCTCATTTCAATATCCAATTTTTAGAAGCATTTAAGCATTTTAATATCATAGCATATCCATGTTAGACTAGTATATCTTGTTAGGATAGGATTACTAATATTTATCATAAGATCATATTCATACTAGTTTAAATCATTCTAGTTTCAATATTATTCATATTGTAGGAATGCATTCATACTTATAAGCAAACATCACTCATTCTTGGAGTTGCCATTCCTAAGTCACTTTGTTTAGTGATCTGAGAGAAAAGACATTGACTTCAGGGATCCTTTGAAATAGAGAACAATGGAAAACCCCTTGGGAAGTTGAGCTATTCAATATATAGTTCCTATAACTTGCACCAAGAGTCTCATTGGTGTGTGGAAACTTTCAAAATGACTTTTACGTTTATGTCACCCTCATTTCCCGCACACACAAAGTAATTTCCCATACTAGATCTAGATCATGAATAAAAAATTGTTAAAAAATATCCTACATAGGAGAAGTGGTACATACCATCTGATTCATGATCATGCAGAAATGTTGAGTGTTGACTGAAAATTTGTTTTAGTAGAATTATTGGAGATACACCAAGTATTTTATGATGAGACTTTGAGTATTTCATTCGTCATGCCAAGTGTATGCGGGAAAAGTAGTGTGATGAAATGAATATTATGAATTCAAGACTAGTCCACACACCAATGGGACTCTTGGTGCAAGTTATAGAGCTATATGGAATAGCTCAACTTCACAAGGGATGTTCCATTGTTCTCTATCTCACAAGACCCCTCAAGCTAATGCCTTTTCTCTTAGATCACTGAGCAAGGTGACTTAGGGATGACAATCATGATAATGAGGGATGTTTGATCAATCTAACATGAATACAATCCTAAATGTGCATGGTATTAAAAAATATGAATTAAACTAGAATGTATATGATGATAAGATGAAAGGATTGGTAAAAGAACTATCCTAACATGATACACTAGCTTAATATGATTATTATGATAAGAGAAATACTTCTAAAATGCTTATTAGATTATTTCTATTCAAAGAGAGACTAAAATGCTTGATAAAAATGAGTATAGATTAGATGCATAAAACTTGGACTGTAGAACTATAGATGAATGATTCTATTTGTAGGGAAAAAAAGGCAATGAAGGGTCATGATTGGATGGTTCTATCAAGGGCCAGGATTTAAAGTTATGAATCCATGTTTACAATTCTCACCAATGAATTGGTGAAAATTGTCAACATAAGACTACTTGAGATGAGATGTAAGAAGCATTAAATGCTTGAGAAGACCTTATGGTTGTTGGTATTTTGGATATGTATATGGTTTTGTCATTGATGTCAACAACTTGTCAACTCTGGCAACATTCACCGGTAGGCAAACCTTGACACTGGCACCGACAGACTCTACAACAATATTCTATTCACCAGAAAGGTTATATTGTTTACAGGCACTTGGAATGATATGGAGGAAACTTGGTTGTGTTGAAGACATCATTTGGACACTTTGTCTTGGAGAATTGTTCATTGGCATAATCGAGTTTGCACATTTACTTTCACTGGCAAATAGGTCTAGAATAGGCACCGATAGACTTATCTACTTTAGATCAGTACGACACATTTTGGTATTAATTTAATTATGTTGTAAATGCATTAAGCCGACATGTTGAATCGGTTATTGCATCGGATATTATTTTATAAATTACTTTATTGTAAAATCTTCTTAGAGCCGACCTACTAAAATTGGTCCTAGGTTAAGGTATATATGTAAGATCTTATTTCTAAGATCGAAGTGTGGAAGTGTGGATTGTGGATTGCAAAATAAAGAAGGGATATGTGAAAATAAGAAGAGCTATACACGCAAACATCATATAAGGTTTGAAGGAAGGTATTTGTGAAGACAATCAGAACTCCACCGGTACTGAATCTAGCATATGAAGATGCTATTTTGTGCAGTACATTTATCATTGGATTTAGCCATCCAATTGTAGTCAGTGCGACTCCCAGTTGTGATTGAGTAATGAGCTCTAGGCGCTTGGCCTTTCTGCATGTGCAGACCCCATTTTTGTACACATACTATCTGCACTAGTATCATCTGATTGTGGGTAAGGTTTCCCACCATGGTTTTTCCCCTTACAGGGTTTCCATGTACAAACTTTGGTGTTCTGTGTTGTGGATGCTGTTATCTTTTTGTTTCATGCATTATTCTTTACCGATACTACAATTAACTGATAAACTATCTACCGACATGAAAGTTTGGTTTACCTGTATTAAGCATTAAAATTGGTTAAGTTGTTTTTGGTTTAAGTTTTGTTGATGACTAATTCACCCCCCCTCTCAGTTGTCTCAAGGACCTAACAATTGGTATCAGACTTGAGTCATCTTTTTGCAGAAGTTTAACAACTTGAGGAGATCAAATGGCTACTAACTATTTCAGGAAGGACAGTCCTAAGCTTGATGGAAACAACTATGGAATATGGAAGATCAGGATGAAAACTCATCTAAATTGTACTAGAAAAGATATTTGGGATGTTACATTAAATGACTATACTGCTATTGTTCAAGGACAACTTGCTCCACCTACCTTGGCTAAAGATGAAGAAAATGATTGCAAAGCAAGAGAAACACTTTTGAGCGCATTATCAAATCAGCAAATTATGGGATTATTAGATAGGTCTACTATTAAAACTATTTTGGAACCATTTGGAAACACTGTATGAAGGAGATTCCATAGTCAAAATTGCAAAACTTGAAAGCTTCCAAGTTAGGTATGAAAATCAAAAAATGGAAGAAGATGAAAGGATTGCTGCTTTTATGGAAAGACTTAATGAAATTGTTTTGGGTATTAAATGTTGTGGAGGAACCTTAGGTGAGAGTGAAATTGTTTCAAAAGTTTTAAGAAGATTGCCACCGACATACAAAATGAAAGTTACTGCTATAAATGAACTAAGAACAATGCCTAATGCATCAATAACTAGGGATACATTGATTGGAAAACTTTCAGCTTTTGAAATCGAGGAATTTGGTCCTGTTGCTACTATAAGGACAAATCTAGCTTTTAAAGAATCAACTTCATCTACACCATCATTTGACAAATTAGATTGGAAAGCCTTTTATGCAAGAGAACTTGAAGAAAGTAGGAGAGAAAATGAAGAGCTTGAAGAGATTGAAGCACTATTTGCAAGGAAAATGCCTAGAGGTCCAATTGGAAGTAAGTATGAAGGTAAAGCACCCTTTAAATATTTTAACTATAATAAGATTGGTCATATGGCTTCAAGATGTCCTGAAAGACATGCAAGGTTAAGAGAAGAAGAAAGAAGAACATATAAACCTAACCCTGAATATCAGAGATATAGATTTAATAAAAATAAAGATAAATCTTGTTATCTTGCTAATGAAGGAGTGACGGATGATTTTGATGAGAATCCAGTAGACAATGGATGGGTCTTTGTTTCTTTAATAGAAGATAAACCAGTACCTACTGCTCAACTGATAGAACAAGCTCTGGCAGCTAAAGTGGAAGTTAAGGATGAATGGATAATTGATTCAAGATGTTCACATCACATGACTGGAGATAAGAGTAAATTTTTATCCTTTCAGGAGTATAATGGAGGTCTAGTAAGATTTGGAGATAATAAAGTTTGTTCAATCAAAGGTAAAGGTACAATATCTTTTGATGGTAAGCATAATACTGACAATGTTTATTATTTTGAAGGTTTGAAGCATAATCTATTGAGTGTTGGACAACTAGTTGAAAAAGGATTTCAGTTATAGTTCAAAAATGGAAAATGCAAAATCATGAATACAACTGGCTTAGAAATTGCAACCGGTAATCAGACTTGAGGTAATATCTTTCATTTCAATAGTAATGAAAAGACATGCTTAATTTCACACATTGATGAAAGTTGGCTATGGCATAAAAGACTTTGTCATGTAAATTTTGATTGCATTATAAAAATCAGAACAACTAAGGCAGTTAGAGATTTACCTAAGATTGTTAAACCACACAATCCGGTATGTAAGGAATGTCAATTTGGAAAACAAGTTAGAGAATCTTTTAAAAGTATTCCAAAAAAATCCAATAATGCTCTTGATTTAATTCATACTAACCTATGTGTTCCAGCTAGAACTAAAAGCTTACAAGGTGATAGATATTTCATGCTAATCATTGATGACTATTCTAGAATGTGTTGGGTTACTTTTCTTAGAGAGAAATCAGAAGCATTTGGGAAGTTCAAATTATTCAAATCAATGCTAGAAAATGAAACCGACAAGAAAATCAAATGTCTCAGATCAGATCAAGGAGGTGAATTCACATCTAAAGAATTTAATACATTCTGTGAAGTAAATGGAATCAAAAGATAGCTATCAGCACCCTAGACACCACAACAAAATGGATTTGTAGAAAGGAAAAACAGAACTATCTTAGAGGCAGCTAGAAGTATGTTATCTGAAGAAAATATACCACATGTGTATTAGAGAGAGGCAATAAGTACAATGGTCTACACATTCAACAAAGTTCACAGCAAAGGAGAAATCGGTAAGACCCCTCATGAACTATGGTTTGGTATTACTCCCACTCTTAAGTATTTCAGAATATTTGGAAGTAAATGCTATATTAGGAGAGATGAGTAAATTGGTAAATTTGATCCTAGAAGTGATGAATGAATATTTCTTGGTTATTCATCTAAGAGTAAGGCATATAGATGTTTTAACAAGAGATTGGAGAAAATTGTTGAGAGCATAAATGTGAAAATTGATGAACAGTTTAGAGGAATTTCAAGGTATATAGACTCTGAACTGGCATCAGAGATTTTGGTAAATGAACCTATAGTGAATCCACTGGTACAAAATGAAGATACAGGTACACCGAAAACATCTAAAAATTCAACAATAATTGAGGAACAACAAAAGAAGACACCCCGGTATGTAAGATTGAATCATTCTGAAGATCAGATAATTGGTAACAAATTCAAAGGAGTTATGACAAGAGGTAAATTGGAAAATGAAGAGGTATGTCTTATTTCTCAAATTGAACCATCATCAATTAATGAGGCATGTGAAGATAAACACTGGATTAAAGCTATGAAAGAAGAATTAGAACAAATAGAGAAAAATGATACATGGATATTAGTTCCCCGGTCTAAAGACAAAAAAGTAATTGGAACAAAATGTGTATTTAGAAAAAACTTAATGAAGATGGTAAGGTAATCAGAAATAAAGAAAGACTAGTGTGTAAGGGATATTCACAGAAAGATGGAGTTGATTACAATGAAACCTTTGCACTAGTAGCAAGACTTGAGGCTATAAGATTATTCTTGGCTTTTGCGGCACACAAGGACTACAAAGTATATTAGATGGATATTAAATGTGCATTTCTGAATGAAATTCTTGATGAAGAAGTTTATATTGAATAACCTGATGGATGTTCTTTGACAAATAATGAAGATATGGTTTGCAAGTTAAGGAAAACTTTGTATGGACTGAAGCAAGCTCCAAGAGCTTGGTATGCTAGATTGGATAAATATCTTTTGAAGATTGGTTTTTCTAAAGGTAATGCTGATAGTAATTTATATTATAGAATAACAAATGATGATATCTTGGTTATAGAAGTTTTTGTTGATGATATAATCTTTGGAGGAGAAGATGGACTATGTAAAGACTTTTCTATAAAGGTGCAACAAGAGTTTGAAATGTCTATGATGGGAGAAGTCAAATTCTTTTTAGGATTATAGATTTCACAAACTGATAATGGTATATTCGTGAGTCAATCTAAAGACTTGAAGGAATTGTTAAAGAAATTTGGTATGGAAAACTCTAAACCAGTAAGCACACCTATGACTACAACTGATAAATTATCTTTGAAGGATGAATCAGAACTTGTTAATCTGACAAGATACAAATCTATGATAGGAGGCCTACTGTATTTGGCACAAACAAGACCTAATATTATGAATGCAGTATGTATTGTTTCTAGATTTCAGAGTAATCCTAGAGTAAATCATGAATCAGCAGTAAAAAGGATTTTCTGGTATTTACAAGGTACTAAAAATCTTGGCCTATGGTATCCTAAAAATGAAAACTTTGATTTATGTGCTTATACAGATGCTAATTGGGTAGGAGATGTAGATGATAGAAAAAGCACCACCGGAAGAGCATTTTTTCTTGGAAATAGATTAATTTATTGGTTGAGTAAGAAACAAAGTTGTACATCTTTATCAACAGCTTAATTAGAATATGTTGCAGCAGCAACTAACTATACACAGGTAATATGGCTTAAACAAATGTTGAAGGATATAAAGGTAATATGCAAGGAACCTAAAATCATCTATTGTGATAACACTATAGCAATTGATATATCTAAGAATTCAGTACTTCATTCTAAAGCCAAACATATTTCTATAAAACTAAATTTTCCGAGGGAAAAAGTTGAAGCAAAAGAAGTAAAATTGGTTTATGTAAATACTAAAGAGAAGATTGCAGATATTTTCACTAAACCTCTATCGAAGGAGACTTTTGAATATCTTAGAGACTAGCTTGGGGTCATACCCCCACCGATAGAGAATTAGACAGTTGATGTTTGTCATCAACTGACAGATTTAACAGAGAAATCTTTTATTCCGACTTTGATGAGGAAGCTACTTCTCAGAGGGAGAAGTTGATCTATTGGTATATTAGTTTTGTATTTGAACTTGTTTTGGTATATCTTTGGCATATGATGTCAAAGGGGGAGAGATTGATAGGGAAAAACATAAGGATAAAAATATAAGGATGACACATATTACTCCCAAGGGGAGAGATAGTTCAGTTGGAAAAATTGTTATCTAGTTATGATCTCTTTTAAAGGAGATTGATTGGTGTTTGGTATTTAGAATTTATGTTTTGGCACTTTGATGGTTTTTCCATATTGTGTTGCCGTCAATCCCAAAGGGGGAGATTGTTGGTATTTTGGATATGTAGATATGGTTTTGTCATTGATGTCAACAACTTGTCAACTCTGGCAACATTCACCGGCAAGGTTATATTGTTTCAAGCACTTGGAATGATATGAAGGACACTTGGTTGTGTTGAAGACATCGTTTGGAGACTTTGTCTTGGAGAATTGTTCATTAGCATAATTGAGTTTGCACATTTGCTTTCACTGGTAAATAGGTCCAGAATAGGCACCGACAGACTTATCTATTTAAGATCAGCACAACACATTTTGGTATTAATTTAATTATGTTGTAAATGCATTAAGCCGACATGTTGAATTGGTTATTGCATTGGATATAGTTTTATAAATTACTTTATTGTAAAATCTTCTTAGAGCTGACCTACTAAAATTGGTCCTAGGTTATGGTATATATGTAAGATCTTATTTGTAAGATTGAAGTGTGGAAGTGTGGATTATGAAATAAAGAAGGGGTATGCAAAAATAAGTAGAGCTATACACGCAGACAACATCTAAGGTTTGAAGGAAGGTATTTGTGAAGACAATCAGAACTCCACTGGTACTGAATCCAACATATGAAGATGCTATTTTGTGTAGTACATTTATCATTGGATTTAACCATCCAATTGTAGTTAGTGTGACTCCCATTTATGATTGAGCAATGAGCTCTAGGCGCTTGGCCTTTCTGTATGTGCAGACCCCATTTTTGTACACATACTATCTGCAGTAGTATCATCTGATTGTGGGTAAGGTTTCCCACCGTGGTGTTTCCCCTTACAGGGTTTCCACGTACAAACTTTGGTGTTATGTGTTGTGGATGCTCTTATCTTTCTGTTTCATGCATTATTCTTTACCAGTACTGCAATTAACTGATAAGCTGTCTACTGGCATGAAAGTTTTGGTTACCGGTATTAAGCATTAAAATTGGTTAAGTTGTTTTTGGTTTAAGTTTTGTTGACAACTGATTCACCCCCCCCTCTCAGTTGTCTCTGGGACCTAACAATGGTTACCTTAGGAGGTAAGGATTAAGGTTAGGTTAAGATTATCCATTGGATAAAGCTTTTATCCAAAGGATTAACTCTTGTGCAAGGAGTAAAGAAATAACCAAGGTTAAAGCCATCAATGCTTGATGAGACCCTTAGGTTGGATGAGGGTTGAGTTAGAGAGAAAGTCTCTAATCATGCAAGAGGGTTGAATTAACCATTAATGGTTTGGAAGACTTTCAAGGTTAACATGTTGAAGACAAAGTCTTTAATGGTTTCCAAAGACTTTGAGGGTTTGAGAAGTGACTTCCCTTTACCTAGGGATGTGATGATATTTAGTAGATGGGTTAGGCTAATTTAGAAGGGATTAGAAGAATCTAGAAGGGGTTTAGAGAGGCAAGTAGGAGATGTAGGAAAATGCAAGTGGATGGGGGGTAATTTTAATTAAAATAAATTGATTTATTTCAACAAAATAGATGCAAGTGGGGGATTTTAATAAATTGGATTTATTTATTTGAAGTGAACAATTTAATTAAATGGAAATTTAATTAAAAAGAGTAGAAGGGGGATTTAATTAAATAAATTGATTTGTTCAATTAAATGATATGAAAGGCCTAAGTGAATTTCAATAAATAAATTGAATAACTTATTTAATCAAATAGATAAATGTGAATGCTTTAATTAAATTGAATTTAATTAAATAGAGGAATGAGAATAAAATGAATATTAAATATTCACTTAGGAAAGTGGTTATTTTTATACGTCTACATTTTGCCCCTCTTTGAAGTGACGTGTGTGCACATGTTAATTGAAAGAAAAATCTGATGTGTTGCCAAAATCTGATCGGTGTGATGTCGTGTGTCAAGATGTCAATGTCGTGCCCTAGATTTGATAAATGATATTGATAATGCCCCCTCGGGAGATGAATAAAAAAAAATGAAAATTTGGTTGAGCTGATAATCGTTGTAGATTTGATCTCATTTTAAAATTTTGTCTATGATTAATGTGTGCCAATTGATTCATCTCTCGATAATGATGTTTTCTAGTGTTAAAAGCGAGAGCATGAGCAAAATGCATGCTCCACCTACTAACCCTAATTTACTTTTACCCTATAAAAAGGTAAAAAGTGATTTCGTTTGTATCATTTGCACCTTTTGATTTTTGGTTAGAGTGACATTTAGAGAGTGACAAGATGTCGGTTCCCTATGCTTTGCACCGGTTCGAGTGCATTCGTCGATACTAGAGGCTCACCACGTATGGTCCACCTATAAGTCATCTAAATTTTGTCTCTTTTTCTTTTTGTTTTGCTGATTTTGGTCACGTTTTTAACTTTTTGTGTCAAATTTTCATGGTTTAGCGTATCCGGTTTGTCGCTTAGCGTATACAATACAATAGCTAGTGTGTAGGGTTACTGAACTAGGGTAGCATCTAGGAGTTGTCGGGTAGCGTGTCACAGGTTTATGGTAGCGCATAGGATAGAATAGCGCATAGGGTTAACAGGGTAGCGCATGCGGGGAATAGGGTAGCGCGGAGGGTGACCTAGCGCCTAGGGTTTGCAGGTTAGCACAAAGGGCAATGGTGATAGCGCATAGGTTAACCTAGCGCATAGTGTAAATTTTGTAGCGCTTAGCCAAGTTTAGCTAGCGCATAGGTGGCAGCATAGCGCATGGGAGGGTTTTCTTAGTGCATGAGTAGAAAAATAGCTAGAAAGGAGTGGAAAGGTGGCAGTGTGGGGGGAAAAATAGACGAAGGAAGATAATTAGGGGGGTAGGTAGGTATTTGCCAAGTGCTCTGGGATGGGTGTTTTAGCCAATTTTGTGCCTGCTGTGCGATTTTTTTTGATAGATTTTTTAAATTGCTTTTGCTATTGAAGTACCAAGCTGATTGATTGAATGTTGATCCTGATTTTCTTTTGATTTGGATTGTGGATTTTTTCCATTGAATTTGATGTTTGATATGAGTTCTGATTCTTGATTTCCGATATGATTCCTGATATGGATTTTTGAGTTGTTTGTGTTATTGGTCTTTTGATATGAATGCTCGATATGGTGCTTGCATTATGGGTCTTGGTGTTTGATATGTAACTTGATTTGATACTACATTGTTTCAAGATGATTTGGTTTAGATTTTGATATGGGATTATTTGATATGAAACTTGATTTGATATTTAATTATTTCAAGTTGATGTTTGATGTTCCGATTTTGATATGGGATTTGATTTTTTATATGGAACTTGATTTAATATTTTGTTGTTTCAAGTTGATATTGATTTCTGATTTTGATATGGGATTTGATTTTCGATATGGAACTTGATTTGATATTTCGTTGTTTCAAGTTGATATTGATTTATGATTTTGATATGGGATTTGATTTTTGATATGGAACTTGATTTGATATTTCATTGTTTCAAGTTTATTTGATGTTGGATATATTAGATAGATGCAAATACTGATATGTGGACATGTTTTATTATTACAAGAATGGCTTGGTGTACTACAATCGCGAGAGTGATTTCTAAGACCATGGTCTCTGATTCTATGATTGTCACAACTAGAGAGTGATATTATTGAGAAGTGTGGGTTGTCCTCTTTGTTGGACATGCCTCAGTATATCATTAACCAAGGTTTACTGACAGTGTTGGTAGAGAGGTGTCACAGTCACACAAACACCTTTCACTTGGATATTGGTGAGATTACAGTCACCCCAGAGGACTATTATCGGATTCTACAGATTCCTGTGATAGGATAATTATTGCCTTATGAGCAGATCAAGGAGGATGGGACAGAGGCTCTTTGTCGAATATTCCATGATGATCATATTTACAGATATGAGATCCCTTGGTAGGAGTTCATAGATTTCAATTATGCCCCACTACCTTCGGTACTGGTAGGTTTTGTAGGTGGCTTCTTGTGTCTCGACCGTAGGTCAAAGGGACTGGCAGTGGGATGGGAATTGGTGCTTGAGGATATGGTGACACAGGGTCCCAAGTTTGTATTGGGGGTCCTACATGTTGGCCCATCTGTACAGAGTTCTGCATCAGGTGGTGTATATAGGATACAACAGTTTATTCATCGGGGTCACATTATCATAGGTGTGGGCTTGGGAGCAAATTCCCACAGCGAGGCCACTTGCAGATAGAGATAGGCCAGTTGGTTGGGCATATGCATATGGGTATATAGGGATAGTTTTCCAGTGTAAGTTGGGAAAGCTAGAGCATTGGAGGAGTGTGTTGGATGACATTGATACGGTTATCTGAAGACTATATATAGATTGTGAGGTGTGGGCAGAGGACGGGCTAGAGATGCCTTATATATACATGTCATGATACTTGATAGAGTGGACACCATTTATCATTGAGAGGTTCTTGCAAAGCTGAGTTCAATGGAAATATGGTTGACAATAGGGTGTACTACATGGAGCATGTTTATATGCTCATCAGATCCAGGATGTGCCAGAGTGCGGTCTGACTATTGATAGTGCAGTAGCGGTGGAGGAGTATATGCATTTGGCTGGATAGATATAGAACTATGGGTTTAGAGTGGTAGATGCTGGAATGACAAAAGAGTTTGGAGTGCTCTTCATGGCCCATGTCGTAGCATGGATATCGGTTCCAATGAAGATGATTCCCACTTTTGATGATGATGAGGATGAGCAGCCCGAGAGGCTAGAGAGACAGAGAGATGAGGGAGAGGAGATGGTGGAGGGATATGGGGATGGTGGATGAGATGATGGGGGAGATAGGAGGGGAGGTGGTAGAGGGAGACAAGGAGATAGAGGAGGGGATGAAGGAGATAGAGGGATGATTGGAGGAGATGGAGGGAGGAGAGGAGGTGGATTAGTCAGGCGAGCAGTTGGTGAGAGAGTGAGGGGAGGTTTGGTGGTTGGAGCTGATAGAGTTGGCCGAGCGGGTGAGGTGATAGAAGCTATGAGTGGGATGGATGATTTTAGGTGGTTGACTCAAAGGAGGAGATAATATGTATTACCTCCATCAATGCCTAGGACAAGGAAAGGGATAGGTGGTACAATGAAACAGGTACCCATTCATGTTCGGGTACCCACCCACCGAGAGGACACACAGATTAGGTCCCTATAGTTGTCAACAACTTCAGGCACATGTACTAGCTCATCAACACCAAATTACATAGATTATCGTAGAGCAAGATATGGTGATAGAGTGCTTAGGTCGAGCAGAGGCTCAGGCAGATAGCATGGAGAGAGTGGCGGCTGGTGCTTCTGTGAGCGACACACTAAGAGAGATGTAGTACGCAGCCAAGGAGGCTAAGTACTATAGGCATTTATATGAGGAGGTGGTTCCTAGAGATCATAGAGCTCTTAGCTATGCTGTGGTGAGATCCAATCGATCCATGCGGACTCATTCAAGGATAGAGAGCAGAGGTGTGATCGAGCTGTCGTGACATGATCCACCTAGAGATCCAAAAAGTGGGGACATCTGCTACGAGACCATCAACCTTAGGAGATACTCATACCTAAGAGACTTGTCTCCATTGTAGTTTGATCATTGTGTTGTATGTTGACAAACGTGACATCTTTTGTATATTTTGACCATTTTTGAGATATATATACAACACCGATTTTTCGATCCACATGTGATGTGTTTTTATGGATGATTATTTATGCATTGATATGATGGTTCCATGATAATGATATGATGTTGTGATATTATTTGTGAGATGTATCTCAAAAATGAGATGTATGATAATGATATGCTATGAGATGTATCTTGAAAATGAGATGTATGATAATGATATGCTATGAGATGTATTTTGAAAATGAGATGTATGATAATGATATTTTGTGAGATGTATCTTGAAAATGAGATGTATGATAATGATATGCTACAACTAAATGCAAATTTACATGATATGCAACTAATTGATCATCCTCATTCAGTCATTTGCCAATCCTGCATAGTCACATGTTTTTTCTTTCTTTGGGTTTATCATCATAGAACTATTGATATGTTGCAAATTTGTACAAGCATAATGGTATATTTGAACCATAATGACCTGAGAAAAATTTACATGGATTTTGATATTGCAAGATGGCACAAGCATCGAGATATAATTGAACCAAGATGACCTGAGTGTCGCTTGCCTATAAATAGACAAGATTAAACCATTTGTATGCACAGAGTGGAAAAATGTCTTCAATGATATGCTATGAACCACATCTCGAGACAAGTATTTACATAGTACAAGTGATCACCTCATAGACAGAAAACTAAAAAATATTAGAGTGTCCAACCACTTTCTCTAGCTCGATGCATTGTTTAGAAAATTTTAGGGGATCCAATAATTCAAAAAGTTTCAAGTGCAAAAATAGTCAAAACTTCATAGAATCATCCATTATGTGTGTTGAAGTTGTTGATTGGGTTAGTGTTTTGTTTTCTTGGCTGTTGGAGTTGTTGTTGACAGGATTTTCTCGGTGTGCTGCAATTCTTGTTTGTTTGAAGTGAGATGAATGTTGCCCTTAGTTAGAGATACTGATCGATGTGGATATGTACAATGATTACCAAGCCATGGTGGGATACGATGAATTGATATTCAAATGAGCAAGGACAGTGACTATGCTAAGTATGTCCATGATAATGTTGTTGATAAAATGTTGGGCGATGGCCAATGGTTTTGACTTTTGGATACAAAAGATATGAGTAATGATGGATAGAGGATTTTTTCTATCACAAGTAGTGCCTGTTGCGAGGTTTTCACCATTTTTTTTTATTGCACCTTTTTGTTGTTTTGATTTTTTTGTATTTGTCTGATTTTTTTAAATTTTTTTGTATTTTTCACTTTTTCCATGCATTAGACCACTCAAGAATAGTATTTCTTTAGATGGATGTTGTTGGTTGGTTCGTCAAGCACATCTCCTTTGGAAGTTGTCAGCTGATAGGCACCTCATCCATAGGCTAAGATGATGACATAGGGACCCAACCAGTTAGGTTAGAACTTTCCCTTCTTTTCTCGATCTTGTTGATTTCGGGGTTTTTCTTTGAGTATGAGATCACCAACTTTTAAAATCCTAGGGATGAATTTGTGGGTGTAGCTTCTGCACATGCTCTGCTGGTATGCTTTGAGGTGATTATTGGCATGTTGTCATTTTTCATCTAGAAGTTCTATTTGTTGCAATTTGTTTACTCGATACTCCTCATATGGAATGAGGCCTTTCAAAGATACTCTAAGTGATGAAATTTCTACCTCAAGAGGTAAAATTGCTTTTGATCCATACACCTATAAATATGGTGTAGCTCTTGTAGGTGTCCTGATGCTAGTTTGGTATGCCCAAAGTGCCAGATTGAGTTGCACATGCTAATCCTTTCCTGCATCATTTACTATTTTCTTTATGATTTTTAATATTGTTTTATTTGATGCCTCTACTTGACCATTCCCCTATGAGTAGTAAGGTGTAGAGAAACGACATTGGATTTTGAATCATTCACATAGTTCTCCCACATCCTAGTTTTTGAAGGGACCTCCATTATCTATGATGATGGAACTGGGAATGTCGTATCTGTAGATCAGATAATTGAGAATAAAAGGCAATTTGTTTTCTAGTTATTGTGGTCATTGGGATTGACTCAATCCATTTTGTAAACTATTTTGTTTCTGTGATAATGAACTTGTGTCCATTTGAAGATGAAGGGTGTATTTTTCCTACTAAGTCAAGTACCCACTGATAGGAAGGCCAAGATGTTGTAAATGGATCCAATTCCTGTGTTGATGCATTGATAAGATTGCCATGGATTTGGCACCTATGATATTTCTTTGCAAATTGATAAGAGTCTTTCTCCATTGTCGGCCAGTATTATCCCATTCTCAGAAGTTTTTTAGCAAGAGTAGGACCACTTGAATGTGTGCCACAAATACCTTCATGAATCTCGTTTAAAGAAGAGTCGGATTCATTATGATCAAGGCAACATAGAAGAGTACCATCTAGACCTTGATGGTAAGAAATATCAGCAGTTAGGGTATAACGGGTGGCTTGCCGGATAAAGTTGTGCTTTTGGTTCCAAGATAGGTCAATGGATAGGTTATTGGTTTTAAGATACTCATAGATTTTTCCATATAAAGGAGAGTCAGAACCGGCTAAGGCATAGATAACATGGGATGCGGAATTGTCATAGGCTGGGGAAAATAGTTTCTCTAACAGAAACTCATAACGACTTTGTTTCTCTAGAATTTCCAGCAGTGAAGCGATAGTAGCCATTACATCGGCTGCTCTATTGTCCAACCTGGGCATTTTCTCAAAGGTGATGTGTACAAAGTACTATTTGAATTCATCCACCATTCTTTTGTATGGCAGCATCTTGTCATCTTTTGTCTAATAGTCATTGTTGATCTGATTTATAAGTAGTTGGGAATCTCCATAGACTTTCAGTTCAATGATTCTCCATTCCATGACCATTTTGATTCCTATGACCAGTGCCTCATATTTAGCAATGTTATTTGTGCATGGAAACATGAATCTATATGGTCTTGGTATGGTGTGTCCTTCAGGAGTGACGAAAAAGATGTCTGCACTTGAGCCATGTTGAGTGTAGGAACCATCAAAATACAGGGTCCATTGCTTGGTGGTAATAGTAAGGGCATCCCTATCTGGAAATTTGACCTCCATTGGCTGCTTATCTGGTAGTGGTGCTTCAGATAATTGATCTGCAATTACTTGTCCCTTGATAGCTCTATTCTTTGTGTAGTGGATATCAAATTCATAGAGAATCATGACCTATTTAGCTAGTTTGTCTATGAGAGTTTCTTTGCTGAGTAAATACTTGAGAGGATCAATTTTTTATACTAGCTTGATTGTGTGAGCTAGCATGTAATGTCAGAACTTTTGAGAAGCGAGGACTACAGCTAAGCAAGCCTTCTCAATGAATGTGTAATTGAGCTCATAACCATTTAATGTTCTACTGATGTAATAGATAGCTCGTTCCTTGCCTTCTTGATCTTCTTGTTCTAATAGTGCCCCCAATGATATGTTTATTGTTGATATGTAGAGAATAATTGGCTTTCCTGCTATTGGTGGTACCAGAACTGGTAGGTTCATTAGATATTGCTTGATTTTATAGAGCGATTATGCACATTTGGCTTCCCATTTGAATGGTATATTCTTATGTAGCAAATGATTGAATGGTAGAATTTTATTTGCTAGTTGGGAGATGAATCACCTGATTGATTGGAGCCCTCCTTGTAGAAAACTGAGTTAGCTAATGTTCTTGAGAGGTGGCATCTCCATGATGGCCTATACCTTCACTGGATCTACTTCAATGCCTTTTGCTGACACAATGTAGCCTAATAATTTTCCTGATGTTAACCCAAAGACACACTTCTTAGGGTTGAGCCTGACTTGAAATTTCTCCAATCTTTCAAATATTCTCTCTAATATGCCTAGGTGTTCTGCCTAGGTAAATGACTTAGCCAGTAAATCATCTACATAGTCCTCCATGAAGGTATGCATCATATCATGAAAGATTATCATCATTTTTCTTTGATAAGTTGCCCCAAAATTCTTTAAGCCAAAAGGCATGACATTCCAACAATACGTTCCCCAAGGACAGGTGAATGATGTTTTATCTTGATCCTCTAGAGCTATCTTGATTTGATTATAGCTTGAAAAACCATCCATTAATGATAGCATTGCATGGCCTTCTGTAAGGTCTACAATTATGTCGATGCTAGGCAAAGGAAATTCATCCTTTAAACAAGCTTTGTTAACATCCCTAAAATCTGTGCATATCCTAATGTTTCCATCTGGTTTCAAAACTAGCAACAAGATTTGAAATCCATTCAGCATAGTCCATATTGGCATATGCACACTCTAATGAGACATTGAAGGTGATTGAAGGTTTTGTCACTGATGGCAACCTTACAATCCTATGGCACCGGCAAGGCATTACACCGGCATCGGCAGATCACACTCTACACCAGCACTTAGACCACCGACATCGGCAGAGAAAGGGAGTATACCGACACTGAGACCAATAGAATTTTTGTTATGTTATATATTGTTTATTATTGTAAAACTTTGTAAGCTGACTTGATATCATTGTAAAATGACATATATATAAGAAGTCATTGTAGGACATTTTGTAATGAGATAGAAAAATTATTAGGCAGACCTATTATGCGAAATATAGGTTAAGGGGTTTATGTAAAGAACAAAGCAGAAACCGATACTGAATCTGGCATTATAGATGCTATTGTAAAGCAGTACAAGACATTGGATTTGTATAATCCACATTGTACGTCAGTGAGACTTCCCATTGAGCAGTGAACTCTAGGCACTTGGCCTTCCTGCATGTGCAGGCCCCTATTGTAAGTAATATTCTCTAATTGGCTAGTAAGTGAATATTGTGGGTCTCAAATCCCACCGAGGTTTTTCCCACAACGGGTTTCCTCATTAAATCATTGTGTTATGGTGTGATTTTCATGTGGTTTCTTTCATTTTTTTTTATTGGATTATTTCTTGCATACTAGTACACTATTATAATATGTTCTACATGTTTTAAGTTGAGAAATTCCATTCACCGGTTAGATACTGATTCAGCCCCCCCTCTTAGTATCTGTGGGAATCCTAACAATTGGTATTAGAGTTCGGTCCTCTATTTTTAGAAGCCTGACAACTTGAGGAAGATCTTGACACTGATAAAGATGGAAAATCTGATGAAGCAACTAGAAGCAACTCTCTCAGACTATGATGTAGAAAAATTGAAAAACATAAAACTTGAAGATGATCTAAAGGCAGCTCAGGATATCATTCAGGCACTTCAAGAGAATTTACCATTGCAAGAAACAAGAGAAGAGAATTATGTGAAAAGATGCAAAATGAGAATGATGAAAAGGAATTACTTAATGATGAGATAAGCAAGTTGAAACTGGAGAACATAACAATGAAGAATGAGATGTAGGATATGACCATGAGATTCTGTAAAGAAATTGAAGATAGGAAAAAGAATGAAGAAGAATTGGCCCGAAGACTATGTGATGTAGCAAATGATAACACCAGACTTAGCCATGAGAATGATATGTTGAAAATAGATCTAATGCATACTCAGAATAACTCAAATGAACTGATGAGATAGAAAGAAGTCCTATAAAGAGAACTGGATATTGCAAATCAACACAAAGAAAAATTCAAGAAAACTTCAAAGGAACTTGGTAACCTACTGAAGAATAAAAAACCTAAAGGTGACACTTATGGAATTGGCTTTGAAGTTGGAGAAAGCTTTGGTACTACAAACACTCAGGATCACAGTAAACTGGTAAGACAACCTAATGCTTACAAATTCAATGGAAAATGATTTAACTGTAATAAGTATGGTCATAGAGCAAATCAGTGTAGATCTATAAGTTATCAGAACATCAACAATGCACCCACCAGTAAATGTTCCAAATGCAACAAAGTTGGTCACAACTCTGAAAATTGCAGAATGAATGTGAGATGTTATGTTTGTGGAAGATTTGGACACCTATCTAATTAATGTAGAACACAAACTGGCATTGACTATGGCAAATCTATTCAGAAAAAACAATGTGACTTGTTATGCATGTAACAAGGTTGGGCACATTACAAAATTTTGGAGAAACAAAGGATCACCGGCAAACAACAAAAGTTCTAGCTTGAAAAGAAAAGAAAAATTTGAAGAGGTTAAGCAAGAATTCTCAAAACAATGGATTAGAAAGTCAGACATAAATAATAATGGGAATACTCCTCCACCAGTAGAACCAATCAATGCTTCACCGACAGGACAGAGTAGTGCTTCACTGGCAGAACAGAGTAATACTCCACTGGTAGGAAGTTCATCAAACTGAAGAAAATCTTCTTTGAGGGTTTGACAATAAATGAGATATATGCTATTATTCCCTCGGTTAATGGTAAGAAGTTGGAAATTACTTCATTACCGGTAGACAATGTTAAGTGACTACTTAATCGGCATGCATTAAGTACGGTAGATGGAAATAGACTTTATAAATTTGTGATTTTAGCTCCATTTCACTTCATTGTGATTTCAAACATTCGAAGAGGGTGAAATTTGCAGAGCTAAAGCATTTCGAGCAAAGATGCAAAGGCATTTTAGCAATCAATCCATCCAAAGGTAGAAAAAGGTATTTATCATCATGGCATCCACCTCTGCACTTGAATATATAGCAAACCCTACTGTAGTCGAGGTTATAAAATGCCCTAGGCCCGTGTTTCAATTAGTTCCCAAAGTAGCAAAGAAAAATGACTCTGTAGGTGCTTTTTCTCAAATTCCAAAGGGTGTTGTTTTTGCTGAGACCCCAGAATTTACATCCATTGCAACATAGAGGAATTAGGAGATGAAGAGATTAAAACCATGTTTAAATCTATCATATGTGATGAATTCGGAAATGTAAAACCGGAACATAAAATCATTGAAACCCTAGGATTTATAGAGATCCTTAGCATTCCTGAATTTCCCAAGGATGTGATTAGGATAGTCTTAAGCAGGGTTCATGGTGAATTTTTCTAGTTAGATGCAATTCCTAAAATTAGCAAGGAAGCTGTCAAAGTAGTGATAGCATTACCCTCAATTGGTAAAAGGCCAAACAAAACCAAGGTCTCAAATGACCTAGTTACTAAGCTAACTGGTGCTACATTTGATAAAAGGTCCTTAAGAGTCAATGATGTAACCGAAACCAATGTAAGGTTTATCAGCATGATATTAGGGTATAAGGCAACTCATGCAAACAGACTCAATTCAGTTTCAAGTTTATGCTTTAAGAGTGCTTATGACATGATCACAGATAATGTAAAGATTGATATATGTGAGTGGTTGAAGGATGAGTTAATTGACAACCTAGGCATGATTAAGAAGGATAAGAAAGGAACTTTTAGGTTTGGAAATATGCTAGTATGTTTGATTCTACATATAACCAAATAGGTTCCTGGTATAGGCTACAAAGAACTTGGATTTGATATACCGGTAGGTAAATAGCTAACAGAACTATTCAACAATATGGGAGAAGATAGGGAAAAGAATATCCATGAACACTTTCAAGCATTAAAGGCCAAAACGAAGAAGAGAATCAGATTGTCACAAAAAATTGTTGACAAGTATAAGGATAACATATGCTTTGTAATAAAAAAGAATGAGATCTAGATGGAAGCAGTCATCCCTAGAACAATTTGGGTAATAGAAATGGGTTATGAGACAAATGACCTTATCATTGAAACATATGCTAAAGCACTTCTGGAAGCACCAAATGAACCAAAGGAAGAAGTATTTGGTAGTGCTAAGACCATAGAAAAGAAAATTCAATCTAAGAAGAGAGTGAAAAAGGTTGAAGTAGTTGTAAGAAGAGGTTCTAGACAAGAAAAAGAAATCAAGGATAATGTAATGAAACAAACCGGTATCATAGAGGACGAGTTAGCAGCTCCACAACCTGAAACTGACCTATCACCGGTAGGCACATCTTCAGAGAATGACATGCCTGCAACTTTCAAGAGAGTTGTAAGGAAAAGAGATCCCTCACCGGCAACCACACCCTCACCTAGGACGACAAGATAGAAACAACAAGCAGTAAGATCTCTGGTTAGGAAGACTACACCAAAGAAGAAACTCACACCTAAGAAGAAGAGGAAAAATCAGGACATGGCCCCTCTTGAGATACTATTTAATGAAATTACAGAGGAAGAGAAACTAAAGAATATAGAAAAATTGTATGACACTCTGACTGCAGATGAAAAATAACAAGTAGAAAACAGTGTTATATTGCATATGGACATGGATAAGAAATTTTTTATGGAAGTGGTAGATGAAGTACTAGATGAATTATTTAGAAGATTGGAGGCAAGGAGACAAGCAGTAGTAGAACTCGACAAGAAAATCAAGATAGAAAAGCTACTTGTTGTGTACCCAGTGAACACACCTAAAGAAATTGATGATCTAATTGTTGAAGCCAACTGGTTAGTATTCTCTACTGCACACCGACACATTGCATTAATGGTTGGAAGATTTAATGAGGTGACTGAATAAACAAAAAATGCATGGGATATATTCCTAGTTGAAAAAGAAAAATAGGAAGAGTACATGAGCCACAAACCTATAAAGTTTTATCAGAAGGACAAGAGCAAGGGTAAAAGTAAAGTTGGTGGACCACCTAGTATCAAATTTAAAGACAACTTAACCCCACCTTCTTTGATTACTCCATCGGTAACAACAACTACTACAAAAGATCAACCGACAGTTGAAAGTATGGATGTAGAGGATGTCAATCCTAATCCTGAAGCCTTATATACAATGGATATTGATACACAAAAGATCAACATTGTGATAGACAAAGATACAACTGGTAAGACTAAAATGGCTAGTGAGCCACTGATAGCTGAGAAAACTGATAACACTCAAGAGAAACCAGTAGATGATAACAAAGAGCAATAGGTAGAAACTCAGACTCAGATTGAAACAAAGCAACAAACAAAGAAATAAGAAGAGCAACAACCTCCAAAACAGGGATAGGTTCACAAGGAAACAGAGCAACCGACAATAGGAGAAGTACAAAAACCATTGCTTAATGAAATACAAACACAAACAGACCTACCAGAGATCACAACAAGCTTGGTTACTTCTACCACCGACGGTATTCAAAATATTGGTTCCTCATTAGTAGGCTATAAACCACCTAATGTGACTGAAGTACTCTTAGATTCAATTAAGAGGATAACAGATTGCAGCTCACAAGCCTATAAAGCTATAGATGACACCATACCAATTTTGAAGAGGCTAGCTCCTAATTGTAACATAGACAATAAATATTCTTTAAGTCAAATTGAAATTTTGTCAAAATACATCAATGAAAACACAGTGACAAATGAGCAAGTAAAGGAAAAGGAATTGAAGGATAAAATGGAAATTGAAAAACAAAGATTCTTTGAAGATTAGATAATGAAGTGTACAAGGGAATTTGACACACTTCTACCGGAACTATGTAATTTACTAAAAGAGTTCAAGACTTTGTATAAAGACACATGCAAGACAAACCTACTAACAGCTGATATAGATAAGCAAATAAGCAAGGTACAAGATGAAATAAATAAACTTGCAGATGATTTTGTTAACTCACTAGACACACTATCATTTTTTGAATAGAAAATAACGAATTTTGAGGATGAATTACTTTAGTTGGAAAGAGAAAAGGAGAAAATAGAGAATAAGGCAAAAAGTATAAGGCTAAGACTGAGTCCAAAATTGGACTATCTAGCATTCATGTGGAAAGAGATATTTGAGGCACTTGTACAGGGACAGAGGACACCGGTATAGTTCAAAGGACACTAACAGCTATCAGAGACTGTAAAAAGTTTATGGAAAGTGTAGACACCTAAAATTGTCATGTCTAAATAAATAAATATTTTATTTATTTAATTATCTTTAGCCTAATTCTTCTATTAATTAAATAAATCTTTATTTATTTAATTAATTCATTTATCCTCTTCTAGCCTTATTTCTCATTTAAATAAATATAATTATTTATTTAAATTATCCTTTTCCTAAATTAAATAAATATCTTATTTATTTAATTGATCTCACTTCTTCTATTAATTAAATAAATCTTTATTTATTTAATTAATTCATTAGCCTTTTCTATCCATGACACATGTCATTCATCTCTTAATTCATACACTACCTACCCCTTTAATTATTTTATTATTTCTTTTACCTACGCTCTAATCATAGCCGACCTCCTTTTACACCTCTCAATCTTATCCCTCCATTTCATATTGTGTCTTCTATATAAGGAGATGCCTCCTTCATTATCAAACCCTAATCATTCATCTTAAGGACTTGACTACACTACGATCCTACTTGCAACCACATTTCGTTCTTTGTTGAGCTCTTGTGCACATAAAAATCTGAGAGCAATTATATCAAACAAGATCAATGGAGATAGGAAGAATGGAGATCCAAACCCTATTGGACATGTGATGGTATAATCTTTGTGATTTCGTTTGATTTGCATTGTCTTAGGTAATCTTCATATGTTATGGTCGATCTTTGTTGTTGTTAGGCTAGGGTTTTGTGGTTGAATCTATTTAGCTTTTCAATATCATTATTGTTGTTATCCATTTTTACCATATACATTTTGGCACACCTGGTGGGACTCTTGTCCCTTTTGCATTTAACATCTTTGTTGCAGATTTTGTGTTTTTGAAGTTGCAGATCTGACGTTTTCGACAACATTTTGATATTCTCATGTTTGCGTACTTTCAGATCACATTTTTGATTTTCTAGCGTGTCTGCGACATCTAAAGTCACGTCTGTGTTATCGATAGTATTTTATTTTGTAGGTTCCGGAAACGACGTTTGTGTTCTAAAGTCGCGTTTGCGGTGTTTTTAGACACCTCTGTGACCCGAAGTCGCATCTGGGTTCTGAAGCTATGTCAGTGTCTCACAGAATCGCATCTGTGTAAGGAAGTCACGTCTGTGTCGAAGGGAATCACTTCTGTGTACACTGATTTCAAATTTTGAGTTACTGATTTAGTTTTGGGGTTTTTGCATTTAAGGTTTCATATCCGGTTTATTTTGAGCTAATATTTTCAGATCTAGTTAACGAAATTGGTGCAGCTTGTCTTGAAAGCAAAATCATTTGGTTGAAGGCCCCTATTTTCACAAAGTCTTTTGGGTTTAAAATTTACCTAACTTGTGTGCTTGCAGGAAGGGGTGATTATTTGAAACAATCCAAACTACTAACAATTCTTTGTTGCAGGTCCTTGGCAAGGGTTTTGATTTTTATTGTGTGCCTTGTTTTTATAGACTAGCAAACACTTCAATTGGTGCACTAAAATTGAATCATTGTCTTTTGTGTCTTGAGCAATAGGCTCTTTTTGTTTAATCTTTAGAGGGTTTGTCTTCCCGTGTGGTCATTAGGACTACTAGTGAGAACAGAACGACCCAAGTGGTAGCGAGGAAAACCCACCTCCTCCGAATCCACTATAAATAACTGTATTCATGGTGAAAACTATGAATAACGTGTGTTGATTAGTTCATATCGACACTATGTCTCCCCATAAACCCGTTTGATCAAATTTATTTGATTAGTTGTAGGGTGTAACCCCTACTGGCTGGAAGCCTTCTGTATTTACAGAGCTGAAAGTGCCGCATGTATGGCCACATGAGCGGATGCCCTTACTAGCACCTTTTTGTTTTAAAAGCCCAAATCCTTCTAGTTGTTGGGGTAGGAGGTCAGACCTCTGGTAGCAGCCCACACACATACGGTTCTTAGTAGAGATACAAAGCTCGCCATGGGGAGTTTTCGTGGGGACTGATGCTTGGCTGACCCAAGAAGTGAGTGCCAAGGGTGGAGCCAGTGAGGTCAAGTATCTAAGTATCCGCTCTGAATAGCGTAGCCTCGGGGGTAAAACCCCATGTGGGATCAACAACTATTGTCTTGGCCAGCCATAAGAATTGTGCTTGACTTATTTTAAACATTCAAAACATTCAAGACCAAACAACAAAACATTGTGTCTTTTGTGTCTTCAAGTGTATGCAAAACATTTTTACATCAAACAACACACTTTTTTTTTTGAGTCATTTTGGAGTATAGACACTTACAAACATTGGGTCTTCATCCACACTATGTCCTCTTGTCACGAAAAACAGTCAAACAGTCAGATTTGGTCACAACAAGATTACTTCACAGATTGGAAAAAATTGCACAAATTTTGCAGAAACGTGTCTGTGTCTGACATAATAGTGTCTGTGTTGTATAATCGTGTCTGTGAAGGGAAAAAACGCGTGTGTGTTCCCAGAATCAATAGTGCATTTTATAAAAATCTCAGAAACGCGTTTGTGTTAAACAGAACCACGTCTGTGTTAGGAAATCGCGTCTATGAAGTATACAGGCGCGTCTGTGTTTAGAATTGAAAAACTTTTACAGTCCAGCAAACAAACACAATCAATTTTAGAATTCTTGAGCTTCCTAGGTCACTTTTCCAGGGTTTCATTTAGCATTCAACCTGTCTTTGGGTCTCACAAAGTCCATCATTGCTTTACATCTTACATTACATTCACATTTGTCTAAACTTGAGTCAAAAGGTCACTTGCTTGTCCTCATCATACTTTGTCAACACACTACATACAACAACACTTTGCTAAGTGGTCCCTCATCAAGGTCTCTTACCTTTGGGTCTCATTTGGTCTTACTTAGAGTCCAGGTCAACTTACCTCATCAAGAGAAACTATCCTCTCTTTGGAAGTCACACCTACTCTACTACATACATACTTAGTCTTACACTTTGGACATTGCAAGTACATCTCATATTCATTTACATTCCATTCAACTCTTGGTCTTCCATACTTTTTCCATTTTCATCTAGTCTCACACATCTTGATCAATACCTAGTTCATGGTTGAAACCCGTCTTCAAAAATCTAGGAGAGAAACTAAAGAGGCTCAAGAGTCCGCAAACATGAGTGTCTATGAGTATGAAAATGATGTCTTTTTCAATATTGATCATAACACATTACCTGACATGGATGCCTATAGAAACATTCCAAATGTTGAGAACATGGACACTACAAACAACAATGATACACACAATGACAATATGGACAACTTTTTTGTACATTCAGCAGATGTGGAAGAATCCATTATGAATCTCCATTTCAATCGACTGATTGAGGAAATAATGAGGAGGGATAGACAATACTTCTTGCAAATGATGGCACAAAGTGGAGCCAAAATACCTCATGATTTTGACATGTCTCAAATAATGGAAAATCAACCTTTGCAACAAACTCACTCCAACATGGATCAAAGGAGGCCTAATAGTGGAGGAAATGGAGGACCATATATGGTACCTAAAAAACCGGAGGTCCCACATACACATGGTCAAGCATATGATACTCACCTTCGTAGACCATTATGGAAGTCTTATGCAGAAAGATATGCTCAATCACATACTAATGCTAAGGATCAACCACCAAAGAAATTGAATATTCAAAGGCATGCTCAAAATTTGGACACAAGGAAACCCTGTGTCAAATTTGGGGGCAACACATTAGAACATGACATGCCTGTGGAGTATGGTATACATGGAGAAAATAGATATGGTGTTCCTCAACATGAATCTATACCAAGTGGTCCATATACGCAGCATCACTATAGACCTCCTCCATATGAACATGTGTATGATCAATATCATCCATATATGCACCATGCTCCTCCTCCAATTGTTGCCTCAAGCATGGGGTATGGTCCAAGAAGTCGATCTCCACCTAAGAGCAATTTGGAGCAACAAATTAGGGACTTACAAAAGAAAATGGAGGACATAAATACACCAAAGCTAACATACAAAATGAGAGACATATGTCCTTATCCATTTGACAAGAGCATTCCAATGCCACCTTTTCCTACACACTTTGTGACGCCTAAATTTGATAAGTATAGAGGAAAAGGGGATCCTAAGGCACACATAAGATAGTTTTTCACAGCTTGCATTGAGGTAGCAGCAGAAGAGACATATTTGATGAGATTATTCCCATAGAGCCTAGGCGATCAAGCTATGGAATGGTTCTCCCAACTTCCACCTGGAATTAAGTCATGGGGTGACTTAGCAGAGGCATTTATTCAACATTTCTCCTACAACATAGAGACAGACATATCAGTCACTACTTTGTGCAACACCAAGCAAAGGGATGGAGAATCTTTTGCATCATTTTTACAAAGATGGAGAAATCTAGCTAGCAGATGCTCTTATGAAATTCCACAAAAACAAATGGTAGAAATGTTCACACAAAATGTTAACAAAGACATTGGTTATGATTTAAGAAAAGCTTGTTTGTCCACCTTTAAGGACGTCATTGAAAAAGGCTTAGCAATAGAGAAGGTCCTAATTGAACAAGGAGTCATTAAGATATTCAAGGAAAACAAAGATGACTTTAAGGGAAAAGACAAGCCGAGATTTTGGAATAAAAACAAGAACACAGTCAATGATGGTGTTGTTGACGCCAACACAGTGCAACCCAAATTCATTTTTTCTAGATCAAGTTCTACAAACAATCAAGTGAATACTCAAACAAGTTCTAAACCACGAAGGAAGTGCACTCCATTGGGAGAACCACTTGAGTCAGTCTTCAAGAAGCTAGTGGCAAACAAGGTAATCACAGTTCCAGATTTTCCTCCATATGAACCAAAGGTTAAACCAAATTGGTGGAATGATGATGAGTATTGTTAATTTCATAAGAGCAAGGGTCATAAGACAGGAAATTGTCATCGACTGAAGAACATCATACAAGATCTCATTAATAGAGGTGACATTGAGATTGAGGGACACTCATCCAATCAAGAACATGAGATGTTTAAGGAACCATTCCCAAAGCATGACAAGGGAAAAGCCAAAGCCACAGATGACCAAACCAACTATACGAGAGCAACCTATAACTATGATTCAACTATCAATCACATTTTGATGGACAATTACGTCTCTACCATTATCATCAAGGATAAAAACCCTGAGAATTCTACCCGGAGACCCAAGATTGTCCTAAAAGGTGTTGGATCTTCTTCCAAACCTACCTCTGAATGTAATGTCACAACCCGCCGAGGTAAATTCACTTTTCAAGGTGCTCCAGCTAAAAACACTGCTTCCTCATCAACCAAACCTGAGTATGACCTTGTAGAACAGTTAGGGAAGACACCCGTGCTCATCTCCATCCTTGAGCTCTTACGCATATCCCCCGCACATAAAGCTATTCTTGACAAAACCTTGAGAGACACTGCCGTTCCTGCTGATCTGAATGTGGACCAGTTTCAAGACATGGTGGGATACCTTTCCATTCCACACTCCCTTACATTCACAAAAGCCGATGATGCCTCTGTAAGTCAGCCACATAATGCACCACTACACATTGAAGCCTTCATACACAAACATCGAATAAAATGAGTCCTGATAGATGGAGGAGCAGGTCTAAACATTTGTACATTGAGCACTATTAAACAATTGGGATATTCTGATAAAGTTGTGAATTCTACAAATCAAATCACCATTAAGGCATATGATGATGAAGAGCGTTCGTCCAAGGGCACAGTCACCTTACCTCTCAGAGTTGGGCTAGTTACAAAGGATGTGGTTTGTCAAGTCCTAGATCTAGATCTCACTTATAATATATTGCTAGGACATCCTTGGATTCATGAAATGAGGGCAGTCCCATCTACATATCACCAATGCATTAAGTTTCCTCACAATGGAGTAGAGGTAACAGTTAACGATGATCCTAATCTGTTCATATACTACAATAACCTGAGATAAAAAACTGAGACCATCATTCCTAGTAATCGCAAAGCTATTCCTTCTTCGACATACATTGATCTTGAGTCATTAAAACCTTCGACATCAAAACAAGGTGAGCTTAATGGCAAATTTCAGGACAAGGGCATGGGGGAATACACTTTAAATCAGACCATGTACTTACGACAAGTCATGAGTTCCCCAAAAGAATATGGAAGGCCACATCCTAACAAGCAAGTATCCATCATGGTACTCAAATGGGATCCTACTACCTTTCAAAGATGGGGCGAACTGGAAGAGGAAGACTTATACAAAATGTTTTACAAAGACATTGAAGATGACACACAAGATCACATCAGTCTACCATGTGAGAAATATGGCAAAGGCTTCAAGATTCTACAAAAATTCGAGTATGATGGAAAAAGCCCTCTTGGGTTATGAAAGGAAGGCATCATTGAACCTTTACAAACTGAATTGACATTGAAAAAGGAATGCTCGAAGGGACTTGGTTTCTTGACTTCCAAGGTCCACACTCAAAGGACAGAAGAAGCCTTACAAATCAAAGCTGCCAAAATTCAACAAGAGGATCGCTATTCCAGAGATTCCAATGAATGGGAATGGGGTTCAGATAAATTCTCTAGTGACTACAAGCTCACCGAGACATTTAGAGAGCCAGATGAACCCATAGAAGAAGAGGAATTTTATAAAAGATTCAAAGTTGGTCAAGAAACAACCCGTGAGGATTCCATACAGTCCTAGGTTGAAATCGCATAGGATGAGAACACCTGTCCCAGAATGTGCTACTAGTGATGATAATTTGGATTCATTCACGATCAAGACTAATGAGGAGAGTGCCATCAATGACCTCGATAATTACCTTGACATACCCGAATATAACTGCATCTTCACTCTTAACCCCGCTAACTTTGAAGACATTAAAGGCCTTCCCCTTGTTCACCACCAACTCATTGACTGGGATCATGAAGGACCAGCACAATTTGACACATTCCAAAATGATGAAGCTTTTATTGACTATCTTGGCATACGAGATGATCTTCCCCCTGGGGACCATAAAGTGGGATACACTATAGAACTCAATAGCATGGCATATTTTGGTGAGGGTGTCAGACTTTCCAGTCGCAAAAACGTGAAAATAAGAACAAACCAAGGGTCTTATGGAAAAAACCACACTGTGGTGCTGTCTGACCCCAAAAAAGTAAAAAGAAAGGATGTATCTGAGGGCGAAAACCTCTCTGAGGCACCCGAAGATGGAAGGCTCGACATTCTCCCAGCATCATATGAGGAAAAGTCATCCATGTTGGTAGAGGAGACTATCAAAACAAACATTGGTATAGAAGAGGTTCTACACAACATATTCCTAGCTCAATCGTTGACAGAGTCAGAAAGGTCAAAATTCATAAGTTTCTTCAAAGATCGACAAATCAACTTTGCATGGTCATACGCTGATATGCCTGGATTGGATCCGGATTTGGTAATGCATCATTTGACAGTTAAACCGGGGGCAAAACCAGTGAAACAGAAATTAAGAAAGATGCATCCACAGGTGGCATTACTAGTCAAAGCAGAACTTGAGAAATTATTGGATGTCGGATTCATACGCCCAATTGATTATCCTAAATGGATCTCCAGCTTGGTGCTTGTTAGTAAACCAGATTGCAACATCAAAATATGTACAGATTTCAGAGACATCAACAAAGCTTGTCCAAAGGATGACTTCCCATTACCAAATATTGACTTGATTGTTGATCCCACAGCAGGTCATGAAATGTTATCGTTGATGGATGGATTCTCTGGTTATAATCAAATAAAGATCGCACCCAAGGATCAACACAAAACATCATTCACTTGTCCTTGGGGAACTTTCTATTGGAATGTCATGGCCTTTGGGCTAAAAAATGCAGGTGCTACATATCAAAGAGCCATGACTACTATCTTTCATGATCTCATGCACGTAACCGTGGAAGATTATGTCAATGACCTCTTGGGAAAATCAATAGACAGAAATACACATTTGGACTTACTTTCAGTCATCTTTGATCGGTTGGAAAAATACAAAGTAAGATTAAACCCCAAGAAATGTGTTTTTGGAGTAACCTTCGGGAAACTCCTAGGATTCGTTGTATCCAAAAGAGGAATCGAAGCTGATCCAGCAAAAGTCAAGGCCATCTTGGAGATGCAACCAACAAGAAATATCAGTCAACTTCGGTCTTTACAAGGCAGACTCCAGTCCATTAGAAGATTCATAGCGCAACTTGCAGATAAGTGTAATCCTTTTCAGCACTTGCTACATAAAAACATCAAATTCAAATGGGATAATAATTGTCAACAGGCTTTCCAAACACTCAAAGATTATCTTTTGAATCCACCAATTTTGATGCCACCAGTTCCAGATCAACCTCTGTTACTATACATATCAGCTACTCCAACAACATTGGGGGCACTCTTAGCACAACAAATTATTGAGGGTAAAGAAAAAGCAGTATACTATATCAGTCGCACATTGGTGGGATATGAGCTAAACTACACACCAATTGAGCATGTATGTCTCACCGTGGTCTTTTCTTCATAGAAATTATGACATTACATGCTCACTCATAAGACTAAGTTGGTTGCAAGGATAGATCCGTTGAAATACCTTCTCAATAAAGCAACACTTACTGGGCGACTAGACAAATGGGTAATGATCCTGAGTGAATTCGACATCGAGTATGTGGACAGAAAAGCAATAAAAGGACAAGCCATCACAGACCAATTAGCAGATGCTCCCATGCTAGATGATGTTCCTCTAAGTTCATAATTTCTAGATGAATCCATTTTAACAATGTCACATGTGAAGCCATGGCAACTGTACTTAGATGGCTCATACACACAGCATGGGGCAGGAGCTAACATCCTCTTTATAACTCCTCAAGAGGATTTGATACCGAAATCATACCGCTTATCATTTCCTTGCACTAACAATATAGCGGAATATGAGGCATTAACAATTGGATTACGGATTGCAGTTCAGTGGAAGATCCAGGAACTTCGTGTTTTTGGGGACTCTCAACTTGTAATCCATCAAGCAACTGATGATTACCAAACAAAAGATGAAAAATTACTGCCTTACAAACAAATGGTGGATGACCTGAAACAACACTTCACAAAGATAGATTTTGAGCAGATACCAAGAGAGTAGAATCGCACTGTAGATGCCATGGCTACAATTGCTTCATTGATCGATCTACCTCCAAATAAGACCTGCTATGAGTTCTTGGTGGATAACCTTTTGGTTCCTTCATATGAGATCCTTCCTACTGAGATGATATGTGTTGTCAGTACCGAGTCCCAGTTATATGGTTCCATTTTTACATACCTTCATGACAATACCCTACCTCCTGATCTATCAAATAACCAACGTCGCACTTTCATTCACCAATCTTCTCGATACGTCATTTTAGCTGATATCCTATACCGGCAAGGTCTAGATGGCACTCTTCTTAGATGTTTAGAAAGTGATGAAGCTCAGATTGCGTTACGTGAAGTACATGAAGGGATATGTGGTCCACATGCTAGTGGTCCTACCTTAGCCAAGAAACTCATCAGGACTGGATATTACTAGCCCAATATGGAAAATGACTCATATCAGTTTGTTAAGAAATGTAAGCAATGTCAAATTCATGGAGACCTCATACATGCGCCAGCACAAGAACTTCAACCAATTGCGTCTCCTTGACCCTTTTGTCAGTGGGGACTCGATCTCATAGGCAAAATTCACCCTCCTTCTTCCAATGGTCAAATTAATTATCACTGCCACAGAGTATTTCACAAAATGGATTGAAGCCATGCCTCTCACACAAGTCACTAGAAAACAAATTGCTACATTCATCCTCAACTATATCATTTGCCGATACGGTATTCCTGTTTCCATTATCACTGATAACGGACGTCCCTTCAAAAACTAGGATGTTCATGAACTCTGTGACCGCTTCCATATTTCCCATCGTTTCTCCACGCCATATTATCCCCAAGGTAATGGTCAAGCTGAGGTGTCTAATAAGACAATCCTTAAAATCCTAAAAAAGATAGTCGACGATGCTGGCCGTAATTGGCATATCCAACTTAATCCTACACTTTCGGCCTACCACACAAGTGTTCACACACCTACAAGAGCTACACCCTATTCACTTGTCTATGGTGCTGAAGCCATCTTGCCTATTGAGGTCGAGCTACTCTCTTTACGGGTCTCTTTGCAAAACATCATCAGTGATGAAGACTATAGGGTCTCTCACTTACAAGAGCTTGAACTACTGGATGAACGAAGACAAACTGCTTTTAATCATCTCAAGGCTTACCAACAATGAATGAGTCGCAGCTACAATCACAAAGTCAAGCCTCACACATTTGAGGTAGGTGATTTGGTTCTTAGAGCAAACCCCAAAAATTAGCAAGACAGAGAGAAAAAGGGCAAGTTCGAACCAAATTGGCTTGGTCCTTACATCATTACAATAGCATATGGATCTGGGGCATATCAGCTCTCAACTATAGAAGGTGAACCTTTGGAGGATGCTATCAATAGCATGCACCTTCGCAGGATCTACACATAGCTCTTTGGAATATCCTAAATCAAAAATGCAAAAAAATTCAAAAAATTCAAAAATACAAAAAAATTCAAAAAATTCAAAAATACAAAAAAAATGAAAAAATTCAAAAATACAAAAAAACATTGAAAAATTGAAAAAAGTAAAGAGAAATAATTTCGTCCAATGGTGAAAACCACTTTGGTGGCACCCTGGGCAAGTACCATGGTGAAAACTGGGTCACCAGTGCCATGCGTAGAGACATTGCTCCTCCCTCCTTCAGGATTCACTTTCATCCTTTCACTTTGCACACACTCACAACCTATTCATTCATAATAAACATACCCATTCCCATCATGGCTTGTTAGTGATCTACCCAAGATTGGTCAGCCATTCATAATAAACCTCCCTTTTCACCTCCCTTTACATCTATAATAAACCAGATCCTATCTGTGGCTAAGGCAAATCCTACGTCTAGTGATAGGTGTGGAACTGAGAGCATCACATGTTTCGAGGAGTACAATTTCTTCTAGCTTTCTTTAGTCTATCCGCACACAATCCACAATAAAGCAACATTTGCATCACAGATCCGCAATAAAGTTTCATCTTCTCCACAATAAAGTATCAGTTTCATGGATTCAGTCAGTTTTAGATGAGACATAGCAACAACAATGGGTTTTCAACAAATCAAATCTTTCAACAGACTCAGACAACATTATGGTTCAGTGCTATCTATCCTTTTTGTGAAAGTAAACATTGTGACCACAATCAAATAAGACTTATACAAGTGACAAGAGACACTAAACTTGAGGACTACAGTGGATGTTGGTGTCGAGTCTTGGTTTTCTTTTGATTTCATCTTTTTTGGTGACATGTCTTTTAGCTTTTTCGGGATGTCTCTGACTAGAGATTCTATCTCCAGGATATCTTTGACTAGAAAGGCGAGGATGAGCTATCGTCACCTATTTGTATTTGCTATCTATGGATTGTCTCTTAGTAATGCTATGACTTGTCCAAGGATATGAGGACATTGTGAGTCTAGTATGAACTGGGGCATTCCTTGTTTGCGACTGTCTTATCTCCATGCAAATAGGTACAATGATTTTTTGGGTCAAACATATGCCTTGATTGTCATAACCTACTTGCCATAATAAAACTCAATGATGATAACGCACAAGAAGCTCTTTCACTTTCATATCTTCTATCTTTCATCCCCCTTTCTTGATTGACTTCCATCGTCCTTCTTAAGTCCGTGTAGCTTGCTATCACATGATTGAGTATAATGACACACCAAAAACATTTGCATTTCATGTAGTTGCACCTACATTACCACATATAAGCATTTCATACATACATATAGATATCACAATTGGATCACATCCTGCACACAACACATGTTAGCAATCTTACATTTTTTTATCATGTAAATAGTCATTTGCATTATCATATTCATCTGCATTTCATACATTCATATTTGCATCATGCATACACATATAAAACATAAAAGAACAAAAATATTGCATTGCATCATATACATATTTGCATCCATATCATAAGCATCACATAAAAAATACATCATGAAACATCTCATCACATAGGTACACATGCATATAGCTACCGCAAAGATGAATCATCTCATATATATATATAAAGTGTCATGATACAATGATGTCAAAAATCATATGGCTACAATCACCCGAAGGTGTCTACATCATCATACAAAAAATGGTACAATACTGATACATAGGGAGCCCTCTATGGCTATGATGAACTCCCTCCTTCGGAGTCGCCTGGCCTTGACAGAATCTGAGCCCCTAAAGGACCCGCCCCAGGATCATCCCTCATGTCCCCTCTATCTGGTGGTGGTGGAGGAACCATAACCCCACCACTAGATGCCTGTCTCCTTCGGCTCCCTCCCATAGCTATCGCTATCTGCGATGGTATATGGAAGCTCCTTGCCCACTGATCAGCTGGCACTGCACCATAATAGAGATCCCGCCAAAAAATGATCTCCTCCCCTACCCATAGGACGTAGGCATATCCGGCCCTTGTGTCCTTTGCTACCTGCCTACCAGCCCTTAGTGCTGTCTCAGCCTTTATGTAGTGCTAAATGGCCTGATCCCACTCCCACTCAGTATCTCTAGGCCGCCTCCTAAGCCTATCACTCTCTCTCTCTCCAGCTCCTGGATCTCATCTACCTATCCCTGGTAGATCTCCCTCAGCTCTGTCAACTCATCCTCCTTTGCCTCAGCCCCTTGTGGCTCTGCCTGTGGCTCCCCCTGTACGGGTGCCTGCCCCTATGCCTATACCTGTACTGGTACCTGTCCCTGTATCTGTCCCTGTACCTGTCCCTATACCTGCACCTGTCTGGGACCCTGTGCTGCTGGCACCTGTAGCGGTAATCCATCGCGACCCCTCACCACCTGAGCCTGCCTGTCCTCTCCACCCTCCCTCCACGGTGCCACCCTCCTCTCTCCAACTACCCCCCTCCTCCTCCGTCAGCCTCTGCCCCCATTATCTCCATCATCATCCCCATCCCCACCACCATCTCCATCTAATAGCTCTCCTGGATCCGTCAGGCGTGGGAAAGGATGCTCGGCCCAGTATGCTGTGTACTCGGCATCCATGCCGCCATCCTTGATCTCTGGCCACATGTCCCAGGGTAGGGGCATCATCTCTATGAGCTATGTAATAGCCTGATCAAATGATAATAGGGGCCCAAACTGCGCCTGATCTCTGATAGTCCGTGTATACATGCCTGAACCCCGTGACATCCGCTGGATCCTGCCGAACTGCTTGCCCACCCTATCTACTAACTGCCTCTCCAGCACATAGGGTGTCTGCCCAATCAAATACCTGCTCCGGAAGGTGTAGGACAGCTCTACTGTATCATCCTCCCACTGCTCACATCCCAGGTATGGCCTCCATATCACCATATCAATATCATTAATCACCCGCTGCCAGTGCTTTAACCTGCCAATCTGTGGCTGCAAAGTGATCATGTCGTACAAGTGTACAAAACTACGTCCGTGACCTCTACCTCTAAAATGTATTAGTCTCGTCACTGACAGATGCTCATAGGCCCACACCTGTAACAATGTCACCCCGCAGCCCAATCCCACTGACCCATGGTACACAAACTGATGCAGCTCATAATACAGGTGTGCTAGCACACACGGTCCCCAGGCATATCTGGTGTGTTGTGTCACCAGTGTCTCCAATGCACCTCCCTAGCCCACAAACAACCCTTGTGTCACTCTATCAGGACACAGGAACCCACTGATTGCTCCTCCTATCATTGTTGGCAGCGCTAATCATGTAGCTGTCATGGTGTCCCAAGCCATATGCCCTGCCCTCATCTCCAATCCTGGGTCCTGGAACACTCATCTCAGGGCCTCCCTGTCTCCATCTCGATCGTAGGGAATCAACTCCCCATCGATCGATATCCTCAGGATCCTGTATACATCCTCTAGGGTGACTGTCATCTCACCCATTGGTAAATGAAAAGTACAAGTCTCAGAGTGCCACCTCTTCACCAGTGCAGTCAGCAGTACCATGTTCGCTCGAAACTCAGGCACATACAAAATATGTCTCAGACCCATAGCCTCAATAGCTGCTCGGTCCTCAAATATCAGCTCAGGTCGCAACCTCTGAGTCGATGGGAATCTCTCTCGTGACTCCAACATAGGCAAATACTCCTGCAGTCAAGCATATCAATCATGTCAGTCATAGTGACATTCACTGTTCATCACAAAATGCTACTTTTTATCTAAATGCATATGGCTATCTATCCTAGTGACACTCACTGTTTATCACAAAGTGTTACTTTTATCCTAAGTGACATTCACTATTCATCACAAAGTGTTGCTTTTATCCTAGTGGTACTCCCTGTTCATCACAAAGTACTACGTGTTTGCACTCACTGTTCATCACAAAGTGCTGCTCATATCTTAGTACTCCCTATTCATCACAAAGTACTATATCTTGGTACTCACTGTTTATCACAAAGTGCCTTGATCTATCCTATCCTAGGGCCTCTTCTTGAGTGAATCCTCTTGAGTAGTTTCCTAATTGGCAATGTATGTTCTATCACAGAATTGTCAATCCTAGCCCTATTTGTTATCCTAGTCTTCCCTACAGGACCTACTTGAGTGTATCCTCTCAGCAGCTTATCCAATCGATAGCGCATGTTCATCACAGAACTGCCGATTTGACCTAGAAGACAAATTCACATTTTTTCGACACAAATGCGCTTCTTGACATAAATGCGCTTCAAGACTGCATAAACGTGCCTGTTTTACACAGATGCACCTGAAAGACATAGAGGTGCCTATGCTCTGCACAGATGCACCTGGGCGACACAAACGTGCCTTCTTGGCATAAACATGCCTACACATCACAGACGCGGCCGCATTAGGCACAGACGTGTTTTCCATCACAGACGCGCTTGGCACCAACACAGACGTTCCTCGCGAGCATAGACGCGCCTGGCACCAACGTAGACGCGCTTGGACATTTTTGACATTTTTTTGGACCCTATTCTAAGTGCATTTATTACCCTATCTAACATGCATTAATGACAATAATAAATGCAACAAAGTACGAGATGATTTTGTGGTACTTACTGGCTCTCCTACCTCTACTGGCCTCTAGAATCGGCGAATGCGATCGAATCTGTGAACAAAGGCCATCGCTGCTGACTGCTGCTTCTCTATTTTCACTCTGCACTCTGCTCTTGTGGATGTGTGGATGACAATGAGGATGTATTTCCCTCGTGGTCTATCTTATAGACTGCCCTAGCCCTCGTTTCCCAAGTCATTCTTCATTATAACGTGACTCTGTCACTTTATCCGGTCAGTCCATTCTAGCTTTTCTTTCTTATTAAGAGATTGTTTGTGGTCTTTTCAGATATTTTCATCCAATCTCTCAAGGGGGCATATCATTCCCATCTTGGGGCAAATTTGTATCAGTTCATCTTATCTTCTTTGAAACAATGCAATAAGCCGCATTGTCTCAAAGAGGGGCAAAATGTAGACACCTAAAATTGTCATGTCTAATTAAATAAATATTTTATTTATTTAATTATCTTTAGCCTAATTCTTCTATTAATTAAATAAATATTTATTTATTTAATTAATTCATTTATCCTCTTCTAGCCTTATTTCTCATTTAAATAAATACATTTATCTATTTAAATTATCCTTTTCCTAAATTAAATAAATATCTTATTTATTTAATTGATCTCACTTCTTCTATTAATTAAATAAATCTTTATTTATTTAATTAATTCATTAGCCTTTTCTATCCATGACACATGTCATTCAACTCTTAATTCATACACTACCTACCCCTTTCATTATTTTATTATTTCTTTTACCTACCCTCTAATCATAGCCGACCTCCTTTTACACCTCTCAATCTTATCCCTCCATTTCATATTGTGTCTTCTATATAAGGAGATGCCTCCTTCATTATCAAACCCTAATAATTCATCTTAAGGACTTGACTACACTATGATCCTACTTGCAACCACATTCCATTCTTTGTTGAGCTCTTGTGCACATAAAAATCTGAGAGCAATTATATCAAGCAAGATCAATGGAGATAGGAAGAATGGAGATCCAAACCCTATTGGACATGTGATGGTATAATCTTTGTGATTTCGTTTGATTTGTATTGTCTTAGGTAATCTTCATATGTTATGGTGGATCTTTGTTGTTGTTAGGCTAGGGTTTTGTGGTTGAATCTATTTAGCCTTTCAATATCATTATTGTTGTTATCCATTTTCACCATATACATTTTCGCATGCCCAGTGGGACTCTTGTCCCTTTTGTATTTAACATCTTTGTTGCAGATTTTGTGTTTTTGAAGTTGCAGATCTGACATTTTCGACAGCATTTTGATATTCTCGCGTCTGCGTAGTTCCAGATCACATTTTTGATTTTCTGGCACGTCTGTGACATCTAGAATCGCTTCTGTGTTATCGATAGTATTTTATTTTGCAGGTTCCGGAAATCACGTTTGTGTTCTGAAGTCACGTCTGCGGTGTTTTTAGACGCGTCTGTTACCTGAAGTCGCATCTGGGTTCTGAAGCTACGTCTGTGTCTCACAAAACCACGTCTGCATAAGGAATTCGTGTCTGTGTCGAAGGGAATCGCATCTGTGTACACCGATTTCAAATTTTGAGTTACTGATTTAGTTTTGGGGTTTTTGCATTAAAGGTTTCAGATCCGGTTTATTTTGAGCTAACATTTTCAGATCTAGTTAACGAAATTGGTGCATCTTGTCCTGAAAGCAAAATTGTTTGGTTGAAGGCCCCTATTTTCACAAAGTCTTTTGGGTTTAAAATTTTCCTCACTTGTGTGCTTGCAAGAAGGGGTGATTATTTGAAATAATCCAAACTACTAACAATTCTTTGTTGCAGGTCCTTGGCAATGGTTTTGATTTTTATTGTGCGCCTTGTTTTCATAGACTAGCAAACACTTCAATTGGTGCACTAAAATTGAATCATTGTCTTTTGTGTCTTGAGCAATAGGCTCTTTTTGTTTAATTTTTAGAGGGCTTGTCTTCCCGTGTGGTCATTAGGACTACTAGTGAGAAGAGAACAACCCAAGTGGTAGCGAGGAAAACCCACCTCTTCCAAACCACTATAAATAACTGTATTCATGGTGAAAACTATGAATAACGTGTGCTGATTAGTTCATACCGACACTATGTCTCCCCATAAACCCGTTTGATCAAATTTATTTGATCAGTTGTAGGGCATAACCCCTACCGGCTGGGAGCCTTCTATATTTACAGAGCTGAAAGTGTCGTATGTATGGCCACACGAGTGGATGCCCTTACTAGCACCTTTTTGTTTTAGAAGCCCAAAGCCTTCTAGTTGTTGGGGCAAGAGGTCGGACCTCTGGTAGTGGCCTACACACATACGGTTCTTAGTAGAGATACAAAGCTCGCCACGGGGAGTTTTCGTGGGGACTGATGCTTGGCTGACTTGAGAAGTGAGTGCTGAGGGTGGAGCTAGTGAGGTCAAGCATCTAAGTATCCGCTTTGAATAACGTAGCCTCGAGGGTAAAACCCCATGTGGGATCAACAACTATTGTCTTAGCCAACCATAAGAATTGTGCTTGACTTATTTTAAACATTCAAAACATTCAAGACCAAACAGAAAAACATTGTGTCTTTTGTGTCTTCAAGTGTATGAGAAAATCCAATATCACAAGGATCATATGCTCAGGGGGAGCACACACATTTTTGGTAACATTTTTGGATTACAGTTTTGGATACACTTCTAAATTTTCTCATGAGTGTTGCCATCAATGCCAAAGGGGGAGATTGTTGGCATATGCACACTCTAATGAGACATTGAAGGTGATTGAAGGTTTTGTCATTGATGGCAACCTTACAATCCTATGGCATCGGCAAGGCATTACACCGACGTCAACGGATCACACTCTACACCGGCACTTAAACTACTGGCACCGACAGAGAAAGGAAGTATACCGGCACTGAGGCCGATAGGATTTTTGTTATATTATATATTGTTTATTATTTTAAAACTTTTTAAGCCAACTTGATATCATTGTAAAATGACTTATATATATAAGAAGTCATTGTAGGACATTTTGTAATGAGATAGAAAAATTATTAGACAGACCTATTATGCGAAAAATAGGTTAAGGGGTTTATGTAAAGAACAAAGCAGAAATCAGTACTAAATCTGGCATTATAGATGTTATTGTAAAGTAGTACAAGACATTGGATTTGTCTAATCCACATTGTAAGTCAGTGAGACTTCCCATTGAGCAGTGAGCTCTAGGCACTTGTCCTTCTTGCATGTGTAGGCCCCTATTGTAAGTAATATTTTCTTCTTGGCCAGTAAGTGAATATTGTGGGTCACAAATCCCATTGAGGTTTTTCCCACACTGGTTTTCCTCATTAAATCATTGTGTTATGGTGTGATTTTCATGTGGTTTCTTTCATTTCTATTTATTGCATTATTTCTTGCATACCGGTACATTGTTATAATATGTTCTGCATGTTTTAAGTTGAGAAATTCCATTCACTAGTTAGATACTGATTCACCCCCCCTCTCAATATCTGTGGGAATCCTAACAGTCTATAGGTCGAATAAATCTGACGTCTAATAACTTCTTTAGTTCATCTTTGACCATTAGTACTACATGTGGATTCATCTTTCTCAATTTTTGATTGACTGGCTTAGCTCCTAGAGCAATAGATAAATGATGCATGATTAAGTGTGGAACAATCCCGAGCATATCTGCATAGGACCAAGCAAAATTGATTTTCTTTTCTTTGAAAAATTTGATAAACTCTAGTTTTTCTTCATCTGTCAGTGATTCTGCTAGATATATTTTTAGTTATTTCCTCTATACCAATATGGATTGAATGAGTGGGCTTAATCAATATGGGTGATCGCTCCAAATAGTGTTCAGGAATAATGTCAAGTCTCCAATCCTTCGGTGCCTTAAAAAGGTTTTCACCTTTAGATGCATCCTTTATTTTGACTTTTTTGTGATCTAGTTCTGCCATTGACTGGTTTTCAACATTAGATCCTTTATTTCTTTCATTTTGCGACTTAGAGACTTAGCACCCTCCTGATTGCAGATATTGCTATTTTGTTTGCTGGTAGAGTCTATTTCTAGATTGACAGTACATAGGTAATGGATAATAGATTCATCATCTAAAAATATGGGTAAGTCATGGTGTTTAGGGTCATCACAGTCTATGAGATCAGGAAATACGAGTGGAAAAGAGTCATCGGGTGGGTCAAGGTCGGCTACGGTATGTGTCATGATAGAGGAATCATTAAGGTTGTCTAAGACATTGGATAAGTTGATGATATTGTCGATATCTTTGATGGTATCATCTTCCATGTAGACTTGCTTGTAATGTCGCTACTCATTTTCTTTAGCTTGGTAGATATGTTGTGGACCAAATTCAAGCAGTCTAAACTTCGTGCCTTGTTCTTCTTGAGAAAGAGGCTATGAATAGTGATGAATACTAAGAGGGGGGGTGAATTAGTATGCCAAAAATTACTATACTTAAGCACTTTACTATTCTAACAGTAAACCGATAAAGTAACTTATCAAACAAACCGGTTAGCACACATGCAAACCAAATAGAAAATAATGGATTCACCCACAGAAGAAAAAACACCATAACACAAGATATTTTGGCATGGAAACCCAAATGGGAAAAACCACGGTGAGATGAAACTCACAAGTAACTATCTGTAGAATAAAAACCAGACCGGTTAAGGTCATACAATGTTCTTTACCAGAATAGATCCTGTTAGGAATCTCAATCTCTGTTAGGAGATAGGTCCGATTAGAGACTACCTTGCTAGAGGATTTTAGATCCACCGATGTGAACCACCTTGTTAGAGGATTTATAAAAGGCTTTTTGGGCCTACCTAGTTAAGGGCTTCAGACTTGTCGAAGATGTGAGTAATCAACAAGTGAGTGATCTAGCAAATAGCACAGATTGCTTGTTTAGATCCTTGATAGCTCATTCCAAATGCATTCCACCATTACTTCAGTCTCCAACACATTCACACTCTACTTTCTCTTATAGACCTGTACTTCTCTTCTATAATCACAATTACAAAAACTCTTCAACCACCTTAAACGCTAGCAACAACCTAAAACCCTAGACATGATGTCATTATAAAGGAATCTGATTTCATGTTGGTCCAATAGGGTTACAATACAATTTCTTAGGTTCAATGCATCTAGTCATATTCTATAATATGACACAAAAAGCACTGCCAGAGTGTCAGTACAACCAAACAATCGGTGGATGGTAACTTATCACAAAATGCCGGTTTAAGCCAAATACCGGTTGCTAGTTTGACAAAAATGAAGACTGGGATATATGTGTTCTGCCACTTTGATCCTTCATACTGCTTGAGATCCTCAAACCGCTTGGGGTCAACATACCGCTTGAGACAGGTAACCACTTTCTGCAAAACACCGATAGTCTAAAGACTAGCACATGATACCGGTTAGGAACAATTATCGGTTGACCATAATTCATACATTCACAAAGTGATCTCATAACAAAAGTGTGTCCATCAATGACAATCACAACATGAAGCATCAAGAATGCCAACAATCTTCTCCTTTGCGATTGATGGCAACACTTAGGAAAATTTTTGACATCTAAGTGTTTTACAACAAATAATATGCCATAAGAAAAGTTAATCCCCCTAAGCATATACGCTATCCCTTTTGTAGAAAATACAATGTATGCTATTCTTTATCAAAGATAGACATGAAATTATTGTTATGTCTCAGAGACAACTGAGAGGGGGGAGCTGAATCAGTTGTCAACAAAACTTAAACCAAAAACAACTTAACCAATTTTAATTCTTAATACCACTAAACCAAACTTTCATGCTGGTAGACAGTTTATCAGTTAATTATAGTACCAGTAAAGAATAATGCATGAAATAGAAAGATAAAAGCTTCTACAACACATAACACCAAAGTTTGTACACAGAAACCCTGTAAGGGGAAGAACCACGGTGGCAAACCCTACCCATAATCTGATGATACTATTGTAGATAGTATGTGTACAAGATGGGGTCTATGCATACAAAAAGGCCAAGTGCCTAGAGCTCACTACTCAATCACAAATGGGAGTCACACTGACTACAATTGGATGGTTAAATCCAATGATAAATGTACTGCACAAAATAGCATCTTCATATGCTGGATTCAGTACTGATGGAGTTCTGATTGTCTTTCACAAATACCTTCCTTCAATCTTTAGATGATTTCTGCATGTATAGCTCTGCTTATTCTCGCATATCCCTTCTTTTTTCATAATCCACAATCCACACTTCCACTCTTCGATCTTGCAAATAAGATCTTACATATATACCATAACCTAGGACCAATTTTAGTAGATCTGCTCTAAGAAGATTTTACAAGAAAAGTAATTTATAAAACAATATCTGATGCAATAACCGATTCAACATGTCGGCTTAATGTATTTACAACCTAAATAAATTAACTCTAAAATGTGTCGTGCTGATCTAAAATAGATAACTCTGTCGGTGCCTATTCTTGACCTATTTGCCGGTGAAGGCAAATATGCAAACTTGTATGTACTAATGAACAATTCTTCAAGACAAGGTGTTCAAATGATGTCTTCAACATAGCCAAGTGTCCTTCATATCATTCCAAGTGTCTGTGAACAATATAACCTTGCCGGTGAATAGAATATTGCTATAGAGTCTGTCGGTGCCAGTGTCAGGGTTTGCTTGCCAGTGAATGTTGCCAGAGTTGATAAGCTATTGACATCAATGACAAAACCATATCAACATATCCAAAATACCAACAATCTCCCCCTTTGACATTGATGGCAACACAAAATGGAAAAACTATGAAAGTGCCAAAATAGAAATGCCAAATACCAAAAACCAATCAATCTCCTGAAAAGAGATCATAACCAGATAACAATCTTCCCAACTGAACAATTTCTCCCCCTGGGAGTAACATGTGTCATCCTTATGTTTTTCTCCTTGTGTTTTTCCATATTAATCTCTGCCCCTTTGACATCATATGCCAAAGATATACCAAAACCAATTTCAAATACAAAATATCAACTAATATACCAATAGATCAACTTCTCCCCCTAAGAAGTAGCTTCCTCATCAAAGCCGAAATAGAAGTTTTCTTTGTTAAATCTGTCGATTGATGACAAACATCGACTGTCTAATTCTCTACTGGTGGGCGTATGACCCCAAGCTGGTCTCTAAGATATTCAAAAGTCTCCTTAGATAGAGGTTTAGTGAAAATATATGCAATCTACTCTTTAGTATTTACATAAACCAATTTTACTTCTTTTGCTTCAACTTTCTCCCTCTAAAAATTTAGTTTTATAGAAATATGTTTGGTTTTATAATGTAGTACTGGATTCTTAGATATATCAATTGTTGTAGTGTTGTCACAATAGATGATTGTAGGTTCCTTGCATATTACCTTTATATCCTTCAACATTTGTTTAAGCCATATTACATGTGTACAGTTAGTTGCTGCTTTAACATATTCTTATTCAGCTGTTGATAAAGATGTACAACTTTGTTTCTTACTCAACCAAGAAATTAATCGGTTTCCAAGAAAAAATGCTCCTCCAGTGGTGCTTTTTCTATCATCTACATCTCCTGCCCAATTAGCATCTGTATATGCACATAAATAAAAGTTTTGATTTCTAGGATACCATAAGCCAAGATTTTTAGTACCTTGTAAATACCAGAAAATCCTTTTTACTGCTGATTCATGATTTACTCTAGGATTACTTTGAAATCTAGAAATAATACATACTGTATTCATAATATCATGTCTTATTTGTGTCAAATATAATGGACCTCATATCATAGATTTGTATCTTGTCGGATTAACAGGTTCTGATTCATCCTTCAAAGATAATTTATCAGTTGTAGCCATAGGTGTGCTTACCGGTTTAGAGTTTTCTATACCAAATTTCTTTAACAATTCCTTCAAGTATTTAGATTGACTCAAGAATATACCATTTTCAGTTTGTGAAATCTATAATCCTAAGAAGAATTTAACTTCTCCCATCATAGACATTTCAAATTCTTGTTGCATTTTTTTAGAAAAGTCTTTACATAATCCATCTTCTCCTCCAAAGATTATATCATCAACAAAAACTTCTATAACCAAGATATCATCATTTATTATTCTATAATATAAACTACTGTCAACATTACCTTTAGAAAAAGAAATCTTCAAATGATATTTATCCAATCTAGCATACTAAGCTCTTGGAGCTTGCTTCAGTCCATACAAAGCTTTCCTTAACTTACAAACCATATCTTCATTATTTGTCAAAGAAAATCCATCATGTTGTTCAATATAAACTTCTTCTTCAAGAATTCCATTTAGAAATGCACATTTAATATCCATCTGATATACTCTATAGTTCTGGTGTGCTGCAAAAGCCAAGAATAATCTTATAGCCTCAAATCTTGCTACTGGTACAAAGGTTTCATTGTAATCAACTCCTTCTTTCTATGAATATCCCTTACACACTAATCTTGCTTTATTTCTGATTACCTTACCATTTTCATTAAGTTTGTTTCTAAATACCCATTTTGTTCCAATTACATTTTTGTCTTTAGGCTGGGCAACTAATGTCTATGTATCATTTTTCTCTATCTGATCTAATTCTTCTTCCATAGCTTTAATCCAATGTTTATCTTCACATGCCTCATTAATCGATGATGGTTCAATTTGAGAAATAAGACATACCTCTTCATTTGCCAATTTGCCTCTTATCATAACTCCTTTGAATTTGTTACCAATTATCTGATCTTCAAAATGATTTAGTCTTACATACCGAGGTGTCTTCTTTTGTTGTTCCTCAGTTACTATTGAATTTTCCGATGATGTCGGTATACCTGTATCTTCATTCTGTATCGGTGGATTCACTGTAGGTTCATTTACCAGAATCTCTGATGCCAGTTCATAGTCTATATACCTTGAAATTACTCTAAACTATTCATCAATTTTTACATTTCTGCTCTCAACAATTTTCTGCAATCTCTTGTTAAAACATCTATATGCCTTACTCTTAGATGAATAACCAAAAAATATTCCTTCATCACTTCTAGGATCAAATTTACCAATGTACTCATCTCTCCTAATATAGCATTTACTTCCAAATATTCTGAAATACTTAAGAGTGGGAGTAATACCAAACCATAGTTCATGAGGGGTCTTACTGATTTCTCCTTTGATGTGAGCTTTTTTGAATGTGTAGATCGTTGTACTTACTGCCTCTCTCCAATACACGTGGTAGATTTTCTTCTGATAACATATTTCTAGCTGCCTCTAAGATAGTTCTGTTTTTCCTTTCTACAACTCCATTTTGCTGTGGTGTCTGGGGTGCTGATAGTTGTCTTTTGATTCCATTTACTTTGCAGAATGTATTAAATTCTTTAGATGTGAATTCACCTTGATCTAATCTTAAACATTTGATTTTCTTGCCAGTTTCATTTTCTACCATTGCTTTGAATAATTTGAACTTCCAAAATGCTTCTAATTTTTCTTTGAGAAAGGTAACCCAACACATTCTAGAATAGTCATCAATGATTAGCATGAAATATCTATCACCTTATAAGCTTTTAATTCTAGCAGGACCACATAGGTCAGTATGAATTAAATCAAGAGCATTATTGAATTTTTCTGGAATATTTTTAAAAGATTCTCTAACTTGTTTTCCAAATTGACATTCCTTACATACTAGATTGTGTGGTTTAACAATCTTAGGTAAATCTCTAACTGCCTTAGTTGTACTGATTTTTATAATGCAATCAAAATTTACATGACAAAGTCTCTTATGACATAGCCAACTTTCATCAATGTCTGCAATTAAGCATGTCTTTTCATTACTATTCAAATGAAAGATAGTACCTCTAGTCTAATTACCAGTTGCAATTTCCAAGCTGGTTCTATTCATGATTTTGCATTTTCCATTTTTGAACTGTAACTGAAATCCTTTTTCAACTAGTTGTCCAACACTCAGTAGATTATGCTTCAAACCTTCAACATAGTAAACATTGTTAGTATTATGCTTACCATCAAAGGATATTGTACCTTTACCTTTGATTGAACAAGCTTTATCATCTCCAAATCTTACTAGACCTCCATTATATTCTTGAAATGATAAGAAATTAATCTTATCTCCAGTCAGGTGATGTGAACATACTGAATCAATTATCCATTCATCCTTAACTACCACTTTAGCTATCAGAGCATGTTCTACTGGTTGAGCAGTAGGTGCCAGTTTATCTTCTATTAATGCAACAAAGACCCATCCATTGTCTGTCGTATCCTCATCAGAATCATTAGTCACTCCTTCATCAGCAAGATGACAAGATTTATCTTTATTTTTCTTAAATCTATATCTTTGATATTTAGAGTTAGGCTTATATGTTCTATTAGGATTCCCACAAATACTGAGAGGGGGGGTTGAATCAGTATCTAACCGGTTATAAGATTTTCTTAACTTAAAACATGTAAAGCATATCAATATTGTATACTGACAAATCAGAAATAAAGCAATGAACATGGATAACAACAACCACATGAAAAACACACCATAACATAGGAGTTTAATGAGGAAACCCGGTGTGGGAGAAACCTCGGTGGGATTTGTGACCCACAATATTCACTTACTGGCCAATAAGAGAATATTACTTATAATAGAGGCCTGCACATGCAGGAAGGCCAAGTGCCTAGAGCTCACTACTCAAATGGAAGTCTCACTGACTTACAAAAAGGATTATATAAATCCAATGTCTTGTACTGCTTCAGAATAGCATCTACAATGTCAAATCCAATACCGATTTATAGCTTTGCTTCATACATAAACCTTTAACCTATATTTCGCATGATAGGTCTGCCTCATACTATCCTATCTCTCATTTTTAAAATGTTCTACAATGATCTCCCTTATATAAGAGTCATTTTACAATTTGCCTTAGCCGACTTACAATGATTTTACAATAATAAAAAAAATATAATATAATCAAAATTCATGTCGGCTTCAGTGCCGGTATGCTTCCTTTCACTACTGGTGCCGATGGTCTGTATGCCAGCATAGAGTTTGTCTTTGCTGGTGCCGGTGAATTGTCTTGTCGGTGTCTTAGGATTGCAAGGTTGCCATCAATGAAAAAACCTTCAATCACCTTCAATGTCTCATTGGAGTGTGCATTTGCTAACAATCTCCCCCTTTGGCATTGATGGCAACATTCATAGCACTACTCCCCCTTTTGCATCAATGACAAAGGTTGTCAAGATGTTAAGAGTGAAGTAACCTATTTCAACTTTGTAACCGGTTGGTTACAATCTGAAAAAGTTCCGCCAAAACTAGGTTCAGACTTTCCATGAAAATTTTACTATCTTTTATTGCAGCCTCTGTCCTCTGTATTGTATTGGTGAGGTGTTGCATTTGCTCTGCCAGTATTTTATATCCTTGAATCAGGCCATCAGATACTTCTTTCCTTAAGGATGCTAGGTAGTCCAATTTTGGACTTAGTCTCCATTTGAGTTCCTCAGCCTTTTCCTTTATTCGTTCCTTTTTTGTTTCAAGTTTTTGCAATTCTTTCTCAAAACCTGTTATCCTCTACTCAAAAACTGATAATGAATCAGATGAATTAATGAAATTGTCAGCTTCTTTATTGGGGGTCTCACTGCTTGTTGTTTCTGTCTCGTTCTTCTTGGAGACAATGTAGGTACTGATGAAGGCTGTCTTTTCCTCACAACTCTTTTGAATTCAATAGGCATATCACTCTCTGAAGAAGTTCCTACCGGTGATAAGTGAGTTTCAAGCTGTAATACTTCTAACTCATCTTCCTTGATTCCGTTTTGCTTAAGTACATCTTCTTTTATAGCTTTAGCCTGTCTTGTTCCTTTTCTAATTGTTGCTTCAATTTTCTTGATTCTCTTTTGTGATTGGATTTGATTTTCAATGGTTTCAGCACTACTAAATACCTTATCCTTAGGTTCTTTGGGTGCTTCCAGAAGGGCTTTTGCATATGTTTCAATTATGTGGTCATCTATTTCATAACCCATTTTAGTAACCCAAATTGTTCTTGGGATCACTGCTTCCATCCAAATCTCATCTTTCTTAATTATGAAGCATATGTCATCTTTATATTTGTTAACAATTGCTTGGGATAATCTAATTTTGGTCTTCATCCAGGCCTTTAATGCCTGAAAGTATTCATCTATGTTCTTTTCTCTGTTTTCTCCCATGTTGTTAAGTAAGTCAGATAGCTGTTTTCCTACCGCTATGTCAAAGCAAAGATTCTTATTACCAATATCGAGAACCTGTTTGACTGTATGCAACATTAAACAGACAAGTAGATTTCCAAACTTAAATGTTCCCTTTTTGTCATTCTTAATCTTTCCTAGATTATCAACTGGTTCATCCTTTAGACATTCACATATGTCTATTTTCACATTATCATTAATCATATCATAGGCACTCTTTATGCATAAGCTAGAAACTGAGTTTAATCTATTAGCATGTGTTGTTTTGTATCCTAGAATCATACTTATGAATCTGATGTTGATATATTTCACATCATTTACCCTTTAGGATCTCTTGTCGAATGTTGCTCCTATCAGTTTCATCAAAAGATCATTTCAGACCTTCTTTGCCTTGTCAGGTGATGGGGCTGGTGTTGAGATAGACTAGCCTAGTCTATGCTCTTGGATCCTTCCCTTGGATCACCTGGTGTTCTCTTCACACCCTAGGGTCTCTAGGACTTCCCTTGCTTGAGGAATCCCCTAACCTTGCCCAATCTACCCACCAATGAGTTGCAATGCTGCTCCTAAGGTCTCACCTACTCATGAGACTCAAAATCCATTACTATGGCTAATAAGGGCTTGGCTTGTCCTACAGCTTCCTAGGTCCTAGCAAGGTTAGGACAGGTCTTAAACCATGTTTTACATCCATCCATGTGCCCCCAAGAAGTTTCAACCTTCATCCCTCCTACTGATTCCACCATTTTGCTCATTTCCTACAAAATAGGGGTACAAGGAAGAGCCCCTATTAGGCCTCCAATCCGGACTTTTAGGGCTCTCTCTTGAAAATTATGCACAACCTACCAAAACTCCCAAAATGGACTACCATTCATTTGGCAAGGTCTCAAGGATTTCTCTAGTTTTGGGCCTCCAAGTGGTCATATAGTGCCTTGGGCGAATTTTGGGGTTTTTAAAGGTTCTGTGAGGGTTTTATGGTCTGCTTGGGTCACAGTGTATGTTTTGTGTTTTAGCCACCTTGTTTGGATTGGTGGAGGGTCCTCCTTCACACTAGTGGTGCTTCACACACTCCTCTACACCTCCTCCAAAGGGTGCACTCTCCTCTGACCAACCTTGCTCTCTCGAACCTCTGCACCATCAACCATTCCTAACCGAGCATTGTCCAGTCTCGCCTAGGAGTGGCTAAATGGTTAGCTTCCATGCATCTTCAAGGGCCCTGCTTGCATTGCATTATAGTACAAGGTCTTCACTTCCATTCCCCATGGTTTCATGGCGGCTCCACGATGGAGAATGGAATGCTAACCCATTAGTGCAAAACTATCCCAAAACTGGGCAGTGACAATGTATTTTACAAACTATTTACAAAAGGACTTAAACTTGCACCACACACACTATCTAATTGCTCAAAAATGAAAGATCAAACACTACACAAAACACTCTACATAGTTTGGTTATGAAATCAACCCATTAACATACTTGGCTGCTTCATTCAAACTGATTGGTAACCAAATTAGCAGTCACAGTCAAGACTTCCTTTCTTGGGCCGTACAATAATGATTAACCAACCCATATTTTAGGGTTTGAAACATTAAATAATGTCCATACCTCAGTTGGTGTGCCACATTTAGAGCTTTCCACGCTCAGCAAGGGGTTTTGACCTTTTGGGTGGAAAAGTTGCTTGGCAACTTTTAAAAGTTGTCATGCAACTTTTGCATTTTTTTGCAACTTTGCCATACTTGCTTTTCATGACTCCTAGGCCTATTTTGGGCTATCCTAAGGACATCAACGTGTGAATAAGGCCTAACACACATTCAGGGCACACTCAACCTCTCCTGCACAAGAAATCATGACAAAAATACTCAGGACCTAAAATTAGGACCTAGTCAAGAACAAATGAGCTCATGGCTCTTATTACATATACAATGGCTTCAAAAGAAGAATATCACCAACAAAAAAAAGAAGGAGGAAGAGCTTGGAAGGGTGTCCCTGCACCATACTCCCCCTCTACACACAACTAAGAAATAGAAGAAGAGATGAGAGTCGGGTCTATGCCAAGTGTCTTGAACCTGCTCTCCTCAACCCAAGTAGCTTCAGACTCAGGCTGACCTGCCCACTTCACCAAGTGCTCCATGTAGACCTAGTATCTGGTGGACTTCTTTACTCTAGATTCCAAGATCTCCTCTTCTATAGGCTTCCTCACCTGTGGTAAGACATTAACATCTAGGTCCTGCAACACCTTGGCTTAGTTCTCCTTTTGCCCTGCTATTTAACCCTTGTACATGATCAGGTCAGCAACATTAAAAACTGGTGATATAGCTAAATCTGAAGGTAGGTCAACCTTGTAAGCATTCTCCCCATACTTTGATAGAATTCTACAAGGTCCTAACCTCTTCATTTACAGTTTAGTAGGCTTGCCGCTTTGCATCCTAGCCTTGCTTAGATGGACCATCACATAGTCACCCACCTTGAATTGAACCTCTCTCCTTTTGTCATCCACTTTGGCTTTTAGTTTTTGAGTAGACTCTAGGATGGCTCTCTTGACCTGTTCTTGGACCTCCTTAATGGTTTGTGTGAAGTCCTCTGCTTGCCCACTCTTCATTTCCAAAGTACCAAGGTCTCTCAACTCACATACTCCCCTTGGATGTCTGCCATACACAACCTCAAAAGGACTCCTTCCAGTGGTCCTATTAACACTATCATTATAGGCATACTCTGCTTGTGGAATGATTAGATCCCATGTCTGCCCATACTCCTTGGTTAGACACCTTAACAAGTTGCCTAACACCCCATTGATGACTTCAGTTTGACCATCTGTCTGTGGATGGTAAGCTGAACTAAATGAAAAGTTGGTTCCTAGCCTCTTCCATAAAGTTTGCAAAAAATGACCCATGAACTTGTTGTCCCTATCTGAAACAATGCTTAGTGGGAGTCCATGAATCCTAACAATCTCCTTAAAGAAGAGATGTGCAACATAGCTAGCATCATGTGTAGTCTTACATGGAATGAAATGGCTCATCTTAGAAAACCTATCTACTACCACATAGATGCTATCCATACCTATCTTTGTCTTGGGAAGTCCTACTACAAAATCCATACTCACACATTCCCAAGGCCTATTAGGAACTAACAATGGCTGATAGAGTCCTACATTACTAGACCCTTCTTTATCTCTTTGACACATAGCACACTGCTCCACATACCTTTTTACATCTCTTGGCAACCTCAGCCAATAGTAGAACCTCTGCACTAGATCTAGGGTCTTATTGATCCCAAAATGTCCACTCAAGATGCCATTGTGTTTCTCTTGTATGAGATTTTCTCTCATGGATCCTCTAGGTACACATAGCTGATTACCTTTGAATAAGAGACCACTCTGAAGAGTGTATTCTGCATACTCACCATGGAAATGGTTCTCAAACTCTTTGCACACCTTGTAGGCTATTGAGAAGTCTTCATCTTCTTCATAGAGTTCTTTGAAACTCTATCCCTATGCTCTGTAGTTGTAGCTCTTGAACAGTCAACAACTTTCGACTCAAAGCATCTACCACTTTGTTAAGCTACCCCTTCTTATGTTTGATGGTGAAGGTGAAGGATTGGAGATACTCCATCCATTTCAAATGTCTATTTCTAAGCTTCTCTTGAGTGTTGATGTAACTCAAGGTTTGGTTGTTGGTGAACACCACAAATTCCTTTGGGAGTAGGTAATGCCTTCATTTTTTTAGACACTAAACCAATGCATATAGCTCAAGGTCATATGCTAAGTACTTCTTCTTTGCTTCATTAACCTTCTCACTGAAAAATGCCACAGGTCTTCCCTCTTGACTCAATACACCCCCTACTACAATTCCACTTGCATCGCATTCCAATGTGAAAAGCTTATTAAAGATAGGTAAAAGAAGGATAGGTTCTGTTGCTACCTCTTGCTTCAATAGTTGGAATGTTTTATCAGCTTGTTCAATCCACTTGAACTTGGTTTTAAGACCTCCCTTTATGTTGTCAAGTACTGGTGCACATATTCCACTGAAGTTCCTCACAAACTTCCTATAGAATTGGGCTAGACCATGGAAACTCCTTACCTCAGTCCCTATTTTAGGAGTAGGCCAATCCAAGATAGCCTCCACTTTGCTTGGATCCATCTTCAAGGTTCCCTTAGACACCACAAATCCTAAGTATACTAGCTCTTTCTTCAAGAAGTCACACTTCTCAAGGTTGATAGATAACTTCTCCTCATGCAACCTTTCTAGAACTAACCTCAAATGCTCAAGATGCTCCTCTTTGGTTTTGCTATAGATGAGTATGTCATCTAGGTACACCACCACAAATCTGCCTATGAAGTCCTTCAACACTTCATTCATCAACCTCATGAAGGTTCTCAGAGCATTAGTAAGCCCAAATGGCATCACAAGCCATTCATACAACCCCTCTGTGGTCTTAAAAGAATTCTTCCACTCATCTCCTTCCTTAATCCTAATCTGATGATAACCACTCTTAAGGTTCAATTTGGTGAAGTACATAGCACCCCCTAAATAGTCCATTAGATCCTCTATTCTAGGGATAGGAAATCTATAGCTTATGGTGATCCTATTGATTGCCCTTGAGTCAGTACATAGTCTCCACTTACCTCCTTTTTTGGATGCTAGCACTATCGGAACTGCACATGGGCTGATGCTCTTCTTAACTAGTCCTTGGTCCAATAACTCCTGCACTTGCCTTGCCATTCCTTATTCTGATCAGGTGTGAGCTTATATGCTACCTTGTTAGGCAAGGATGCACCAGGGACAAAGTCTATTTGATGGCTGATAGACCTCCTAGGTGGGAGAGTTGCAGGTGCTCCATCACTTACTATATCCTCATACTCTTGCAACATCTATTTTCCCGCCTTAGGTACCTCTGTCTGCAACTTACCCTCCTCCTCCTTAGGCTCCACAAAAATGGCACATCCCACTGTCTCATCCTCATGCAGCAAGTGTAAGAACTCTTTACCAGTGTTGAGTAAGACACTAGGTGTTCTTGAGGTCCCTTCATCATCCTCTGTTAAGGACTGAATCTTGAAAGTTTTGTCATCCTTCTTGAAGGAAATGGAGTTCTCCCCTCCATCATAGATCATCTTTCTATCAAATTTCCAGGGTCTTCCTAGTAGCAGATGACAAGTATCCATGGGTAACACATCACAAAGGATCTTATCCTTATATCCTCCAATAGCAAACTCTACCCAAGTCTGTTCATTGACAAGCACACTTTGTCCTTTGTTCAACCAAGTCACCTTGTAAGGGCTAGTGTGGGGTATTCTTGTGAGTTTCAACTTCCTAACTGCCTCTTCTAATATGGTGTTGTTAGTTGAGCCTAAATCAACTATCACCTTGCACACTTTACCAAGAACTTTTCATCTCACCCTAAACAATGCTCTCCTATGTTTGGGTTCCTCCTTAACCGGCTGTCTGATCAAAATCCTATTGAACATCAAATTCTCACCAATTTCTGATTCAATTTGGTCCACATTCGGTGTCTTTTTGCTGGATGAGTCTTCATGGGCATAAGCAACCCTCTTTCCACTGTTTGATGAGGTAGGCTTGTCAGGGCATCTATAAGCCGGGTGTCCTAATTGTCCACAGTTGTAGCATTTCATGGTTGCAAAGTAGGAAATACCCCTACTGGTACCTCTACCCCTATTTGAACCACCTTCTGCACCTCTTCCTCTAGAATGTCCTCCTTTGAGATTGGTGTCACTATTGTGCTCGGTCAACTTGGACTCTCCTTGATTTCTTTGGTCATTTGCCTTGCTTTGGGAACCACCTCGGTGGCTCATTTGGTCTCTACCTCTACCTCTACCCCTCTTATTGGAGTCTCCCTTCCTTTTATTCCTCTCTTCTACCTTGGTAACAAGCTGATGACACTTCTGGACAGTGGTAGGAGTCCATAGGCTTATCTCCTCTTGAATATTCCACTTTAGGCAGCTTAGATACCTAGCCACTTTGATGGTTTCTTCTTCTTCAATTTTGAACCTAAGACATAGCTTTTGAAACTCCTTTGTGTAGAAGGCCACATCAAGATCCTTCTGCTTCAATCCTTGTCTCTTCTTATGAAGTTGGACTTCATAATCCTCTGGCAATTAGTTCTCTTTGATCTTACCCACCATAGCTTTCCAATTTGCAATAGGTAGCTTCCTACTTGCAGGTATTTCCACCATGTCAAAGCTGCTCCCCTTAGTCTTTATTTAGCAACCTTAACCTTTTGGGCTTCTATCACATCCTCCCACTCAAAGTGGTTTTCCATACCCTCAATCCATTTCATGATAGTGTCAATGTCCATCCTTCCACTAAAAAGTGGCAATCCTTGAAAAGATTTAGGATTCAAAGCCTTAATGGCCATCACAAAAGGTTCTTCATTGATCAAGGGGTCTGGTTCAGGTATAATGTCATCTATGTCAATAGTTGTCTTTCCTTTATCCTTGGTGTCTTCACCCCATAGTCCATGTGCTCTCTGATCAACCACCTCTTGTAGCTTATCCCGTATCTCACTCATAGCTTCCTCAAGGAGTCTGTTCTTCTCCCTATCCTCTTCTACCTCTCTAGCTAGCTCTGCATTAGTGACCATCTTGTTCTCCCCTACTGATTCACTAGAAGAAAGAGACATGCATGGTCCACCAAAATCTTTAACTTGCCCTAATACCAATCTGATGGGGTTGGTGTTGGGATAGACTAGCCTAGTCTATGCTCTTGGATCCTTCCCTTGGATCACCTGGTGTTCTCTTCACACCCTAGGGTCTCTAGGACTTCCCTTGCTTGAGGAATCCCCTAAAATTGCTCAATCTACCCACCAATGAGTTGCAATGCTGCTCCTAAGGTCTCACCTACTCATGAGACTCAAAACCCATTACTATGGCTAATAAGGGCTTGGCTTGTCCTACTGCTTCCTAGGTCCTAGTAAGGTTAGGATAGGTCTTAAACCATGTTTTACATCCATCCATGTGCCCCCAAGAATTTTCAACCTTCATCCCTCCTACCGATTCCACCATTTTGCTCATTTCCTACAAAATAGGGCTACAAGGAAGAGCCCCTATTAGGCCTCCAATATGCACTTTTAGGGATCTCTCTTGCAAATGATGCACAAACTACCCAAACTCCCAAAATGGACTACCATTCATTTGGCAAGGTCTCAAGGATTTCTCTAGTTTTGGGCCTCCAAGTGGTCGTACAGTGCCTTGGGCGAATTTTGGGGTTTTTCAGGGTTTTGTGAGGGTTTAATGGTCTGCCTGGGTCACAGTGTATGTTTTATGTTTTATCCACCTTATTTGGATTGGTGGAGGCTCCTCCTTTACACCAGTGGTGCTTCACACACTCCTCTACACCTCCTCCAAAGGGTACACTCTCCTCTGACCAACCTTGCTCTCTCGGACCTCTGCACCATCAACAATTCCTAACCGGGCATTGTCTAGTCTCACCTAGGAGTGGCTAAATGGTTGGCTTCCATGCATCTTCAAGGGCCCTGCTTGCATTGCATTATAGTATAAGATCTTCACTTCCATTCCCCATGGTTTCATGGTGGCTCCATGATGGAGAATGGAATGCTAACCCATTAGTGCAAAACTATCCCAAAACTGGGCAGTGACAATGTATTTTACAAACTATTTACAAAAGGACTTAAACCTGCACCACACACACTATCTAATTGCTCAAAAATGAAAGATAAAACACTACACAAAACACTCTACACAGTTTGGTTATGAAATCAACCCATTAACATGCTTGGTTGCTTCATTCAAACTGACTGGTAACCAAATTAGCATTCACAGTCAAGACTTCCTTTCTTGGGCCATACAATAATGATTAACCAACCCATATTTTAGGGTTTGAAACATTAAATAATGTCCATACCTCAGTCAGTGTTCCACATTTAGGGCTTTCCACGCTAAACAAGGGGTTTTGACCTTTTGGGTGGAAAAATTGCTTGGCAACTTTTAAAAGTTGTCATGTAGCTTTTGCATCTTTTGAGCAACTTTGCCATAGTTTCTTTTCATGACCCCTAGGCCTATTTTGGGCTATCCTAAGGACATCAACATGCCAATAAGGCCTAACACACATCTAAGGCACACTCAACCTCTCCTGCACAAGAAATCACAACAAAAACACTAAGGACCTAAAACTAAGACCTAGTCAAGAACAAATGAGCTCATGGCTCTTATTACATATACAATGGCTTCAAAAGAAGAATAACACCAAAAAAACAAAGGAGGAAGAGATTGGAAGGGTTCTCTTGCACCATCAAGTCTGTTACTAGTGGAAGGTAACCCTATTATAGCTTTTATTGCTTCCTTAGTGATTTTGTGGATTGAATCTAGCCAGAAAAATTCACCATGTACCCTACTTAACACAATCCTTATCACTTCCTTAGGAAAATCAAGAATACTGAGAATGTTGGTAAAACCTAGGGTTTCCACTATCTTGTGTTCAGGTTTGACATTGTCGGATTCATCACAAATTATATTCTTATACATATCCTTTAATTCCTCATTGCCTAGTTCTTCTAAGTGACAATGAATGTATAACCTAGGATCTTCTACAAAAACTACTCCTTTAGGAATTTGAGAAAATGCACCAACACTATAATCTTTCTTAGCTATCTCAGGAATTAGCTCAAATACGGGTCTAGGGTGCTTGATTACTTCGACTATAGTAGGGTTTCTATGAATTCAGGTGCAGAAGAAGCCATGGATATAAATACCTTTTATCTGCCTTAGGAATGATTGCTTGCTGAAATTCTTCACTTCTTTGCTCGAAATGCCTTTGCTCAGAAATTCTTTTTTGTGCTCTTTGAAGGTTTGAATGCTTGGTGAAGTAAAATGGAGCCAAAAACACTGATTTATAATGTTGATTTTGCCAACTACCATATTTAATGCCTATCGGTTAAGTAATGACTTAACATATCTGCCGGTGTAGAAGTAATTTCAACTTCTAACCATCAGCCGAGGGAATAATAGCATATTTTCATTTAGTTGCTAAACCCCCAAAGGATTTTCCTTTAGTTAGATGAGGAGTCTCCTGCCGGTGCAATGTTACTCTATTCTGCCAGTGGAGGAACATTCCCATGAACATTTAGATCTATTTTTCTGATCCATTGTTTTGAGAAATATTGCTTTACCTCTTCCAATTTTCTTTACCTTTTAAACTCAGACCTTTATTGTTTACCAGTGATGTCTTACTTCTACAAAATTTTGCAATATGTCCAATCTTGTTACAAGAATAACAGGTCACATTATTCTTTTCAATAACTTTCCCATATCTTATACTGGTGTGTGTCCTGCATTGATTAGATAGATGTCCAAATATTCCACAAACATAACATCTTACATTCATTCTATAGTTTTCTGAATTATGACCAACTTTGATGCATTTTGAACATTGACCGGTGGGTGGATTGGTATTTTGATAATTTCTAGATCTACATTTATTTTCTCTATGACCATACTTGTTACAGTTAAAGCATTTGCCATTGAATTTATAAGCATTAGGTTGTCTTACCGGTTTGTTGTGATCATGTTGTTGTGCAGTACCAGAACTTTCACCAACTTCAAAGCCAAGGCCATTTGTATCACCATTTGGTTTCTGATTCTTCAACATCTCATCCAGTTCTTTTGTTCTTTTCTTGAGTTTTTATTTATGTTGAATTGTAGCAGCCAGTTCTCCTTCCAAGATACCTTTCTATCTCATGAGTTCATTAGAGTTATTCTATGCATGCATCAAATCTATCTTCAACATATCATTCTCATAACTGAGTCTTGTATTTTCATTTGTAGCATCATTCAGTGTTCTAGTTAGATCTTCTTCATTCTTCTTTCTATCTTCAATTTCCTTACAAAATCTCATAGTTATATCCTGCATCTCATTCTTTGTTTTCATGTTCTCTTGTTTCAGTTTATTCATTAGATCACTAAGAGTTTTTTTCTCATCATTCTCACTTTGCATCTTTCCATAGAGTTCTCTTCTCTTGTTTCTTGCAATGGTAAGATTATCTTGAAGTGCTTGAATAATATCCTGTGCAACTCTTAGATCATCTTCAAGTTTGATATTCTTCAACTTTTCTGCATCATAGTCTGAGAGAGCTCCTTCTAATTGCCTCATCAAGTTTTCCATATGTACCAATGTCAAGATCTTCCTCGAGTTGTTAAGCTTCTAAAAATAGAGGACCAGGCTCTGATACCAATTGTTAGGATTCCTACAGATACTCAGAGGGGGGGTTGAATCAGTATCTAACCGGTTATAAGATTTTCTAAACTTAAAACATGTAAAGCATATCAATATTGTATACCAGCAAATCAGAAATAAAGCAATGAATAAAGATAACAACAACCACATGAAAAACACACCATAGCATAGGATTTTAATGAGGAAACCTGGTGTGAGAAAAACCTCAGTGGGATTTGTGACCCACAATATTCACTTATTGGCCAATAAGAGAATATTACTTACAATAGGGGGCCTACACATGCAGGAAGGCCAAGTGCCTAGAGCTCACTGCTCAAATGGAAGTCTCACCGAATTACAAAAGGGATTATATAAATCCAATGTCTTGTACTACTTCAGAATAGCATCTACAATGCCAGATCCAGTACCGGTTTATAGCTCTACTTCATACATAGACCTTTAACCTATATTTTGCATGATAGGTCTGCCTCATACTATCCTATCTCTACTTTTTAGAATGTTCTACAATGATCTCCCTTATATAAGAGTCATTTTACAATTTGCCTTAGTTGGCTTACAATGATTTTACAATAATAAACAAAATATAATATAATCAAAATTCATGTCGGCTTCAGTGGTGGTATGCTTCCTTTCATTGTCGATGCTGGTGGTGTATATGTTGGTGTAGAGTTTGTCTTTGCTGGTGCCAGTGAATTGTCTTGTTAGTGTCTTAGGATTGCAAGGTTGCCATCAATGACAAAACCTTCAATCACCTTCAATGCCTCATTGAAGTGTGCATTTGCCAACATGTTCTTCTTGCTTCTTCTCTTAAGCTTGCATGTATTTCAAGACATCTTGAAGCCATATGACTAATCTTATTATAGTTCAAACATTTAAAGGGTGCTTTACCTTTATACTTACTTCCAACTGGACCTTTAGGCATTTTCCTTGCAAATAGTGCTTCAAGTTATTCAAGCTCTTCATTTTCTCTCCTACTTTCTTCAAGTTCTCTTGCATAAAAGGCTTTCCAATCTGATTTGTCAAATGATGGTGCAGATGAAGTTGATGCTTTAAAAGCTAGATCTGTCTTTATAGTAGCAACAAGACCAAATTCCTCAATTTCAAAAGCTGAAAGTTTTCCAATCAATGTATCCCTATTTATTGATGCATTAGGCATTGTTCTTAGTTCATTTATAGTAGTAACTTTCATTTTGTATGCCAGTGGAAATCCTCTTAAAACTTTTGAAACAATTTCACTCTCACTTAAGGTTCCTCCATAATATTTAATACCCAAAACAATTTCATTGACTCTTTCCATAAAAGCAGTAATCCTTTCATCTTCTTCCATTTTCAGATTTTCATACCTGACTCGGAAGCTTTCAAGTTTTGCAATTTTGACTGTGGAATCTCCTTCATATAGTGTTTCCAAATGGTTCCAAATATCTTTAGCAGTAGACCTATCTGATAATCCCATAATTTGCTGATCTGATAATGCGCTCAAAAGTGCTTCTCTTGCCTTGCAATCATTTTCTTCATCTTTAGCCAAGGTAGGTGGAGTAGGTTGACCTTAAATAGCAATAGTATATCCATTTAATGTAACATCCCAAATATCTTTTCCAATACAATTTAGATGAGTTTCCATCCTGATCTTCCATATTCCATAGTTGTTTCCATCAAGCTTAGGACTATCCTTCCTGAAATAGTTAGTTGCCATTTGATCTCCTCAAGTTGTTAAACTTCTGCAAAAAGAACACTCAGCTTTGATACCAATTGTTAGGTCCCAGAGACAACTGAGAGGGGGGGGGGGGTGAATCAGTTGTCAACAAAACTTAAACCAAAAACAACTTAACTAATTTTAATGCTTAATACCGATAAACCAAACTTTCATGCTGGTAGATAGTTTATCAATTAATTTCAGTACCGGTAAAGAATAATGCATGAAACAAAAACATAAAAGCATCCACAACACATAACACCAAAGTTTGTACGTGGAAACCCTGTAAGGGGAAAAACCATGGTGGGAAACCTTACCCACAATCAGACGATACTACTGCAGATAGTATGTGTACAAAATGGGGTTTGCACATGTAGAAAGGCCAAGTGCCTAAATCTCATTGCTCAATCACAAATGGGAGTCACACTTAATACAATTGGATGGTTAAATCGAATGATAAATGTACTACACAAAATAATATCTCCATATGCTGGATTCAGCAACGGTGGAGTTCTGATTGTCTTTCACAAATACCTTCCTTCAATCTTTAGATGATGTCTGCGAGTATAGCTCTACTTTTTCTCACATATCCCTTCTTTTTTTTGCAATCCACAATCCACACTTCCACTCTTCGATCTTTCAAATAAAATCTTACATATATACCATAACCTAGGACCAATTTTAGTAGGTCGGCTGAAGATTTTACAATAAAAGTAATTTATAAAACAATATCTGATGCAATAAACAATTCAACATGTCATCTTAATGCATTTACAACATAATTAAATTAACTCCAAAATGTGTCGTGTTGATCTAAAATAGATAAGTCTACCAGTGCCTATTTTGGACCTATTTGCCGGTGAAGCCAAATATGCAGACTTGTATGTACCAATGAACAATTCTTCAAGACAAGGTGTTCAAACGATGTCTTCAACAGAACCAAGTGTCCTTCATATCATTCCAAGTGCTTGTGAACAATATAACCTTGCCAGTTAATAGAATATTGCTGTAGTGTCTGCTGGTGTCGATGTCAGGGTTTGCCTGTCGGTGAATTTTGCCAGAGTTGATAAGTTGTTGACATCAATGACAAAACCATATGAACATATCCAAATTACCAACAAGTATGTGTCAAAACATCAAAATTTATATACTTCTCCCCCTTTTGCAACAATGACAAAGACACTACAGACGAACCCTTGTTCCATTAGTATTAAAATAATAAATGTTTATGACAATAATGAGTAAGATTTGTCAAAAATTGATTTAAAGTCCTACAAAATTTGCTTCATAGATAAGGACCATGACTCAAGTAGGGAGGTAGCCACCTCTTTCTCTATCTGCATCTAGGAGACCTGTTCTTCCATGGCATCTATCGTGCTCATTTCGTGAGTGATTGTTAGGGTATCAAGATTTAGATAGCATTTCTGGAGAATTTGCAATTTTGGCAGTAGGACTAGTTGAAGTTCCTGCAAGTTCCTTGTCCAGTTGTTTATTTCTGCCTCAATTCATGCAAACTGGAGTTGAAGCCTGTGAATGGTTTGTCCATATGTGGAGAAGGAATCATATGGCATCTTGAAGGTGCTAATAAATGACTGCATATCTGATTGCAGTTTGTTCTTCTGGGTGAGCACATCATCATAGAATAGATGAGGTTGACATATCTTGCGGAGAAGTAGATTGCCCTCATCCATTCCATCTTTGATGTCCTTTTGTGCCTTCTGAAGTTCTAATCGAAGCTCATTCAACTTCTTCACCAGGGTAGTGTTCAGAGCCTTTTGATGTTCTTTCTTGGCATTTGCCTCTGCAACCTCTTCTAGGCTCTGCACCTGATCATCTACAACTGTACATAGGAGCTTCAATTGTGCCAGTGAGGAATCAGTACTAGGGAGGTTTGTACTAGGTATCAAACCAGTAAGAGTGTCCACCACAGCTTGGATCACATCTTGCTCCTTATCACTTCTAGGCATTCTTGAGAAACCTTAATGCTCTGTAGCAGTTCCATTTCATTTGCACATTGGAGGTCAATAGGACTGGTGAGGTCAGCCGGTTTGGCTTGACTACTGGTTACCTTTGGAGTCTCCATCTAAGTGCTTTTTTCCACTTCTTCTTTCTCTTCTTCCTTCTTTTTCTTCTCCGCTTCCTTTCGCTTCTCCTCTTCCTTGTCCTCTTCTTCCTTCTTCTTCTCCTCTTCCTTTCTCTTCTCCTCTTCCTTTTCCTCTTCCTTCTTCTTTTTCTCATCTTCTTGTTTCTTTTTCTCCTCTTCCTCTTTTCTCTTTTCCTCCTCTTTCTTTTTCTTCTCATCTTCTTGTTTCTTTTTCTCTTCTTCCTCTTTTCTCTTTTCCTCCTCTTTCTTTTTCTTCTCATCTTCTTGTTTCTTTTTCTCCTCTTCCTTCTTCTTCTCATCCTCTTCCTTTTTCTTCTCCTCTACTTGCTTCTTTGCTTCCTCTTTTCTGTCCTTTGCTTCCTTTTGCTTCTCTTCCTATTCTGTTTGTTTTGTCTTGTCTTCTTCTTGTTTCTCCTTTCCTTTTGTTGCTTATGGGTCATCTAGGGTAACATCCTCTACATCTAGAGCATCGAAATCAATAGTGTCTATAGGTTCAGTAATTGGGTTTCTTTCATTGTCGAATACTTCATCTGGTTTCTTGATTTCTGGTTCCTTTTGAGCTTTCCGGTTTTCCTCAAATACTTGATGCAATCTCAAAGCGGCTTTGGTATGAGAGTGAGTATCTTTTATTACTTCAAAAGCTTTTCTTGCAAGCAACATGAGTCTTCTTCTTCTCATGAAGAAGAGGCCTTTAAATTTCTCCATGATTTCATAGAGTTCTGAGTAAGATACATCAGGAAAATATTGTGCAAATATTTCCTCTCTTATTTCCTATCCTTTTTCAATGGCAATGCACCATTTTATGTCTAAAGAATTATACAAAGAATTCGGTGTCACAGATTTGATATCTGAAGGTGATCGATCTTTAACACATAAATACTTAATGATTTCCTGTTCAACTTCTTCCTTTTCTTCATTATTGAAATCAGCAAAATGATCTACTAAATCATTCAAAAACTTTCTCCTAATATTCTTAATAGTTCTTTGACAATGTGTGAAAGGTTTGTAGGAAGAGATGTCAATATATACCGGTGCTGATGTTGCCCATTTGTTCTTGGTCTTTTTCTTCATTTGCCTAGTCTTCTTAGGCTATTCTTCAAACACAGTGTCCTCTGATTCTGGTGAATTGTTCTTTGTCTTCCTCTTCCTCTCTAAGACTTTGATAGGTGTTGCTTCTGGTTTCTTCTTTGCAAGTGACTGCTTGGTCACTTTGGGACTAGATGGAGTAACTAGTGCCGATGCTGAAGGCACTGCCTTTCCTTTCTTTGCTGAGGGTTCTTTAATAGGTGTAACCCTTTCTAGATAGGTGCTAGTTCTCTTTGCCTTAGGATCAAGGGGCGAGGCAAGAAGGGTAGAAGCATACCCATCCAACATATCATACATTACCTCATAGCACATAGGCTCCACTTCTTCTTGTCTAGGCTCAACCGTCTCCATTATGCACACATCAATTTTGATGGTGAAGCATATGTCCTCCTCATACTTCTTGACTATATCACCAGATATCCTTATCCTTTGGCTCATCTTGCATCTGAACTCATCAAAGTATTTGTTCAACACTTCTGGATAACTTGTTCCAACTGCTTGTAGGCCTTCCTTGATTTGCTTTGCCATCAGTTGATCGACAGACCACTAAATGTCACCTACTCCTGGAAAGTAGCCCTAAAAGTAAAAGAACAAACCATCCCATAGCTGTCCAAACTTAAATATCAGTGCATTGTCCTATTTGATCGACTTGAGATTCAACATGAGTTGTCTTTGCATACAAGTGCACAGATCAAACAATGCATCTTCCTTGATCATCCTGTAAGCGGCATTTACCGCTGTAGTAGAGACAAAATTAATTTTGTTAGCAGAGAACATCTAGTAACCTATCACCATGCAGGCATACTTAACCAGATCGTCCTTGATTGATTTGACAGTCATTCCATGTGAGTCACTCACTAAACCGATGAGCTTGGACATTTCGGTCTTGCTGACCTTCCTTAGGGATGGAACTTCATCGACATTGCAAAAACTAGTGACAACATAAATCACTTCTGGTTTGATATCATGCGTCCACTCTAAGTGCATGTTATCACCATGTACCCTGCTTAGAATGATGCGAATGTGATCATCCAAAAATTCTTCAAGAAAGTAAACTGCATTGTGAAGTTTCTTCTTTTCCACAATGCTGAATTCTGATTTAATCTTCTTATCCTTTCCACAGAATAAGCTCAGCTAGGAATGGATCACAAGAGACCCTAGGTTTTTAACTTTACAGTCTGTGTAATCAAAAATGCCTTCTTCCACTATAATACCAATAGGTACTTGAGACAGGGCATTGTATTTCGACTTTCGTTGAATGAAGTCCATAGAATCAATAGGTTCACTAGAGCTAGCATGAGATGCAGAAGCCATGATAAATGAAGAATTATGAAAAATACCTCCATAGATCAAAATTTAGGGCTTCATAATTTGAACTTAATCACACACTCCTTCAGTTGCTGAGATACTGCTTTGCATTCTTCACTCCTCCAACAGATGTTTGCTTCAAATTCTCCTTCAGGATTTTGATAAGCTCTTTGAATCACAGTGTAAATTACTTTTCTTCACTCTACACTTAAAAAACTTCTTTGCTCAAAAAATGATAAGTGAGAAATGATTTGAAAATTCCTTTTAAATAGGTTCTCTACCTACCATAATAAATGCTCCACTATTAGGGCGTAAACCCTAATTTGCCTTTTACCATTTCCGGTCTTCTGCCAACTGACAGGTATCACATACCGGTTAAGGTCTTTTACTAGTGTAAATTGGGGGTTCGAAGCATTTCACTATTTGCTCCCCCAAAGCTTTTCTGATGCTTAGTTTGTCGGTTTTGTGATTTCCACACTAGGTGCAAAATTCGGTTCTTCTTGCAACATCGCTAGTTTCTTCTTCCAGGTTTTGTTCATATCCGCTTGAATGATTTCAACATCAATTTTTCCTTCCGGAGTGATCGGTATATCATCCAATATACTCTTTCTACTTCTGCAAAATCTAGCAATGTGACCCGATTTATTGCAATGATAGCAATCTATTCCAGTTGCTCTCCATGGTCTATTGTTCATGTTTCCATTCTTCCTTCTGCATGTTACAACATTGTGACCACTACCATGATAGATCAAACATGTTGTTCTCCAACTAGTTACCGCTTGATAGCCACTAGACCATTGGCCATAGGTATTATATAAATTAGAATTCCGGTTCACAGGAGGTTTCAGGACACCTCCTTGAGTCCTTTGAGGGTATCTTCCGGTGTTGTTCATAACAGACTTGCATTCAAATGCTCTATGCCCAAACTTGTTGCATGCATAACAATTACCATTGAATCTATAGGATCTAGGCTTATCATTTAGAAAATAAGGAAAATTATTGTAAGCCTTACTTCTACATATATTAGCAGTGTGTCCTTCCTTGAGACAATTAAAAAAATAGGTTTGAAATTTTTCTTACCTTTATCCTTTGATACTGGTTGCTTCTTCGATGCTTCAGCATTTGCACTAGAGGTCTCACCTACCTCATGACCAGAGTAACCAAGTCCATCAGTATTCTTGATAGGTTTGGCCGATTCAAGCTTTTGCTCTAGCTTTACAGTTGTCTTGTTGAACTTAGAAAGTATTTATTTTGACTCAGAGAGTGCTTTGGAAATAGAAGCATTGGATTCCTTCAAGGTTGCATTCTCAGAGATAGCCATGTTTAGTTCACCTTGTACTTCTTCTTTTTCCATTTTTCTTTCATGAAGGTGAGCGATAAGTGCACTGATCTCTTGCTTCAATTTGGAGATCTCATGATATTTGTCCTTAACCAGATCTTCAATTTTCCTTCGATTCTCAAAGTCTTGGCACATTTGAATAGTCAATCCTTCCAACTCTTTTCTCAGGTTGGAATTTGATTCATTCAGATTTTCTACTTCTTGAATTAGGGCTTCCATATCTGCTTCATCAGAAGAACTATTTTTAGATAGCTCCATCAGTTTTTCAGCATGTTCTCTTCTTTTTGCCTGAGAGGCCTTATATTTGACCATAAGATCATCATAGGCTTGCTCAAACTGAGTGAGTCGATGAGTAAGCTCCATCACAATGTATTCCCCCATATCTCTTTCCAAGTGGTTAGACTTATAGAAAGGTTGGCTTTGATACCAATTGATGAATACTAAGAGGGGGGGGTGAATTAGTATGCCAAAAACTACTATACTTAAACACTTTACTATTCTAACAGTAAACTAGTAAAGCAGCTTACCAAACAAACCGGTTAGCACACATGCAAACCAAATAGAAAATAATACATTCACCCACAAAAGCAAAAACACCATAAGACAAGATATTTTGACGTGGAAACCCAAATGGGAAAAACCACGGTGAGATGAAACTCACAAGTAACTATCTACAGAATAGAAACCAGACCGGTTAAGGTCATACAATGTTCTTTACCAGAACAGATCCTGTTAGGAATCTCAATCTCTGTTAGGAGATAAGTCTGATTAGAGACTACCTTGCTAGAGGATTTTAGATCTACAGATGTGAACCACCTTGTTAGAGGATTTACAAAAGGCTTTTTGGGCCTACCCAGTTAAGGGCTTCAGACTTGTCGAAGATTTGAGTAATCAACAAGTGAGTGATCTAGCAAATAGCACAAATTGCTTGTTTAGATCCTTGATAGCTCATTCCAAATTCATTCCAGCATTACTTCAGTCTCCAACACATTCACACTCTACCTTCTCTTATAGACCTAAACTTCTCTTCTATAATCACACTTACAAAAACTCTTCAACCACCTTAAACCCTAGCAACAGCCTAAAACCCTAGACATGATATCCTTATAAAGGAATCTGATTTCATATCGGTCCAATAGGATTACAATACAATTTCCTAGGTTTAATGCATCTAGTCATATTCTATAATACGACACAAAAAGCACCACCAAAGTGTCGACACCACCAAACAATCAGTGGATGGTAACTTATCAGAAAATGTCAATTGGTAACTCATCACAAAGTATTACTGGTTTAAACAAAATGCTGGTTTAAGCAAAATACTGGTTGCCGGTTTGACAAAAATGAAGACTGGGAAATATGTGTTCTGCCACTTTGATCCTTTGTACCGCTTGAGATCCTCAAACCACTTGGGGTCAACATATCGCTTGAGATAGGTAACCACTTTCTGCAAAACACTGATAATCTAAATACTAGCACATGATACCAGTTAGGAACAATTACCGGTTGAGCGTAATTCATACATTCACAAAGTGATCGCATAACAAGTGTGTGTCCATCAATGACAATCATAACATCAACCATCAAGAATACCAACAAATAATACTCTCAAGAATATTTTCAGTAACATTTGAATAGCTGCCCCATTTATAGTCATTAGAATTAGTCTCAGAAGTGTTGTCCTAGAGTTTTTCAGTGCTGTTGACTAGTATGTTGTAAGGTGAAAAGAGATCCCTGATAATTGATACCAGTCTCATAGTTTTCTTTGATTTTGTATTAGAACCTGCTTGTACTCTTTGCATTTGTTCATATAATATCTCTCCTTGAGGAGTCATGATGTCTTCAGGGGGGTGATTCTACCATGTTTGGAATAGGTTCCTGAATGTGGTGTACTTCTACATAAGATGCCTCTTCTCTTTGAATGGCCAACTCCTCTTGTTTTTTCTCTTTTTCCTGGTGTTCTTGCTCTTTCCTGATTGTTTTTGTTGATTCATGTAGTGCTCTTTCCACTGAGGTTTTTGATATTTGTTCTCCTTTTGCCTTGGGGGTAGTTTGTGTCCATATCCCAATCCCATTTTGTCCCTAGAAAACTGTGAAGGAGGGTCCAATGGTTCTATAACGCCTTCTTGATGTTTGCCTATAGGTCCTTTGCCATTGTATCCCATCTGTTACATGATCAGAAATCCCTTTCCATATGATTGTGTTGGTATAGCTACCTCCTATAATACCCTAAAAATGGTCATATAAACCATGGGCCCCTAATCTCGACAACATCACCAAGGTCCTAACCAAAGGCAATTAAATAAATCTTGAGCACACAATTAATTCTTTAATCATCAATGTCACATGGCAAAATTAATCACTTAATATTAATTAAATATTATTTAATTAATTGATCATTCCAAGTAAATCATTTTAAACAATTATCTTATTTATTTTATTAAATATCCTAGTATATTTAATTAAATAAATCAATTTTCCATTAAATCATCAAAAAGAGGAATTAATTTGAAAATAAATAAAAATTGCCATAAATCTTAAAAAAAATAAAAATCAAGAAAGAGGAATTGGAAATTATGAGCACAAATCTTCAAAAAAGGAAATAAATCAAAAAATAAATTAATTGACAAAAAAAAATTAAAAATTGAGAAAAGAAATCAATTGGAGTTAATCTTAAAAAAGCAAATTAAAAATTGATAGATAATCTCAAAGAAAGCAATTAAAATAATTAAATATTAAAATTGAATGAAATAGAGAATAAATCAGTTTTTTCCTGATTTTATCTTAATTTTAGTTCAATTTCCTTTAAACCTGAGAAAAGCATCCAATCACATCAATTCACCTAGATTGTGCTTCCTCTTGGAAAATCTTGACCGCTCATCATCATTTGATCTCAGTTGTTGGTTTCTTTCTAAAGTTTTTATAAATTCAGGCTCTCATCTCTCAGTCAAAAATTCTGGAGAATATATTGTTATTATGTTGTTTTTGCTCTAGGTTCATTGAGAATTTGCATTGAGATATTGCATATTAGTCATTTCACATTGCTTAAATCATTTAGCTTAAATATTCATATATTGCTTAAATCATGTTAGATTAATCTTGCATATCTAGCTTAAATCTTGCATCCATTTAGCTTATATTCATGCTCATATAGATTAAATCCTTCGTTTAGGTGTTGTCTAGTCACTAGATAGCTTAGCAATATGAGAGAAATCTAAACTCGCATCTATTAGAAGGCAAAGGGTCGATTTGTAATGGTTTGTTATTCATTGATTATTGATTTACTAACCATGCATCTAATGACTTAATTGAAGTGTTGTGTATTTCAGATATAGATACAGGTCTACTTTTCATGCCACACCATTTTTGGCACCAACCATGGGGCTTGAACCCACGAATACAAGATTTCTAATGTTTCTTGAATAAATTTAATGTTTGGTTTTTATAACTAATAAGCACGTGTTAAATTTGCAAATAAAAAATCTTTCTTTTTGCTTGTTCTTTTGTGACAGTAAACGATGGTCTTGGTTTGGAAGGAATAATTTTTCATTAAACCAATGGATCTCAACCAATTTTTGATATGTTGTTGAAAACCAAGGTTTCTACAGTTTCACTGAAGCGATTTTCCTAAAAATTTATGGTGGGAAATTTAGAAATGACAGAGTGTAGTACGACCATTTTACTTTCTTCGGTGATAGTAAAAAATGGTCTCTGTTTGGAGGGCATAACTTTTTATTGAACCGTTGGATCTACACAAAATTTTAATATGTTCTGTAAAACCAAGTGTTCCAGATTTCCAACGATTTTCCAACTTATCTCTAGTTAGAAAGTTATAAATGCCAGCGTGCAGTACTATCAAAACTATCATAACTAGGATAGTCATAAAAAATGGAAATTCTTGTTTGATTAGTTTAATTTATAGTTTGCATGCTAGAATTTTCTTTTGATGATTTTATGTATGTTATTTTGGCAACTAACTTTGGGCTTTAAATGTTTGCAGTTCTTCTTGACAAAGAATTTATTTGTCAAACATATGTCTGTCAAAGAATTAAAAAAACAACATGACTACTAATGCGTTGGTTTTGCAGGTCGCCTAAAGAGAATCGACCAAACATTGTGTATTCTTTAAATTAATTTTTAGGCACTTAAATTGCTATCTGGTTAAAGAACAAATCTATCTTTTGTGTTTTCAGAAAAATCTAAGATGTAGGAAACTATGCTCTTGTCTTTTACAGACAATCAAAAATCTAGACCTTTAAGGATTTTTCTAAAATTGGGATTTGTGTACCTTTAGCGGGCTTGTCACAATGGGAAAAAGTAATCACCCTATGAGAACAACCCAAGTGAGTACAACTGAACCTGAGCATTCCAACTCACTATAATAAATAGGCCTCCAGTGATTAAAGTCTCAGAGGATGGGATTATTTGATTTTTCTCTTTGAGACCTCTCATCTCGAGCATTTTGTAGGGCCTCATGGTCTCAATCATGTTTACGTGACTACAACTTGTTTTGGTACCTTCTTGGGCTATAGGCCTCAATCATGCTTGTGTGACTTCAAGGGGTAATTTCAAATGGAATTCCTGACTAAGAACTATAAGATAGAAGCCACCCGATTCACCTCTGAAAGGGGGATAATCTTTGTGCAAGAGAGATAGTAACTCTCCCAAGACACTTTCCATATTGCTCCCCCATTAGCTTTTGGAGTTGTCTAATACGGCGTTGAGAATCCATTGCATGAGACTCAGTGTCCGTATTCTAATTACCTATTGGGTGTGTACCTAAGTCAGCAAGCAAACATTTTTTTCTCTAAGCCAACTTCTATAGGGTTAGCATGTTGTGATTGAATTATTATGCATCTTGTGTGTTTTCTGTGTTTTCACCCCTGAAACTGAAACTGAAATACTGAAACTCTAGAAAAAAAATCAACAACTCAGTGATAAAATTTGTCGTAAAAATTCCTAATCTTGTTAGTCAAAATAGTAAAACATGCCCAGATCAGTCTACAACGAGCATAAAATTGGTTATCATCCTCCTGAGCATAAGTAGTCTTGATAGTGTACCCATGCCATTGCGTTGCATGATTTTGTCGATCATCTCTCAGCTGGTTCAATCAACATCAATCTTATCAAACCTAAGTCAAATTAGATAACATCTTACACATGATAGATCGTTCCTAAAACCAGACCAGATATTAGTTACTTCTCTCAAATCACTATGTTAAATGAACAACTAGCTCCAATTTGATCTTGACTTCTGCAACAGATCTAGCTCTTGGTCCTATCGATTGTAAATGCCTGTTCAAACCAGAAGCTCTTCTAAATTTTTTGACAAAAGTAAGAATCCCATGGCTACCTTAGCTCCAATTCCCATGGCTACCTTCGCTCAAATGCTTCAAGATATCAAGGAAGAAATATAGGACATTCAAGCCCAACAAAAATATTCAATGACCCCTCTTGAGATGAAAATTCATGATATTAAGAACACTAGACTTTAAGAAATACTAAAACAATTACATAAGATGGAACAAGAAGTAATTGACAATCAAAATCCAAATCTCAAACAAGATCACAAGGCTCCTTCACCAAGACATCAAGACATTTCCTCCAAATATCCTCTAGATAGACAATTTACACCTTTGGAGAAATCTATTGAGTCAACTTTGAAAGAGATTCTTAAGCATAATCTTATCATATTGCCTAAAAAGATGGCATGGGGATCTGAATTTGTGAGCAATTATTGTGGATATCATAGAAAAAATGAACATAAGACTTCGAAATGCATGGAATTAAAACATAGGATTCAAGATCTCCTTGATGATGGTGTCATTGAAATTGAAGATCCTAATGACTCACCTAAGAAAAAGAAGGAACTACTTCTAAGAAAGATAAAAATAATAAACCTATGTATGGAAAGGCTCCATATGTAGCCTTCATCCCTTCCATGATGTCTTCATCTCCTAAAACTTCTCAGTAACAATCCATACCATCTCCTTCAAACAATAAAACTTCTCAGGTTTACCTTCAAGGGTTATCTCCTATGGAAATCCAATTTAATAGAAATATTGATACAAGTTCGTATAAAGATTTAAAAATCCTAGATCCTTTTCCATCATGCACTCCAATTTCAAACATACCCACTTCAGAGAGTCCCACTCAAAATGTTTCCCCATCATGCCAAAATATGGAGACCTTCCAAGAATCCCCTACACCTATGCAAAATCCTATCCCTTCCTTAGAAGTGGTTCCATGCCAAGAGGATTATCTTGTTAATTACAGATTCTAATAGTAAATCTCTAAGTCAATAGAAAGTAAGATGAGAGGGGGGGGGGGGTTAATCATACAAACTTAATCTTCAATATACTCAACAGATTCAACCTCAGTAGCATATATACTTCAGTTATATATCAAAATTGTGAAACATACTATCTTATCAACACATAATCACCTCAACACATATAACACCAGATTTAACGTGGAAACCCAAATAGGGAAAAAACATTGTGGGATTTCAGACCCACTAAGAAATATACTCTTCTAGAGTATGCTCGGTTAAAAGCTTATCCTGTTAAAGATTACAAACACATTGCTAGATGAGACCCGGTTAAGGGATTTCCCTCAGACCTGTTAGGATCTTCACCTTGTTAGAAGTGACCTTGTCAAAGGATTTCAAACACTCGCTTAAAATGTCACCTTGTTAGAGGATTTACAAATAAGACTGTTAAGTCCACTCGGTTAAAAGATTTCCTGTCACTTTTACAAAACAACAATAATATAATATATCTGCAACTTCACATCTGAAATGCTAAAGCAGATTCTTATTTGCTCAAAACAATCTAGTCATAAGACTTATCTTGTCCCTTGTAGGGCTTGCTGGGCTTCCTCAATTTGTTCTTCAATCAGATCTTCAAGCTTCTATGCTCGGTAATCACTATGTAGCGTCCTTGTGCTTACAATTGCCCTTTATCAATAATTCCTTAATTATAAATAATTATAACTGCTTAATCTTCTTGATCACATTTCCCATGATCAATCTTAGCCATCTGATTTTCAATTTTGACTTGATTCATTGTATCCTTCGATTTGAAAACGTTTTATCTTGCCTAGGGACTTGCATTCCTTTCTTGGGACTTGCACAAGGTTATTGCGGTTCAATCTGAGCTATAGATATTCCTGCCTATTTTCCATTGCCATAGATCTTTAACAAACTTCATGTGCGGTGTATCAATCATTTAATCAACTCCAGCTCATCAGCATCCTTCATTAAATAATGCTTTCATTCATTTAATGGTGTCTGTTATAACTCCGTTACAACTCGGTTAACACTGAACTTCACTTGGTAGACATTCTATCTTCATTAACCGATATCGATAACCTTAGGGTTTACTGACTAGGTTCCTTAGGGTTTACTGACTAGGTTCCTTTGCTCGGTGACATAGTATAGTATTAAACATCACATTTAGGATATCAAAACAATCAAAACAACATGATCTTATCATTGTCTAACTCAGTAATAGTTTCCCATTGAATAACTCATTTCTCCCCTTTATTATCATATCCTTTCGGTGTCACTTACCGACTACTTAATTTTCATCAAAACATACTTCTCAAGATATGGCAACATCATACTGAATCAGAAAATCAATTTATTGACATCAATGACAAAATAATATCAGTAAGACAGTTATCATCCTTCTTCAGTTATATCAATAGTCTTCAACAATCTTCTCAATATCCTTATTGAAATCGCAACAATCTCTCGATCTACTGTAATGCCAACAATCTCCGCCTTTGGCATTGATGGCAAAACCAACTTGATAAAACCAAATTGATTTGGATTGCTGTATCAACTTCTTCATTTTGAAATCTTCTCCCCCTGTCAGTAGACTTTAGTTATCTTCTCCATTTAGTCTTCTCCCCCTTTGACAACAATGCCAAAAAGAAAACTAAATTTAGGGTTCCTTCTCCTGTAAAGTGATTGCCTCATTGTTTTACATGTGTATCATTTCAGACTCGGTCAGAGCAACTTTGCCTTCAATACTTATTTCCTGTATCTTGCACAACTTTAGAAAATTTCCTAAAGTGCGAAAATCAGCATCAATCCACAAATAATATTCTATAGATGCACTTAATTGTTGTTGTCACCGAACCCTTTCAATGTATAGAAGATAAGGGTAGGACCCCTAACTTTCTTCTGAGATACTCAAAAGTGTCTTTAGGTAGTGGTTTTGTGAAGATGTCTGCAATTTTCTCTTTTGTGCTGATATATTCCAGCACAACATTCTTGTCTTGTACTTCTTCTCTGAGATAATGATACTTTATATAAATATGCTTTGTCTTAGAGTGCATTATAAAGTTTTTTGAAATGTTAATGGCACTAGTGTTATCACAAAATATAGTTACTGGCTCGGTAACCTTTTCATTTATACCTTCCAACAGTTGTTTGATCTGTGTTATATTGGTGCAATTCAATGCTACAAAAAAATATTCAGCTTTTGTTGTAGACTGTGAGATGCATCCTTGTTTCTTGCTAAGCCAACTCACTAGTTTGTTTCCTAAAAAGAAATCTCCACCACTTGTGTTTTTCCTGTCATCAATGTTGCCTGCCCAATTAGCATCAGTATAAGCTTTCAAATCAAAATCATTTTCCTTTTCATATACTAAGCCATAATCTTCAGTGCCTCTCAGGTTTCTAAAAATTGTCTTGATTGCTGTCATATGGGTTCCTTTAGGATCTGCAGAAAATCTTGCAACAATTCCTACTACATGTGCTATATTCGGCCTACTATGAAAAACATATTGCAACTTTCCAATCATATATTAGTAAAGTGTCTCATCAACAGATGCAGATTCATCATTCTTTGATAGTTTACAGTTGGTAGTCATAGGAGTACTTACTGGTTTTGAATCCTCCATTTCAAATTTCTTCAAGATTCCCTTTATGTACTTGGATTGAGTAATGAAAATCTCATTTTTCATTTGCAGTATTTGTAAACCTATAAAATAATTTATCTCACTGATTAGTGACATCTCAAATTCTTTGCTCATTTCAGTACCAAAATTCTTACATGGAGAATCATTTCCACAAAAGATAATATCATCAACAAATATGGCTAAAATCAGTGTTCCATTGTCCTTATCACTCTTCATATACATGTTGCTATTCTCACTTGTTCTTATAAAATCAATCTTGATTAAGTAAGAGTGCAATCTCTCATACCATGCTCTGGGTGCTTGTTTCAAACCATATAGAGCTTTGTTTAGCTTACATACCTAATCTTTATCCTTGTTTTCAACAAATCCTTCAAGTTGTTCAATGTAAACTTCTTCTTCTAGTATACCATTCAAAAATGAAGATTTGACATCCATTTGATATATTTTGAAAATTTTGAAAGTAGCATATGCCAACAATGTTCTTACTCCTTCAAGTCTAGTCACAGGTGCAAAAGTCTCACCATAATCTATTCCTTCTTCTTGAGTATATCCTTTGCAAACTAGTCTTGCTTTGTTTCGAATTACCTCACCTTTTTCATTTAACTTTTTTCTAAAAATCCATTTTGTAGCAATTATATTTTTGTCTTTTGGTCTTGGGACCATTTTCCATGTGTCATTCTTCTTGATTTGATCAATCTCCTCTGTCATAGCATTTATCCAATCTTCACTATTAAATGCCTCTTTTACTATTCTCAGTTCAAATTCAGATATTAGACATGTGTTCTGTCTTAGTTTGTTCCTTGTCATCACTAGATCATCTTTATCTCCTATAATTTGATTTGATGCATGATTTCTTCTTACATACTTTGCTAATATAGGCTCGGTAGGTTCGGTATGATCTTCTTCATCACTCGATAACTGAATATTCTCTTCATTTTCTTCAACAGCTTTCTTGGTAGGACTTGTCAGTTGAACATAGACAAATTCTTCATAATCTTCTGGTTCTTTGGAATTTCCTTCATCATTTCTTTCTGCCAATTCATCAATTTTCACATTTACACTTTCTACTATTTTGTTAGATGATTTGATCAGACATTTAAATGCTTTACTTCTACAAGAGTAACCAAGAAATATTCCTTCCTCGCATTTCTGATCAAACTTTCAATTTTTGTCATCTTTATGAACATAGCATCTACTTCCAAAGATTTTAAAGTAACTTACATGAGGTTTCTTGTCATACCAGATTTCATATGGTGTCTTCAAAGTTCCTTTCTTCAGTTGTACTCGGTTCAGGGTGTAGACTGCAGTGCTTATTGCTTCTCTCCAAAGTTTTTGAGGTACCCTTTTTTCAATCATTAGGGTTCTGGCATAATCCACAATAGATCTATTTCTTCTCTCAGCTATCCCATTTTGTTGTGGAGTTCTCAGTGCAGAGACTTGTCTTTTTATACCATAATCATTGCAGTATAAGTTAAATTTATCAGAAGTGAACTCTCCTCCTCTATCAGATCTAAGACACTTGAGTTGTCTTCCTGTTTCATTTTCAACTCTTACCTTGTACCATTTAAACATTTGAAATACTTCTGATTTTTCTTTTAAAAACATGACTAACATCATCCTTGAATAATCATCCACAAATAGTATGAAATATTTATCACCATAATAACTCTGTATTTTCATAGGACCACAAAGATCAATATGCACAAGATCTAAAATTCCATTAGATGTGTAGGACTTACTTGTGAAGCTTGATCTTGTCATCTTTCCCATTTGACATCCTTGACACACAACATTCTCAGGCTTTTCCAAAATCGGTAGACCTCTTACTCGGTGCTTCTTGCTTATTTTGATCAGATTATCAAAATTTACATGACAAAACCTTTTATGCCATAACCATGTATCTTCTATCTTTGCATAAAGACATTTGTTCAAAGTTGAGTCAAGGTGAAATGTGTTACCTCTTGTTTGAGTCTTGGTAGCAGCTAACTTTCCATATTTGTCATGAACTTTGATAATTCCTCTCTGAAATTCTATTCAGTAACCAGTATTGTTTAGTTGTGCTACACTCAATGAATTATATTTCAAACCTTTAACCCAGTATACATCATCACATTTAGCTTTGTTAAGAAGTGTGATAGAACCTTTACCTTTCATCGGACATGGTGCATCATTACCAAATCTTACATATCCTACCTCATAATCTTCTAATTTAACAAACTTGTGTTTATCACTTGTCATGTGATGTGAGCATCCACTTCTATGATCTAAGAATCATTATTATTTATGTGAGATATTAGGGCTTTTTCTTCATACCTTTCTTCATCTGATCCATCTTTAATAGCCACATAAACAACTTCCTCTATGTCTTTTTCATCAGATTTATCATCAGTGGATTCCTCATCAACAACTAGGCATGCCTTTCTATCTCTCCTTCTAAAGTCTCAGTGTCCTCTGTAGTGATTGTCTTTTTGTTTGTCTTCTCGGTAATCTCTCTTTTCACTAGATTCTTTGTCAGGGCAGTTAGAAGCCATATGTCCTATTTTATCATAATTGAAAAATTTCAAAGGTAGCTTGCCTTTACACTTCCCTTTACCTCTTGGTAGCCTCTTGGCCACTAGTGCTTAGAACTCTTCTTGCTTCTTGATTTCCTCATACAGTTTGTGAACTTCTTCCATGTTCTTACAAAATATTTCACTTGCTCCACTATGATTCCCTTCAGAGTACTTACTCTTTCTATCATTGTAATCATTAGATTCACCAAGATGAAAAGAACTGAATGCAGATTCAACTTTGTTTACCGAATACCCACTGTTATCAAAATTACTTAACTCAAATGCATGCAGCTTGCCGATAGTAGCATCTAAAGAAACTGTCATATTTGGTATAGATCTCAATTCATTGATTACAGAGACTCAGATTGCATAAGCTGGTAGAAGGGTTCTCAATAACTTACTTGTTACATCCTTTTCTTCAATAGTTCCACCTACTCCTTTAATTTCATTGACAATCTCCTTCAATCTTGTACTGTATTGTGTTATGTTTTCTCCTTCATTCATCCTCATGGATTCAAGTTGTCCTCTTAAACTATCCACTTTTTCTCTTTGTACATGTTCATTACCACCATAAATAGATATGAGCTTAGACCACATTGTCTTTGCATTAATACAGCCTTCTAGATCATTAAATTCAGAGTCGGTCAATGCAAAGGTTATTTCAATCATTGCTTGGGTGTGTTCTTGCTTTGCCTTTATCTCTTCCATACTCATCGGATGGGTGCTCGGTGCTATGTAGACATTCTCTAGATAATATGTAGCATAATCTCCAATTCCTGATAAGTGCAACTTCATCCTTTTTTGCCATGTGGAAAAACTTGACTTGTTTAGCTTTGGGGCATCCCTCTTATACATCTTCGGATCTTGACTCAAGTACCTTCAAAATTTTCTTCCAGAGTCCAAAGCTCTGATACCAATTGTTAATTACAGATGCCAATAGTAAATCTCTAAGTCAATAGACAGTAATATGAGAGGGGGGGGGGGCTGAATCATACAAACTTAATCTTCAATATACTCAACAGATTCAACCTCGGTAGCATATATACTTCAGCTATATATAAAAACTATGAAACATACTATCTTATCAGCACATAATCATCACAACACATATAACACCATATTTAATGTGGAAACCTAGATAGGGAAAAACCACTGTGGGATTTCAGACCGACTAAGAAATATACTCTGCTAAAGTATGTACAGTTAAAAGCTTATCCTATTAAAGATTACAAACACATTGCTAGATGTGACCCGGTTAAGGGATTTCCCTCAGACCTGTTAGGATCTTCACCTTGTTAGAAGTGACCTTGTCAAAGGATTTCAAACACTCATTTAAAATGTCACCTTGTTAGAGGATTTACAAATAAGACTGTTAAGTCCAGTCAGTTAAGAGATTTCCTGTCACTTTTACAAAACAACAGTAATAAAATATATCTGCAACTTCACATCTGAAATGCTAAAGAAGATTCTTATTTTCTCAAAACAATCTTGTCTTAAGACTTATCTTGTCCCTTGTAGGGCTTGCTGGGCTTCCTCAATTTGTTCTTCAATCAAATCTTCAAGCTTTTGTGCTCAGTAATCACTATGTAGCATCCCTATGCTTACAATTGCCCGCATACATTGTTTATCAATAATTCCTTATTTATAAACAATTCTATCCACTTAATCTTCTTGATCACATTTCCCATGATCAATCTTAGCCATCAGATTTTCAATCTCGACTTGACTTAATGTATCCTTCGATCTGAAAATGTTTTACCTTGTCTAGAGACTTGCATTCCTTTCTTGGGACTTGCACAAGGTTATTGCGGTTCAATCTGAGCTGTAGATCTTCCTGCCTATTTCCATTGCCATAGATCTTTAACAAACTTCATGTGCAACGTATCAATCATTTAATCAACTCCAGCTCGTCAGCATCCTTCATTAAATAATGTTTTCATTCATTTAATGGTGTCTGTTATAACTCGGTTACAACTCAGTTAACACTGAACTTCACTTGGTAGACATTCTATCTTCATTAACCGATATCGATAAGCTTAGGGTTTACTGACTAGGTTCCTTAGGGTTTATCGACTAGGTTCCTTTCCTCGGTGACATAGTATAGTATTAACCATCATATTTAGGATATCAAAACAAACAAAACAACATGATCTTATCATTGTCTAACTTAGTAATAGTTGCGCATTGAATAACTCATTTCTCCCCTTTATTATCATATCCTTTCGGTGTCACTTACCGATTACTTAATTTTCATCAAAACATACTTCTCAAGATATGGCAACATCATACTGAATCAGAAAATCAATTTATTGACATCAATGACAAAATAATATTAATAAGACAGTTATCATCCTTCTTCAATTATATCAATAGTCTTCAACAATCTTCTCAATATCCTTATTGAAATGCCAACAATCTCTCGTTCTACTATAATGCCAACAAATCTAAAAAATGAAGAAACAAGTCCTATCATAAATCAAGATCAGGATACTAAAACTCTCCAATCCCATCTAATGGTTGAAAAAGATCCTATTTCACTAGATTCCCATGATGATCCCCTTATACCTGTTCATTTCTTCTGAGATGACTCACTTCTATATCAAGACCAAAGCATCCTTCCTAAGCAAGATCATGATGCCTCTTCCACCTTTTCAAATGGTCCTATTAAAAATGAAGAGTCAAACACCCTTCCTACTCTATCCAATGGTCCTCTTCTATGTCAAGATCAAAGTATCCCTTCATCTCCTTGTCATTATCCTCCATATTCAACAATGGCCTCATGCCTTCTTTCGAAAGCAAAATGTATCCTACAAGTCAAAATATTTGTAAAGGCAAAGGGGTAGACCATCACAAGCAAGAACCCCTCCATATTAAAGAAAATGTTAAAGTTTATGGCCTTAGGGACATTTCTCAAGATGTTGGTATCTCTCATAAATCCTACATTTCTTGAGTTAAATCCAAAAATACGCTTTCCCCATCATCTCTTCCATCCATTCTAGGTCCCTATATCTCTCCATCCCTTATGCAGGATCAACAAAGGCACACATATTCGAGTACCTTCCATCCATCTAAAAAACCTCCATATCATTCCTATCTATCCACGTATCTCCCTCCAAGATATTTGGATACCAAGCATAAAAGTCATAAATCACGCAATCCAGATGTATTCAAAGATCAACATGTCCCATCTAATCGACATGTCAAAACAAAGCAAAATATGATCCAAAAAGAAAAAGAAAAATACAAAATGCCACAGAGGCCCACAAAGAAAGAAGAAAAGTCAAAAGCTATATGGGTTCCTATGACACTTGTACAATCAATGCACTCTAAGGAACTACAAAATCATGAAAAATAAAAAACTATGTGGATCCCTAAGCAGCTTATTGAAGCACAAAATTCTAAAGAAAAATCAAAATTGGCATCCCAAATTGTTGTTCCTCCATCAACTCCTTCATCCATTTTGGGTTCTTATGCCCCAAAATCTGTAACCTTTCCTCCATTCAAATCCCAAAATCTGAGATTCACTTCTCTTTCATATGTCCACCATCCCTCAAGATGTGTGCCAATGTTGATCTTTCTAGCATTTCCATCTATCCATACACAATTCTTCCAACATCCCATCCATTATCCAACACCTCTTTTTCACCCTTTCGTCCCTCTTATCAAATCCTTTGCATAAATCCTTGCCCTAGTTTTATTTCATTATCATGCCAACATCTTTGAGCATACCTTCATAGCCATGGTCTATTGCAACTTATATTCTAAGGGTACCATCCAAAGAAGCGAGATGTTGGGGTCCTTCTTCCATCCCCTATCATGCCTCCATTATCTTCCAAAAGAAAAAAAAATCTAAAAAAAAAAGTAAAGAGAAATAAATTCGTCCTTGTGTGAAAACCACTTCATGTGGCGCCTTGGGAAAGTACCATGATGAAAACCTGAAAAAATAGGTGTCATGCATAATCCATTATCCTTTTGCACTTTACACTAGGGGAAAGTTCCATCCATGTACATCAATATATTATCCTTCTTCCTCCATTATCCTTCATCCTCCATTATCCCTCATCTGCTCTATCTACATTCATATCCGTTTTCCACCTTTGATCTTGACAAGGTTAAGGATATTTGCAGGATTCATATGTCCTATCTATTACACTTGATCCAAACCCTTTAGCTCCTATCCATTGCTTTCTTACATCCTTTATTACCACCTTTGATCTTGATTATCCTGTTTCTCACCTATCCAGATCTATTCCTTGATCTTGATCAACACTATGGAAAAAATGCAAAAACATGCTTTCCACAAACCTCTTGACATGGCCACGTCTTTGGACTATATGCCTTCATTATGCTATATCCTTGCTTCGCTGTGCTATATTCTTTCTTTGCATCGCTAAAATCCTTTCTTTACATCACTAAAATCCTTGGTTTACATTGATATATGTGGACCCTGTGCTTGGATAAACATTGTGAGATAGTCCTTGAAAGAGTTTGTCATCATTCTCTTATCAATTCATGTACTCAAAATCACTTTTTCCTTGCTAGACATTAGGGGCAAACATTAAAAAATCCTAAAAAATCCTAAAAAGTCCTAAACAAAATCCTAAAAATCATAAAAAGTCCTGAACAAAATCCTAAAAATCATAAAATGTCCTGAACAAACTCCTAAAAATCGTAAAATGTCCTGAACAAAATCCTAAAAATAAAAAAAAAACTCACTAAATAAAAAAAAAACTAAAAATTCAAAGCAAGAAAGCATAGACTATCCTTCAAGAAAAAACAACAACAGAAAAACTCTCAGAGTTTGCAATCAAACTTATCTCATGTCTTGTTAATCAATCTATCAAACTCTATCAAACATCAACATGTCTTATACAAGAAAGGGTACACTCGAAACTAGATAGATCGGTCTTATAGGGGTACTTACTCTTTGAAACCAATTATTCCTATCAATGATCAAATCAAAACAATGACAAAGATTAGTATGGCTAGTGGTTTTGTCCAGGTTGGTCTTATCTCTTGTACTGAAATGCTGCATCTTTGCTTTAGCTTGTACATATCTTTTAGTCACTTTCGTGACATTCTGGTTCTTTTAATACGCTCATGGCTCGAAACCAATCACTGACCTAGTCTTAGGGTAATCGAATGATCAATTTACATGTCCTAAGCAGTACCAAGTCATCTTTACGTCAATGATACCCAGTTGTCCACTTTGAGTCAGTCACCTGTCTCCTGACTATTGAAGAGTTTTATCACTAAGTACACAATCAAAACAAGACTACTGAAAACAACTCAAACCGCTTGAGCTATGCTGAGATTTTATTTGTGTTCTGTCTTTTACATTGGATTTTGATTATTATTCCCTCTGAGTAACTTGAGGAAGTCTATCTTGATTAAGAGGAGCAAGGATTGGGGGCATAATATTTTCTTTGTTTTCTTCTTGTAGGAATGATTCTGATGATCTGAACACATCTAAACAATTGGGTGTCTGTGATAAGTGCCTTCACATCAAGCTGAAATCACCACACATACCTCGACTCCGCTTATTTGTATGCTATAGGGAGGTTGAAGTCATTTCTTTGTTTGTTTTGAGGGAATTTCTTTATCATGCAATCCAAGTCCCTGTGAAATCTGTCCAAGGATATGAATGAAAAAAGGGTCATTGCGGACAAGATAATTAATATTGCAAATAAAAAGAAAGAAACTCTAATCTGCCTGCTATGGTTGTAAAATGCTCAATGATGAAAATTAAGCTTTTCAAAATCTAGTGACTAGGTTTAGGATTGCATCTCATTTTGCATCTCATTTTGCATTTCATTCTGCATCTTGGGAATTTAGAGCGATTTCAATATGGTAACAATGCTCTCTTTATCTTCTAAATGAGAAGTTGGAAGCTTCAACATTTCTAAGCTAAGTGGTCTCTTTTTCATCATCGTTTCTTCGATCGAGTACTTGTATATTAATATGTTAGTTGCATACATGAGCATTCTATATAAATCCATACATTTCATTTTATACTTATTTGCATTCATATTATTGCATGAAGAAAAATAAACAATAGCAATACTAGTTTCTCATTCTCATCATTCATTTGCATCATCATTTATTTGCATAAAAAGAAACAAAAATAGACATCCATATTCTATTTGCATTCATTCATCTATACTGAAAAGATATGCACACATATAGAATAAAGCATATAGAACAACATCTCTTAATCAATCAACACAAGTACGATGAAATCAAATCAAGAGATCGTAAATCAGTTGTCCTGAGTCCATTTTTTGGGATTGAAATCAAAATTTGACGTAAATTCTCTCATCAAAATTTCATGATGTTGACCACTTAGCGCTTTCATCAACTTCTCATTTTCTTCAATTTACGCTCAATTTCTCGTTAATCAATGCTAAATCTCAATTTAATTCTCACATTAACTTTGATTTTATTCTTCAACATTAATCTTTGTGCTCAAATAACTTATAATCGCTCAAAAATATTGCTTAAAATCACTACACAACCCTCGCCATCTTTTGATTTTTCTCCCGAGGGGGCATACTCGTGACCTTATGACCCCACATCTTCAAAGTCGAGAAAATTTTCAAATCTTCATCAAAAGATGAGCAAAAATATTTTCAACTAAAGAAAATCAATCAAATCCTTATTGCTAAAGGGGCATCTCATCTTTATCGCTTCACATCAAGTTGAGATCTCTCGATTATCTGAATCGAATCAATCACTAGGGACATATCAGTTTTATTGCTTCATATCAAGCTGACATTGTCTTTGTTTGAATCAGTCTCTTAACGTTAATTAGTTTCATCACTTTTCATCAAGCTGATTATTTGTTTAAACTCAATCAAGGGTTTAAAGAGTATCTTTGATCACACTCAATCTAAGCAGGTGTTTAGTTTCTTCGCATTGAATCAAGCTGGACAATTTATCTTCACTAACCGTGTCTTAATCAATCAAGTTTAAGATCAATTTTATCTTCACTCACTGTGTCTAGTTCAATCAAGTTCAAGTTCGGTATCTTTGCTCTCTATCATTGCTAGTTCAATCAAGTTTGCGATCAGTATTGCTTTAATCAACTCTATTAAGCTTCATCGCTTCAAATAAAGCTAAACACCTCGCTCTTCATCTAGTTCATGATCAATCAAGTTCAAAACTAGTATCTCCTAGATATCAGATTTTCTTTGAACCAACGCATTGCTAGCACATTAATTCAAAGAGGGGCAAACATACTCATGACCTCAAAGTCGATAATTTCTTTCAAAACTCTTTGTTGCAAGTCGAGCAGCTAATCTTTTTTAAATATCAAACAAGACCTCATCTCTAGGGGCATCTCAACTTCATCGCTTTATATCAAGTTGAGATTTCTCGACCATTTGAATCGAATCAATCGCTAGAGGCATATTAGTTTTATCGCTTCATATCAAGTTGATATTGTCTTTGTCTGAATCAGTCTCTTAATGTTAATTAGTTTCATTTCTTTTCATCAAGTTGGTTATTCATTTAAACTCAATCAAGGTTTGAAAGAGTATCTTTGATCACACTCAATCTAAGCAGGTGTTCAATTTCATCACATCGAATCAAGCTGGACAGTTTATCTTTGCTCATCGTGTCTTGATCAATCAAGTTCAAGATCAATTTTATATTCACTCATTGTGTCTAGTTCAATCAAGTTCTAGATCAGTAAGATCCGCTTCTTGATCAATCAAGTTCAAGTTAGGTATCTATGCTCTCCATCGGTCCTAGTTCAATCAAGTTTGGGATCGGTATCTCTTTAATCAACTCTTTTCAGCTTCATCGCTTCAAATCAAGCTAAACACCTCGCTCTTCATCTAGTTCGTGATCTCCTAGACATCAAGTTTTCTTTGAACCAACACATTTCTCACACTTTAATTCAAAGAGGGGAAAATGTAATACCCTAAAAATGGCCATCTAAACCATGGGCCCCTAATCTCGGCAACATCACCAAGGTCCTAACCAAAGGCAATTAAATAAATCTTGAGCACACAATTCATTCTTTAATCATCAATGTCACATGGCAAAATTAATCACTCAATATTAATTAAATATTTATTTAATTAATTGATCATTCCAAGTAAATCATTTTAAACAATTATCTTATTTATTTTATTAAACATCCTAGCATATTTAATTAAATAAATCAATCTTCCATTAAATCATCAAAAAAAGGAAATAATTTGAAAAATAAATAAAAATTGTCACAAATCTTCAAAAAAGGAAACAAATCAAGAAAGAGGAATTGCAAATAATGAGCACAAATCTTCAAAAAAGGAAATAAATCAAAAAAGAAATTAATTGATAAAAAAAGAATTAAAATTTGAGAAAAGAAATCAATTGGAGAGAATCTTGAAAAAAAAAATTAAAAATTGATAGATAATCTCAAAGAAGGCAATTAAAACAATTAAATATTAAAATTGAATGAAATAGAGAATAAATCAATTTTTTCTTGATTTTATCTTAATTTTAGTTCAATTTTCTTTAAAACTAAGAAAAGCATCCAATCACATCAATTCACCTGGATTGTGCTTCCTCTTGGAAAATCTTGACCACTCATCATCATTTGATCTCAGCCGTTGGTTTCTTTCTGAATTTTCTATAAATTCAGGCTCTCATCTCTCATTCAAAAATCTTGGAGAATATATTATTATTTTGTTGTTTTTGCTCTAGGTTCATTGACAATTTGCATTGAGATACTTCATATTAGTTATTCCATATTGCTTAAATCATGTTAGATTAATCTTACATATCTAGCTTAAATCTTGCATCCATTTAGCTCATATTCATGCTCATATAGATTAAATCCTTCGTTTAGGTGTTGTCTAGTCACATGATAGCTTAGCAATCTAAGAGAAATCTAAACTCACATCTACTAGAAGACAATGGGTCACTTTGTAATGGTTTATTATTCATTGATTATTGATTTACTAACCATGCATCTAATAACTTAATTGAAGTGTTGTGTATTCTAGATACAGATACAGGTCCACTTTTCACACACACACACACACACCTCCATAGTAGCAACTCTGACTTCTTCCTCATGTTTGTATAGCCAACTAAGGATGTCCTTCTCTTCTGATTCATGTGCTAGTGTGCCTAATTGGATAAATTTTCCATCAAACTTGGTGATGGGTTGTGTTCTTTGACGTGTTGATGTAGAAGGTTGCCCATGAGATTTTTGCAATGCTGGTAAGTTGGTTAGAGACATGGGTTCAAAATATTATTCTCCCATGCCTTGCTCTTTGATTTTCATCTTTTGTTTGAAATCCATGGAAAAAGATTTGAGCTTTTCTTGATGATGATCTGATGCTGAGGAAGTTTGGGCTTCCCTATTATGTGGAACCAAGTTGTCTTGGGCTGCCCCCATAGCATTGAAATGTTGAAAGGGGTTATTATTTGCTGATATAGAAATCTCCTCCCTATTATATGGGAACTTGACACACTGGTGGCAAGTTGATGGTACTGTTTGCGTTTCATGTATCCAAGGATGACCCAATAAAATATTATATGTGAGGTCTATGTCTAAGATTTGGCACATAGTGTCCCTTTGTATCGGTCCTACCTGAATAGGTAATATTACTATTCCCTTGGATGATCTAGCTTCATCATCATATGCTTTGATGGTGATCTTTTTGTGTGGATCAATAGACTACTTAGGGAAGCCTAATGCATAGATAAGTTTTAAGGTACAGATGTTGAGCCCAACTCCTCCATCTATTAATACTCTTTTAACTCGATGTTTGTAGACTAAGAATTCGATGTGAAGAGGATCATTATGTGGATGGCTCAATGAGATATTATCATGCTTAGAAAAGGTGAGATTATGAGGCCTTGTCATGTGAGCCACCATGGCTTGAAATTTGTCAATATTCAGATCTTGAGGTACATTTGTTTCAAAAATTGCTTGTTCAAGGATGTCTTTATGTTTTGGCAAAAGTTTGAGTAACTCAAGTATAGATATTTGAGTAGGGATTCGGTGCAGTTGACTTACCAAATCATATTGAGTCTTTGGAATAGTTGTTGTTGATGATGTATGCCCTTTCAAGACATATTTTTGAGCTCTGGTGGTTACATTGATCAATTCATGTTCATGTTTGTCTTTGATTTTAATGACATTTACTTGATTGTCATCTGTCGATATATGATTGATGGTGTTATTGTATATGTGGTTGATGCGAGCTCCTCGTGTATCATTTGATGATGAAACTCCTTCTTTGTTATAATTTGGAAGCGGATTTTTAAAGGTGTCATGATCACCATTTGTTTTGAGACCATCGACCATTAAATCACCTCTATCAATCATATCTTGAACAATGTGCCTCATGCAATCATTTGTTTGATGTCCTTTGTTTCAATAAAAATCACAGAAGTGTGTGTCATTCCACCAAGGTGCTTTGACCTGGGGTTCAAACTTTTTTATAGCTGGTAATGTGATAATCTTGTTTGCCAGGAGTTCTTGGAATGTTGATTCTAAGGATTGCCCCAATGGTGTGTAAATACGTTTATTTGGAAAATTGTTGGTGTTACCCCTTGAATTTGGATTAGGTCCTCGATTTGTGTTGTTGTTCTGGGTATTGTTGGTGTTGTTTGCATTTGAAGTTCCTAGATTGGTATTTAGTGTATAAGTGTTAGTGCTTTGGTTAGCACCCTTTTGATTCTTGGCAACCTAAGGATTACCAGATAAATCCAATACTAGTTGTTTGGATTTTACATCCTTAGCATCAGTTCCTCCCTCGTTACTAGCATTTTTGTTTCTGGTCCAGAACCTAGATTTGTCTAAGTTGTTGTTGTTGTTTTGGTTGTTGATATGAGAGTTGGAGTAATTAGTTCCTTCTCTAAAGAACTTCATTGTTCATTTCTTAATGCACGCCTCCTCTACATGGATTTCATTTTCGATCAACTTGGCAAAAAATGGTATGCATTGGAGCTTGAGTATGTAACTCATCTCACTATTCATATTGTCAATGAAAATTTTCTTCTTTTCCTTTTTGGGCACATCTCAAGGATATCTCGAAACCATCTGTCTCCAACATTGAAGAAACAACATGAACGTTTCATTGTTTTTCTATTTGGTATTACATACATCTAGCATGGTGATTGCATGTTGAATATTGTAGGAGTATTAAGTGATAAATTTATCGACCAACTCATCAAAGGATCTAACGGGAGGTGTAGGTTTGGATAACCACTCCATTGTTTGCCCTCCCAAGCTTCTTGGGGATAGCCTCATCAAATAGGTGTCATCATGGGCAAATTCAAGGCTCATGGTACAGAACTCCTGAACATGATCGCGAGGATCTCTCTTACCATCATATTTGTCATATTTGGGTATGTCAAAATTTGGGGGAAAAGTTATCATGTTCAATCTCCTATAAAAGGGGTAAGGACAAATTTCTTTTAAGTTAAGGAATAATGTACTATTGTCCCCTGTTGCATGTCCTATATTTGTCTTTGTAGCATTTGCATTTGTTGTGTAAGAGAGACCATAGGCGCATTTGTTTGCTGAGGGAAAGGTTCTTCCCTTTCGTTATCCCTAGTTTGGGCATGAATGTGTTCTAATATGTTATGTTGTTTAGGTATGTTCTTCTCAAGTATGTTTTGTTCAGGTTTATGTATTTCCTCTTCTCTTTTTTGTTCTTGATAAGTATAATTTTGAGACCTTGTCCTAAAGATTTCAGTGTCGAAGTCTTCTAGAATTCTAACTCCTTTGCTTGTTAGCATGAGCATGTATTTTTCTTTGTCAGCTTCTATGAGTATTTCCATAAGTTTTTGAAAGGAGCCTCTTTCTTGACATTCTTGGAGGAGCTCCTCAGTAATCTCTGTGTCCTCTAGATTTGGATACTCGAAAGGATTTGATAATCTTCAACCCATACTAGACTCTAGTTGTTGTTTGCTTTGTTTGTTTCATTGAGAGCGAGTGACAACGAGAATATAATAGATTCTTTATGTTACAAAGGGGATGAACTCCTCTTCTTCGTGTTGTTTGGGGGTTGGTGGTTCAAATCAAGCTATGTTATAAGTGATGTAAACTTTCAGGAAGAAAGCTGGATTGATCTTTCCTCCATGATTTAAGTGTTCGCTGAATGCTGAATTTTGGCAAAAGGCTCTACTTGTCAATGAGTCTTCATCAAATTAGTTTGACTTGTCTTGAAGATATAAGCCAATATGATGGAAAAATGTGTGATGAGATTTCAAGAGTTGGCAATTGATGTAGATTAATCTATTCTGTTTAGCAAGTTTTCGGGAACTAGGTTGTTGTTTCTTCAACTTAGTGTTGTGATGAAGACTTTTTCTTCTCAAAATATGAGGAGTGGTTATACATAGGTGATCAATGGTTTCCTTTGATTTGGTTGGTACTTGGTTTGAAAACTTAAGCCTACTCTATCAAATGAAGGTTTAGATGCCCCCTCACGACAAAGTGCATCAAACGATATGGAATATGAGTATCTCGATATGGAAACTTGATTTGATAACTTAGGTTTAAACTAGGTATTCTTTGATGATGGAATCTGTTTAATTGGCGGACCTTTTGATTAGTGTGATGATGTTACCTAATTTTGATAGGAGAAAGTGTTTATCCTTGGCTAGTTTTAGATTTTTGACAACTTTTGTTTTAAGAATGACTTGTTTAACTATTTGATTTTTTGGAATAGTTTCTGATGTTTTGACTCAAGTTTTAGCTGATGAGGTCAACTAAAGATCCAAACAGGTGTTTGAAACTGATGTTAAAATTTTTCAAGAATGTTTAGTTTTGCTCTCTATTTTTCACAGTTTTACTTATGCGCTAATACAGAGACTAGATGTGCTAAAGTTTGACTCAGATGGACTGTTTAAAACCATCAATGTGCTAAGTTGATTGTGCTACGTGCTAAACTAGAGTTTTGACTTCTTCTATGTTAGGAATGGTTATGCACTACTCTATCCTGAATATGAGCTAAAGTTTAGACTCAAAGCGCTACAGTTTTCCCCCAATGCGCTAGGATGATGTTTCAACGCACTAATATGTCTTTAAGAAGCGCTAATGTTTAGTTTCCAAATGTTCAGACTGTTATCCATTATTTTTATAGATGAATGCGCTAAGTTTAATCTTTGATGCGCTAAAGTTTTCTTTAGATGCGCTAGGATATTGCTCCTATGCACTAAACTACTCTGTTGTGTTTTGTTTTTGGGTTTTTTTGGAAATTTTAACACTTTTTCAACTTTGATGGATGATTTTCTGAAGTATAAAATGCTAACACAAAACGAAAAAGACAACTTTTTTGCCTATTCTAAACAAAGAGTGTATGTTGTGTGAGGATGTGTTTAAATCCCCAACGTTTTCATAGGTTTGAATAAAAAATATAATTCATGCAGACTCTTTATTCAAAGGTCATCAACAATACCATAGCCTACTAGTCACGATACCCCATTAGCTCAAACAACTATGTCACCCCTAGGGGGCCCCAATTTTTTTTTTCCTTTTGCCAGAAATTAACCCAAAGTGAATTGCTTCACAATTGAGTAGCTATCTCGGAGGCAGATTCTTCCCCACCCTTGCAGTATGATATTGAAGATGTCTAGATACTGACTCGGCTCAAGGTTTCTATTTCTAAGGTTCGTAATCAATCTTCATGTTTGGTCATCAGTGATAAACTCTCTCGGGAGGCTTCTTAGCCTTTAGAACAAAGGATTTATGTATCGTAAAGATACTGGGGGAAGGCTAATCGTTGCATGAAACCATTGAAAGGGTCTTTCGACACCCTCCACTTTTGATTATAGTGGGCTGGAATAATTCGCGATAAAGTCATTTCCCACTTAGGTCGTTCCCCTCTCATCGACCATTTAAATGGCACTCTAAGAGGAATGTGGGAGGGCAGGCCTACTAAAGGATTTCAAATGCTTGAGGTAAAGAAAGCTTTTAAGAGTGGTTTGGCTGTTTGGTCACCCAGTTAAGGGGAGAGCATATACCTTCCACTTTCGAGACAAAGCACACAAATTTCTTTTTATCCTTCAAAGCAATGATTTGTTAATTTCTATCTGGAGATGTTGTTCCAAAAAGAATGGTGTTCTTTTAAACTCCCAAATTAGTTACTTTTTAAGCTAACTAATGAAATCCTCATCAACAAGGCAAATTTTTTGAGATGGTCAACAACATGAATTCAATAGGGGAAATATTTCCCTCTTTTGTTTTATCTAGAACTTGAAAACAAGTGAGGTTCTTTAAATTATGCACAAAAAAGTAATGGATCCTTTTAGACAGCAAAGGATGGTGAGGTTCTTTTTAAGACTTTGCATAAATAAAGGTTTGTCTTGTTCTTTTTAAAACCCAAAACTGAAGTGTTTTTCTCTTCCTATGAAAGCAAGGTAAGGTTTTGTTTGTTGTTGTTTTTAAGTACTCCAAAAGAAAATGAGTTCAATTTTACTAATGAGGAAATTAAGAAAACTTTAAATAACTAACTTAACCAAGTTAGAAATAAAACTTTAATCACAAGCGTAAAATTAGTAAAAGAAAAATCTCTCGATCCTACAAACAAACGTTAGTTACCTGCAACAAAAACAAGTTATAAAACAAAATTTTTAAGGTGGACTTCAACAAGTCTAATTTTTCTGTCTCTGTTACAATTTTGTTTTTCTTTTTGTGTCTGTCATGCACTGATCTACAAACCCTATGTGCTACAGAATGGAACTGATGCGCTAGTAGAAAGCCTAGATATGCTATGTTGTTGTCTAAATGTGCTACACTGATATTTTAAAGCATCAAGACCTATAGGAAATAACAAAAATGCTATGCGCTAAGGTATGGTATGAACGAGCTAAACAGTCAGCAAGATGTGCCTAAGAACAGACCAGATGCACTATAGAATGGTATCCACATGCTGATTCAAGTTTTTTGTGTACCTGCAAAGTTAGTCCTGCATCAAAAATGATTTGATAAATGGGGTTATGTCCCATGGTGGACGCCAAAAATATATGCAGGAAAAGTGGTGCGATGAAATATATATTATGAATTCAAGACTAGTCCACACACCAATGGGACTCTTGGTGCAAGCTATGGAGCTATATGGAATAGCTCAACTTCCCAAGGGATGTTCCGTTATTCTCTACCTCACAAGACCCCTCAAGCCATTGCCTTTTCTCTCAGATCACTGAGCAAAGTGACTTAGGAATGACAATCATGAGAATGAGGAATGTTTGATCAATCTAACATGAATGCAATCCTAAATGTGCATGATATTAACAGATATAAATTAAACTACCATATATATGATGATAAGATGAAAGGATTAGTAGAAGAACTATCCTAACATGATAAACTAGCTTAATATGATTATTATGATAAAGAGAAATACTTCTAAAATGCTTATTAGATTATTTCTATTCAAAGAGAGACTAAAATGCTTGATCAAAATGAGTATAGTTTAGATGCATAAAACTTGGATTGTATAATGATAGAAGAATGGCTCTATTTATAGGAAAAAAAGGGCAATGAAGAGTCACAATTGGATGATCCTATCAAGGGTCAGAATTAAAAGTTATCAATCCATGTTTACAATTCTCACCAATGAAATGCTGACAATTATCAACATAAGACTGCTTGAGAGGAGATGTAAGAAGCATTAAATTCTTGAGAAGACCTTATGGTTACCTTAGGAGATAAGGGTTAAGGTTAGGTTAAGATTATCCATTGGATAAAGCTTTTATCCAAAGGATAAACTCTTATGCAAGGGTTAAAGAAATAACCAAGATTAAAGCCATGAATGCTTGATGAGACGCTAGGGTTAGATGAGGGTTGAGTTAGAGAGAAAGTCTCTAATCATGCAAGAGGGTTGAGTTAACCATTAATGGTTTGGAAGACTTTCAAGGTTAACTTGTTGAAGACATAAAGCCTTTAATGGTTTCCAAAGACTTTGAGGGTTTGATAAGTGACTTCCCTTTACTTAGGGATGTGATAATATCTAGTATATGGGTTAGGCTAATTTAGAAGGGATTAGAAGAATCTAGAAGGGGGTTTAGAGAGGCAAGTAGGAGATGTAGGAAAATGCAAGTGGATGGGGGGTAATTTTAATTAAAATAAATTGCTTTATTTCAACAAAATAGATGCAAGTGGGGGATTTAAATAAATTAAATTTATTTATTTGAAGTGAACAATTTAATTAAAAAGAGTAGAAAGTGGATTTAATTAAATAAAGTGATTTATTCAATTAAATGATATGAAAGGCCTAAGTGAATTTAATTAAATAAATTGAATAACTTATTTAATCAAATAGATGAATGTGGATGCTTTAATTAAATTAAATTTAATTAAATAGAGGAATGAGAATAAAATGAATATTAAATATTCACTTAGGAAAGTGGTCATTTTTATACGTCTACACCAAGCAACCTATTGATCCCCAAAAGGCTCTCCCCTTTGAAAGGAAGTTCAAAATTTTCATAGACATGGGAGCTTCAGATTAATTTTGTGGTTTAAGAAATATCCTCTAAGATTTTAAAAGCTTGTTCTTCACTCTGATAGGGAATGGAAAAGAGGAGGAAAGAAAATGAAAAGATAAACTAAGGCGAGACACATAATGCAAATATTTTAGAATAGTTTAAAACCCTTTTATGTAAAAATAATAAAGAAACATTAGCTCCCAGAAATGAGTAGATCACATCATAAACCTTAATTGTTAAAGGGAGAATGAGATACATAAAGTGACACAGACATAGGGAAAAACATTAATATCCCTTTAGGGGAGCCACCTATTAATTCTTGATAGAAACAAAATGATTCTTCAGGATTCTCACAACAATTTACCTTTCTTAAAAGATTCTTAAAATATTGTTCCCTGAAAGCATAATCTAGTTCCTAATCTAAGGAAAATGGAAGAGTGAAAGATTTTACATGATCCATCTTGTACAAATTTTATAGGAGACAAACAAGCTTAATTGACTAAACAAAAACCACTTCAAAATTAAAGTGACATAGATAATGCAAATCTGAGTAAGATAAGAAAAAAAAAAGGAACAACCTAATGCCTAACCTAAGAACAAGCATGCTAAGGTTAAATCATAGATGTAAACTACTAAACTTTGAAAACATTCTTTCATTTTTTTGTAAGAAAGGGGATTACAAATTTCTTATTTCTTAAGAGTGTTGAACTCCTATTATAGGAATTCCTATGGACTTTTTAAATAATTTATTCCTAAGAATGAAACGATTTCTGCAATTGAACCATCCTTTGTATACTCATCACAATATCATAATGATGGTTGTAAATGTCCCTACATAAAGGATTTTTGTGTTATTTTCACTCCTTGACTTCGTACATGAACACCACTTGGATCTTTCATTATTGAAAATAAAATGGCTTAAGAATGAACCTTCTTTAAGAACCTTTTAATGTCTTATTTTGTTTCGGATCCACAACGTGTCCAAGTTCATTCTTGCTTTCATTGGTAAGTAGTATATCTTCATTTTTCTTTTGAATAAAAAATTTCAAATTCTTTGCTCACTTGACAAGTGGCATCCTTCGCCATTGTTTTTGAAAATCTTCTATAAGCTTGACATATTTTCACATATTTTAGGGTCTTTGGCATATCAACTGGATTTCTAGACTGATATCCCTTGGTTAAAGATTAGAACTATGCAAGGATTTCATTGTTGGAAACAACAATGAAGGAAAATTGAGAGAGGGAGGGTCAATCAGTTTTCTACCAGATTTACAAACTTAACCCAAAAGCAGAAAAAAATTGATAAGCTACAAAAATAACAAAGATAAGAAAATAGATAGCACAACATACAACACCAATATTTTTAAGTGGAAAACTCGATTAAGGGAAAAACCATAGTGGGAACCTACCTAGAATAATTTGATACTCTGTAGTAGTATGTGAAAATGATTACAATGGGGAATGCACATGTAATCAAGCACACTTCCTAGAGCTCACTATTCAAAATACAATAACCCGGAAGGCTACAACCCTCAGGAAAGTCTCACTGACTTATGTTGAACACAATGGATCAATGAGAGGGGGGTGAATTAGTGATTTTAATCTTTTTACTTTTAACAAGAAGATACCGGTAAATGAAATAAACTGAGTGTTAACCGACAGCATAAACAGGGCAACCAAGGTGTGTGAAAGGATTTGCGAAACTACTAAAATATCACATAAACAAAGATGCAATGCACAACACCATATATATACAAGGAAAACCCAATGAGGGAAAAACCTCGGTGAGAATAGCTATTGGAGATCTTCTACTCCAATCCAGTGTCATCATAAAATCTTGATTACAAAATTCAGGGCACCAACCCAAGGAGCACCAACCCCTGATTTATGAGCACCAACTCAAAGGAGCACCAACCCTTGCACAATTTATAGGCTACTACCTAAAGGAGCTACAACCCTTGCACTAACCGACAACTTAGTGAAAAACAATATTAAAACTTAGATACACAAATGAAATCACTATTGCAAATGAAGTTTTGCAACCTTACAATATCCTGCTATATCAGTTTCAATCTTATCAATTTGTTTCCTCTTTCCCTACTCTGCAACTTGACTTTGTTGATCACCTTTCTCAATCCTCACTCTCACTGTCTTCCTCCTTCTTAACTCATCCTCAATCACTTTTTTTCAGACACTGCTTCTGCTCATTTACAACATCTATGTTCAATGCATTTTTCCTCGGTTGTTCCTTTTACCTGTTTCCTATGCTTCACCTCTAAATTAATACTTTTCTCACAAACACTTAAAGTTTTTTTTTGTTTTTCAGACAAAAATATCACTCTATTCTTATATTGCAGGAGCCCCATGCTATATCCCGAGTTCTTCTTTTTCACCACACGTTTTCTACCAAAACGTAATTCAAAATTTGAGCGCTTAGGGTTCTCATTACCCGACACAATCTCCTTTATATCTTGTCAGGGATGCATCTATACACATTTTCCATTACCCAACACATTCTTGCCAAAGATAGAAATCACGTACAAGATTTTCACTTTGAAAATCCCTTGACACATACAAGAATTTGGGTGTTTCCTATTCAAGATCATCTCGGGATAAGGTTTTCTTTGCATTGATTCAAGTGCCACCTCTCCCTGATCTTCCTTCATCATTATTTCTTCCTCGAGCTACCTTGGTCAGTTACAGTCACATGATTTGTCATTGCTTCATTAATGCCGACTGATAGTTTCACCAACCGTATCGATGGAGACTTCACAGACTGCTACATATTTGCCACATGGGCACCACATGGCATCACCATGGTCAAACACTCTATTCACGGACACATAGTCGATTCATGTTTGAGCATTCAACAAATTCATACCAGCACATGCCTTTACCGATGAGGCCTTCTTCTTCTGTTAACTAGCAGTGTATACTACATTGGTAACTCATCTTCACTTCTGGTGGTTTATGATATCTTTAACATTATGCCTCTTCATCATAAAGAGGCAGCCAAGCTTTAGACAAGTATAAGCTAAACCGGTTATCACTTAACATGATCACCCGCACAAGCATCTTGTCTTATGCCAATCAAGTTACTGATAATACTTGTCTTTCATCATACCGATACATTATTCTTCATACTAGTAGCTTTGCCTATAAAATTGGTTGACGTCAATGAAAAATCAATGCCAACAATCTCTCCCTTTGGCATTGATGTCAAATTTCCTTTTATCGGTTTCACTCCCCCTTTGACAGCAATGGCAAAGGGAACTTTAGGCTGACACCAATAATCTTTCCCTAGACAACGCCTGCTTAAGACAGTTTCTCCCCCTATGTCAATGCTTCATGATTCAAGACTCCCCCTGAATCAAGCATCCTCCCATTCATTTAAGTGCTACCAGATGGTGGGACAACTCCCATTTTCTATCTTAGGTACTCAAAAGGACCCATTGAAAGTGGCTTTGTGAATATGCCAGCAATCTGCTCACCGGTGGGAACATATTCTACCAGAACCTCCTTGTCTGCTACCTTTTCCCTCAAGAAGTGATACTTGATCGCAATATGTTTTTTTCTTTAGTCCATTATTGGATTCTTGGAGATGTTGATTGCACTTGAATTGTCACACTAGATTGGAATAGGTTTCGGTATATCCACTTGTATGTCTTTCAGTGTCTGCTTCATGCATAAAACCTGTGAACAACATGTAGCAACTGCTATGTATTCTGCCTCGGCAGTAGATAGTGACACTAAATCTTGCTTCTTATTGTGCCATGATACTAGCCGGTCTCCTAAGTAGAAAGCACCTCCACTTGTACTTTTTCGATCATCAATATTTCCTACCCAATTTGTATCAGTATAAGCCTACAAAGTGAAGTATCCTTTCTTTGGATACCACAAACCATAATTGATAGTCCCTTGCAGATACCTAAAAATTCTTCTAACTACATTTAAGTGGGACTATTTAGGAGCAGCTTGAGATCTTGATAGCATGCAAGCAGCTTGTACAATATCCAGTCTAGATGTTGTTAAATACAACAAACTTCCAATCATAGACCTATACAATGTTTGCTCAACTTACAACCGGTAACCATGGGAGTGCTCACTGGTTTGTTGTCCTCCATTTGAATTTCTTTAGCATATCTTTTACATACTTGGCTTGGGAGATGAAAATTCCTTTTTCCTTCTAAAAGATCTGCAATCCAAGAAAATAGGACAACTCACCCAACATAGACATCTCAAACTCTGTCTTCATCTGATCTGCAAATTCTTTGCACATGATGTCCTTGTCCCCACCAAAGATAATATCATCTACATACACAACAACTATGATCGTGTGTTCTCCATTTACCTTGACATACAAGTTGATGTCTGCATTCCCTTTCGAGAATCCTTACTCCTTCAAGTATTTATCTAACCAGGAATACCATGCTCTAGGAGCTTGCTTCAAGCCATACAAAGCTTTCTTCAATCGATATACAAAACTCTCATCCTCATGTAGCAAGTACCCTTCTGACTGTTCCGTATACACCTCTTCTTGAATATTGCCATTGATAAAGATAGATTTCACATCCATCTGATACACTTTATATCCCTTGTAGGCTGAGAAAGCTAAAAAAAATCTTATTGCCTCTAACCTAGTTATCGGTGAAAAGGTTTCTTCAAAGTCAATACCTTCAACTTGAGCATACCCTTTTCAAAATAACCTTTCTTTATGCCGGACTATCTTATCTTCTTCATTCATCTTGTTCTGGTGGACCCATTTGGTACCTATGACATTCTTGTCTGTCGGTGTAGGGACAAGCTCCCAAGTGTGATTTTTCTTAATTTGTCTCAACTCTTCACCCATGACATCTACCCACTTTTCACTTTTTCTAGCATCATCAAAAATTTTAGGCTCTACTTCAGTCAAGAGATAGAAATTTACCTGCTCACCTTCCAAGGAAAATTTCCTTCTGGTCTACACACATTCATTCCTATCTCCTATGATTTGTTCTTCCAGATCATTATTGTGCACATACCGGTTGGGAGTCTTGTTTGGTACATCTTCTATTGGTCTATTGTCAGATTGGTCTTCATATTCCACATTTGACTCATCAATGTAGAGTGTAGGTATAGATTGTCCTTTGTGTGGGTCTTCATCTATTCTCACATGTACATTCTCAACCACCCCTTTCAACCTCTTGTTGTCGCATTTGTAGGCTTTACCAGTTGGCTGAGTATCCCAAGAAAATTCCTTCATCACTAAGGGAATCAAAACTTCCCAATCCATCAACATCTTTCTTGATGAAGCACTTACTTCCAAACACTCTAAAGTGTTTGAGTGATGGTTTCCTTTCATTCCATAACTCATAAGGAGTCATTCTATTGTTCACCCTTAACTAAACTTGGTTTAAAGTATAGACAGTAGTATGAACTGCTTCCTTCCAATATATATCTAGTATGTTGGCCTCATTCAACATTATCCTAGCCATCTCTTTCACTGTCCTATTTTTCCTTTCCTCCACCCCATTTTGCTAAGGTCTCCTTGCAACTGAAAAGTATCTCAAATTCCATGTTTCTCACAGTAGTCAACAAATTCATTTGAAGAAAATTCTCCACCCCGATCAAATCTTAAGAACTTTAACCAATGTCCACTTTCATTTTTCACCATCTTCCTGAAAATTTTGAATCTCTCAAATGCTTGGGACTTGTCATGAAGGTTACCCAAGTCATTCTTGAGTAACCATCTATGAACAACATTAAATACCTTTCTCTTGCCAAAGTTCTTGTTCATCTTGGTACACATAAGTCGATATGTATCAACTCTAGAGGTCTTGAGGTGTTATATTCTTTTGTTTTAAAACTAACCTTTGCTTTCTTGCCTCTGACACATTCATCATAGAATGTACTTGCCATTTTTATAATCTGAAGTATGTTTCTCACATACCGGTTCTTGCTTATCTTCACCAGATTGTCAAAATTCACTTGGCCTAGTCTCCGGTGCCACAATTAACTTTCATCAACCTGTCCCATCATGCACTGGGACTCATAACATTGCTTCAGATTGTAGACACTACCCTTTGTTCTCTTTCCTTCTGCTACCACCTGACTGGTACTCTGCTTCCTTATCTGGCAGTCGTTAGAATCAAACGAGAACTTGTACCCTTTTTCACACATTTGACTTACACTCAGTAGCTTATGTTTCAATCCTTCCACATAGTACACATCATGAGCCTTGAGCTTTCCATCAATATTCAGTGTACCCCAACCTTTGATTTTGATGGAGGAATTGTCATCAAATCAAACTAAACCACCATTCCAATCATCAATCTTGATGCTTTTTTTCTTATCTCTGGTCATTTTATTTGAGCAACCACTATCAACTACCCATAAATTCCTCCTTTCAACATGTAGAGCGGTTTGCACAATCAGGATAGACTTTGTCTTGTTTTTCTCCTTCTTTACCCAAACTAGTTTTTCTTCTTTCTTTTCTTCTTTTGTCACTTTGTGTTCCGGTTTTGTTTCCAACTTTTCATTTGATACAACTCTCTTTTGCTTTTCAGTTCTCAGCTGACAGTACCTTCCTATGTGACAAAAATTTTGACACTTATAGAATTTCACATTAGCACCAAAGGATGTTCTCAATACATTCTTGTAGGACATTTGCATGATACTCCTACATTCATAACTCTTGTGACCAAACTTATTGCAATTATAACACATGATATTTGTACTTTTTAATGCAGCAAATGAGTTTCTACTCTCAAAACTACGATTGATATTCATTTTCCTACAGTCTACCATTATATGACTGAACTTATTGCACTGATGACAATAACCATGAAATTTTGGTACATACTAGTTAGGTTGTCTTGAACTGACAAACGGCTGCCTCACAGGGGTGCTTCCTTTCATTTTGCTAACCCTTGTGAATTCTTCATGATCAATTCTTGCATTTCTTCTTGGATCTATAGGTTGGTGCATTGAGTATGGTCTCTGATTCATTGATTTAGCATACCAGTTTGTGTATCAGTTTCTAGTAACATCTACATATGTCTCTTTGTCGGTATCCTTGACCACTATGAATGTCTTCTTCTCTTCACCTTCCTTAGTAGAAGTGAATTGAATTTACTTATCCGACGTGTCTTTTCTATTTGAGCTTTGACCTTTTAGAAAACCTAAGCCACCGATATCTTTGGATTTCTTCTGTTTGTTCAACATCATGTCCAAAGCTTCAGTGTTGCCTTCATACTTGCTTCTCACTTTTATTTCTTCCTGACTTTTCTCCAAGTCCTTCCAGAGTTTCACTATTTCTGCTTCTAGATTTTGATGTTCCTTTTCCTTTTCACTCAGATTGGTACCGGTGACTTCACACATCCTATTGGCCTCTTCCAACTAAAGTTTTAAAACTACAATGGTTTTCTAGGACTCTTCAAGAGATTGTTCCAACAAGTCTTGTTCTTTAGTTGAAATCCTTTTTACCTTGTTCAACTCTCTTCTTGTTTTCTTTAACTCATCCAAGGCACTAATGAGTTCTTCTTCAAGATCTACTTCACCTTCTTGCTCTTCCTCTTCTGCTTCTTTAGGTACAAGTACCTCTTGAGCCATAAAAAGGTTTCCTCTTACTTCATCATCACTGCAATAATCATCTAAGGCACTTTCCCCATCCGTGGTATCATCTTCATGTGAGTAAAGGCTTCTCTACTTCTGGTAGCCTCTTCTACCATGCCGGTAGATATTTTTCTTCTTATCCTTACTAAATGATCTGTTACCTTTTGGTTGATCATCTTCATTCTTGTCACCATAAGGATATTTAGCAATAAAATGTCCAATATTTCCACAGTTGAAACATTTGAAAGGAAGCTTGCCTTTATATTTTCCTAACCTATCTTGACTCTTCTGACAAACTTTTCTATGATGTCATCAAATTCTTCACCAGTTGCATCATGACCGGATTCTTCTTTTCATTATCTTGATGTCTTGAATGTAGCTTCTTTCTTCACAACATCAGTATTGGTAGTCCTCATCTCATAAGCTATTAGAGAGCCATACAACTTATCCATTGTAAAGACTTTCAAATCTTTTTCTTCTTTTATTATTGAGATATTTGTATCATACTTAGATGTAAGAGATCTAAGTACTTTGTTCACTATAACCTCATCTTTTATTTCTTCTCCAAGTCCTCTAATGGTGTTTGTTGTTTCATCAACCCTTTGGAGATAGTCACCAATCTTCTCTTCATCTCTCATCTTCAAGCCCTCAAACTGTGCTCTCAAAGTCTTTAACTTGGCTTCCTTGACTTTAGCATCGCCTTCAAAAATCTTCTCCAACTTATTCTAGGTCTCCTTGGCAAAAGAGTAGTGCATGACTTTAACAAACTCATTATCAGACAACCCGCTAAGAATGGCATTCTTGGCTTTAGCATTGTTCTCATATTCCTTTTTTGCATCTAGATCAGTAGGGGGATTATTAAGAACTGTATATCTATTTACAACCAACATCCATACATCATAACCTAGAGAGAACATATAGGTTTTGATTCTTATACTCCAAAATGCATAGTTGGTACCATCAAACATAGGAGCTTTTGAGGAGGTTCATTCATTTCTTGCCATTGTGAACACTTGACAGGATCTACCCAAGCTAGAGAATGCTTTTGACAAAACAGGGTACCTAGGATCTGACACAACTTGTTGAACACAAATGGATCACTGAGAGGGGGTGAATCGGTGATTTTATTCTTTTTACTTTTAACATGAAGACATTGTAAATGAAAGAAATTAAGTGTTAACCAACAACATAAATAGTGCAACCAAGGTGTGTGAAATGATTTTTTAAATTTCTAAAAAATCACATAAACAAAGATGCAATACACAACACCAAATATATACAAGGAAAACCCAATGAGGGAAAAACCTAGGTGAAAATAGTTTCTCGAGATCTTCTACTCCAATCCAGCCTCACAATAAAATTCAGATTACAAAATTTAGGGCACCAACCCTTGATTTATGAGAACCAACTCAAAGGAGCACCAACCCCTGCATAATTTATAGGCTACTACCTAAAGGAGCTATAAGCCCTGCACTAACCTACAAATTAGTGAAAAACAATATAAAAACTCAGATACACAAATGAAATCACTATTGCAAATAATTTTTTGCAACCTTACAATATCCTGCTCTACCAGTTTCAATCTTACCGGTCTATTTCCTCTTTCCCTACTCTGCAACTTGACTTTGCTGATCACCTTTCTCAATCCTCGCTCACACTATCTTCCTCCTTCTTAACTCATCCTTAATCACTCTTTTTTAGACACTGCTACTACTGGTTTATAGCATCTATGTTCAATGCACTCTTCCCCGGTTTTTCCTTATACCTGTTTTCTCTAGTTCACCTGTAAATTAATACTTTTCTCATGAACACTTTAAGTGTTTTTTTTTGTTTTTTTTTCTGGCTTTCAAAGAAAAATATCACTTTGGTCTTCTATTGCAGTAGCCCCATGCTCTATCTCGAGTTGTTCTTTTTCACCACACGTTTCCTGCCAAAATGTTATTTAAAATTTAAGTGCTTAGGGTTTTCATTACCCAACACAATATGCATTAGATCCTGTCTATTCTATCATGTGTCGATCACCTATACACCAAGGATGCATCTATACACATTTTCCATTACCCAATGCATGCTTGCCAAAGATAACAATCATGTACAAGATTTTCACTTTGAAATCCCTTGACACATACAAGCATCTGGCTATTTCCCCTTCAAGATCATCTTGGGATCGGATTTACTTTGGATTGATTTAGGTGCCACCTCTCCCTGATCTTCCTTTGTTATTATTTCTTCCTCAAGCTGCCTCAGTCAATTACATTCCCATGATTTGTGGCTTCTTCATTAATGCCAACTGACAGTTTCACCAACCGTGTTGATGGAGACTTCACCGACCACTACATATTTTCCACCTCGATACCACATGGCATCACCATGGTCAAACACTCGGTTCATCGACACACAATCAATTCACATTTGAGCATTCAACAAATTCATATCGGTACATGCCTTTACCAGTGAGGCCTTCTTCTTCTGCTAACCGACAATATATACTACACCGTAACTCATCTTCACTTCTGGTGGTTTATGATAGATTTAATATTCTGCCTCTTCATCATAAAGAGGAAGGAAAGCTTTAGACAAGTATAAGCTATATCGGTTATCACTTAACATGCTCACCCACACAAGCATCTTGTCTTATGCCAATGTAGTTACTGATAATACTTGTCTTTCATCATACTCGTACATTATTCTCCATACCGGTAGCTTTGCCTGCAATACCGGTTGACATCAATGACAACTCAATGCCAACAACTTACAACTAGATTCAGACTATAATCCACAAGAGATGAATTGAAAGAATAGCATCTCCAAATGCTTGATTACAATTCAAGTTAAGCATATTTGTCTTCTCTGCAACACCAAGCTCTTCTCAATACATCACACTGAGATATGAATCCTTGTTCTCACATACACCACTCTTTGTTAATGAAGACACAATCCTGATACCTAAATTACATGACAATGTCACCTATTTATACAATTCATCAACCTTGAAAACAAGGTCAACTAAACCCTCAACTTACAATTACAAAATTACATCACACGATACAAAGATCGACCACTAGACCAATATAATAATATAAATGGCATAACATAGACAAAATCAAATTTCCTAAAGCTCATTTCCACCAGTAATCATGCCAGGATCAACCACAACATGCTACATCACTAGGAAAACTGCATAACATGAAGTACATCACCGGTTCAACCAAATCACCAAAAAAACATGACGATCTATGCATAATGACAAAACAAATAGGATAGAATTAGGAAACACCAACAAGTACCTTAGAATCATCAGTAACAACTGCACCAACACCACTTATCAAATCTTCATCGATCAACATCTGAACCTCAAGAATTATCAAATAGCAAAAACTGTCATGAAGAAAGATAACTTACGGACCATCTGAAAAGAAGATACCCACGACTATCCCAAAAAATATCTCAAAAACTCAACTCAAGATTTGATCACACCGGAATATATCGGAGGAAATACAAAACTATGTAAAGTACTTATCAAAAAAACAAACTGTAAACAAGATCATATGATATGCTCAATTAAGCTTTCTAGATCACCAAAAGAAATACAAAAAGATATAATAACACCAGAAATACTCTATAAATGAAACCATAACCATAATAAATAAGTCTCCAAGCACCAGAGCAGGAATATGTTGACATCAATGACAATAACATATTTTAGCAGCAATAATGTCCAACAATCTCCCCCTTTTGTATTGATGGAAACATATGAATGTGAAAAACAATCAATGCAAAGAAAGAAAACATCTCCAACAAACTTCCCCTAAGATCAAGCAGATAAAATAGTTTTTCACATGCTTTTCTCCCCCTTTGGCAATAATGCCAAAGATCTAAAAACAAAAAACCAAACTTACTCTCCCTCTTAGATAAACAAATCATGATTCTCTCCAGCATAAACAAATAACTAATCCAATAGACTACTCCACTAGATTAGCCAACTCATCAATCCGGATAAAGAGATAAGACTGTGAAGTCTACTGGATTGATGCATCTCAATGAATCTAGTTCTCATCAGGAGGGGTAGATACCCCTAGTTTGTCTCTCAAGTAGACAAATTTATCTGCAAACAAAGGATTAGTAAAAATATAAGCAATTTGTTCCTTTGTAGATACATACTCCAACTTTACTTCTTCTTCACTGACTTTTTCTCTTAGGAAATAATATTTGATTGGCATATGTTTAGTCTTTGAATGTTGCACCAATTTCTTTGACATGTTAATAGAATTGACATTATCACAATATATGACAGTAGGCTCATCATAGATAACTCTGATATCCTTCAACATTTGCTTCATCCAAACTACCTAAGTGCAATTACTAGCAGCAACAATTTACTCAACTTCAACAGTAGATAAGAACACTGAATCATGGTTCTTACTAGCCCATGAAACTAATTTATTACCTGAAAAGAATGCACCATGGGAGGTACTCTTCTGGTCATCAACATCACCATCCCAATCAGTATCATTGTAAGCATGTAAGATGAAATCATCATTCCACGAATACCACAAACCATAATCCACAATCCCCTTCAAGTATCTAAATATCCTCTTTACAATAGTGATATGACTCTCTTTTGGATCAGTTTGATATCTAACAGCCATGCACATAGCATGCACAATGTTTGGTCTAGTCTGAATAAGATATAGAAGTCCACTAACCATAGATCTATACAAATACATTATCTTTTGAAGATTCATTATTTTTAGATAATTTGCAACTAGACACCATAGGATTTCCAACTAGTTTGAGTCATCTAACCCAAACTTCTTCAACAATTATTTCACATATTTAGATTGAGATATAAAGATACCTTTTCAAGTTTGTGAAATCTGCAAACCTAAGAAAAAAATCATCTCTCCTATCATAGACATCTCAAGTTCCTTTTGCATATCACTAAAAAACTTCATCCTCAAGTCATCATCTCCTCCAAAGATAATATCATCAACAAAGACTTCAATAATCAAATGTTATCATTCTCAACCTTAAAATATAGATTATTGTTAGCAGTACCTTTATTAAATCCCAATTTCAGCAAGCACTTATCCAATCTAGCATACCAGGCTCTAGGGGATTGTTTCAATCCATAAAGAGATTTCTTCAGTTTTCATACCATGTCCTCATCATCTGATAATGAAAATATATCAGGTTTCTCAATGTGGACTTCTTCCTCAAGATTGCCATTTAGAAAAGTTGACTTGACATCCATCTGATATACCTTGAAATATTTATAGGCAACATATGTAAGAAATAGTCTAACAACTTCAAGTCTAGCTACTAGAGAAAAAGTCTCCTCATAATTAATTCATTCTTTCTGTGAATATCCTTTGCATACTAGTCTTTCTTTATTTATAACAACTTCACCGACTTCACTCAATTTGTTCCTAAATACCCATTTATTACCAATAAAATTCTTATCTTTAGGTCTAGGCACAAACTCCCATGTGTTATTCTTTTCAATCTGATTCACTTATTCTTCCATAGCCCTCATCCAATTTTCATCTTTGTAAGCATGAACAACATCTTTAGGTTCAATTTTAGAAATCAAACATACATCTTCAACAACTATCCTTCTTCTAGTCACCAAACATTTATTTTTATCTCCAATAATTTGATTTTCAGAATGATTCAATCTTACATACCTTAGAGTCTTCTGATTATTGTGATATTTAGGTTCCTGCAACTCTCCATCGACAACAACAACATATAGATTAATAGTCTCTACCATAACAATCTGCTTCAATTCTTTAGTCTAAATAGGCATTAGAACAACATGTTGACCTGCATCATATCTGCAAGCTCTGGTATTTTTTTCATAGTTCTCATCAACCTCCTCATTTTCACTTTCTACTATCTTTCTTGGTCTCTTATTGTAGAAGTGGTAGGATTTTCTCTTTGTTGAATATCCCAAGAAAATTCCTTCATCACTTCTAGCATCAAACTTTCATATATCCTCATCTCTCTTGATATAACGCTTGCTTTGAAAAATTATGAAATATATCACAGTAGGGACATGACCAAACCTTAGCTCGTAAGGAGTCTCACTAGTATCACCTTTAATAGGTACTTGGTTGAAAATATAAACAATAGTGATAATATCTTCTCTCCAATAGATCTTCAAAACATTCCCTTCAATCAACATAATCCTTGCAGCATCCAAGACTGCTATGTTCTTCCTTTCAACAACTCCATCTTGTTGAGGGGTTTTTAGGAGAAGATAATTGTTTTCTAATCCCATGCTTCTCATAGAATGAATCAAACTTACCCAAAAAAAATTCTCCTCCTCTATCAGATCTCAAATATTTCACCTTCAATCCTATCTCAGATTCAACCTTTCCTTTTAATATCTTGAATTTGTCCAATGCTTCTAATTTATCCTTCAAAAAGACAACCCACATCATCCTGTAATAATCATCAATCAATAGCATAAAGTATAGATCACTCTGCACACTTCTAACATTTGTAGTTGCACATAGGTCAATATGCACAAGGTATAGCAATCCATCATACGTATACTATTTTCTCTTGAAACAAGTTCTTGTTTTCTTACCCAACTGACATTCTTTATATAGCAGATTAGCAAACTTAACAATTTTAGGCAGATCTCTAACAACTTCAATAGAACTAATCTTAATCATTGAAGTAAAATTAACATGACATATGCTCCTATGCCAAAACCACCTTTCATCAATATGATCAATCACACAACTTTTCTTACCAACATTCAAATGAAACATATTACTTTAAGTCTTAGTTATAGATGCAATTCCTATACCAGAGGCATTTAGGATATTTACATTTACCATTATTGAATTGCAAATCATAACCTTTGTCAACCATCTATCGAATACTTAGAAGATTATGCTTTAAACCTTCAACATACAAGACATCATTAGTATTATGCTTACCATGAAAGAAAATAGAAGCTCTACCATGGGTCACATAGGCTTTGTCATCTCCAAATCTTACTACTCCACCATCATACCTTTCCATACTAAATAAATTTATTTTATCACCAGTCATATGATGTGAACAACCACTGTCAATCACCCATTCATCTTTTTCTTCAATTTTAGCAGCTAAAGCTTTCTCCTCAGTAGTGCAGCTTGTGGAATCAACAGGTACTGGTCCATCTTCCTTGATATAAATAAACACTTCATCTCCTTCTAATTCTTCATCTATAACACCTTCATCAGAAGCATAATAATAATTCTTTTGATGTTTACACATCTAGTTATGTTTGTAAGGATTATCATACATCTCATGCTTCTCATATCTATCATTCCTAGCATGCTTATCAAATTTATCATGTCTATCATATTTATCCATTCTCTTCAAGCATGCAGAAGTAAAATGTCATATCTTATTGGAAGAGAAACATTTCAGAGGCAATTTTCCATCATACTTACCAAATTCCTTAGGCAGTCTTCAGGAAATCAATGCTTCAAGCTCATCCAATTCTCTTTCGTTTTCTTCCATTTCTCTTCATGTCTTTTATATATGGATATTTTGCATTCTTCAGGATCATACTTCTTCTTTCCAGATACAGATGCTCTAAATGTTGTCTCAGACTTTCCATGTGATTCACCAAACTCACTCAGTTCAAATGCAACAATCTTTCCAACCAACATATCTCTTGTTACAGTAGTCACACTCCAAATCTCATCAATAACAACTACCTTTTGTTTGTAAGTAGGAGGAAAATATCTCAACACCTTAGCAACAATTTCATCTCCTTTGAAAGGGTTCCACCACCACATTTGATACCTAGGACAAGATCATTCACCTTAGCCATGAAAGTGTTTATGTTCTCATCTTCAACATCTCATACTTTCCTTTGAAACTCTACAACTTAGCAACTTTTACTTGTTTATCTCCTTCATACAAGGTTTCAAGATTCTACCAGATCTCATGTGTAGTTTGAAGTCCCATTACATTGGTCATCTCTAAATCAATCAAGACGCTTAGCAATGCTTCCTTTGCTCTAATATTATTTTCATATCACTTGATTTCATCAACAGTAATCAGTCCATTCTGAGGAACATAATAGGCATTCTTTTTAATCTTCAAATAGTATTCTCTAATATATTTCAATTGCACCTCCATTAGATTCTTCCATATAACATAGTTACTTTCATCAAATCTCAGACTCTCTTTCTTAAAGATAACACCTCCAGTTGCCATCCCAGATATCCTCAAGTGGTTAAGATTCTTCTGAAGGATCTAGATATACTACTGATTGTTGGCAACAACAATGAAGGAAAACAAACCAGGGGGTGGGGTGAATCAATTTTCTACTAGATTTACAAACTTAGCCCAAAATAAGAACATATTTGATAAGATGAAACAATAAAGAAGATAAGAAAATAGATAGTACAACACACAACACCAAGATTTTGATGTGGAAAACCCGGTTAAGGAAAAAACCATGGTGAAAAACTACCCACAATAAGATGATATGCTACAGTAGTATGTGAAAATGATTACAATGGGGAATACACATGCATTCAGGCACACTACCTAGAGCTCACTACTCAAAATACAATAGCCTAGAAGGATACAACCCTTAGGGAAATCTCATTGACTTAGAACAAGATTGAAACTACAATCTGAAAGAAATGAACTGAAAGAATAACATCTACAAATATGTGATGATAGTTCTAGTTAAGCATATTTGTCTTCTCTACAACACCAAGATTTTCTCAATACACCACACCGAAAGATGAATCCTTGTTCGCACATAGAACACATTTTGTTAATGGAGACACAACCTTGATACTTAAATTGCATAACAATATCACTTATGTATACAATTCATCGATCTTGACAACAAGGTCGGATAAACCCTCAACTCACAATTACAAAATTACATCATATGAAACAAAGATTGACCACCAAACCAATATAATGATATACATGACATAAAATGGACCTAAATCAAATTTCCAAATGCTCATTTCCACTAGTAAGCATGCAAAGATCAACCGTAAAATGCTATATCACCAGTAAAATCACATAACATGAAGAACATCACCGGTTGAGGAAAATCACCAAAAAACCATACAATGATCAATGTGGATCAACAAAATAAATACAAAACAATTAGGAAACACTAGAAAGAACGTTAGAATCATCAGTAACAACTACATCAACACCACTTATCAAATCTTCATCGATCAACTTCTGAACCTCAAGAATACTCAAACAACAACAACTGTCACGAAGAATGTTAACTTGTAGAGAAACAAATCATGAACCATCTAAAATAAAGATACACAAGACCATCCCAAACAATATCTCAAAAAATCATCTCAAGATTTGATCATAACAGAATATATTGAAGGAAATACTAAACTCTACAAAGTAGTGTTCAGAAAACAAATTGCAAACCTAATCATATGATATGATCAATTAAGATTTCTGGATCATCAAAACCAATACAAAAAAATGTAATAACACTAGAAATACTCCATACACCAAACCATGATCACAATAAACCAATCTGCAATCATTGGAGTAGGAATATGTTGACATCAATGACAACAACATATCCTAGCAGCAACAATGTCTAACGTTCATATGGAACCCTTCATATGGTACTTGTTTTGAAACTTAAAAGTCTTTGGGAAGGATGCAAGAAACTTTGATTTTATCCTCAGAGATGCAATGCATTGGTGGAGAAGCTTTGAAATTTCTCCTTGTTAATACTTCAATTTTATTCGATACGTCCATGTGGAAATCCCCAAAAGTAGATCCTCTCAAAATTCACATCCCTTCAAGGAGATTGACATCATGAGGATTATAATTTCATTAGATTGAAGCCTAGCCCAAACTAGTTGTAGTAGAAGAATCTATAGATACCCTATTTCTCACTTGGGAGGATGTGCACCAAGCATGTGTGATGTTTGGGACTAAGTTAAAAGATGAATTAAGTTATGTTAGATCCTCTCCATCTCTTGGATTGGGCCACTTTTACTGCAATTATGTTTTGGTGGCCAACTTGTTTGGGTCATTTCTTGTTCCTTGTTTTGGCTGACCTAATCAATGTTTTGAGATGATGCAGATGGTATATAAAGAGGATCAAATCTATTGAAAGTGGGGAATCATAATTATGATAAAAGATGCAAATCTAAACCAATAAGTGTGTATGGTGAAATTATTAGATCTTAAATGCTTAATAGATGCTTGAGGTAGTATGTCAAAACTAGCTTCATTCTATGGAGATTGTTGGAGCTAGTGATGTTGATGGTTATTAATTATAACGTAATTATTAATGTATCTCTCTTAGAGATAGTGAATCTTTTCAGTAGGTCCTTTGTATCTTTCCTCGAGGTAGTGAACCTCACCTTGCAAGTCCTTCCATGAGTATTGTGCTTCCTTAGGAAGTGAACCTTAAAACAAATTGTAATATTGTTCATATGGTGAAAGTTGACTCTCACTATAGTTTTTTTTGCATCTTGGACTTTTCACATAAATTTGGTGTTCTCTTGTGCATGTGGTATCATTTTTTATAGTTCTTTGTCATTCATGTAATTAAGAGCTTAAGGTTGAATTGGAACAATGGTATAAAGTACTAATATTTGTTCAAATCATAGTATTAAGAACTTAATAAGATAATTTGATGTGACTTTTACATCTATATCTTTGAAACACTAAATTCACAGTCTAATATATATAAATGATTTTTTTAGATTGTAAAATTTTATGATATTTATGAGTTTAATATTTAATTTTATTGTCGTCCAAAGGACTAAAATTTATGAATAAACATATAGAAAGCTCTTCATCTCTAACATTTTTCATTATTAAAGTTAGTTTTGTTGGAAAATGCACACTCCAATGAGAAATTGTAGGTGATTGAAGGTTTTTTCATTGATGGCAACCTTGCAATCTTATGATACCGGCAAGACAAGATACCGGCACCGCCAACGATAGACTCTACACTGACACATAGGTCACCGATAGACAAAGGATACTGGCACAGAGGCCGATAGGAATTTTGTTTATAATGAATTTGGTAATTAATTGTAAAATCATTGTAAGCCGACATGGCGATTTGTAATATGACTCATATATGTATGAGATCATTGTAGAACATTTTTTGTGAATTGTAAGTGAGGAAGAATAAAGTGTAAGGCGAAATAAATCAGACCTATTATGTGAATTATAGGTTAAGGGTATATGTAAGTAGCAGAGCTAAAACCGGTACTGGATCTAGCATAGCAGATGCTATTTTGAAGCAGTACAAAACATTGGATTTGTATAATCCATTTTGTAAGTCAGTATGACTTCTTATTTTTGTATTTGAGCAGTGAGCTCTAGGCGCTTGGCCTTCCTACATGTGCGGGCCCCTATTGTAGTAGTAATATTCTCTTATTGCCTAGTAAGTGAATATTGTGGGTCACAAATCCCATCGAGGTTTTTCCAACATCGGGTTTCCTCGTTAAACTAATGTGTTATGGTGTGCTTTTCATGTGGTTGTTGGTATCTCTGTTTATTGCATTACTTTTTGTTTGCTGATAAACAGTATTGATATGCTTTACATGTTCTAAGTCAAGAAAATGATATAATCAGTTAGATATTGATTCACCCCCCCCCTCAGTATCTTTGGGAATCCTAACAATTGGTATCAGAGCTTGGTCCTCTATTTTCAGAAGCCTAACAGCTTGAGGAAGATCTTGCAACTGGTAGAGATGGAAAACTTAAGAGAACAATTGAAAATAGCTCTTTCAGACTATGATGTAGAAAAATTGAAGAATATCAAAGTTGAAGATGATCTAAAAGCTGCTCAGGATATCCTTCAAGCACTGCAAGAGAATTACACTATAGCAAGGAATAAAAGAAGAGAACTTTATGAGAAGATGAAGAAAGAGGAAGATGAAAAGGAAACTCTTAATGATCTGGTAAACAATCTAAGATAGGAGATGAGTACAACACAGAATGAGATGCAAGATATGACTATGAGATTTTGCAAGGAAATTGAAGATAGGAAGAAAAATGAAGAAGATCTGACTAGAAGACTGAGTGATGTTGCAAATGAAAACACAAGACTTAGTTATGAAAATGATATGTTGAAGACAGATCTGATGCATACACAAAATGACTCAAATGAACTTATGAGACAGAAAGAAATCTTGGAAAGAGAACTAGATACTGCAAATCAGCACAAAGAAAAATTCAAGAAAACCTCAGAAAAACTTGGTGACTTGTTGAAGAATCAGAAACCTGATGGCGACACTTGTAGCCTTGGCTTTGAAGCTGGTGAAAACTCTGGTACTGCAAACACACATGATCATAGCAAACCGGTAAGACAACCTACTACTTATAAATTTAATGGCAAATGCTTTAACTATAACAAGTATGGTCATAGAGAAAATCACTATAGATCTAGAAATTACCATAACACCAATACACCCGCCAGTCAATGTTCTAAATGCAACAAAGTTGGTCATAATTTAGAAAATTGCAGAATGAATGTAAGATGTTATGTTTGTGGAAGATTTGGACATTTATCTAATCAATGCAAAATGCAAATCGGCATATGATATGGGACAGCTATTCAAAACAATAATGTGACTTGTTATACCTGTAACAAGATTGGACACATTGCTAAGTTTTGTAGAAGCAAGTCCTCACCGATAAATAAAAAAGGTCCTAGTTTGAAAGGGAAAGAAAAAGTTGAAGAGGTAAAGAAGGAATTCTCAAAACAATGGATCAGAAAATCATAACTGAATTTTGATGGGAATACTCCTCCACCGGTAGAACATAGTAACACTCAACCGACAAGAGACTCTTCATCTAACTGAAGGAAAATCCTTTGAGGGTTTAGCAACAAAATGAGAAACATGCTATTATTCCCTCAGTTGATGGTGAAAAGTTGAAATTACTTCTTTACCGATAGATAAGTTAAGTTGTGACTTAACCGGCAAGCATTAAATGTGGCAGGTGAAAGAAATAACATTATAAAACATGTGTTTTGACTCCATTTTCATTCCACCGAGCATTCAAATCTTTGAGAGTGTGAAAATCATGAGCAAAGACATTCTAAGCAAAGAAGCAAAGCACTCCATCAAATCTCTCATCCCTAAGGCAAATTAAGGTATTTATAGCTATGGCATCCTCATCTACTCCTGAATTTATTGCAAACCCTATTGTTGTCGAAGTTATTAAACACCCTAGACCCATATTCCAACTAGTTCCTGAAATTGCCAAGAAAGATGATAGTTTAGGTGCATTCTCTCAAATACCAAAAGGGGTAGTTTATGTTGAAGACCCTAGAATGTATATACATTGTCATATAGATGAATTAGGTGATGATGAAATCAAGAATATGTATAAATCTGTAATTTGTGATGAGTCCTGAAATGTTAAAGCTGAACACAAGATAATAGAAACCTTAGGTTTCACTGAAATTCTCAGTATCCCGGATTTCCCCAAGGATATCATAAGAATAGTATTAAGCAGAGTACATGGTGAATTTTTCTAGATGGACTCAGTTTATAAGATCACTAAAGAAGCAATAAAGGTTGTGATAGGGTTACCCTCCAGCGGTAACAAACTTGACAAAACTAAGAAGGTCTCAAATGATTTAGTGATAAAACTAACAAGTGTTACATCTGATAAGAGATCACTAAGGGTAAATGATGTAATGGATATCAATGTGAAATTTATTAGTATGATCTTAGGTTACAAGTCTATACATGCAAATAGGTTAAATTTAGTTTCTAGCCTATGTATTAAAAGTGCCCATGATATGGTGAATAACAATAGACATATGTGAATGGCTTAAGGATGAACTGATTAATAATTTGGGTAAGATAAAGAAGGATAAGAAAGGAACTTTCAGATTTGGAAATCTACTTGTTTGTTTGATGTTGTATATAACAAAACAAGTACCCGGTATTGGCACCAAAGACTTCGGTTATGATATACTAGTAGGAAAACAACTATCTGTATTGTTGAACAACATGGGAGAGAACAGGGAAAAGAACCTAAATGAGTATTTTCAGGCACTAAAAGCTTGAATGAAATCAAGAGTAAGATTATCACAAGCTATTTTAGATAAGTACCAAAAAGAAATCTGTTTTGTAATTAAGAAAGATGAAATTTGGATGGAGGCAGTTGTTCCTAGAACCATCTAGGTCACTGAAATGGGATATGAAACTGATGATAATATAATAGAAACCTATACAAAAGCCCTCCTAGAAGCTCCTAAGGAACCTGAAGAAGAAGTATTTGGTAATGCTGAAACCTTAGAAAGCCAAATTCAATCCAAGAAAAGAGTTAAAAAGGTTGAGGTAACTGTTAGAAAAGGTACCCGACAAGCAAAACCAATCAAACAAAATGTGCTAAAACAAACTGGTATAACTGAAGGTGAACTAGAAGGAATCCAACTGGAAACACACCTTTCTCTGATTCGAACTTCTTCTTAAAGTGATATACCTGTAGTGTTTAAGAGAGTTGAAAGGAAGAGAAAACCTATACCGGCACCTTCTTCTACACCAAAAAGACAAAAGCAACAGGCAATAAGGCCCCCTGCAAATAAATTGACTCCGAAGAAGAAAAATGTGACTCCTAAGAAGAAGTCTATAGCTCCTTTTGACAAATTATTGAATGAAATTACTAAGGATGGTAATTTGAAAAACATCAGCAAATTGTACAATACACTATCGAATGATGAGAAAGATAAAGTAGAGAATAGTGTAATCTTACACTTAGATATCTTTAAGAATTTTTTTATGCAAGTAGTTGATAAAATATCGGCAAATCTCTATAATAGACTTGAAGCTAGGAGAGTAGGTATTATTGAACTTGACAAGAAAATAAAATTACTTGTTGTACATCCTATAAACTAACCTAATGAGATAGATAAATTGATCTCAGAGGCTAACCGGTCAGTATTTTCAACTGCTCACCGACATGTAGCACTAATGGCAGGGAGAGTAAATGAAATAGCAAAGGAAACGACAGATGCATGGGACATATTCCTAGTTGAAAAATAAAAATAGGAAGAATATCTAAAACCCAAAACCATCAAAGTATATAAAAAGGATAAGGACAAAGGGAAAGGTAAGGTTGGTGGTCCATCCAATATAAAGGTAACAGACAACTTACCACCACCACCTAGAGATGCTCCACCGGTAGACACTACAGAAAATCAACCAGGAGAAGAGAGTATGGACACACCACATGAGGATACAAATCCTAATTTTGAGTTGTTGTATACAATGAATATCGACGCATAGGAAGTAAACATTGTGGTTGATAAGGAGACAAGTGAGAAAAGAGATGTGGCAACTGAGCCACTGGTAGAAAATGCAATGGCTGAGACAAATGTTGAAGTTGGAAACACTGAAACTGGGAGTGAGAAACAAACAAGACAAATAATAGATACAGAGAAAATTGATAGAATTGGTATTGGGCAACCTACTGAAAACATTTCAGGGGCAAGCACTGAGAAACCGACAGAAAATGCAGAGTCACAAGCAGAAAAACTGGTAGTGGATACCACAAAAAAACCATCAGAGATACCATCAGAAAGCACAAAGAAACGGGAAGAACAACATGCTCAGATAGTACCACCGGCTTCCACAGAAAAACCCAAACCCTTGGTAGCTGAAATGGAGACACAAAGTGATCCTCCAGCAAAAGATGAAAGCAATATCCTCACTAGTGGACTACAAATTATGAAGTCAATTGGTCAGACATCCAGAACTTCTATGTCTGAATTCAGGCCAACAAATGTGACTGAGGTACTATTAGATTCAATTAAGAAAATAACAAATTGTAATGTTCTAGCATATAAGGATATTGATGACATCATACCAATTATGAAGATGATAGCTCCTAAGTGTAACATAGACAACAAAGATTCTTTGAACCAATTAGACACATTGTCTAAGTACATAACCGATAACCAAATAACACTAGACAAAATAAATGAGGATGCATTTAAGGAGAGACTGATAAAGAAAAAAGAAAAATTCTTTGAGGATATAGTTAAGAAGAATAAAGGAGAGATGGACACTCTCTTACCGGAACTCAATGAAATTATTTTTGACTTTAAGAAATTGTATAGAGATTCATGCAAAACGGATGTACTAACACAAGATCTTGACAAAGAAATAAGAAAAGAACAGGATAAGATTAATAATATTGCTGACAATTTGATTGGAACATCAGACTCATTTTTGGAATTAGAGAAGAAAATTGCAAAGCAAGAAGAGAAAATCAGAAAACTGGAAAATGAAAAACAAGGAATAAAGGAGAAAGCAAAGGACTTAAAATGCCGACTTAGTCCCAGATTAGAGTATATTATTTCTTTGAGAAAAGAAATATCTGAGGCTCTGGTTCCTGGACTAAAGACACCAGAAGAGAAAATGCACATACTCACTGGTACAATGTAGAGGACTCAAGAAGCTATAAAAGACAACAAATCTTTTAGCAAAGGTATAAAACTGGTTTTGACAGACATTTTTCAGATTGTAACCAATCAGTTACAAGAATCTAGGTAGGAGTCCACTGACAGTGAATGACAACCTTTATCATTGATGTCAAAGGGGGAGTAGAGGAATGAGAAAAATCAAAAGTAGAGATTATCTTCTCAGGGGGAGCACACAGTTTTGAGCATACAATTTTGGTAAGACATGTTTTGGCAGACTATTTTTTGGACATCATTTTTGAACACTTTTTCTCATGAGCATTGCCATCAATGCCAAAGGGGGAGATTGTTGGTAAATGCACACTCCGATGAGAAATTGTAGATGATTGAAGGTTTTGTCATTGATGGAAACCTTGCAATCTTATGATACCGACAAGATAGGATATTGGCACCGGCAATGACAGACTCTACACTGACACATAGGTCGACAGACAAAGGAAGGATACCAGCACAGAGGCCGACATGAATTTTGTTTATAATGTATTTTGTAATTAATTGTAAAATCATTGTAAGTCGACATGGCGAGTTGTAATATGACTCATATATGTATGAGATCATTATAGAACATATTTTGTGAATTGTAAGTGAGGAAGAATAATGTGTAAGGCGAAATAAGGAAGACCTATTATGCGATTTATAGGTTAAGAGTATATGTAAGCAGCAGAGCTAAAACCGGTACTGGATCTGGCATAGCAGATGCTATTTTGAAGCAGTACAAGACATTGGATTTGTATAATCCATTTTGTAAGTCAGTGCGACTTCTTATTTTGTATTTGAGCAGTGAGCTCTAGGCGATTGGCCTTCCTGCATGTGTAGGCACCTATTGTAGCAGTAATATTCTCTTATTGGCCAGTAAGTGAATATTGTGGGTCACAAATCCCACCGAGGTTTTTCCCACACCTGGTTTCTGTTGGCATTATGTGAACTGGTAGTATTGAGACATGATGACATTGTATGTTGTCATTGATGTCAATATACTGAAGAGTGACCTGGTATATTGAAGTTTGCAATAGGCAAGAGAATCGGTATGATTATGAACCGGTATATGTGCCAAAGTGAAGCGATATAATGGTGAACCGGTATGTTGGTATGGGAACCGGTACATGAAAGGTGGTTATGACTACCGGTGGGTAGTCTCAACTTCAGGGTTTTCGGTTGATGTGTTCCAAGCCTATGTGACTCAACTGATGATATTGTGTGATGAGTTAGCATTGTAACGAAGAACAGATCGTGTTGCCATGACAACCTTGTGCGCGTGAAGGATCTTGCATGAAGGAGATTTCTCCTATCTACCTTGGGAATGTGCAAAATCTGTAAACGATGAAAACGCGTGATGGGTTATCAGCTGCCATGGATGCAGTGGAGAACGAATGATGGAGAATGTCTTGAGATCAGTTCAAGACTATTGCATTTAATGCAATATGCTCAACAGTCAGGATTGAACCGTTTGAATTGCTTAACCTAAAATTTTTAAGGTTTAGGGCTTATGCTACCGACCTATTTGTTTCCTATAAGGTCGATGTTGTGCTTCTTTCTAAAGTTGTTGGCAAATGTGGTGTATGTATCTAAGTGTAGAGATACATGATTCTTGCTAGATCGGATAAGAGGATTGATACCTGTAGAGTGTGAGTGCAGAAGGAGAAGAAGAACTAAAGCGGATATGCATTGGCATTGAGTGTTGTTACTAGATCATTGTAATACCCGTTGATCTCTAACCACCTCAACAATTGGAAAATCCCTTAATAGGGTAGCTCTAACAAGCTTACTGTAAATCCTTTAATAGGGTGACTCAAATTCATTGAGTTCTTGAAATCCTCTAATAAGGTAACCTTTAACAAGGTTTAACCCTTAACCGGGTATTTTAGTCATCCCTTAACCGGGTGATCCCTAGCAGAATTGGTTCCTAACAGAACCTATTGTAATAAGTCTTTAATCGAACTAGGCTCCTAATAAAGTAGACTTCTAAAGAGCTCAAAACAACTTGTGGATATTCATCCCCACCGTGGTTTTTCCTAGTTGGGTTTCCATTTTGAGAAAATATGTGTGTCATGTGTGATGATTTTCGTGTGATGGTTTAAGTGATTTATGTCTGAAGGTAAATCATGTTGAACTAGCTGTTATTATATTTCTGATGATTGATTACCTGTTCATGCATAAGGGTGAAATGGAAGTGTAGTACTAGGATGAGTGGAAAGCTAAGTGATAAACTAGTTAATGCTTGTCATAGTCATTCTTAGCTTTACCGGTTGTACTTTGTTTCAGACCGGCGTTACTATTTGCTAGTCATTTGCAGTGTTTGCTGACTAACCAGTTTCAGGAAAGTGATTTTATCTGTACTGATTCAGCGCCCCCTCTCAGTACCTGTTTGGTACTCACCATTCCTCATTGAGTTATCAATTGGTATCAGAGCTACCCTCCAGGTCCTCTGTATTATAAGATTAACCACTTGAGGGAAAGATCCTATTGTAATGATGAAGAGGTAAGGTCCAAAGTTCAACAGAGATAACTTCAAAATATGGAAGGAAAAAATGAAGATATACATCAAAATCATGGGTTCTCAACACTAGAGCTGTGTTGAGAATGCTTATGTTGCCCCTACCAGTACTCTTACCGATGATCAAAAGAGAGAGATGCAGGAGAATGGGCAAGTCATGGAAGCCCAAATTAGTAGTTTATATGACATTGAGTTTATTGATGTCCAAGATAAAGTAAATCCCAAAGAAGTATGGGATAGTCTTGAAAATATCTATGGCAGAGATGAGCATGTAAAACAGGCTAAAGAAGAAAGCCTTAGGGGTAAGTTTTAAGACATGCAGATGGTTGAAGGAGAGACCATTCAACAATATGGAATAAGAATCAAAACTGTTGTTGGAGACATCAAAAGTGTAGGAGGCAAAATAAAAGACTCCATTGTTGTAAGCAAAGTCTTGAGATCCTTGTTACCGGTCTATGCAATAAGGGTTGCAGCTATTCAGGAGTTGAGGTCAATAGACAAGGCAAAGGTATCCCTAGACTCCATCATTGCAAAGTTGACTACTTGTGAGCTAAATAGTTTTGATAGTAGTGTGCAGAAGACTGAATCAGCTTTTAGAGCTGTAAAGCGGAAAATCGTGATCGAACCCTAGTTGTTCTCCCCTCTTCCAACTCCGAGGAGAGAGAAGGGAGGTTCGCTAGGATTCGATGGTTTTCACTTAGGAGAGAGACTTTACATTCAAAAGAGGGGTTGAAACCCACTAGATCCAATCCCACATAATGCAAGATTGGATGCTAAATGTGTTTCAAGGGTTAAGACAGCAAGGCTACCCTCTTTTGTAAAGAATGTTGATAGAAGAATTAAACTAAGCATGCATAGAAAGTAACAAAGATTTGCTTATAAACAGAGTTCGGATTATAGGATGAAGCTGCGGACCTGGAATTAGCAGTAAAATGTCGATACGGCGCTGTCCTGCAAATTTGAGCAAAAGTTGTCAGGACGATGGCGCCCGGCGCCACGGTCCTCCAAAAAATCCGCGAAACGAAGGGGGATCTGTTCGTCTCTGCACAAGGATTCCAGATCTTCAATTTCAGCCGCGTACCTGCAACCTACACACAGAAAAACGAAGATGATTGGGGGTTTAGGGATTAGGGGTTTGCCTTTAGGTCAAACCCCGGTTTTGGAATTAACCAAGAAATGAGCAAGAGCTGTAAATGTAAGTGACTGTAAAACAAGTACTAATACCTTGTTCTAAGGATATTTGTATCCTTATGTGCGAAGGTTTAGATGTTGTATGTTGTATGTAGCATGTAATATGTGATCTCCTCTTCAATGGTTGAATCCTTGTCTTGAATGCAACACTTAGCCTTGAATGGAGACTTAGAAGGAATGCTTGAATGCTTGAATGCTTGAATGCTTGAATGTTTGAATCTTGCTTTCGCCTTTTTTTCATCTATCCTCCTCATGCCAAATGAGAGAGAAAAATGTAGTTTATATACTTGTCATTTAGGGCTGATAGACTGATTTTCCTGACCTTAGGCCGACCAGGAAAGTTAATTTCCAAATTGCAAACAAAAAGACCCGAGCCCCTTAGGAGACTGGGCCCAAAATAGGACCCAGGGACCAGGGCGCTGGGCGCCATGGTCCTGGGGACCAGGGCGCTGGGCGCTCTAGTCCCACCTCCCGGGACAGCAGGGTGCAAGGAGGTTCAGGCCAGGGTGCTTGAAAAATGCAGTCTTCAGTGTCGTGAGCAAGTTTCAGGGTCTCCATTCAGGTTGCGTGTTGCGTCGCCATCGTGAAGACCAAAATGCAGTCGAAATTGCAAGTGTCGCAATTTTAGGATGCTACATTTAGCCCCCACTTTAGCGGGAGTATGTATGTTCATACTTCCGGTAAAGTACAAGGAAACAACATTGAAAGACTTTCACCACGTCAAGGAGGCAAGATACACCAAGCCCCCAGTGGACTAAGGATCTTACGACTTTGATTGACAAAGTAAAAGGGAAGATCACGACGGAGAACCATGACTGTCAGTAGTAAGGTTCCCTCACTATGAGTCATGCAAGAAAGATATCAAAAATTTTCAAGGCAAAGCTAAATTTACCAAGAAATTTTCAAGTATCTTGAAAAGATATGATCGGGATGTATGCCCCCCTACGTTAAAGCGATCGCACACGCCTCACCGGGGGTGATTGTTTTAACGTAGTGATACACATAAGAAATGAGAAAGGAAAAGGAGCACGTTATCGCAAGGATTTAGCCCCCAAGTGTGAGATAAGCCCAAGGATAATAGACACAAAACACAAAGCACGAGGTGACTTCGCTTTCCTTGGGGTCAGTATGCTATATGATAAGTCATGTATATATATCATATGTATGTATGCATAATTGTTCTTCATTCCCCAATCAAGGAAGGTCACCTAGAAGAAGGGAACACATGTGTCTTTTGAGTCAACATGAGAGAGATCGAGAGTTCTCAATGCTTTGCATCGTCCTCAAGTAGACAACACTAAGGACAACAAATAGAAGAATGAGAATAACATATAGAAGAAGTAACAAAAGAGAGGAGGAGAGAATCTGCTATGCTAATGTAACTAGTCTAGCACGTCATCTACCCCCCCGATCTTGCTGATCAATGTTTCGGGAAGGCAGGGAACACGCTAGAGGAGGAACATCCAACATAGCAGATGGAGCTATCACAAGATCCAAACAAGGGCTATGTTCATGTTCCGAGCCACATTGTTCTTGTCTAGGAGCTAGGATAAGTGCTTTAGAAAATTCATTAGATAAATGGTTATCAATATCAACAAGTTCATATTCACTATCAGAAGCAAGAGGAGTAACATTTTCATCATGAATAACATTTTCATCTATATCATCATCAAGATTTATAAAAATAGGATCTTTAACTTGCACCGGATCAAGACCATCATGCATCTTATGTTTAGGAGATTTAGGCTCAATGTCCAGCTGAGGAGAAAATGGAATAATGCTTGTTGAAGGTGTTTTTGGAGATGGCAAAGTTTGAACTCTAAGACAACGCTTTCGTCGGCGTTCACGTGCAGAATGATTTCGTCTAGTCTTAGTAGGAAGTGAAGAAGATTGAGGAGGAGGAATGTTCTCATCCCTATCACTTGGGTGTTTAGGTTGTGGTCTCTTAGGCTGGATAATAGGAGAAGAAGAAGGTCTCTTCTCTCTATAAAAGGACGGAGGAGGAACTGCTCCATATAAAGGAGGAATATTTGGTTTAGGGAGAAGACCAAGTCCATCATGACGAGGAGGTATAGGTCTACTCTTAGGAAGTTTATTAGGCATAGACATAGTTACATCCATAGGGATGGGTTGGGAATCTTCTTGAGGAAAGACATTAGTTTTATCTTTCAAAGGAAGAACTTCCTTCTCAAGAATGATAGGAATGTCAAGTTTAGGTGTTCTAGGTTCACTTAGAGATAAGATCATATCTGTTTTCCACTTTTGATAAGATTTGAAAAGATGATCACTTCGCGGAGGAAGAGATTGGAATTGTTTAGGCCAAAAGTAATCAATAGGAACGCTAGAAGTTCTTTCAGCAGGTTTAAAGAGACTATGATTGACAGTAACAACTTCACCATTATGGGGAAATTTCAAACACTTGTGAATAGGAGAAGCAATAGCTTTCATGGAAGATAGCCAAGGATAGCCAAGCTTCACACGAAATTGTTCGGAAGATGGAATAATAGCAAAGTTCACATCAAGGGATTTGTTATGGACCTCAATAGGCAATGTAATAGAACCAATTGCAGGAGAAGAAAATGCATCAAATAATTTCACAATCACATTTGTTTTGTCATAGATCACTTGATTCAATTGCAAAGCAAAAAGGAATTCTTCAGTAATAACATTAATCATGCACGAAGGATCAATAAGCACTCCACGACAAGGTGTATTCTTGACTTTTGCAACTATGTATAAAGGACCATCAGGTGCCCTAATGGTTTCATTGGAATCAAATGTGATGGAAGGTTCTTTAGGGATTTCTTGCTGCTCTACAAAGTTAATCACATTCGGAGTCATAGACACAAGACCATCAGATGAGAGAGAGGAATCATTAGCCTCAATTGCATTAGAGGTATGAGAAGGCAATGGATCAGTGAAAATCTGAAGATTTTGGTTAGGAGGAGCTACAGATGTGTTGCCTTTATCATTCACTCCAGAAACAGAGATAGTATTGTTATCAATCAAATCTTGAATTTTACCCTTTAAAGAAAAACATTTTTCAGTATCATGCCCAGGCTGACGGTGAAATTGACAAAAAGATTTGTTATCAAAATAAGGTGAAGTAATCTTTGCAGGATCAATTTGCCTTATAGGAGGAAGAGTAAGCACATTATGTTCCAATAATTTATTCATAATACTATGCAATGATTCATTCAAAGGAGTATACTTTCTTTCTTTCTTGAAAAATTTAGAAATAGGAGGCACACCTAATGCTGCATTCACATTGTTGTTGATGATGTTTTCATTGAATTTGATGGAATCTTTGTTCGGTTTAAACTTCCCAAATGGTTGTTGACTGCTATCACCCTTATCACTCAGAGCCATAGGATGTGATTGTTCCATTTGACTCACAGTCAGTTGATAATTGTGAAGAGTTGCACACAACTGTTGGAAAGAAGTAAACTCAGAAAATAGAAGTTTGTCTCGAATATCTTTTTGTAAATTAGAAATAAAGATTCTTTGAATACCATTGTCAGGCACTCGAAAAGAAATTTGAGCATACAAATGCTTATATCTACCAATGAAATCAGTCACTTTTTCTTTAACACCTTGTTTACAATGCATTAAATCAATCAAAGTAACCTTAGGACTTATATTGTTTTGAAATTGTTGAATGAAAGCATTTGCAAGTTGTTCGAAAGAAGTAATAGAATAGGAAGGCAACGAGCAATACCATTGTAGGGCTTTGTCTCTTAATGTTCTCGTAAACAGTTTTGCAAGCAACCTTGGGTCATAAGCAAAATCAGTACAGATTGTTTGAAAAGTCTTAACATGTGTTAGAGGATCTCCTTTACCATTATAAAGTTCCAAATGCGGGATTTCAACATGTTTAGGAGGGATAGCTCGAACAATGTCAAGAGAGAGTGGGCTCGCAACATCAAATGTGGGCACACTAAACTTAGACTGATTCATAGAGGCAATTTGTTGCTGTAAAGAAGAGACAGTTTGTGCAAGATTGTTAATGGTCGCTTCAGTCGAAGAGTTCATATTAGATGTGTTAGATTGAGATGGAGGTGTTATGTTATTGAAAGAGGGTAAAGAGTAAGGTGGTGGGACTCTATGATAATTAGTCATAGGAGATGATTGGGCAGGAGGAACACTACAAGGAGGAATGGATCGGTTAAATGAATTGCCCCCTTGCATCATGTTCATTTGTGAAGATGTAATAGGAACACTCATTGAAGGAATGAATGAAGAAGTCGGATTGAATGAAGGAAGAGGGTTAATTGAAAAGGAAGGATTGCCCCCATGACTAGTGATCACCGGAGGAATGTCTTGTGTAGAAGTAGCCATTATGTTTGATGTAAAGGTAGGTATACTAGCAATAGGAGTCATCAAAGGGATAGAATGATTGACTTGAGTAGGAGGTTGTGTATAACCCAAATTTTCAGCACAACTCTTCATAGGCATCATATTTGAATCCACGATGTGTGCAATACCACACAAAATATCAATTCCATTCTTATCACTTTGAAGCATATGTTTTAGACCCTCAATTAAAGGAAGAGCTTGACTATCAGGGTACTCATGAGACATCCATTGTCGAAAATCGTCAAATTGGTTATCCAATTTCAAAATTTGTTCTTCAGAAACCTCATGGAGAGCTTCTTCATCATTAGGAGGATTAGAGGAATTACCCATGTCCTCGTTAAAAAGGCTATTCAAATTAGGTTCCATCTCCTCAGTAGTTAAACCTCGGAAAGACTTAATTCTACGGCTTCGTCTAACGGGAATAGTGTAAGTAGGGCTTATTGTTGTAAAACTCATGCACTAGAGAAGGAGAGAAAATTTTGATTTTAGAGGTAGCAATTTTCAGTAAAACCAGCCAATCTTCTGGATTTAAGCTGTTAAATGCAATCACGACAGTCTCCCGAAATTTCAGAAAAAATGTCCGGGACCGTGGCGCTCGGAGTGCAACACGGTCCTTGCAACTTTTTTTGAAATTTGCAGGGATGAAAGTTATGATGATTTTAGAGCTAATCTGAAAAAATTAAGTGATTTTACGATTTGTAGATAGGCCAAATTAAAGTTGCAATCTCGAAATTGAACCCTACCAAGATTGTCGAAAAATGCAAAATTTGAATTTTGAAAAAGAGAGGGAAACTGAAATTTTGAATTTTATGATTTTAGAGGGAATGTCAAGAGCAATGCAAATTTTGAAATTCAAAAGTTGACTCAATTTCACGCAAAATTCAATTTTGAAAGCGGAAATCAAAGTTGTTGTAATTAAGCACTTAATTTCAAAAGTCACAAAATGCAAGAATTTGAATAAAGCGCTGAAATTTTGAATGAATGATAACACACTTTTCAGATTTAGGATAGTAAGAACACAATTTTGACACAAAATTTCAATTTCAATGATTTTTAAATGTTTAGAAGCCTTAATCCAAGCAATCACAAGACCAACTTTAACTATAATTTTGAAGGTGTTAAAATTGATAAAATCAGCCAAAATTCTGAATTTTAGCAGAAAAACACATTAAGATCTCGCTCCCGAAATTTCGGAAAAAATGTCGAGGACGATGGTGCTCGGCACCACGGTCCTCGTAACTTTTTTCCAAATTTTCAGGGATGGAAGATGTTGTGATTTTATTGCGGAATCCAAAGTTACAGCTGATTTGGAGATGTTTTGAATAGTGAAATTGTCGGAAAAAAGGTTGAATCAAGAGGGTTTCAAAAATTAGGGTTTTGACACTTAACCACTTAATTTTCAGAATTAAAGCACAAATATGAATTGATAATTTGTAATAGAAGGACAGATCTGGAACAAGCATTAACATTTAGACATTTCGCAAGTTCAATTACTAAAAAGAAATTTTAGGGTTTTAATGCAATCACCTCTAAAATTTTGCAAAAGATCAAACATGGAAATGTAATCAATTTTTTCAGATCTAAGCATGAAAAATCAGAAAGGATGTTCACGTCGGGTTCACCAAAATGTAAAGTGAAAAATCGCGATCGAACCCTAGTTGTTCTCCCCTCTTCCAACTCCGAGGAGAGAGAAGGGAGGTTCGCTAGGATTCGATGGTTTTCACTTAGGAGAGAGACTTTACATTCAAAAGAGGGGTTGAAACCCACTAGATCCAATCCCATGCAATGCAAGATTGGATGCTAAATGTGTTTCAAGGGTTAAGATAGCAAGGCTACCCTCTTTTGTAAAGAATGTTGATAGAAGAATTAAACTAAGCATGCATAGAAAGTAACAAAGATTTGCTTATAAACTAAGTTCGGATTATAGGATGAAGCTGCGGACCTAGAATTAGCAGTAAAATGTCGATACGGCGTTGTCCTACAAATTTGAGCAAAAGTTGTCGGGACGATGGCGCCCGGCGCCACGGTCCTCCGAAAAATCCGCGAAACGAAGGGGGATCTGTTCGTCTCTGCACAAGGATTCCAGATCTTCAATTTCAGCCGCGTACCTGCAACCTACACACAGAAAAGCGAAGACGATTGGGGGGTTAGGGATTAGGGGTTTGCCTTTAGGTCAAACCCCGGTTTTGGAATTAACCAAGAAATGAGCAAGAGCTGTAAATGTAAGTGACTATAAAACAAGTACTAATACCTTGTTCTAAGGATGTTTATATCCTTATGTGCGAAGGTTTAGATGTTGTATGTTGTATGTTGTATGAAGCATGTAATATGTGATCTCCTCTTCAATGGTTGAATCCTTGTCTTGAATGCAACACTTAGCCTTGAATGGAGACTTAGAAGGAATGCTTGAATGCTTGAATGCTTGAATGTTTGAATCTTGCTTTCGCCTTTTTTTCATCTATCCTCCTCATGCCAAATGAGAGAGAAAAATGTAGTTTATATACTTGTCATTTAGGGCTGATAGACTGATTTTCCTGACCTTAGGCCGACCAGGAAAGTTAATTTCCAAATTGCAAACAAAAAGACCCGAGCCCCTTAGGAGACCGGGCCCAAAATAGGACCCAGGGACCAGGGCGCTGGGCACCATGGTCCTGGGGACCAGGGCGCTGGGCGCCCTGGTCCTGAGGGACCAGGGCGCTGGGCACTCTGGTCCCACCTCCCGGGATAGCAGGGTGCAAGGAGGTTCAGGCCAGGGTGCTTGAAAAATGCAGTCTTCAGTGTCGTGAGCAAGTTTTAGGGTCTCCATTCAGGTTGCGTGTTGCATCGCCATCGTGAAGACCAAAATGCAGTCGAAATTGCAAGTGTTGCAATTTTAGGACGCTACAAGAGCATCAACTACATCATCTAGAAAAGGCAAAGAAGTAAGCACCAACGGTGAACCAAGATAGAGCAAAGAAATGAATGATGAGGAGATTCTGATGGAATTTGAAGCTCTTCTTGCTAAGAGACATCCAAAGGGAACCGGTAAATACAGAGGTAAACTTCCGTTGAAATGTTTTTCTTGTAACTGGATAGGACATATTGCTATAAATTGTCCTAATGGTGACAACAAGGAGAAACTAGAGAGGTTCAAGAAATTCAAAGGAAGAAACCGGAGAAACTGTTTTGTAGCAGTTGATGAAGGGGTCATAGATGAGGAATCAAAAGATGAAGAAAATGAAGATATTGTGTTTGTTGCAGTAAAGGAATATGTGTCAGACAAGAAGGCTCTTGTCTCCCAATTTGATAATTCCAATGAGTGGATTATTGACAGTGGTTGTTCTCATCATATGACTGGTGACTGGAGCAAGTTTCTATCTTTGGAAGAATATGATGGTGGTGTGGTTCATTTTGGTAATGATGCACCATGTATGGTTAAAGGAAGAGGGTCCATCTCTCTGAATGGAAAGAGCAGTGCTGACAATGTGTATTGGGTGGAAGGTCTTAGACACAATCTATTGAGTGTTGCCCAGCTGAATGATAGTGGACTCATTCTAGAATTCAAAAATGGAGTGTGCAAAATCAAAGGAAAGAATGGTGAATTTATGGCCACCGGTATGCAGACCAAAGGTAACCTATTTTAGCTGGATGCAAATGTAAGTACATGTCTTATGGCTAAATTTGATGATAGCTGGATATGGCATAGGAGACTCTGCCATGTAAACTTTGATAACATTGTGAAGGCCAGTAAGACCAAGGCAGTGAGAGGACTATCGATGCTGAGCAAACTGGAAAATCCTTTGTGCAGAGAATGTCAACTAGGGAAAATGTCTTACTCAACTTTCAACGGTAAATCTTTCACCATAGACAATTTACTTGATCTTGTGCATACTGATTTGTGTGGTCCTATGAAAACTAGGAGTGTGTAGGGAGATAGGTATTTCATGATTTTGACTAATGATTGCTCAAGAATGATGTGGGTCACATTCTTGAAAGACAAGTCTGAAGGTTTTGGAAAGTTCAAAGCTTTCAGAGCACTGGTAGAAAAGGAAAGTGGTAGAAGAATCAAATGCCTTAGAACTAATCAAGGAGGAGAGTTCACTTCCGGTGAATTCAACAAATATTGTGAAGAGAATGGCATCAAGAGGCAACTCTCTGCCCCCTGGACTCCATAGCAGAATGGCTTAGTAGAGAGAAACAACTGGACTGTGATTGATGCAACTAGAACCATGTTGATCCAAGGAAAAGTTGCTCACATCTTTTGGAGAGAAGCGGTAAGCACTGCAATATACACAATGAACCAGGTACTCATCAAGAAAGGAAAAGATAAGACTCCTTATGAGTATTGGACCAGTAAGACACCAGTAGTAAGCTACTTTAGAATGTTTGGTAGCAAATGTTATATCAAGAGGAGTGAACATCAGAGCAAGTTCGATGCAAAATGTGATGAAAGAATATTCCTAGGATATTCCACCAAGAGCAAAGCTCTCAAATGTTTCAACAATAGGACTTAGAGAATTGTGGAAAGCATCAATGTTAGAGTGAATGAAAACTCTGGAAAACCTAAGGAAACTGACAGTAAGCAAGTAAGAGATGAACTGGTAGTAACCTTCTTGGAACCGGTTGCTAATCAGCCAAGTACCAGTGACAGTGTTCCTTCACTGGTAGATGTTGATGCTGATGAAGATGAGGATGAAGAAGAGAAGTAGGAGGAATCAGTCAAGAGCATTCCTTGATATGTCAAATTGAATCATGATCCAAAGCAGATCATAGGAGATAAGGATGCAGGAATCCTTAGAAGAATAAAGGTCAGAGAAAATTCTTGTATGATCTCTAAAATTTGAGCCTAAATCATTCAAAAGGGCACATAAAGATGAAGACTCGATCAAGGCAATGGAGGAGGAACTTGACTAGATAGAGAAGAATGGCACATGGTCTTTGGTACCTAGACCAGAGCATAACAATGTCATTGGTACCAAATGGGTTTTTGGAAACAAGTTGAATGAGGATGGCACAGTGGTAAGGAACAAAGCTAGACTAGTATGTAAAGGTTATGCTCAAGAAGTAGGAGAAGACTATGGAGAAACCTTTGCCCTAGTAGCCAGATTGGAAGGAGTTTGTATGCTTCTTGCATGTGTAGCTTTTAAAGGATTCAAGGTATACCAAATGGATGTAAAATCTGCATTCCTAAATGGAATACTTGAAGAAGAGGTGTATATAGAGAAACCAGATGGGTTTGCCCTATCAGAAGATAGTGACATGGTGTGTAGTCTACATAAAGCCTTGTATGGACTAAAGCAGGCACCTAGAGCATGGTAATGATTGCACTCCCATCTTGTGAAGATTGGATTTGAAAGAACAAGTGAAGATAGCAATATCTTCTTGAAATCAGAAGGAGATCAGATTCTGATCTGTGAAGTATTTGTTGATGACATCATCTTTGGAGGTGATGACAAGATGAGCCATGAATTTGTTGATGAGATGAAAAAGGAGTTTGAAATGTCACTCATAGGGGAGATTAAGTTCTTCATTGGACTGCAGATTCAACAAATGAAAGATGGAATCTTTATTACTCAGTCCAAGTATGTCAAAGAGGTGTTGAAGACCTTTGGCATGAAAGATAGTAAACTAGTTGGTACACCAATAGTGATCGGTTGTAAGATATCAAAAGAAGATGACTCAGTAGTGGTAAATGAGAAGGATTATCGATGAATGATTGGTAAGTTGCATTATGTAGTGCATAGCAGACCAGACATTGCACATGTAGTGGGTATTACCGCTAGGTTTCAGCAAAGCCCTAGAGAATCCCACCTAGTAGTAGTCAAGCGGATTCTTAGATATCTGAAGGGAACTATTGACTATGGGTTATGGTATCCATACAATAATGATTTCAACCTCAAAGTGTTCACAGATGCTGATTGGGCTAGTAATGTGGATGACCGGAAGAGCAAAACCGGTGGTGCATTCTTTCTCAGCAGTAGACTAGTCTCATGGATGAGTAAGAAGCAGAGTATGTTGCAGCTTTTATGAACTGCACCCAGACTATTTGGATGAAGCATGTATTGAATGGTTTTAAAGTTCCTATCTTTGGACCAATAAGCATATTTTGTGATAACACAAGTGCCATCAATATTTCCAAGAATCCGGTTTTGCAATCTAGAACCAAGCACTTTGAGCTTAAGTATCATTTCTTGAGGGAAAAGGTTCAGAACAAAGAGATTGCACTGGAACATGTTTCTAGCAAGGAGCAGTTAGTAGACATATTCACCTAGCCTCTCCCAAAGGCTACATTTACCTACTTAAGAGGTGAATTAGGGGTGCTACCCCTTCAGGAGGTGAACTAAAGTATGTGCTCCACATTAGTCAGGTATTGCATTGCCAAATCTCTTCAGGATTGATGTGTTGAAGGATGCTACTCCTTAGGGGGAGCAGCATAATGGATCAGGGAAGCTTGTGTCTCCACTTTGGCATTGTTGTCAAAGAGGGAGAAGATGTGAAGCAGAGAAGATTTCTGCAAAAATTGGGGAGAAGATGTGAAGTGGAGAGATATCCTTGTATATTGCCATCAATGCCAAAGGGGGAGATTGTTGGCATTATGTGAACCGATAGTATGAAGACATGATGACATTGCATGTTGTCATTGATGTCAATATACTGAAGAGTGAACCGGTATATTGAAGTTTGCAATTGGCAAGAGAACCAGTATATGTGCCAAAGTGAAGCGATATAATGGTAAACCGGTATGTTGGTATGGGAACTGGTACATGAAAGGTGGTTATGACTACCGGTTGTTAGTCTCAACTTTAGGGTTTCCAGTTGATGTGTTCCAAGCCTATGTGACTCAACCGATGACATTGTGTGATGAGTTAGCATTGTAACGAAGAACAGATCGTGTTGCCACAACAACCTTGTGTGCGTGAAGGATCTTGCATGAAGGAGATTGCTCCTATCTACCTCAGGAATGTGCAAAGTCTATAAACGATGAAAATACATGATGAGTTATTAGCTGCCATGGATGCAGTGGAGAACAAACGATGGAGAATGTCTTGAGATCGGTTCAAGACTATTGCATTTAATGCAATATGCTCAATGGTCAGGATTGAACCATTTGAATTGCTTAACCTAAAAAGTTTAAGGTTTAGGGTTTATGCTACCGAGCTATTTGTTTCCTATAAGGTCAATGTTGTGCTTCTTTCTGAAGTTGTTGACAAATGTGGTGTATGTATCTAAGTGCAGAGATACACGATTCTTGCCAGATTGGATAAGAGGATTGATACCTGTAGAGTGTGAGTGCAGAAGGAGAAGAGGAACTAAAGCAGATCTGCATTGGAGTGCTATTACTAGATCATTGTAATACCTGTTGATCTCTAACCACCTCAATAGTTGGAAAATCCCTTAATAGGGTAGCTCTAACCAACTTACTGTAAATCCTTTAACAGGGCGACTCAAATTCATTGAGTTCTTGAAATCCTCTAACAAGGTAACCTTTAACAGGGTTTAACCCTTAACTGGGTATTTTAGGCATCCCTTAACCAGGCGATCCCTAGTAGGATCGATTCTTAACAGAACCTGTTGTAATAAATCTTTAACCAGACTAGACTCCTAACAGAGAAGACTTCTAAAGAGTTCAAAAAAGCTTGTGGGTATTCATCCCCACCGTAGTTTTTCCCAGTTGGGTTTCCACATGAAAAAAATCTGTGTGTCGTGTGTGATAATCTTCATGTGATGGTTTAAGTGATTTATGTCTAAAGGTAAATCATGTTGAACTTGTTGTTATTATATTTCTGATGATTGATTCCCTGTTCATGCATAAGGGTGAAATGGAAGTGTAGTACTAGGATGAGTGGAAAGCTAAGTGATTAACCAGTTAATTCTTGTCACAGTCATTCTTAGCTTTATCGGTTGTACTCTGTTTCAGACCGACGTTATTATTTGCCAGTCATTTGCAGTGTTTGCTGACTAACCGGTTTCAAGAAAGTGTTTTTATCTTTACTGATTCACTCCCCCCCTCTCAGTACCGGTTTGGTACTCACCGTTCCTAATTGAGTTATCAGTTTCCTCATTAAACTACTATGTTATGGTGTGCTTTTGATGTGGTTGTTGTTATCTTTGTTTATTGCATTACTTTTTGTTTACCGATATACAGTATTGATATGCTTTACATGTTCTAAGTCAAGAAAATTATCTAACCGGTTAGATACTTATTCACCCCCCCTCTTAGTATCTTTGGGAATCTTAACAAGTTTCTTATACTATTTCAATCTTATTGATCAAGATAATTAAAAGAAAACATTTCATTTCAAAAAGATTTACATGTATAAGACACTACATCTGTAAAATTATAATCTTTATATATAATTTCAATATTATAAAAAATATATATATTTTTTTAAATAATAATTTTAAAAGAACTTAAATAAATATTTATCTATAATAATTTTATATATAGATTAATAAATCATTATAAGATTAATTTCTAAAAATATTTGACTACTATAGTTTATTTCTCCTAAATTACCAAACCGGATTGCCATAACAAAAATGTGCATCAAAATGGAACTACTTTACTATAATTGACGAAGACAAGGTTGGGGATCCCAAACCTTGTAGCCAAAAACCACTACCACTACCAAGCCACAAATTTAAGAAAGATAACTCACACCAAATATCTTTATTAATAATAATGAAAACCAGATTACAACAAGAGCTGTGAGACAGCATGAGTCCCTGCCTTTAGCTAAAAACATGTAAGCAATGCATTGAAGTGTGGAGAACAATTAAGTAATTTTGAAAAAAGTTAACAACTGATATTGAATGTGAAAAAGATAACGTGTTGTAGTGTTCTAAGAACTCATCTTCAAAACTATTATACAAGTAGACAGTGCAATTTAAGAAAGTCATTAGATATAACTCTACAGTTCAAAGTACTTACTTTGTAAATGTTATGACTCAAGTGGTAAATTCAACCTATATATTCAAGTCTGTACTACGACAATAAGCCTAGATTGTTTATTTATGTGCCCTGATGACCAAAGTTGTTGAAAGTGGTATGGCATCAACATTATTGAATCAAGGTTGGACCTCACTTGAAAATGGTCTGATCATGAATGGTAGTATTGCTTTCATGGAAGAAGGAGCTCACTTGGAGGCCATTTCTATGGTACATACCTCACCTCTTGATCTGATAAAGTGTTTGGTGGAGTTGGCTGAACAAGCTCTTCTATTGGAGTTATTATATTTCTGTTCGGATTTAAAGATGCAGGGAATAATTTTGCACATCGTAGAGTTTGAAAGAAATGATCAAATGGTTTTTGTTATAGTACCAGACATCATGCTTCCATAGAATCAAGGTACAAAGCTATTTAGTCAGAAACTTCTATCTACATGCTAATTGTTTATTTAGTTTTGTACTTTGAATTTGAAAATTTCAGCATTGAAATGTTTATAGATGTCGGTGTGTTGAATGTGGTGGAAAAAATTGAAAGATAATAAAGTGGTTTGTATTTTAAATAAGAATTCTGTGTTTCTCTATTCATATAAAAGTTTTTTTTAACAATTAATACCTTGTATAAACAGATATTAATTGTGTTCGAATGCAAGAGATTATGAAAGGTGGACTATGAGAAGCTCAGAATTTATGGAGCTTTATATAGAATACTGGAATTTTTTTTCCATGAACTGTAAAGAACTATAAAATGGGAGATGTGGGTCCTTGAATATTTTAACTATGGGAACCTTTCTATTGAAAGAGTATGAAAAAGAAGGCTTGTTATTGGTTTGGAGAGTATGAGTTTAGTAGGTTCTAGGATGGAGGGGAGAGTATTGATGGAAGGAAAAGTGATGATTGAAGCCCCACAAATTCATGAGTAGAGGTTTATAATGCGAAGCTTAAAAGATTGCATAATTTTGAAGTTACATAATTTTCTAGTCAATGTATTAATGGTTAAATCAATGAAAAATACAATGCGGTGAAGTTTCCCATTCATGCAAAATATCACAAATTGGAAATTTTAAAAGAAGTTAGCAATACAAAGAAATCAATGTACAAATTATTTATCAATGTAATGTTGAGAGTTTTGAGTGAAATGAAGAACTAAATTATTAAAGATACATTTGATGTGGTTAAGGTTTCCAAACATTGAAAAATATCGAATTGTTGCGACATGATAGTCTAATATTGTCAAAATAGAGTTAAAATATGCCAACGAAAGTAAACATGGTTCAGTAGGGTTTTGGAAAGGGGGGACTTGAGGATAGATTTTGAGGACGGGTGGAATTTTTTTCACAATTTGGGGATGGTGGTCTAAATATAATATAATATTTGAAAAATAAATTATAATGTATAAGAAATTAGAAATGGGGGGAGGTATTATGGAAATGGTAGCTGTGATGTGGTGCCTTATAAGAGGAACAGGGGGCAGATATTCAAAGAAAATGAAATGGGCAATGTGATTTATGTAAAAACCAGAACTGCTCCTATTATTCTTGGAGGTGTTGGTGCTACTTATGAAATAGTCATGGAAGAACTACTGAAGGTGCTTAAACTGGAGGAGACTTAGCTAGTTGAAACTGCTGATACTGAAGCTGAACTCAATCCTATACAACAATCTAAATATAAAAACTAAGGAGTAAAGAAAGTGCTTTTTGATATGGAATTATATAAAGTACAGATCCCTTGAGATTGTGGCCATAATATCGAAAAACCCTCCCCGCTTTAGCTCTTTGTTGAGCTTCACCACATATGATATTAAGTTGTTTTAGCGTACTTGAATGGTATGATATAAAAAAATAAAACATAAAGTTACAGTAAAACCCAAAATTCAAATCCATAGAAAACTTGTCTGGTATTAAAAGCTAATTGAATGGAATAAATCATAGAACTATTCCAACTTTATGTGGCGAGGAAAGAATTCTCCGGCTCTTTGAATCCACTCAAACCTCAATTAAAAATAAGTCGCCCTCTAAAGATTTCATGCTTTAAACAAATTTTCAAACAAAGGATCCAAATGCCGAAATTGTACAAGACAAGGATCACAATATATATACTCTGTTTCTAAATCTTGGACTAGAAAGATTTCTGCACAACAAAGTCTAACATGAACGAATTGGACGGATTATAGATTCAACATAACTCAGAATTCGGACTCAAAATTGAATGTAAATGCACACACATTATGATCAAACTCGTACATTTTCAGGAAATTAAGCTCTGGCAATGATATCAGACAAACAATGAACCTAACCTGTAGTCAAAGCAGGGTATCTAGCGAGCTCTTGTCAGTAGTTGTAAAGCCAAATTGCACAACCTTTGCCAACATCCTCCCTGCCTCAGGGTACAGTGAACTGTTTGATAGAATGCCACTAAGAAATGTTACTCGTAAACTGCGATGATTGTAGTATATGCACAGAATAGATTTATTTTAAAAAATCTGGAAAGGCATTCAGAAAATGACAAATGAATCATGTAAACTCAAAGACTCTGTAAAAGGATAAAAATGGACAAATGGACATCTGGACCTGTGAAGTTCCTGTCAATAAAAGAGTCTTATTTTCTTGTGGTAATCTGCTTAGCCAATGTATAGAATACAATAAAGAGTAATTAAAATCCTAAATTCCTTATAGGCATTTTCCTTGGGCATTTATAAATTGAAAAACATAGCCAGCTAATGAAAATAAACCACCATTGCATATTGAATTTAATACACCTTCACCCTAAAAATTCAGATACTGTAATGTACTCGATGACTAATTTGGCCAGGAGTTTGCTGCGTAACCAGAGAAAGAGCCACCCGATTTTTGTTCTGGCCAAGGGTTTTCACAGAATTGAAGAAGAGGTCTTTCTTATCCTACCTACGCAACTGGGAAGAGGACGTGTGCTTGATGTTGTTAACGTCCACTTGACAGAGGAGGAGAACCTTAGTCTCATGAAGTCTGCCTAGTCCATTCTGGATGTTCAACAACGACTTTCTATTTCACAGTTTCTATGTTCCTACGCCTTTTTGCTTTGTTATTACATGAGTTTTTAAGACCCTAAATACATACAGGGTTTTGCAATGCTATTATATAGTTAGCCCTTAAAGTTTATTCTTGGCAGAATAGCTGCGGAAGATTCGACAGTAGCCCTTTTTGTCAGATATTTTGGCTGTGACCCCTCTTTAATTTTGAGTTTCCCGCTTATCCACGCCGCCATGGAACTATTGCAGACTAGGATTAGTCTGCCCTCACAGGTTTGTTTGTCAGCAAATGGATGCAAGGTACAATGGACAAAATTGTGGTCAAAACAAACAAACTCAAGCAACACTGCGAATTTGGGTTATCAGAAAATAGAGAGAGAAATTACAGAGAACATTTCATCTTAAAGCATGAAATTTTCTAGAAACTCACCTGGATAAATCAATCCGGTTCGCTAAGATCTTTGAAATTAAGCTTAATGCCTGCCAATTTGCACTTGCTAAAAATGTATTGAGACAACATTTATTTAAGGCATTCAGTCAAACAGTTCATACACTTTATCTGAGCTTCAACATTTTCCATACACAGCTACCAGGGCAGTCACAACTACAACATCTGACAAAAAAATATTGATTTGATGAACATTCATGCCCTGATCACAAGCCGAGCAGAGAACATACTTAACTCTTTGTATAGTCACAAAATACAGCTGAATTTTGAAAAAGCATGTTAATGTGATAGCTATGGTCGGATCCTTCAGGCCGACATAGCCAATGGAAACGTGTGAATGGCCTATCGGCCTCACATAATAAAACTTTACCAATTAACACAAGCAGCCTAGTGCAGTAAACCGAAAACAGCTAGGGCAACTTTGCCAACTAGCCAATGTCACTTCCAATCATGAGCATGCAGTTGCTGTTATGTCCTTAGACAGACATGAAAATTGAATTAATAAGAAAAGCAACAGACCTCAGAGGTGCTCCAGAGAAATTCACGTTAGAATGCAAAGCTAAGGTTTGGTCATCAGTTGCAATCGATTGAGTAGAAGAACGCCAGGGTGGGCCACCAGGGTTTGAAGCAGCATTCTAGAAAAAGTTATAAAACTGATTTTTACATAGTTTTATAAAAATACTTTTAACATTATAGTCTTCAACTTAAATATTTTAATAATAGCTTTCTATTGGATACCTATTTAATTTTCAAATATAAAAGAATTAAAACCCCAGCAAAAAATGAAATAGCCAATAACAAATCAAATGATTAATAATTTTTAAAATAGTTTAATAGGAACAAAAATGAAACTTTGATATAAGATTAAATTTTTCAATTTGCACAATTATCAAAGTATACTAATGTTGGAAATGAAAACATTAATTCCCTACAGGGACTAATAAAGCCAAATAAACCCACAATGAATGAAAATTTAGGGCTTTGACTTTTGTAATTCAAACATTTGCAGATTAATTCATATGCTAGACCGATGAAATATTCATCTTATTCTTTACTCCACTTGTGGTTAGCTATCTCTAGCGCGCTTTTGTTTTATGACCAAAGGATTTTTTCCCTTACTCTCGTGGCTTCTCACTTCTTTTCCTGCACCTCTTCACATTACCATTTAAATTTAAATCTGCAATGTTTTATTACTTTCTTCAGTAAATCTTTCTGTTTAAAATTGGTCCCCCCACTCAATTCTAAATCTGCATTTCTTTTATTTCTCCAGCCACGGCCTTCTTCATGCTTATTAACGTGTAATCAGAAAAATGAAAACTCTATTTTGGCGCCCGTCTCTTTGTTTCTCTTCTTTACATGCCCAGTTGTGCACAAGTCTTCATACTTTGTCTGCACTCACTGTTTGTATTATGTTTTAATTTCTTTTATCTTGCCGTTTTAATGCTTCACTTTTCAATTAATGAGTTAGGGGAAGAGCACCAGTAGCCGTCATAGCTAACTTTGTGCACTCATAGATCTTAAATGGTACATCGGATTTTGATTCTTTTTAAGTTGTCTTTGTGTGTGACTTAACTGCTTATAACTATTGATCTAGCTTCTGGGTAGTAATTATGCACGCTGTGGAATCAGTTACACGCACAAAGGTCAAAAAGTACACATTTCAAAGTGTTGCCTGAGACCTAACTAAAGATGTTCTAGTAACTATCCAGTCAAAATCGACACTCCGTGTGGACAAATGTCCCAATAGTTTTACACAAATGTTCCAATAGTGGTGCTTAAATGGGCCAATTATGATAAAAAAAATTACAAAAGATGACAAAAAATGATAGGCTATCGCTACAAAACAAACTTATTAATGGTGTTTTCACTATGACGATTATTGGGGCGTCAATATGGCAATAAGTGTGTGGGAATTGGAACTATGTTAGCTATTGGTGCTCTACCCCTATTTATCTTCCTTTCACCCTTTCACATTTCTCTCTTCTTTGTGCGAAATCATATCTTGTGCCTTCATGGGATGCTCCTATATCAATAATGTTCTGAAAGAAAACCACTCAAATTTAAAACATAATTAAAGATTAAAAAGGAAGTTAAAGACATGTGGAGAATAAGATTGGATGCATGCATTGATTGTTGCACTCTTCCTCTTCCATTGTTAGTTTTTATTGTCCATGTAGATTTAAAATCAAATAAAAAATAAAAAATAAAAATTTTATTCATTCAAATTCTATTACATTATGATTCATCATAATATAGATCTTTTATGTTGATTTGTATAAACATTACAAGAAGGCAATATTTTATAAAGGTTGCGGCCTCTAAAAGACAACAATTCACTATTCATAGATAAGAAAACTTTAAATCATGAAAATTATCTGATTTTTTTTACCAAAATAACCAAAAAAACTAATTTAGAATCTATCTCTAGAAACTCTAACTACATTCTTGACATTACTAATATCATTTTTAGTTGCACACTTGCATCACTATCCATCAGTCCATGCCTTGGATTGTCTACACTTCCATCATTCCTTTGTATTTTCTTGCGAGATGAATTACGTCCCACAATTTATCTTCCTCAAAATCTTGTGCCCATTTCCAACATTGCTTTAAGAGCATATTTGGCAGCCTTTGACACAGAAAAAGTAATGACATTTTGCAAAGCATTTTTTGTCCAAGCCACAAAATCTTCAATTTCATTATCCAACATAAACTTGCATAATTTGTAGAGGTTGTCATTTGGTGCTATTTTCATCCAACCCTTGGAATCACTTAAATTTGCAGCAACCACCTCCTCGCTTCCTAGTAGATTTTCATTGATGAGCAAGTCTTCACATTTGTGTAATAGGTCATGTAGAATATTTATGTGTGTCTTGGATATCTATACCAAAACTATTACCAAGTTTGTAATTTTGTATTTGTAGCTTGTAGAACTCCCTTTTTGCATCTATGCCAACTTGATCATCTTTACTGAGGTCCTCAAAGGAGGTCCTCAAAGAGGCTTATTTCATTGGCTTGGAAATTTATATCACACTCATCTACAAAGCTTGACAAGTCCCATATTTCATGACAAGCTTTCAAAACTTTGCCAAATGAAATTGACTTGGCCTTCTGTAGTTGAATGAAGACTGTGATGAGCGACACTATTGTAATCCTCATATCCAACTTTTCTACAATTGGGAAATGGTTTGAAACTAAGGGAATCTCTCTTGTTTGAAGGATATTTAGAAGCTTTCTTTCATCCTCTACCCATTCAAGACAATATAGGCAAAAAGCATTGATTTTATTTCATGACTTGACATTCCTTTCTCACAAACTTCTTACATTAGAAGCTTTACTTTATTTAAGGACATTTCATTGGATTCCCACAAATCAGAGGGGTCTTCTCTAGGCATGCATATAAGCTTCAAAGCATTCGAATACTTTTGAGGTAATGCAAATATATGTTGCTTCCTCATGCGTTAACGAAGCCGATACACAAAATTACCTACAATGACTTCTGACACAAGGCTACAAAGCTTGTTGAAAAATACCACATTTGGTTGATGTATCACTACCAAATATAACAACTTTTGCAACTTGACTTTGATAAATATCTTTGTGGGCAATCTCTCCATCTTATTCAACATAGACTTCATTGAGGTGGATCTTTCATCTTGTTGGAATAATTGTCTGTTTCTTTTTAAGTTGCACATGTGAATCAAGTCAATTATGTTTCTTGTCCATAAATCTTCAAGGAAAAGATGCCTCCTCCAAATTTTGTTGTGGGAAGTATATTGCAAGGTGTGAGCCTTTGGTCTCCTTGTGCTATGCAAGACAACACTTGGGTTTGTGACATAGCTTAACCACCTCCTATGGATTTTGTAAGTCTAGTAGTTGTATTGGGCAATAACAGGTTGATCTTTTGGTGCAACGACAACTGCACTTGTAACAAGTGGTATCAGAGCTTGTTTATTGGTTCACACCACTCGCTTGCATTGGGGGGGTTGTTGCAAATTGTGCGCCCTTGGTCTCCTTGTGTTGTGCAACACAACACTCGGGTTTGTAACATGGCTTAACCACTTCTTGTAGATTCTATAAGTCTAGTGGTTGTATTTTGACATTAATAAGTCGATCTTTTGGTGCAACGACAACCACACTTGTAATAAAGAAAAATAGAATTAAGCTACAAACCATCTCCAACATATGATAATCCATCCTATTATGATCCACATGTCCAAAAAGGTATATAAAGATGTTGGTTGTAATATGTATTTCACTAAAGGAAGATTATGACATAAATTGTGACCACTACCCCAACTACTAAACTAAAAATTGACCTAGATATCAAGTAATCATCTCGGCAAACACGGACAACTAACCATGAGCTAAGCAATTCATCCTCAAAATTATTCCAAGAAATTGACAATCTTCGTTCATTTGAGAGTTGAAACTCATCCTCTTTGTAATTGAGAAAATTGTAGTTGTCCTTTGCTTTAGAAGGCCATGAATAGTTTGACTACCTAAAATCATGCAAACAGATATTAATAAAGTACTGCAATACATATGAATAAAATCAAATTTGCAAATTTCGCCAAGGTTGTCCAAGGCCCAAATTTCTCATGAATGGTATGATGTTTCTTTTGAAAAATTTGTTGTTCAGAAACAATTTGGACGCATATAGTTATTAGGCAGCAAACAGCCTATAAAAACACACACTGCAACCTTTCCACTCGCAACTAATTGATGAAGGAAAACAAACTCATCGACCTCACATTTAAGTCATGCATCATTTCTTTTTTCTTCATTTTTTTGTTAATATGACTTGTGATGTCATGGAAATGGGGACAAGGCAACAACAAAGTTAAATGTTAATAAGTTAGTTTCAACCATAAAACCAAAACAAAGAACTAAAAACCATTCCAAACATATCAAAAGAGATTTCAAAAAACATGAAAGAAGTTTAACAAAATAAAAGAAAGGAGAAGAGCCTCCCTGAGATGCTTCCTTGATGCCTTTTGATGCTTCTCCCTTGTTTCTCCCCTCTCCAAGTCTCAAATGAGTGTAGCTCTCAGCTTTTAGCACTAGCCATGGATGCCATATGGAGATTCAAGATGGTTGAATATGATAAGAAAATGCTAAGCAAGTGTAGATAGTGATGCCATGAAAAATCTCTATGCTAATACCTGTATAACAACAATACTCTAATGCTTCCTTCTTTGTTTGAGGAGAAGGGTTCTATTTATAGAAGAAATGGGGAAATGGAGGGTCAAGATTGAGAAATCTTAACAAGGGTTAGGATTGAAAGCTATTCAATCCATGTGAGACTTTCAACTCAATCCCATGTTGACAAGTGTCACCATGAGGAGGCTTGAGAGGAAAGAAAAGGAGCATTAAATGGTTGAGGGGACATGATGGCTACCCTAGGGGGTTGGGTTAGGGTTAGGTTAATGGATATTCCTTTTATCCAAGGGCTAAATGAATGTGCAAGGGTTAAATGGTTACCTTAGTCAAAGAAATAAATGCTTGAGGAGACATATGGGTTACATGAGGGTTAAGTTAGGGGTCAAAGTCCTTAACCATGGGTGCAAGTGGAATTAACCATTAATGATCATGTAAGAGCCTTAAGTGGTTTGGAAGACTTTAGAGGTTAATTTGTTGAACACACAAAACATTAATTGCTTTTCAAAGACTTTGGAGCCTTTGAGAAGTGACTCCAATTTGCTTAGGAATGTAACAATATTTAAAGGATGGGTTTAGGTTAATTAGGAAGGGTTTAGAAGAATCTAGAAGGGGTTTAGGCATGCAAGTGGATTTTGTAGGAAAATGCAAGTGGGAGGAATTTTGGTATTTTCAATTAAAATAAAATCATTTATTTCAATTAAATGGTGTAAGTTGCATTTGGATAAATATTTATTTATTTAAATGAGAAAAAGAAAGATAAAGAATTTAAATGCTTGAAGACTTTGAGGGAAACCATTAAAGGCTTAAGAAGATTCTAAAAGGAAGCCATTAAAGGTTTGAGAAGACTCTAGAAAGAAGCCATTGAGTTTGAAGACTTTAAGGGAAGCCATTAAAGGTTTGAGAATACTTTAGAAGGAAGCCATTAAGTTTGAAGACTTTAAGGGAAACCATTAAAGGTTTCAAGTGGGTGAGGATACATAGGATTTTAAATAAATAATTTTTTTATTTAAAATAGTTGTGCAACTTGCATTTGTAGGAAAATGCAAGTGGGTGGAGGATAAAGGTGATTTAAATAAATGATTTATTTAAAATAGTTGTGCAACTTGCATTTGTAGGAAAATACAAGTGGGTGGAGGATAAAGGTGCTTTAAATAAATGATTTATTTAAAAATAGTTGTGCAACTTGCATTTGTAGGAAAATACAAGTGGGTGGAGGATAAAGGTGATTTAAATAAATGTTAATTTATTTAAATGTGAGAGGTGGGGTTTTGGGGGATTTAAATAAATGTTAATTTATTTAAATGTGAGAGAAGATTTAATTAAACAAATATGATTTATTTATTTAATTAATGGTCTAAATTTGGTTAAGTGAATTAAATTAAATAAATTGAATAATTTATTTAATTAATAGGAGAAGAGGGTTAAGATGAATTAATTAAATATTAATTTAATTAATTATTAATTGATGGTTAAATAATCAAATAAATATTAAATATTCATTTAAGTGGACATAATTATGTGACTACAACTTGCACTGGTCCACCAAACAATTATCTCCACCATTACACTATTGAGGGAAAAAGCCATACCTGGTAGCCAAGTTGCTCGTTTTCTAATTGCCCTCCATACATCCAAACGAATTAGATTAGCAACATATATGAGTAAATTATCCAAGTCATTAAGCATGGGAGATGGAGAAGGGGATGGAAGGGATCTCATACTAGTGATAGATGGAGATGAAGGATATGCAACAAAAAGAAATTGAGGAGAATTGCAACTGAAAGGATGGATGTAAACTCAATCATAATTTTCTTGCATGTATGCATTGATTATTTTCTTGGAAAATAGTGAATTTCAAACAATGGTACTAATTTTCCTCGAATTCACAATTATGATTTTAGCAAAATAAATTCAAACTGTAATGTATAGTCTGAGTTGGTCTAGTGGTGAACTTGTGTTCTTAAAAGAGAGGTCACAAGTTTAAATCTCACAAAGAGTAAGGTGCACCTTAGAAGGAGTTGAGGTAGTCCCATATTGCTATAAGTCATTTGTTGACTTAACATCATGAAGTAAAAACTATTTTCTTGTACACATCATGAAGTATAAAAAAATCTTTCTGTTTTTTTCTTTCTAACTTTAATTAACTGTGTATTATAAAATAATTTTTTTCTTTTTCTTTCTAAAGACATCTATAGACCCATATGTTTGCCCATTATTGTAGACTATAAAAGAATCATTCATTCTTCTTTCTTTGTTTGTTTTGTAGACTATAGTAGACTATAAAAGAATCATTCTTTTTCTTCCTTTCTGACTTTAATTAATTATAGACTATAGAAGAATCTTTCTTTTCTTATTTTTTTGTTTGTCTTGTAGACTATAAAAAAGTCATTCTTTCTAACTTTAATTAATTGTGGTGTGAACTAATCATTCTTTCTTTTTTTTTTTCTAACTTTAATTAATTTTATATTTCTTTTTAACTTTGAGATCGCTTTAAGATGTCTTATAATTTCAATTACTTTTTTAATTAAAAATACTAATAATAAATTTAAATTTTATTTTAAAAATAAAAACTGAAGTGTAGTGATGTCAATAAAAATGATTTAAGTTTAAAATAAATAAGAGTTTTGAAGTCCGAGTCTTATGAATATGTGATATATTGTAAATGGAAATGGAGAGATGAAGGATACAGAGAAAAAAAGAAATTGAGAGTTGCAGCTGAAAAGATGAATATAAAACTCTACTGTAATTTCCGTACATGTATGTATTGACTTTTTTTTATAAAAATAGTGAAGTTCAAATTGTGATTATCCTATTTCACTTTTTTTGTAACTAAAATTTTTAGAATTTATAATTATAATTTAATAGAATTAATTAAAATTTCTTTTACTAAAATGTAGTCTAATTGTGAATTTGTACTCTTGAAAGATAGATCACAAATTCAAATCTCACGTCTCACATAAATAAATGATAGAAGAACACATTGATGAACTAACAATCAACAACAACAAAAGAAATATCATATTTATTTTCTTTACTTTCAGTTTGATTTATCACTTCAATTGACAACTCTCTATTTAACTAGATCTTTGCCAATTGTGCACAGTTATGTGGGAGCTTTGAAACTTGTCATAATTGAAATGATAAAATATAATTGATGAAATATTTTAATATGAATTTTTACAATATATTCTATTTTTTTATATATGAATTTAGAAACTTAGTCAATTTAATTTTTTTAATATATTTAATAAGATTGTTATAGAAACTTTTCATAATATATATAATTTTAAAATTTTAATGTTTATTATTACTAAATTAGTAATTATTAATTGATTATCATTTAATGTTAATATATAATATATATTAGTGTATTAATTTAGAAACTTGTTTAGTAAATTTAAGATTTTTGCATATATTACTAATTTATCATTATTTTTTCATTAAGACAATGATTTTCATTTCTTCCCAAGAAAGATGTGCATTGCATTTTGGTGTGGCTTGATTCTTCTACTTCTATATTTTTTGATAGTTAATATTTTTCTTAAAATGTCAAATGAAAGGCATTGAAATGACTAAACCATCATAAAAAATTCATATGGGTGACCATCAAATTCGCCTGGTGCAGAGTTTCCGCTTGTGCTAAGAGTTAAAGGAGCCAATAAAGGTTTTATTTGTAGATTTTATTGTATTTTGGGAATTTGATTTTCTGAGTTGTTTGAAAAGTAAAAAATTTGTTTTTTATAAGATGCATCTTATAAAGAATATGAGCTAGTCTTATATTATTATAAACTTTTGTCAGATTTCGTTGTAAAAGAATCTTTTGTTCCTCATCAAGAATGTTTCTTTTTTCTTTCTTTATAACTTTAATTAACTGTGGATTATTAAGGAATCTTTTTTTCTTCTTTCTTTCTAAAGTCATCTTATATTTGTCGAACATGTAAACTATAAAAGAATCATTCTTTCTAGAACTTTAATCAATTGTAGACTATCAAAGAATCTTTATTCTTTCTTTATTTTTCTTATAGACTATATTTAAGAGTTTTTTTTTTTTTTTCTTCTTTAGCTTTAATTAATTGTAGGCTACAAAAGAATCTTCTTTCTTCTTGCTTTCTAATTTTAATTAATTTAGACTATAAAAGAATTTTTCCCCCTTTCTTTCAAACTTTTAAATTGCTTTGAAATCTCTCATAATTTTCAATTAGTTTTGTGATTAAAAATGCTAACAATAAATTTAGATTAAATTTTAAAAAATTTAAACTAGAGTGAAATACTAAATTACTTCCTTTCTATAATGATGTCAATAAAAAAGATTTAATTTTAAAATAAATAAGAATTTTTTTAGTCCAAGCCTTATGAATTTGTGATATATTGAAATTATTTAAAATTTTATTAATTAGATTTCTATATAAGATTTAGAAGCATATGTGATACAATTTTCAAATTAGAAATTAGAAACATTTATGTAGAAATAGTTCCAATCAAAGACAAGATTTGCAGTTTCCTTATTAGATAGGAGAGAGGAGCCAAAATGTGTGAACCCTAAGTTCACGCTTCTCAAAATCATATGTGGACTTTTAAGAAAAAAAAAATTTACACAACAGCTTACTTGTTATGTCCCCTGCTCAAAAACAAAATTTCAAGTTCATATGGTCAAATATGATGCCACATCAGCATGGATTTTTGTGAAGGTGTCCAAAATGGTCCCCAATTGCGATAAGATCCATAGGTGTGAACTAAGTCATGTTTACTTGTGTGCTGATGTGGCATCACATCATTGGTTTTTTTTTAAATTTTAGAGGTACTTTTTTGGGGATAAGCATTGAAATGACATTTTTAAGGAACCACTATTGGTCTAAAAGTGTCTATGTACTATAACATGTATTGGTACCCCTGTCACCTATTAGTCCCTCTCCCTTAAATTAGGTGAAATATGAGATGGAAGACATGCCATTATGTGCAACAAACAAAAATAAGCATTTCAACTAGTTGCCCTCCTACCACAACTTTATTATTAATTTCTAAAAAATTTAATACAATAAAATAAATTCCCTTGTGGGAATTGCTCAAATTTGAGACATGAAAATTTGACTAGAAAAGAAGAATTTCATATAAAATTAGTAAAAACTAATGTCTCATGAATATATTATATGTATATTTATTTATTTAAAGTCATATATAATATATATATATATATATATATGTATATATATATACCAATTTTTAAGATCTACAATGCCACTTTTCTACCTTTTAAAATTAGAATAAATATTATATTTAATTTAATTTTTAAGTTATTTTTTGAGTGACACTACTACAATTAATTTTAAAAAATTATATATTAATTATTAATTTTTTTTTAACTTAATCTATAGTTTTTTATTGAATTGAGTTTTAGTGTACATTTACTATTTAGAAACAATATATTATATATATTTTATATAAAAAATCAAAAATGTTATTTTATACATCACTGGAGATAATTGTAGTTAAAATGAAATTTAAATTATTAAACATTAATTATTCATATTATACAAAAAACATAAAAAATAAAAATGCATTCATTATCAGTTAACATTTGCTTCTCCATAAGAATTGTACATTCACATTTTCTCTCCCGTAAGACCTATACATTCTAAATAGGATTCTCTTTTGTACCACATCATTGTTTCAAATAATTAATGAAAAATATCTAACATAAACATTAACATTTGCTCTTCTATAAGACGTGTACATTCTAAATAGCATTTTCTTTAGTAACAAACTACTATTCAAATAATTTATGAAAAATATCTAAGATAAGCATTAACATTTGGTGTTCTATAAAAGTGTACATTGTAAATAGCATTTTCTTTTGTAACACACCACTATTTCAAATAGTTTTTGGAAAATATTTAAATTAAGCATTATCATTTTCTCTTTCATAAGATTTATGTACTTTCTAAATAACATTTTCTTTATAAATAATTTGTAGAAAATCTGAAATAAGCATTAACATTTGCTCTTTTATAAGAATTATACATTCTAAATAATTTTGTTTTTTAGCACCACTATTTCAAATAAGTTTTAAAAATATCTAAAATAAACATTCATGCTTGAATTTTATAAACATCGTTCTGAATATGTCTCACAAACATTATTGCTTGATATATAGTTTACTTAATTTTAACTAACACTACTATGTCAGTACACATTTGCTGCACTACATATACAAGAGTGAAAGATTTTCATTAATTTCTTTTTAGCTATAAGAGATACGCGTATCAAAATCGAACAAACTCGGTTATTTTTATGATTAAAAACTTTAGTTGTAATGCTATTACCTGGCAATGCAATTTTGTGATATCTAAATTTGAAAGTGTTTTAAAATTGATTTACAAAAATGAAATTTTGATAGATATTTTTTTTATATAACTGACAATAATGGTCTAAAATTTAAGTTTCATAGATAGCGTAAGTTTTAATATTTTTGTAAGAAGAAAGTGTTTTGTGTATCCAGAATGTTTCATGTATTTTGGTTTTAAATATAAATGTATATGCTTGTATAATATATTAACATGTTATTAGTGTAGATAAGAGGATGGGCAACAACTTTCAAAAGTAAGGTTGTAAAAAATAATTCAAACTCTAAATGAATTTATGATCTATCTATACAAAACTTTCATCCTAGCTTCTAGAGGCATTAATTTGAAATACTTAGAGAATGTACTTTGAACTTGAGTTCTACTTCTACTCTAAATAGAAAAACATTTTGCGACCCAAAAATAGGGCTATAAATTAATAAATTTAGAAAACATTTTAATTATGTATATAAGACTTAATATAGTTAATGTGTTGGGTTCCTACATATTGAGAAAAGCATAAAAATTCTCTACCAAGATATCCAATATATTATCAAAAGAATGAAAGATACTTTATCATTACCATTTTTTCTAAATGGTGGAGATGTTAAAAAATCATAAGTTTCAAATTTCTTTCTTATTAGTATAAAATATTCAATGGCTATAAAATCTTATTTAATTAAATGAGGTTGTCTCGATGATTTAAGCCATACACACACACACACACACAGACACATACACATACAGATACAGATACATATACATATACATATACATATACATATACATATACATATACATATACATATACATATACATATATACATATATATACATACATACATACATACATACATACATACATATAAATATATACATGTATACATATACATATCCATATACATACACATATACACATATACATATATATATATATGTGTGTGTGTGTGTGTGTGTGTGTGTGTGTATGTATATGTATATATATATATATGTATATATATATGTATATGTATAGATATACATACATATACATATACATATACATATACATATACATATACATATACATATACATATACATATACATATATACATATATATATATATATATATACCTATACATATATATACATATATATACATATATACATACACACACATATATATGTATATATGTATGCACGTATATATATGTGTATATATGTATACATACACATACACATACACATGCATATATATATGGCTCTTGATAGAAAGTGGAGGAATGGGCATAGTGAGCTCCTCTCAATCTTTTAGAGTTTCTCTTGTCTGATGTGGCTTTAAATCATTAACTTGGAAAATAAAATTGATGCTACATCTACAACTAATAAGAATAAATCAAATCCTTGAGAATAAAATCTCTAGCATGTATCCCTACCCAAGAAGAAGAATTGGCAATCATCAAGTTCAACCTTCATGAACTTAAAAAGAATGTTTTTGCATTCTAAGGGTGTAGTATGTTTTTGCATTGTAAGGGTGTAGTATGATTTATAGATACCTATTTTTTCAAATGTATTTGAAGTAACTAGTTTTCTAGGCATGTAAAATTAGAAGGTATAAGGTGAATATTCAATTTATTTTAATGGAAAAAACTAAAAAAATGTTTTGTTTTAAATAATGTTTCCCATTTAAATGAGTAAGTTTAGTACACTCATGATATTATCACTATCACGTGCTAATTATAAATATCAAATTAGCAAATACTAATGTCAATTCCCATTTAATTCTGGACATATATTGATGGTAGTAGCTAATATAATTACATACTTAAAAGTAACAAAATATTGTGCTCTGTTTGGATGGGAATTTCAATCTGTTTTCCATCCATTCTTCTTTCATTTAACTTTATTTCCATACATTTCATGTATTATAACCCTAGAATTGTACGTACATATTCTTATTTATTTTGTATTTCCCCATCCTAAATCGATTGTATGACCCTTCCATTCAACCTAAGTGACTTGGCATTGACCCCAGGTTTTAAAATTTTAAACAATTAGAAAACTAACCAAACCATAGCATCCTAAAGTTAAACTATTAGCAACAATTGTAATGAAATTGTCCCAATCCAATTTAGGATCTGTAGTTTCTTCATTAGATGGAGTAGATGAAATATAATATTTAGCAAATGGAGGAGATGGTATTATGTTCAACAAATACAAACAAGGAGAGTTACATTTGAGAGAATAAACATAAAACACCAATATAGTCCAAATAGTTGCCCACCCATAAACTTTATTGTACAACTTTATTAATTTCTAAAGAATATATTAAAATAAAATAAATTCCTTTGCAGTCACGACAAATTAGTTTTTAATATATCTTTGGGATGTCATGTGATTTTCAATTGTATTTTTTAATTAAAAATTATAATAAATTTAATTTATATTTTGAAAACTAATATTAAAGTGGAAAAACTAAATTAAGTCTAAAATTAGGTAAAAATTGATTAGTCTCACACACACACACATATGTGCATGTGTGAGTGAGAGTGAGAGAGAGATTTACAAATCATTGTAAAAATGATCTACAATGACAATATTTTATCTTTTAAAATAAAAGTAAATATTACATTTTTTTAATGAATACGTATGTTGGATTCTATTAATTTAATAGTATACACATCCACAAAATAAATATTGGGGGACACAAGATCACCTAACGAAGTCATATGGATAGAGCTCAGAAAAATTACACTAGAATCATACATGCCAAACTTGGAGAGCATAAAACTAAGTATACGACATAACAAACATAAAGACAAACCTCAAAAAGAAAATTACCAAAAGAAACAAACCGCTTAAGTGACAAGAGAAATCTAAAAAGATGATAGAAAGAGAACACGATCATCTAACATAACCCATACATTAATAGAATTCGAATTGATGTCAAGCAAGAGCCCCACAATATATATATAAATATAGATAGATAGATATATATAGAAACAGCCAAGTTTTGTTTTCTTCTCTAAAAATGGAGACACGACGTCCTCTTTCTTATTCATCATTGTAGCTTAAGCCTTCGGTAAAGTCTTCAAGTATCTTCAATTTTCGCGATGGACCATGAGTCATCATATTAACAATAAATGCCACTCTATCACACACTACCTATTTGTATATGATAATCTCTTAGATATTAGCATTAGTCAATAGGACATATAATAAAGCCGAAAAAAAGAGCATTTTTATTTATGAGGCTACCTTGAAACCAGAGATCATTAGAGGAGACTCTAAATAATACAGGCAACGTTGAATAGATGCACATCATATTTTTTCTTGCCAAAAAATGTATAGACACTAGAATCCTGCTTTGTACCTCCCTACGTGTGCCCCTTTCTAATAGTAGTATCCGTGGAGAGTTTACGAGACAATAGTTGTTGATAATAGAATTGACGTTCTACTATAAGTAGATATATTAAGGTTCAATATAATAACAAAGATATTTGCATCTTCTTGATCATCTCCCCATAGTTCCATATCAAGATTGGAAAATAAATGGAATATTGTAAGAATTTTTTTTTGGAGATGTAGAAAGACATTCATTTTGTTTCTATCGTTCCTAACTAGCTTTGTCAATAATTGGATGTGGGTTGTCTATATATGGATGGCTATATATGGATGGCTACAATATTGGATAAGATGGACTCTCTTTTTAAAGAGAGCTATTGTTCAATATAATTGTTCCCTACATAATGTCAAAAGGGTTGGGAACACTAAAACGAAGGAAATTTTATATTTATTTCTTTTGTTGGTTCTTCATGGTAAATATATTTAGTGAGGTTATCCTAAAATCCTTCAATGCGTCATAATGTAGATGAAACAAGCCTAAATCTCCTCCTTAACTATTGCTTTGCCTTGAAGCTATGGCGGAGGATAATTGATAAATATTAAATTTCCTTGGTTATACCTATGTCTATTGAGTCACAATTGACTCAAGCAAATGCTCTCTTGAAGGGAAAGGCTCTTGTTTTCAGATGTAATTATATCCTAATCATGGGTTTCTGCAACATATAGTTTTAATAGAATGAGAGAATTTTTGAAAGAATTTTTGCAATTCAAAAGAAAGTTGAGAATAAGACTAGTGTTCATCATACTAGTGTTGAGAATAAGACTAGTGTTCATCATCCTGCAAAACTCTCTTCATATGCTCGTTTACTAATTCTTGGCGCCTTTGCATACTCTACTCTGTTCAATACCTCATTTCTTCAACTTAAATTTGTAGCTATTTATAATATATTTATAATGTGTGTATGTATCAAAGAGTTTGGATAAGAAATAATAAGTAACTGTAGATCTGTCCCTATGATCCAGCTACCTGTCAAGTTCTACTAGTTTGCTGTTAGTCCGTTTAGCAGATATCTCGAAAAGTTGTTTGTCTCCACTGCTGTATAAATAAATATCATTTGATCAATAAGAAAATACATCTAATTCCTCCGTTTTGTCTGTTTCATTGCTCTGTTTTGTCTATTTCATTTCTGTATATCATATCTGTAATTACCGGATTCTCCTGCATTACAATTTTTCATTAGAGATATTAGTATCCATTCTGCATAACGTGTTGTAATTGCTACTTTCTTTTCATTCACTAATTTGTTGCTCATTACTCCCAGCTAAACCCAAATACAATATGGATTTTCTCCCACATCGTACTAAATCTCACCATAAAGCTGTTCGTAGGAAACCACTCAAACTGAGTGAGGGGAATGGTTGTGTTTGTGTGGCGGCAAAAGAAAGTGTTTCTAAGGTAAGTCTTTTCAATGATTTATTTTAATAATTCCATGGTTTATAGATTCTGGATTGTCAATAATGTTTTCTTCAAAAATTTGAAGTGGAATGTTTAATCGTTCTATATTTTTTTAAATTAACATAAAATTCAAATAATTAGCATAGTTAATATAATTTTCATTGGTTTTTCATAAATTTTAGTGGATCTTTTAGAAGCAGCAAATGTAAAAATTATTAACTATAATTTCAATTTATCTGTTGTATGTTCATACCATATGAATTGTTTAGAATATTTGAAGTTACAAGATTATGATTTTTTTTGAGAATATGATTTGACTTTTAGATCTAGACTTTTACTAAATTAAATCGACAATCAATATGTATAAATATTTTTTTCTAGGAGATACCATTTCAATCTTTTTATAAAAATATTAGCTGGAAAAAACCAAAGAAAACATTTCATTTACTAAGATATATATATATATATATATATATCACTAAATTCTATAAAATTATAATCTTATTATAAAAGAATACACTATAAAAAACATCATTTGAAAAAAATACTAGTTTATATACCCTACAGACATAATTTTGGACAATTTCATTATTATTATATACAATCAGTATATATATATAAATATATATAATCAATATAATTTTAGTGGTCTCATCCACTTTTATTAAAAAATTTTAAAAAAAGATTTTAAAATTAAAATATAAAAAATTTAATCTATAATTATTATATACATAAATGAACGGACGCGTCTATTCTGATTTCAAAATGACAGTACCTACCTATTCATTAATCGCTTGTTACGCTGTACGAAAGGTCTGTTTTGAAGCCAAAATAGCTTCAGCCTAAATGAACAAATCTCTAAATAATTTAAATATTCTCAATAAATAAAACATAAATCTTAAAGCATATTAATTTAAAGGCAACAGAGAAAGACAACCTGCTATGTCACCGGTTGGTCTATCTGTGCTTTCCCACACGAACTACAGTTTTCTGAAAAGATTTAACTGCTATATTTGGTTTCTCCTTAAATACTAAACAACACCATTATAAAGGAAATATGCATCCAAATGTACCTATTTTAATATACTGTTCTGATAACATTCAAATTTAAAACATAACTAAAAATTAAAAAGTAGACTAAAGATCGGTGGTGAATTAGATCCACTGCTTGCCTTGGATTGTCCATTGCTTTGTGGTATTCATTGTCAATATTCATTGTCCGTACCTTCATTTGTCCACGCTTCTATCATTCCCCTGCATTTGCCTGCGAGATCAATTGTTTCCCAAAATTTGTCTTCCTCAAACTCTTGTGCCCATTTCCTACATTGCTTTACAAGCATATTTGGTAGCCTTGTCACTGAAAAAGCAATAACATTTTTAAGAGAAACCTCTGTCCATGACATAAGATCTTCAATATCTTTCTCCAACATTAACTTGCATAGTTTGTAGAGGTTGTATTTTGGTGCTATTTGCATCCAGTCCTTGGAATCACTTAAAATTGCAACCACCTCCTCGCCTCCTAGTAGACTTTCCTTAATGAGAAGGTCCTCACATTCCATTAATAGAGCATTAAGAATTCTACGCCCTTCTCGGAAATCTATATAACACTCTTCAAAACCAGGATCAAGTTTGTCGTACTCCACTTGTAGCTTGTAGAACTCCCTTTCTGCAGCCATGCCAACTTGATCCTTGTCTTTACTGAGATCGTCAGAATAGCTTATTTCATTTGCCTGGAGATCTATATCACACTCGTCTGCAAAACTCAACAAGTCCCATACTTCCTTACAAGCTTTAAGAACTTTCCCTAATGGATCTGATTTGGTCTGCTGTAGCCGAATTAAGATGGTAATTAGAGAAACTACTGTAATCCTCACACACCATTTTTCTACACTTGGGAAATACTTCGAAACTGAGGGAAACGCTCTTGTTTGAAGCATATGAAGTAGTAGTTTCCCATCTTCTGCCCATTGTATCGAATATAGGGAAAACATTGAGTTGATTTTCTCGCTTGACCTGCCTTTCTCACAGCCTTTCTGAATTAGACGCTTTACTTTATTAAATGACATTTCATTGGCTTCCCACAAATCAGAGGGATCTTCTCCTGGCATACATATAAGCTTCAATATTTTTTGACACTTTCTTGGTGTTGCAACTGGAAGTCCCTTTCTCATGCGTTTACGAAGGCGATATATGATTGTACCTATAATGACCTCTGAGAGAAGACCGCACAGCTTGCTAAAAAGGACCACAATAAGCTGAATTAGCAATAACAAATATACTAACTTGTGCAACCTGATTTTGGTATATATATTTGTTGGGAATTGTTGCCGGTCTTTTTTTAAGTCATACATGTGAATCAATTCAACTGTGTTTCTTTTCCAGAAATCGTCAAGGCAAAGACACCTCCTCCAGCTTCGTCCATGCGAGCGAAAATAGAATTGGGCAGCCAACCATCTCCAGCAAATGACAATCCATCCTATTATGATGAAAGGGAAGAGTAGGGATAATATAGCATAAGATATATGTGCATAGGGTTTAGCAAAAAACATGTTATGAAACTTGTTTGATATGAATGAGATTATGACAGAAATTGTGACCACGACCCCAATTGCTGAACTGAAAACTGACCTGGATATAACATAATCAGCCCGGCAAACACGGGCAACCAGCCATGAGCTAACCACTTCATCCTCAAAATCAATCCAAGAAATTGGAATCGTCCTCTCAATCGAGAGATCAAAGTCATCCTCATTAGTGTGGGAGAAAATTGCATAAGTTCTTTGCTTCAGAAGGCCATGAAAGGTTTGACTCCCTAAAATCGTGCAAACTGTTATTAAACCGAGGACTATAATGCACATGAACAAAATCGAATTGGATGCTTCCCCCCAGGTTTTCCAATTCCTATAATCCTTTTGCCCATAAAGATTAATGTTATAATCCTGTTTCTTTCGAAAAAGGATCACTTCAGAAGCAAGTTGGACACATACACTTATTCCTACTGCCACCAAAGTTCTCACACTTGGAGCAGCCATTCCAGGCAGCAAATAGCCAACAAAAACACACAGAGCAACCTTTCCACTAAGGACTAACTGATGAAAGAATTGCAAATCATACCGATCTACATCATTCTTACATGCATTGGTAATGTGAGTTACACTGGTCCACCACACAATTATCTGGACCGTTACACCTGTGAGGGAAAAGGCTTTACCAGGAAGCCAAGTAGCTCGTTTTGCAATTGCCCGCAATACATCCAGTACTATAAGACAACTAAACAAACCATAGCATCCCAAAGTTAAAAAATCAGCAACATTTGTGAAGAAAATGCCCCAGTAGAAGCTGAAATCAACATGTGGAGGAGATGGTGCAGGAGATGACATAAAATCTGGAGGAGATGCCATGTAATGTTCAGGAGATGGAGCAGACGTTGTATAACGTGCACCAAACACAAATGAGGATACTATCAATTAGAATTGAGAGGATAAACACATATCTCCAACGTAGTCTATTTGCAATTATTCATCCACTCCTTCCTGAAACATTGTTAGTTCAAACCGTGGTTAACCCATGAATTCTTTGTCCTACAGAGTTAGTAATTTCGAAAGTATTCGCAAATTTAATTTTAATAAAATAAAAAATAGTCCCTTGCGGAGAAATGTTCAATTACATTTTTTTAATAGAAAGTAATGTTGGAAGATTGTATTTTTTTGTGTAGGACAGTGGATTAGAATTGTTGTATGGTTTGGATATGTTGACATGATTTTATTGATGTTCTATGGTTAGTTGGATGTCATTGGCAATTAGTTGTGGTTGCTATTTCAGCTATAATTAAGGATTTTTAAAATTAGCCTTTTAATTATCTATATTTTTTTAATTTATAAAAGTCATTTTTTTAAATTTTAAAATATATATTGGGCATCATATCTATTATATCAAATAAAAACATATAATAAATTCGACTTGGCATTTCAATTTTATAACACATCTCTTCGATAAGATTAGTTCATTCAAAATTGAAATTGATGTTCATCGTCCTATACAATATATGTATCTGACAACATATTTTAACCATACTACTTATGTTTGGGAAAATCTATTTGATAATTGACTTATTCAAATAGCTTAATAAATCAACACCATCAATTTGACCAATTTTTTTACAACAACATGCTAGTAAATAAAAGTTCTGACACAATGTAAGTATAAATAGAGTTGTATGTTTTTTGTTGTTTCTTATTAAGTGGGGCAGGGCCCCAGCCTCTTACACATCCAAATAAAAAACCATTAGCCAAAAAAGTAGTGCTTCAAGGTGAAAAATAGCAAAAGAAAAAAAAAATTTATAGTTTACAAATTTTGAGACAACAAACTAAAGATAGCTAAGACTAGAAACAAAAATAATAAACAATCTAGGGCATTAAGAAATATAGCCCCATCCATCCAACATGTCCTTCAACTCCTCATCCCAAGGCAATAAGGTACTTCTTGTGTTTCCCTTTGTCTGCTCATAATTGATCTTTGTAGGAGTCTTCCTTATCTTCTTTTGTTCAATTTTCTTCACCATTGTCACAATCTCCATCACACACTCTGCAAGAGGCCTTTATTAATTCTGATGAGGATCTCAATGCCACCTTTCAAACATTTGATACACTCTTTACTTATTTCATAGCCAAACAATTTGGACAAGTTTCTAGACTCTTAATCTTGATGTTAAGATCATCAATTTCTACTTTAATCAATTGCTAGTCATGAAATACATTTGTGCCACCACTAGTATCCTAGTCTTTATCATCCCCATAATACTATAGGCTACGAATACCTTCAAGAGTCTCATTGAAATGTTTTTCTATTAGGGGAATAGGGAAAGTGATTCTTCCAGAATCAGATTGAGAGGTTCTTCATGGATCTCTTCAGAGCTCTCAAAATTACTCTAATGAAAAGTCAATTTCTCTAAGTGTTCCTTATATTTCTCATCATTGGAGTTATTTACTATGGCCTTAGAAATTTTGGTACTTCTAGATAACTTGGCAAGCCTAGTAGGCCTATGTTCCCTAGAGGAAGTAGTTCTAGCATCCTTCACCAATTCATTGTTTGAAATATCAATAGTAGGGGAGGGAAAGCTTTATCTAGGGATTTACACATTTCTTTTCCTTTGCCATTGACAGACTTAGGGTGAATTCTTCCCAGGTTATTCATATATTTTTTATCCTTCTCTAGTGTAACTTTAGGACCAATGTCAATCACTAGAAGGGGCATGTCATATCCAACTTTAGAATTCTATTTCCTGGAAGAGCATAGTAGGGTTTTCACAAAAAAATAGCATGGGCGAAGGATGGCTCATCATCCTTGAAGGATTTTTCTTTTCAAGTTGCATGATGATGGATGGTTTTGACCCTGGTCAGTATGGGAATTATGGGTTGGAGTAGGGTAAAAAACACAAGTATTCTCAAAAAAATAGTTTTAAATTACATAAGTAAGACCCTGGTGTAGCCGAAGATAAACCCCCCCCCCCGCCCCAACAACATATTTTCCATGGAAAAAAAAGGAAGAAAGGGATAACTTACAAGTTTATGGTGCCTCAAATAATTTATGAGAGGATAATGGTAACTATGGACTATTGTAAATCTTCCCTCCAAAGTGAAGTATTTAATAAAATGACAATTGACAACTCCCTATGGTGGTGGCAACTCTTTTGTACTAAAACCATTTTGGTGCATTTCCAATCTTTCCCCTTACTCCAAGGAAAGGGAATAATAATCTTCATATCCATGTTGTTCACTTAAGCATAGAACTTTCTTATCATAACAACTAAACCTAGTGATGAGAAATAATTTCTTCCAAAACCTCTATTAGCCCCCACTCTAGCTGGATTATGAATTCAATCATACTCTCGCTAAAGTACAAAGGGTTCACATTGAAAAAAAATCACCAAATCATCAATGAGGCAAGATACACCAAGCCCCTAGTGGAATTTATGATCTTACAATTTCAATGCTAAGGAAAAAGGGAAGATAATGATAGAGAGAGAAAGAGAGAACCATGACTACAAACTATTAAGGTTCTCTTACTATGAGTCATGAAAAGAAAAATACCAAAAATTACAAATCAGAGAACAATTTTTGCTAAGTAAATTAAGTATCAAGACATGCAAGAGAGAGAATCATTGAGTGGAGTTTATGCCCCCATGTTCAAGTGATTGTCTATGCCTTATCAGGAGAAATTTCTTTAAGGTAGGATAAACCCAAAATGACAAGCACATTATCACAATAATAAGCCTCCAAGAGAGGACAAATCAAAGGATAATGAATACAAGGCACAAAGCATGGGGTTGTTTCACTTAACTATAGGGTTAGTATACTTTTTATGATAACCAATGTATATCATATATATATATGCATAGAACTATCCTCATCCCCCATAGAAAGGAAACCACCATGGAAAAAGTGGACATGTGTGCCTTTTAAGTCAACATGGGAGAGACCAAAAGAGATATCAATGCTTTGCATCATCCTCAAGTAGACAACACTAGGGACAAAAAATAGAAGAGTTGAGAGACAAATAGAAGAAGATCACAAACAAGCAAGAGAGGAGAGATAGAAATCTATGGTGCAAATGAAGCTAATCAAGCATGTAATTTGCCCCCCGATCTTGCTTATCATTGTTTCAGGAGGGTAGAGGAACAACATTGAGCACAATAGAAGGATCTATGACAAGTTCCAAACAAGGACCATGCTCCAATTATGAGTCACTTTGTCTATTACTGGGAGATAGGATTAATGTTTTTGAAAATTATTTAGATAAATCATTATCAACATCAACATATTCATATTCATCATGAGAAATAATAGGATCAATATTTTTATTATTAACAATATTCTCACCTATTTCTTCATCAATATAACTTGAACCATTATTTGTCTTAAGAATTTTGCATCTTGGAGAATTACGTTGAACATCTTGGTTTGGAGAAGGTTGAGAAAATGGAATTATGTCAATAGTTGGTATCTTGGGAGAAGGATTTTTTTTTGAGAAGCAATTTCACGAGCTCTAGCATAGTGTCTTTGTCGATGTTCTCTCTTACAATGGTTTTGTTTAGTATTATCTGAAGGTTGTGAAGGTTTAGGTTCATCAGGTATAGGCTTCTTTTCTTCTTTAAAGGATGTATGAATAGGAGAAGGTCTTTTAGGTTGAACAATAGGAGAGGTTGATCACTTCACTTTGTAATATCTAGGAGGTGGAATTGCACCATATAAAGGAGGAATGGGAGGTGTAGGAAGGAGATCAAGTCCATCATGAGGAGGAGGAATATGTCTATCCTTAGGAGGAACAATATATGTATCCTTAGGAGGAATAGACTGATGCAAAGGAGGAAGAGCTTTTCTATCCTTGGGAGGAAGAATGGAATCATCCTTAGGAGAAGGAATAGATTCCTCCTTAGGAGAAAAAATATCTCTATCCTTAGGAGGAAGGATAGTATTATCCATTATAAGAGGCATATGATCATTAGGAGGAAGGCCAAGTGTTGGATTTCTAGGTTTACTTAATGATAAAATAATGTCATTTTTTTCATTTTTGATATGATTTAAAAAGATGATCACTTGTAGGTTGAAGAGGTTAGAATTGTTTAGACCAAAAATAATAAAGAAAAAATTCTCCATGTCTCATTGTAGGTTGATAAACTCTAGGATTAATAGTTACGATTCTATCATCATGAAGAAATTTCAAACACCTAGGAACAGTAGAAGTGATCACTTTCACAGAAGAAAGCCAAGGATGTCCCAACTTGACACGAAATTGATCAGATGTAGGAATGATAGATTAGACAACATCTACGCATTTAGTGCCAACATCAATAGGAAGTGTTCAATAGAACCAATAGCAAGACAAGAGAATTCATCAAAAAATCTAACTATCACATCAATTTCATCATATGCCACTTGATTCAATTGTAAATTATAAAGAAATTCTTCAGTTTTTATATTAACCATATAGGTTGGAGCAATAAAAACCCCTTAATAAGGTTTGGCTTTAATTTTTAGTGATGTAAAGTGGGCCATTGGGTTCTTCAATAGCCTCACTAGGATCCAATGTAATTCATAGTTGTTTAGGAGATTCAATTTGATCTATAAGGTTTAGCACATTGTTAGACTCAAGACCAAGATCATCTAGAGAGAACGCAAGATGATCGATCTCGATCACATTAGTGGATTGCAAAGTAAAGGGTCAGTGAAAATTTGAAGATTTTGACTAGTAGGAGATATGGATTGTTTTCCTTTATCATTCACACTAGTCACAAATATGGTATTGTTATCAATCATGTCTTGAATATGACTTCTCAAGGAATAACACTTTTGTGTCATGACTAGGTTGATGATGGTATTGGTAAAAGGCTTTGGAATCAAAGGCAAGTAGCAAAGGCTTATTTGTATAAACTAGTTTAGTAGGGGGAAGTTTCAAAACATTCCTTTGTAACAATTGTGACATAATACTATGCAAAGATTCATTAAGAGGAGTGGATTCTTTTCTAAAATATTTGGATAAAGGAGTCACACCTATTGCAACTAAGTTACTTGAGTGATGTTGTTGTCATTGAACCTAGTGAATCCATTATTCAGTTTGAACTTCACAAAAGGTTGTTGAGCACTTTCACTTTTACCATTTAGAGCCATTGAAGATGATTGTTCTAATTGATACACGGTAAGCTCATAATTGTGAAGTATTGTGCACCACTATGCAAATGAAGCAAACTCAGAAAAGAGAAGTTTATCCCTAATACCTTTCTGAAAATTAGAAATTAAAATTATTTGAATATCTTGATCATGCATAGGAAAAGAAATTTGATAATACAAATGCTTATATCTACCAATAATATCAGTCACTTTTCCTTTAACACCTTGCTTGTAATGCATCAAATCAATCAAAGTAGTCTTAGGACCAATGTTATTGTGAAATTGTTGAATGAAAGCATTAGCCAATTATTGAAAATAAGTAATAGAATAAGGCAAAGAATATTGTCATTGTAAAGCTCTATCCATTAGAGTTCTAGTAAACAATTTAGCGAACAATTTTTGGTCATGAGCAAAGTCACTACACAAAGTTTGGAATGTTTTAACATGAGTCAAGGGGTCACCGTTTCATTATAAAGTTCCAATTGATGGACTTCCACATGTTTAGGAGGGACATCTCAGACAATTTCATTAGATAATGGGCCTGCTACATTAAATATGGGCATATTATACTTAGATTGATTCATGGGAGCTATTTGTTGTTGCAAAGAAGACATTGTTTGGCCTAGATTATTGATAGTAGCTTATGTGGAAAGATTAAAAATGGACATGTTGGATTGAGAAGGAGGGGTAATTGTTGGTATTTTGGTATGGTTTTGTCATTGATGTCAACACCTACTAAAAGCACTTTCGAGATCCAACAAACATTCACCAGAAAGCAAGTAACTATTGCACAGTTATTGGTATATGGTACACCGATAGGATATAATGATCATCGGCACTTGGAATGGCATGGAAGATACTTGGTAATGTCAAAGACATCGTGTGGACATCTTATCTTGGAGATTTGATCGTTAGTATATTCATATTTGCATATTTGCTTTTACTGGCAAATAGGTCTAGGGTTGTCCAGGGTGACACCGGCAGGTTTATCTTTTCCAGATTGACATGACATGCTATGGAGATGATTAATTAATGTTGTAAATGCATTAAGACAACATGTTCAATCAGTTATTGCATTGGATGTTATATTGTTTGTACAATGTTTTTATTGTAATATCTTGTAGAGTCGACCTACTAAATTTGGTCTTAGGCTATGGTATAAATGTAAGATCTTATTTGTAAGATCAAGTGTGGAATGCAAAGAAGGTATATTGTGAAGGGACATGCGAGATTGAGTAGAGCTATACATGAAGACATCATTTGAAGGTGAAGCTAGGTTTTTATGAAAGCATATTAGCATTACATCGGTACTGAATCCAGCATATGAAGATGTTGTCTTAAGTAGTACATTCTTATTAGATTTAACCATCCAACTGTAAGTTAGTGAGACTTCCCATTAGTGTTTGAGCAGTGAGCTCTAGGCACTTGGCCTTTCTGCATGTGTAGACCCCATTTATGTACACTTACTATCTACAGTAGTATCATCTGATTGTGGGTAAGGTTGCCACTATGGTTTTTCCCCTTACAGGGTTTCCACGTACAAATATTGGTGTCATATGTTGTGGATGATTTTATGTCTTGATTTCATGCATTAATCTTTACTGGTAATGCATTTATTTGTTAAACTTGTCCACCAATATAACAGACTGTCTGACCAGTATTAAAGCAGTAATTGATTAAGTTATTTTTGGTTTAAAGTTTTAAGACAACTGATTCACCCCCCCCTCTCAGTTGTCCCCGGGACCTAATAGTAACATTATTGAATGAAGGAAAAAGGTTGAGAATAAGAGGGGATATTGTTATATGAAGGCAGGGTTTGAAAATAAGGAGGTGGGACACTATGATAGGTAGGTATGGGAGATGATTGGGTAACAAATAGAAGACTCATAGTAGGAGGGATAAAAGAATTAAGATTAGAGGAATTTCCCCCTTGACGAACATTTGTAGGTATGATATTTTGTGTAGGGGTAGCCATGATGTTAGATATAAAAGTGGGAACACTAGACATAGGGGTAGTCAAGGGAATGGAGTTATTAATTTGATAAGGAGGTGGTGTATAACCAAGGATTTCAGCACAACTCTTCAAAGGCATAGTATTAGTATCAACAATATGGGAAATACCATGCAAGATATCAACACCAAGTTTATCACTTTTAACCATTCTTTTTAATACTTCAATCAAAGGAAGAGCTTCACTTTTCGAGTATCGTTAACTCATCCATTATTGAAGATTTTCAAATTGATTGTCAATATTCTTGAATTGGTCAATGAACACCCTAGTTATTGATTCATTTGTATCATGAGAATTATGAAAAGAGTGAGGGTAAACGAGGACATTTGTAGGATTGCTAGAACCACCAACATCCTCATGAAATAAGTTATCCAAATTAGGCTCCATCTCCTCAATAATTAAACCTTGTGAAGCCTTAATTTTGTAACTTCTTCTCATGGAAATATTATAGGTAAGACTAATAGTAGTAAAACCCATCCACTAGTGGAGGAAAATTTGAAATTTGAAACATAGTTGAATAATGTAAAATTTTAAAAAAATGATTATTCAATTAAATAAGGAAATTGATTGAAAAGATAAATATCAATTGTGAAAATATATGCAATACCCTAGAAAATTTAAATTTAAAATTATATCTAAGTTTGAAATTGAAATGATGAATCCAAAATTGTGAAATACACAAGGTTAATTTAAATTTTAAAATTAGAGATTTTTTAGTTCACCATTTAATTTTAAAATTTAAATGTGAAATTTGCCTTGCAAAGTGAAAATTTGAAATTTGAAATAGAAAAACAATCAGATCGGAGACAATTAATCCAAATTATGCAATTCACAAGCTCAATTATATATATATATATATATATATATATATATATATATATATATATATATATATATATATATATATTTATATATATATTGTTGGTCTTTTGGAGTAATTGATTATGTGTTGCATCAAAGTTTTTGTAAGACAGTTCAAATAACCAAAAGACGTTAGAATCAATGATAGTCCCAAAGACACTAAGAGGGGGGGGGGGGGGGGGGTGAATCAATGTCTAACCAGTTAATAGAATATTTAAACTTATTTAGAACTTTGTATCCTAAAACAGTGTACCAGTAAATAAGAATTAATGCAACAAATAAGAATTATAGAGACAACATAGAGAAGACACCATAACACAAGATATTTAATGAGGAAACCCAGTGTGGGAAAAACCTCGATGGGATTTGTGAGCCACAATGTACACTCACTTGCCAATGAATAAATATTACTTACAATGAGGGGTGTGGACATGGAAGAAGGCTAGCAGCCAAGAGCTCACTGCTCAATCACTAAACAAAAGTCTCACTAACTTGCAAAATGGATTCTCAAAATGCAATACAATGTACTACTTCAGATCAGCATCATCAATGCCAGGTTCAGTACCAGTTTAAGCTCAGTCTATGACAAATACCTTCGTTGTCAACTATATCACCTTATACAAAATGTATCATTATATCCACTCTCATAATCTTCTCACTTATCACTAAATGACCTCTCAGATCTCATACATATATATATAGTATTTTAGAATATGTCATGTCAGCTTTTACAAAAGATAATTACAATATAAAATAATAAACAAGAGATTATTCCATGTCGGCTTAGAGTGTCGTTATTCATTATTGTCGATGTTGGTGAAGTGCCTACCGATGAATGTAGAAGTCTATTGCCGGTGTCGGTAACTATCGGTGGGTTGACAGATGATTTCCAGTTGGTTTCTAGTTGGTTTCCATCAATGAAAACATCAACTATTCTTATAAGAGTGTAGAATGCCAACAATCTCCCCCTTTGGCATTAATTGCAACACTCATGAGAAAAATAAAAAATGTTCAAAAATTAAAGTCCAAAAGTTTCCAAAAAGATATGCTCCCCATGAGCAAATGATCTCCTCTGAATAACCATAACCATTTTTCTCTCCACTACTCCCCCTTTGACATCAATAGCAAACATTGTCAAAAACTGTCAAATGAGTCCAAAAATTTCACCTCAAAGTCTGTAATAGGTTGGTTACAATTTTGCTTGTTTTTACCTCCGGTGGATCAGTCTATTTTTGCATCTCAACTAGCAAGGGTTTCTCAGACTACTTTGATGTCACAGTGATTGCTGATTTCTCTGCCATAGTATGTACCTCTGCCTTAGTAGGTTTCTCAGTAAGTTCAGGTGTCGGTAACTTAGTCTCAGGTGGCCTTTTGCCAGCATCTATTCCTTCTGTTAGTTTCTCTTCTTCTAATGGTTGCTCTGTTTGGATTGTGATCTCAACCTCAACTGTCTCTACCAGTTTCTCAGACATGTTGCCACTATCAAAATTATCTACCTTAACCTCTGTATTTTCCTTAACTACAACAATGTTCACTTCCTGAGTGTCCACATTCATGGTGAATAATATCTCAGATGCACGATTAGTGTCATCATGTGTAACACCTTTAGTGTCAATAACTGGTGGATCATCTGTGTGTATTGGTGCAGTATCCAAAGGTAGTGGTAGGTTGTTAGTGATCTTGATGTTTAGAATACCACCAAATTTACCTTTCCCCTTGTCCTTATCCTTCTGATATAATTTAAATGTTTTCTTTGGTGTGTTCATTTCCTCTTGTTTTTCCTTTTCCACAAATAATATATCCCCGTTATCAGCAATTTCATTTGCAATCTCTTTTACTCTTCCCGCCATTAAACATACTTGCTGGTGACCACTGACAAAAATATATCAATTAGGCTCAGAGATTAATTCATCAATTTATTCTTTTGAATTTATAAGATGTATAGCTATAAGTTTTTAAACTTTTAGTTTCTTATTTAATTCCATCACTGCAATCCTTTTTGCCTCCAATCTACTATACAGATTGTTGGGTAAGTCATCCACAACTTCAATTAAAACCTTTTTTATATATGTCTAGATGTAAAATAATACTGTTTTCAATACTTTCTCTATCATAGTCATTAAATGTGTTATACAGTTTGTGTACATTAGCCAAGTTTCCATCATCAGTTATTTCACTCAATAAATCATTCAAAGAAAGAGTAACAGGTTGTTGTTTCTTTTTTGTAGTTAGTTTCTTTTGTGGTTCCCTTACTGCCAGTTGTTTCTTCCTCAAAGTCCTTGTTCTCTTGGGTGAAGGAGAGGGTATCGGTGAAGGTTTTCTCTTCCTCTGAAATCTCTTGAACTATGTTGGTTTCTGACTATCAGAAGATGTGCCAACCAGTGAAATGTGTGCCTCCAGTTGAAGTCTTTCCAACTCACTAGCCGATATTCCACTCACGTTCATTACATTTTCCTTGATTTCCCATACTTTCTTGGATGCATCCCTAATATATTTTTATCTTTTCTTCCTTTGTTTCAATATTTTTAAACCACTTTCAATAGTCTCAGCACTACCAAAAACTTGTTTTGTTGGTTCTCTCGGTGCATCTAATAAATCTTTTGCATAAGTCTCAAGAATGTTAAGATCCACCTCATATCCCATTTCAGTCACCCATATAGTCCTAGGGAGTATAGCTTCCATCCATGTCTCATAGTTCTTGATAACAAAATAGATTTCTTTGTCATATTTGAACACTATACTCTACGACAGTCTTTCTCTAGTTTTCATTTTATCTTGGAAAGCTTTAAACTATTCAATTATGTTGTTGTCTCTAGCAGTTCCCATGCTAGTAAAAGCTTCCTATAATTGTTTTCCTACCAGTATGTCATATCCAAAGTCTTTAGGTCCTATACCAAGAATTTCCTTAGTGAAATACAACATTAAGCTTACTAAAAGATTGCCAAAGCGGAATGTCCCTTTCTTATTGTTAGGATTCCCAAAGATACTAAGAGGGGGGGCTAAATAAGTATCTTACTGATGAGTAAGTTTATCTGACTTAAAACATGAAAAGCATATTGAAACTGTGTACCAGTAAACCAGAAATAATGCAATAACTAAGAATAACAACAAAACATGAGAATCACACCATAACATAGTATTTTAACGAGGAAACCCAGTGTGGGAAAAACCTCAATGGGATTTGTGACCCACAATATTCACTTACTGGCCAATAAAGGAATATTAGTTTTACAACAAGGGCATGCACATGCAGGAAGGGAAAGTGCCTAGAGCTCACTGCTCAATTACAAAAGAAGTCACATTGACTTACAAAATGGATTATACTAATCCGATGTCTTGTACTGCTTCAGATTAGCATCTACTATGCCAAGTTCAGTATCAGTTTAAGCTCTGCTACATACATGAACCCTTAACCAATAATTCGCATATTAGGTCTGCATAATTTTGCATCCTATCTTCTTGCTCACTACTCTCTCTCTCTCTCTCTATCTATCTAAAATGATTTACAATGATCTTATACATATATGAGTCATATTACAACTCGCCATGTTGGCTTACAATGATTTAACAATTAATTACAAAATATATTTTATACAAAATTAAAGTTGGTCAAGATGTCAGTATCCTTCCTTTTACTGTCGGTGTACTGTATGCTGGTGCCGGTATCTTTGTCTTGTCAGTGCCATATGATTGCAAGGTTGCCATCAAGGACAAAACCTTCAATCACCTACAATTTCTCATTGGAGTGTGCATTTGCCAACACTTATCTCCTTTAATCTTTTTCAAATTTTCAATGAGTTCATCTTTCAGCCATTCATACACATCTATCATTGTATTGTTGTTAACCATCTCATAAGCACTATTAATACAAAGACTAGAAACTGAATTAAGCACGTTTGCATGTGTAGTCTTGTAACCTAGCACCATACTTATGAATCTCACATTGATGTCTTTGATATCATTCACTCTTAGTGATCTATTGTCAGATGTTGCTCCTGTTAGGGTCATCACTTTGTTGTTAGGAACTTTCTTTGTTTTGTCAAGTCTGTTGCCAGTTGAGGGTAAACCAGTTACTGCCCTAATTTATTGCTTGGTTATTTTGCAGACAAAATCAAACCATAGAAATTCTCCATGTGCTCTACTTACAACAATTCTCACTACTTCCTATGTAAATTGAGGAATGTTCAGTATCTCCACAAAACCTAGAGTTTCTAATATTGTGTTTGGATTTAACAACACCATGTTCATCACAAATTACCTTAGTATACATTTTCATCAACTCTTCAGAACCTAGTTCTTCTATATTGCAATGTATATAAATCCTAGGGTCTTTTGCAAATACTACACCTTTAGAATTTTTGAAAATGCCCCTACAGAGTGATCTTGTTTAGCAATCTCGGGAATTATCTTAAATATGGGCCTAGGGCATTTCACGTTTTCCACAATAGTAGGGTTCACAATAAACTTGGGAGTAGAAGAAGAAGCCATTGAAAAATACCTTTATTTGCCTGAAAATATTCTAAATGTTTAAAAAGATCACTCCGCACCTTTGCCTTGAATGTCTTTTCTCTTTTTTGCGCTCTCTGCTAATTTGAATGCTTGGTGAATAAAAAATGAGGGTGTTGGTATTTTGGATATGTTGATATGGTTTTGTCATTGATGTCAACACCCGTCATCACTTGTCAACACTTATCAACACTTGGAGATCTGTGGTTATATTCACTGGCAAGTCAAAGACTATTGCACAGTCACCGCTATCTGGTACACCGAAAGATGATATTATTCAACAGCACTTGGAATGACTTGGAGACTACTTGGTTATGTCAAAAACATTATTCAGACACTTGGTTTTGGCGATTTGGTTATTGGTTATTCAGGTTTTCATATTTGTTGTTACCGACAAATAGGTCCAAGATATACACCGACAGGCATATCTATTCTAGATCTTCACGACATGTTATGGAGATGATTTATTATTATTGTAAATGCATTGAGCCGACATCATGCATCACATAATGATTTATTTGTGTAGACACTTAAAAATAATTATTTTAATTATTTTTAATTGCTCACATAATTAATTAATTAATTATGTTAATTCAAATTCTCCTCAATATTAATTAATTATAATTAATATTGTCACTATAGTATGTGACTGACTTAGTTAATAAATCAATCCCTTTCTTTATTCTTCTAAAAATTAAATCCTCACAAATCTTCCTCTTAGCTAATTAATTTCAATTAATTAGTTAACCCACATGATTCATCCAAATCATCTTCCTAATTTATCATTAACCTAATAAAGTCTTCTATAAAATCCCTAAACTCACTTAACCTTATTCTTCTAATTTTTTATTCCTTCCACTAATTCTCTCTCCTAGTAAAATCCTCCTACAAATCCTATCCCACCTAATATTTCCTCTAATTCCCCTCCTAATGAGTTACTAGTGGCTAATCATCATGATTAGCCACAAAGTCAACTCCTTGTCCCTTCCATCCAACCACTAGCTTTCAATGCTCTTTTCCTCGGCGAATGTGAGATTTTGAAAATCTCACATTCCTCTAGACATCTCCTCCCCCAAGGAATTTTTAATTCCTTCTTATTCCTCCAATCCCTATGATCATCCCCTTTTGGAGAATTTTAAATTCCTCCTCCCCATCCTTCAAGGAATGTCACATCCCTTGCTCTTCTCAAGGCACATTGGGAAGTCTTCCTAATGCACCTTGCTCTTCTAAAGATACATTGGGAAGTCTTCCCAATGCACCTTGAGGAGTGTGGAGACAAGAAATTCCTTTAAGGAATATCTCTTGGTCTCCACACCCTCTCTTGGGCCTTGTGTGAGCTCACGAGAAATCCTAGCCCTTCATCTTGAATCCATCCTAGCCATCCATTTTTCCTCTTCTCTTCCTATAAATTGAGGATTACATCCCTTCATTCTTCATCTCCAAGATTAGTAATCTTATGCTTCCCTTTTGAGCCTAGGAAATCATCTTAGCAACCTTACCATGTCAAAATCATCTCTCATCCACAATTAATCATCTCATCCCTATTTTCCCTCAAGATCCATCTCATTTGTGCACAATATTGGAGATCCATCCACATCAAGCAAGCAAGAGGAGCATATCAAGTGGAGCATCATCCAAGGGCGCCTTGACTTCGTCAAGCTTCATTCGAGGGAGAGGTAATATAGCAAGGTATAAACATTGTTTTCATGTTTTTTATGTGGTTTGGTTTATGTTTCATCTTCTTATGCTTTTAGTGTTTGGTTTGTATGCTAACTTATCCAAATATACCTTGCTTCATTTTCCCCTCTTCATTTTGGCATGCCCGGTGGGACACACGTCCCTAAAAACTAACATTTTTTGTGAGTTTTGTGAGTTGTGAGACGCAGGTTCCAGAACAGCGCGAGCATCTCGGGTTTAGCGCGACATAAAACCTACTTCGGCATGAGTGTAGGCGCATCAGCGCTCGCGCTAGTGCACCAGCATGACCACTTCTCATATTTTAAATTCCCGCTCTAATATTTGAATTTAAATTTTAAAAATTTTACCCACTAATTCCCCAGGTTTTTGTTTTACAGAATTTAGCGCGAGCACATGCATTTCAGTGCGAGCGTTTCAAAGCAGCGTGACTGACAGGTATAAAAAAATCTTCTCTGCTCTGTACTAGCTATTATTTTTCTTTACTGGTTTATTTAGTTCAGTGCATACGCAGGTGTTTCAATGCGATTGACTGCTCTTTAGCGCATGCGCTGTATGTGTAGTACAATTAGTACTAATTTCCATCTTTTTAGATTTGTAGTTTAAGTCAACCGACCAAGACTCAAAAAACTAGAAAAACTACTAATCCACCTTTTTGTAGGTTGCCTAGCAGATTCAACCAAACGTTGTGCTTTTTTTTTAGTTAGGCACCTAGATGTTAATTAAAAGGGAATGAATCATTGTTTTGCGTGTTTTAAGAAAAGCGTAAAGGTAGGAGAGTATGCACTCATCTAGCTAGACGATAAAAAATCCATACCCTCCAACCTTTTCTTATTTTATTGTATGTTTACCTCTAACGGGCCTACCCTCCCAACTTGTTCTTTGAGAAGGTAAGAGGGGAATGACCCAAGTGAGTACACTCAGACCTAGGGTTCCCAACTCACTATAATAAATAGGCCATTGACTACAGAAGGGTCAATGGTTGGGGTTATATGACAGTTCACTCTCACATTGGGTGCTTAGTAGGATCCTAGAGATCTCAATCACGCTTGCGGGACTACCAAGTTCTTGGTGCTTCGTTGGGCTATAGGCCTCAATTGTGCTTGCGCAACTGCAAAGGGTAGCTCCTAATGGGAATCCTTACTAAACAACTTGTTCATAGTGGCCAAAAACCTTCTAGTCAAGGCTGGACCTCTGAAGCCACCCATAATTTTACGGCTCTTAGTAGAGACACAAAGTTCACCATGAGGATTTTTCATGGGAATCGATGCTTGGTTGCCCTAGAGAAGTGAGTTTCGTGGAGGGGAGCTAGTGAGGTCAAGCATCTAAGTGTCTGCTTTGGGTAGGTATAGCTAGGAAACCAATTGGGATCCAATGGCTATTGTCCTTGCCAGCCTTAAGAATGTTGTGTATGAGCATGAGTGTCTTCGGGATAATATACATTTGATCATTGTGTTTTCTTTTTTTGGTACACACTTGCCAAGAGTAGACTAAAATCACATCACTAATCCCAAACACTTTGCCAAAAAAACACTTGTCAAGACAGAAACAATTATCCAAGTCCTTACCCACAAAGTCCAAAATTGTGTCCAAACCCCATCCATCCCATGTTTCATAAGCCCAAGTGAGAAACTAAGAGTCCATACTCTTCATCAAGGTTTATATTTGTCCTTTAAAACACTAACTATCGTCTGAATCAGGGTGGTCATTTCCCTTCATATAACTTTCCATAGAGTCATGTTCATACCAAGAACAACCTAGTCATCAAGTTTCTTCTAAGTCATCACTATCATACCTCCTCAATCAATCATCCTCAAATTCCCTAAGGACTTAGTACATCAAATCAGTCTCCCACTGCTATCAAATCAATTATCAAAATCCAAATCCAATCATCCTTTAATTAAATTTAACCTCACATTAATGTTGTATGCCTTGTGAAGTTTCATTTAGACCAAATCATTAATTAATTGGCTCTCATGCTTGGAGAAGAATCCTCTACAAGTATCTTTTGCCTAATCCTTTTTGAGTTGATCAAGACTCTTAACTCATGCCTTTACTTTACTTAGGGTCATTAATCAACCCTTGGTGGAAGAGAGGCTCTCTAATCATCATTACAAGGTCTAAATTCTACCCAACTTGGTCATTACCTTGCTTGTGGTTTCATCCACCACCTAAAATCCTCATCCAAGGACTAAGGTGTCAATCCTAATCAAATTTGGGCTCTAATCCAAGAACCCCACCAATCAAGAAAATCCCTTGTCATCAAAGATAAAATCGAAACAAATTCCACAAACATCTTGCTAAGTCCTTTCATCAAAGATTTCCTCCTCCAAGCTTTTCTAAGGTTATTCATGTATGGTCACAACTCGGTCCCAAAAGAAAAAGATGGTTGAATAACAATATGGCATGCTGGAGATTAGTGTCTTATATAAAGATCCCATGCAAGATAATACACAAAGTGGGCAACCTAGCCATCAAGATCAAGGCTAAAATCCTAACATGGTTAGCCAAGATGAACTCTCCCTGGAAGTGCAAACTTTTCTAGCAGACTCTTATAACCAATAGATGATTGAAAAGTTCATCCAACACAATCCTACTACACTTCTAAAGACTCTCCTTGAAAATGGAGCTCAACTTCCACCTAAATTTGATAAATCCACTCTCAGCCAACAACCACAAGGAGACCTTGCTCCCACACAAAATGCTGCACCTATTTTTAAAACTCAATCAATGCCACTCGTGATACCTCCCACCATGGTCTCCATCCCACCTCCTTCCTCTCTACCATCTATACCGCTATCAAATCTGATCTCATCTATTCTCCAACATGCTTCTATACCACCTCATTCCATTCAACCACATATTTCTATTCCACAAAATTCCCTTCATGTCAACAATGTTGCAAATTTTATCCAGGGCCGTACTCAATCTCGTCACAATAGTTTGCAGACCATAACCAACTATCACCCAAGTCCCTGCAACATCGTTCATTACATCTCATGTTCCTGCCTCCTTATCATATCAATACATTGGTGGTGGTGCACCTTCCTTGACTCATCCAATTATTGGGGAAAATATGATTCATCCTTATCAAAATCCACAAGAAGACCTCATCAAGGAAATTCAAGACATGAAAAATATCATCAAGGACATGAAAGAAGGGACTAACAAGAGGAAACCTTACTCGTTTGAGGAATTTTGTCCTTGTCTTTATGAACCATCTATATCAGTTGCACCTTACCCTCCAAGATTTGAGATCCCTAAATTCACCAAGTATGAAGGCAAAGGAGACCCTCGCGACCATGTCCGAGAATTTCACATCTGATGTCAAGAAGTCTCCTATAGTGACCTATATCTTCATAGACTCTTTCCCAAGAGTCTCACAGGAGACCTCTTGGCATGATTCTCATCTCTACCATGAGGCTCCATTGTCTCCTTTCCAGACTTGGTAAAGAAATTTGTGGCCCACAATGCTTACAACATGGCTAATGATGTTCCTATGATGGACCTATGTAACAAAAAACAAAGACCCGGAGAGACTTTCACCAACTTCCTACAAAGATGGCGACATCTTATTGAGAAATTCCAGTGGGACATGCCAGAACAACATCAAATTGAATTATTTTAAAAGAACTTGGTGCCTAAACTTTCAGGACCCTTGACATCCCAATGTATCAAATCCTTCGAAAAATTGAGTGATAAGGGCCTTGCCCTCGAACGTGTCTTGTTGGAAGAAGAAACCTTGAAACATTATCAGAAATCGACACAAAGTTATTCCTCTTATCATAACGACAAGCCGAAATTCTGGTCTAAAAACAAAATTTTGGTCAATGATGGTGTAACTGATGCAAAGCGGGTCCAAACCATGGGTGCTCCCCCAAAATCCACCACCAATAATCATCAACTCAACAATCAAAATAATCAAAATCAATCATAAAAACCTCACAACAATGTCTCAGTCCAGGGACGACCACCCCGATCAAATAACAAGACTCAAAGAGATTTCACTCCTCTTGTTGAGCCTATTGAAATGGTGTTTCAAAAACTTGTCCAAGCAGGTGCAGTGGTTTTTCCACTCGCTTGTTTGACCCCAATCAACCCAAACCTAGATGGTATAATGAGAATGAGTATTGTGAGTATCATCATATCAAGGGACATGACACACAAAAGTGCATGAAGCTCAAAATCTACATACAAGATCTCATTGATAGGGGTGAGATTGAAGTAGAAAACACAAAACCTGGTAATAACAATGACAAACTTAAAATGTACCAAGAACCATTCCTGAAGAATGATAAAGGAAAAGGCTTATCATCTAATTCAGTGGGTTATGACTACACCAATCATATAACTAGCTTCGACTCTTTATTGGGTCGCATCGAGTGCATAGACAACCATGTTAATTTCGTAACCATCCAAGGAGTTAATCCTCCCCCTCCCCAAAGTAGACCAAACCCTACTAGTATAGTCATTCAAGGCGCCATGCCTTCCACCTCCCATCCCCAAAATGATTGTAATGTAACTACACGTTGAGGAAAAGTCACCATCCAAGGAGTTCCCCCCCACCAAACCCCCCACCCATGTCTTCCACCCACCGATATGACCTCCTGGACCAACTTGAGAAGACCCCTGCACAAATTTTCCATTCTGGAACTTCTCAAGACTTCCCCTATACATAAGGAAATTTTGGAAGAATCCCTCCTTGAGTCCCGCATTCATGATAACATCAATGCTACTCAATTCCAAGCTCTCATTGGAAATGTTGCTGCCCAGTAGCACCTTGTATTTACCTCCAAAGATGCTCCTGTAGATGAAGATCACAACAAACCTTTGCACATTAAAGCCCTTATCCAAAAATACAAGGTCAAACATATTTTGATAGACGGTGGATCCAGACTTAATCTGTGTACATACAAGTTAATAAAACAATTAGGACTTTCTGAGGACTTGGTAGACACATCAGGAAGGATCACCATAAAAGCATCTGCCATAGTTGAAAAAATGGGTTACAAAGGACACGACCTGGGACCAGAAGAGAAAGGAAGAAAAGCACCCATCAATCCTATCTCCTACAAATACAACAGAGGTTTGGGGTACACCCCGGTGCCCAAGATTACTATTGTTGGTGCCCCTTCTAGTCCTTCTTTGGCTATCGAAAGTGCTGACGAAGAGGAGTTCAATGAAATGCCTTATGAATATGAAAATGATATCTTCTTTGACACTCACGTCAATACCATTACCCCCATAACCCCTTCCACTTCACATGAGCTACATCTTGTCCACCCTGAACTCATAGACTGGGGCCAATGAGACAAACCCACATTAGACATCTACGCCGATGATAATGCTCTCATTATTCTCCTGACAGTGTGAAATCTGGAAGACTGTAACAGAGTAGAGGGTATTCAAATTCATGAATAGGGATACTTTGGTAGTCAGATCAATGCCCTTAGCTGCAAAAGAGATAATCAAAGCAAAAAATATGATTCCCTAGGTGAAAATGTTTCTAAGGCACCTTTGGATGAGCAAAAACTAAAAACAAAAGGCGTATCCGAAAGTGAAAACCTAGAAAAGGCACTGGACAATGAGGGACTTGACCTCCCTACCATTGGTTACCTTCCACAAGACAGATAAAATTTGTTGATAGAAGAAAAAAATAGCATCAACATGGGCACTGAAGCCATCCCACAAAATGTGCTCATTGCTAAGTTCCTCACAAAAAAAGAGAAACAAGATTTCATCGACTTCCTTACAGAGGTAAAAATCAATTTTGCATGGTCCTTTGTCGATATGCCAGGGTTGGATCCTATCTTGGTGGTTCACAATCTTGTTGTCCGCCCAGAGGCCAAACCTGTAAAACAAAAATTGCGCAAAATGCACCTGCATATTGCTCTCCTGGTCAAGGCAGAACTCAAAAAAATGTTAGATGCAGAATTCATCAAACCAATAGATTACGCTGAATGGATCTCCAACATTGTACCTGTCAGCAAACCTGCTGGGGGAATTCGTATCTGCATAGATTTCTAAGATCTAAATAAAGCTTATCCCAAAGATGATTTCCCGCTCCCCAATATAGATATGATTCTGGACCTTACAACAGGACATGAGATGTTGTCACTTATGGATGGGTTTTCTAGATACAACCAAATCAAGATTGCAGATGAGGATCAGCATAAAACCGCGTTCACAACACCATGGGGTACTTTTTGTTACCGAGTCATGTCTTTTGGCCTTAAAAATGTGGGAGCTACATATCAACATGCCATGACCATAATTTTTCATGACCTCTTGCACAAAATTATGGAGGACTCTATGGATGATCTGCTAGGCAAATCTAAGTCAAGGCAAGAACACATCCCTATCCTAAAGCAGATCTTTGAAAGACTAGAAAAATACAAATTACTCCTGAATCCAAAAAAGTGTGTGTTTAGAGTCACATCGGGAAAATTATTAGGATTCATTGTTTCCTGCAGAGGCATCGAGGTCAATCTTGCAAAGGTAAAAGATATCATGGAAATGCCACCACCAAAAACTCTCAGACAACTCCGCAGTCTCTAGGGGAAACTTCAGTCTGTTAGACACTTTATTTCACAACTAGCAGATAAGTGTCATCCATTTGCACACCTCCTGCGCAAGGACATGAAATTCAAATGGGACTGCTTATGCCAAAAGACCTTTGAGAAACTAAAAGAATATCTAGCATCACCTCTAGTCTCGATGCCTCCTACTTCGGGAAAACCCCTTATTTTGTATATATGTGGTACTGTAGTGGCATTGGGGTTATTACTAGCATAGACAAACGATCAAGGGGAGGAACATGCCATCTACTACATTAGTGGTACACTGGTAGGGTATGAACTCAATTATACCCCCATTGAAAGAGCATGCTTGGAATTGGTGTTTAGCACACAGAAACTCCAACACTATATGTTGAACAACAAAACAATACTAATTGCTAAAATTGATCCACTTAAATATCTCTTGTCAAAAGCTGCTCTCACTGGCAGAACTGCTAAATGGGTCATGCTCTTAAGCGAGTTTGACATTGGATATGTGGATAGAAAGGCAATTAAGGGACAAGTTATTGTAGCTCAGTTGGCTGAATCTCCACTTCCAGGTGACCATCCTCTTCTCACAGAATTACCAGATGAGTTCATTATGACTATTACTACATCCTCCACATGGTGATTGTACTTTGATGGCTCCTGCACCCAAAATGGATCAGGGGCAGGAATATTATTGGTCACACCTCAAGTAGATGGCATCCCAAAATCATACAAGATAGCCTTTGCATGTACCAACAACATAGCATAATACAAGAGTCTCATCACAGGTTTGCGCTTGGCTATCCACTGGATAATAAAGGAATTACAAGTCTATGATGATTCCCAACTCATCATAAAACAAGTCAATAATGAGTACCAAAAAAAAGATTATAAACTCCTCCCCTACCATACTATGGTCGAAGATCTTAAGCAACATTTCATGACAATCAGTTTTGATCAAATCCCACGAACAAACAACAGGGCTGCAGATGCAATGGCTGCTATTGGTTCCCTCCTCCAAATGCCAACACATAGCCAAAAGTGTGAGTTCTTGGTTGAGAAATTGTTTATACTAGCATATGACCTACCAAATTCTAAAATGGTATGTGTTCGCGTTGCTACCGAATCCCCTTGGTACCAAAAAACCTTCACTTTCCTCAAAGACAACACCATTCCCCCACATCTCACTAAAGCTCAACAACAAACCTATATTCACCGATGTGCTCGTTACACCATCCTTGGAGACACCCTATTCAGAAGGCATTTTGATGGTTCCCTCCTGAGGTGTTTAGATAAACAAGAAGTGGAATGGGCATTACGTGAAGTACACGAAGGCATCTATGGGGCACACTCAAGTGGGATCACATTAGCTAAAAATATTTTGAGAACAAAATACTATTGGCCTAAAATGGAAGTAGATGCATATAATTATGTAAATAAATGCATCCCTTGCTAGTAACATGGTGACAATATTCATGCACCGTCTCAAGAATTACAGCCATTTATTACACCATGGCCCTTCTTGCAGTGGGGGCTCGATCTCATTGGAAAAATTCACCCTCCATCTTCCAACGAACATAAATTCATTATGACCGCCATCAAGTATTTCACCAAGTGGGTAGAGTCTATCCCTCTTACTTTTACCACTGGCAAGCAAATATCCAAATTCATCCTGAACTACCTAATCTGCCCATATGGCATCCCAAAAGTTATCATCATAGATAATGGAAGACATTTTAAAATCTAGGATGTCAAAGAACTCTACCAAAAATTCAATATCCAACATCGCTTTTCCACTCCATATTACCCCCAAGGTAATGGCCAAGTTGAGGCTTCAAATAAAACCCTAATAAAATTCCTCAAAAACACAGGTGATGAAATTGTTCATGATTGGCACCTCCAACTCCATCCCACTTTGTGGGCCTACCGCACCTCCACCCGCACCCCTACATGCGCCACCCCTTATTCCTTTCTCTTTGGCTCCAAAGCTATCCTTCCCCTTGAGATCGAGATCCCCTCTCTAAGGGTATCACTGCAAAATATCTTACCAGATGAGGAATATAGAATTGCCTGCTTAAAAGAGCTAGAATTGTTATATGAAAGGTGCCTCAAGGCCTTGAATCATCTCTGGGTATATCAAAACTATCTACGTATGAGTTATCACAAAAAAGTTAGAACCCGAGAATTCCAAATTGGTGATCTTGTCTTCATGGAGAATAAAAAAAATCTACAAGAAAGAGAAAAGAAAGGCAAGTTTGAGCCTAATTGGCTTGGACCATATGTAATCACAGCAAAGTATAGATAAGGAGATTATCAGTTGGCTACTCCTGAAGGTGATCCCTTGGATGATCCAATGAATATCATGCAGCTCAAAAGATTTTATGCCTAGTCCTTAGAAAGTCTTAAATTGTCGAAAAAAACAAAAAAAAACAATTCGTCCACCAGTGAGAACCTCTTTGTGGTGGTATAGAAAAGTACCTTGGTGAAAACCTCCATGGAGGCGCCAAGGTAAAAAACTGGATCCATCGTCTATCAAGTCGACACTACAAATCATCCTCCATCTAGTCCACCCATTCGCAACATTCCCTCCCTCCTGCCTCCCAATAAAAAGACGCGTATTATGATGAGTCTTCGCATGAGTCATGAACAAGGAATGTCCCATTAAAACTGAGCTTCTGTGCCTTTTTCTGAGGTTCAACAAGTCTTAAGAAACAATCCCAAGTCCACAAGTCACTCTTCAAAAAACCATAAAACCACTTGCCTAAATCCATAAGTCCACTTTGCCCTAGGGATGATTCCTTCCCTCGCTTGGCAACCTAATCCTCCATCCTAATCCTACTCTTGGCAAGAGGTATCAATTGGTCATAGAAGAATTGACTTGTTAGAATGTTTTGGATCTTTTCATTTAGACTTTCATCTTTTGCCCTACGACTGCAACTATCTATGACTACTTGGGTTTGCCATATCCAGGTGTGTTACAATAGGCGCATATGGGGCATATTTTCATAGCGTGAAATGTTTTGGATCTCTCTTGTATAAACCGATGACCTAGTATTAGTGTTTTTCAACACCTACATTTTTGTGTACAAGAGTTATCGGTGTGTTTGAGGGTTTCCTTGCACGTACCCACAACTTTGTATCAGTTTTTCTTAACACTTGCATAGCTATGTGTAAGGAATTCCCATTTATCTAAGAGTTAGTCCATGCCTTGGGTTTCCCATGGCATCCTGATTTCTATAATTAGTGGCGCAAGTCACCCAAGGCAATATCAAACTAGGTTGGCTCTCCACATTTGTTGTGCACAAGATCTCACCATCATTCCATAAAATCATAAACTCAATAATCCCATAGAATCCTTAATTTCCCCCATTTCCCATCTATTCCATATTCTTCTATCTAAGATCATTGTGTTATTATTGGAATATTCCCTCTTTGTATTTATTCATTCACATCATATAGATTGCATTTAGATAGTCATATTTTCCAAAAACAATTTAGATGCCATCACATAAATAAAAGGTACTTATTTACCCATGAAACATTACACTTAGATTGCATCATAAATCATTATCAAATCTAGGAATCCATCACACATTTGCATATATACATAAAGCATAAAAATCACTCATCCTGCATCCAATAACATGTTAGTAACCCACCATAAACATACATGTATAAGCATCCACACTGCATCACAAATAAATTAGCATACCACATCCATAATTGCATCCATATATGACATCATAAGGAAAACAAAAGGAATCCATTACAATAAATGCTACACATCATCTATCACCAATCAAATCATGTATATATATAAAGAGGAAAATATGTCTGTCATGATACAATGATCACCCTGAAGGGTCAAAATATAATACACAAGCAAAACAAGGAGCTAGATCTCCCCTCCTGTTCCTCTCCCCCTGCAGCCATGTTGCCTCCACCTCTGCCCTCTACACTCTATCCTGTAACCCCTCTAACTCGGCATCTTGCTGATGAAGAGAATCTTGGAGCCCTGCAATAGATGTACCTATTCAGGCTTCCTCCAATATCCTCTCTGCCTCCTCCCCCTTTGCCCTCAAGGCGTCTACCTCTGTCCTGGCAGTATGGAGAGTCTCTCTTAGATCAGCTATCTCCTATGTCAACTGCTCCACCTTTGCCCCCATACTCTCCCTCTAAACTCTCTCTACCTATAGGTCATCCTCCATAGAATGAAGCCTCACCCAATAACTATCTCGCTCCTACTATAAATGGTCAAAATCAACCTGTGTCAATCCTCCCCTCTCCCTGCCTATGTCTTAGAGATATCCATTGGAACAGCCTCCCCTCCCTCACCAACTGCAGCCTCCTCTCTCTCTCCAACTGTGGCCTTCGCAATCTCTCCCATTGGGGCAACCTCTTCGTCTCCCTCCTCCTCTAGATCCCTCCACCACATAAACCAGACTCTCCTCTACTGTCTGCCCACATCATGCCCTGCGCAAACCACAACTCTCTCTCCTGGGCTATCATCCTCCCCACCTACCACCTAATCAACCCCTGGCTCCAACTCCTCATCATCCAAAAATCCAAGAGTAGTAAGCCGCACTAGCAAGTGCCCCTCCCACCAGCTCCTATAACCACTTGTCATGCCTGGATCCTCCCCTACTCCCAGCCGCTCATCCTAGACTATGTGAAATGTTGTCTGAAAGCTCGTCTGACCCTCCAAGGGACTCGTTGGAGGCCCCCAATACCTTACCTCCCATGTAATCCGGGGATACACTTGAATATCCCCCACTATATCCTATACCTGCCCAAGCTGTCAGGCCACCCTGAATGGAGAATAGTACTCCATGATATACATAGATGTCACAAAAATCCACATCTCCACTCCTACCTAGTGAAGTTGCAAGTCATCCCTCCACTGCTCACATGCAAAAAATGGTCTCCATGTGAACTGTGCCAGCTCATCTAGGATCCTCCTCCAAAACCAAATGGATGTTGTCTGTGTGTAGTGTAATAGTTCCCTGTACCTATCCACAAATGGTTGTCATGGCCACCTATCCTGAACCTCTAGTGGTCGGGTCACTGTAATGTGCTCCCACACCCATATGTGCAACAGTTTCACCCCCGCGGATAAATTGGCATACTCTCTATAGGTCACTAGGTGCATATCATGATAAAGCTGGGCTAGCATCACTGAGCCCCATGCATACTGAATACCATCATGAACCATGAAATAAACACATCTACTCCACCCCAGCGAAAATCCATGTCCGCCCAAATCTGGAATGATCTGCCCACTAAGGAATCCACAAATCACCAGGACCAATCAAAGAATCTGCCAAACACCCATTGGCCGGCCTAAGTGCATCCTGCTCCTATCTAACATAGGTGGTGTCTCATACTTGCACACCTCTCACAAATAAAAATCAGCTTCGTCCAACTGATACTCGGGGATCAAACCATGAACGAGGATCTTCAAGATCATCCAAACATCTAACAAGGTCATTGTCGCCTTTATAGTCAGCAAACGAAAGATGTTATACCGACTATCCCACCTCTCCACCAACGCTACCATCATGGCAGTATGTGCCCATATCCTCGGCCACCTACCTACATAGTGAAATCCCAATGCATCTAGAACCTCCAGCTCATCGCGACCTAGCTCATGATACAAGCTCATTGTCGCAGGCCAATGCTCTCTCGAGGACAGTGGTTCCCTCTCCACCTACATCCATTACACCAAATCATTATTTTCACATCTCCAATCCCCCTCTTGACCTTTGGAACCAATCATACCCTTCCCCCCATTCCAAAATTCTAAGCCAACATTGCATTTGCACACATCCCAGGTGCACGCGTTGATTTACCACGCGCTCATGTCAAAACCCTAACACTTGCACCATTTTGTAGGCACTGGCACCAACAAAGAAACCCCTCCCCTCTTTTTCCCCACTCCTGGACTTGCTAACGTGAGTGCTCGCACTTCAGTGCGAGCACCCATGTAATCCCTTGGGCAACCACGCTGAAGCATGAGCAACCGCACTGATCTCCCAAATCCCCTCCTAAAACCCCTTTTATAACAAGCCCTTCGCGAGCGCTCACACTGATCACTAGCGCTCGCACTAGCCTAGAGGCACGCGTGCTGAAACAACGATCAGCACGAGCGCCTTGCCTAAACTTGACCCCTATTTCTAGCCCTAAAATTTACATAAAATGAAAAATTTTAAAAGAGGGATAGACCTACTCACTAGTGGTCCATAGCCCCTCGGTTGGTCGAATCGTTGGATCCTCTTAGCGCAATGATCACGAACTAGAATGTGATCCATCTCTCCTTCTCTTCTTCTTCTCTCTGAGTAGCTCCAAGGCTTGTGTGTAACAATGACCCCTCATTGGGCCCGTTGTGGCTTATATGGGCCCCCATGAGGGCCCATTTTCCTCCGTGGTCTCGCATCTCCTATTCTTCTTTCCAAATTATTCACAATTGCTTCATATTTCTTCCTCATTTATCTCTTCCACCCTAAATTTGTTTTCCTCTATTTTTTTGAGAATTTTTCGAATGTTTTTTTCCGAAAAATTCTCGAGGGGGCATACACCTCCACGCTTTACATTGGGGCACCATTTTCTTCTTCTATCTTCTACACATCATCAAATTTTCCACTACGTAAAAGAGGGGCAAAATGTAGAGACTTAAAAATAATTATTTTAATTAATTTTAATTCCTCACATAATTAATTAATTAATTATGTTAATTCAAATTCTCCTCAATATTAATTAATTATAATTAATATTGTCACTATAATATGTGACTGAATTATTTAATAAATCAATCCCTTTCTTTATTCTTCTAAAAATTAAAGCCTCACAAATCTTCCTGTTAGCTAATTAATTTCAATTAATTAGTTAACCCACATGATTCCTCCAAATCATCTTCCTAATTTATCATTAACCTAATAAAGTCTTCTAGAAACTCCCTAAACTCAGTTAACCTTATTCTTCTAATTTTTTATTCCTTCCACTCATTCTCTCTCCTAGTCAAATCCTCCTACAAATCCTATCCCACCTAATATTTCCTCTAATCCCCCTCCTAATGAGTTGCTAGTGGCTAATCATCATGATTAGCCACAAAGTCAACTCCTTGTCCCTTCCATCCAACCACTAGTTTTAAGTGCTCTTTTCCTAGGTGAATGTGAGATTTTCAAAATCTCACATTCCTCTAGGCATCTCCTCTCCCAAGGAATCTTTAATTCCTTCTTATTCCTCCAATCCCTATGATCATCCCCTTTTGGACAATTTTAAATTCCTCCTCCCCATCCTTCAAGGAATGTCACATCCCTCGCTCTTCTCAAGGCACATTGAGAAGTCTTCCCAATGCACCTTGCTCTTCTCAATACACATTGAGAAGTCTTCCTAATGCACCTTGAGGAGTGTGGAGACAAGAAATGCCTTTAAGGCATATCTCATCCTTTCCACACCCTCTCTTCGGCCTTGTGTGAGCTCACCAAAAATCCTAGCCCTTCATCTTGAATCCATCCTAGCCATCCATTTTTCCTCTCCTCTTCCTATAAATTGAGGATTCCATCCCTTCATTCTTTATGTCCAAGATTAGTAATCTTATGCTGCCCTTTTGAGCCTAAGAAATCATCTTAGCAACCTTACCATGTCAAAATCATCTCTCATCCACGCTTAATCATATCATCTGTATCTTCCCTCAAGATCCATCTCATTTGTGCACAATATTGGAGAGCCATCCACATCAAGCAAGAAAGAGGAGCACATCAAGTGGAGCCTCATCCAAGGGCACCTTCACTTCGTCAAGCTTCATCTGAGTGAGAGGTAAAATAGAAAGATATAAACATTTTTTTCATGTTTTTTATGTGGTTTGGTTTATGCTTCATCTTCTTATGTTTTAGTGTTTGGTTTATATGCTAACATATCCAAATCTCCCTTGCTTCATTTTCCCCTCTTCAATTTGTAATTGATTTAATTGTAATATTCTTAGTGAGCTGACCTATAGAATTGGTCTTAGGTTATGATATAAATGTAAGATCTCATTTGTGAGATCGCTATGGGATTGGTAAAAGAATTGTAATAAGGTATATCTGAAAATAAGCAGATCTATAGATGATGACATCATTCGAAGGTTCAAGGAAGTTTTTTGTGAAGGCAATTAGAACTAAATAGGTACTGAATCCAACATATGAAGATACTATTTTATGCAATACATTATCATTGGATTTAACCATCCAATTATAGTCAGTGTGACTCTCATTTTGTGATTGAGAAGTGAGCTCTAGGCAGCTGACCTTTCTGCATGTGCTGAATCCATATTGTACACACATACTATCTGTAGTAGTATCATTTGATTGTAGTTAAGGCTTCCCACAGTGGTTTTTAATCTTACAGGGTTTTGACGTACAAATATTTGTGTTATGTGTTGTGGATGTTATTGCTTTTCTGTTTCATGCATTAATCTTTACCGGTACTACAATTAACTGATAAAAATCTTTACCAGTATAAAGTTTGGTTTACTAGCATTAAGCATTAAGTTCTGGTTAAGTTAATTTTGGTTGAATTTATTGGACAACTAATTCAGTCCCCCCCCTCTCAGTTGTCTCTGGGACCTAACAATTGGTATTAGAGCCTAGTCCTCTTTTTGTAGAAGTTCAACAGCTTGAGGAGATCCAATGTCTTCTAACTATTTTAGGAAGGTCAGTCTGAAACTTGATGGAACTAACTATGGCATATGAAAGATCAGGATGGAGATAAATTTGAATTGCATTGGAAAGGACATATGAGATATTACAAAGAATGGCTATACTGCTCCAACTCAAGGTCAGCCTAATCCTCCAGCCTTGGCTAAAGATAAGGAAAATGATTGCAAAGCAAGAGAAGCACTTTTGAGTGCATTGTCAGATCAACAAGTCATATGATTGTTAGATAGATCTAATGCTAAATCTATTTGGGACAAACTAGAAACATTGAATGAAAGAGATTCCATCGTCAAAATTGCAATACTTGAATTCTTCCGGGTCAGGTATGAAAATTGAAAAATGGAAGAAGATGAAAGAATTTCTTCTTTTATGGAAAGAGTAAATGAAATTATTTTGGGTATACAATGTTGTCAAGGAACCTTAAGTGAAGATGAGATTGTTTCTAAAGTTTTAAGAGCATTTCCACCGACATATAAAATGAAAGTTACTGCTATTAATGAATTGAGAACAATGCCTAATGCATTTGTATCTAGAGACACTTTGGTTGGAAAACTTTCTGTAGTCACCCAAATCTGTCCACTTTATTTAAATGAATATTTCATATTTATTTGATTAAAAATCCACTAGTCATCAGTTAATTAAATTAATATTTAATTAATTCATCTTCAAACATTCTCCTATTAATTAAATAAATTATTCGATTTATTTTAATTAATTCATTAAACCAAGTTCACAATCAATTAAATGAATAAATCCTATTTATTCAATTTAATCCCCTTTCCTCTTTTAAATAAATTAAATAAAACATTTATTTAAATCATTTATTCCCCCCCCACTTGCATTCTCCTACAAATGCAACTTGCACCCTATTTATTGAAATAAATGAATTTTATTTTAATTAAAATCCTATTTTCCCTCACCCACCAAATCCACTTGCATTCCTAAACCCCCTTCTAGACTCTTCTAACCCGTTCCTAATTAGCCTAATCCATCCCCTAATTATTGTCACATTCTTAAGCAACTTGAAGTCACTTCTCAAAGACCTCAAAGTCTTTGAAAAGCATTTAATGCTTTGTGTGTTCAACAATCCAACTTCCAAAGTCTTCCAAACCACTAATGGCTCTTACATGACCATTTATGGCTCTTACATAACCATTTATGGTTATTTCAACTTGCCCTCACGTGTCTCCTCAAGCATTTATTGCTTTGACCATGGTTATCTCTTTAACCTTTGCACAAGAGTTTATCCATTGGATAAATTCTTTATTCTTTGAATAAAGATTGTATTCACTCAACCCAACCTTGACCTTACCTCCCAAGGTAACCATGAGGTCTTCTCAAGCATTTAATGCTTCTTACATCTCCTCTCAACCTCTTTCATACTGACACTTGTCATCTTGGGATTGGGTTGAAAGCCCTCACATGGATCATGAGCCATTCAATCCTGACCCTTGTTGAGATTACTCAATCTCAACCATCCATTGCTCCATTTTTCCTATAAATAGAGCTCATTTCTTCATAATCCAGATCCTGGAAACTTGTGTGTATTTAACCTATAGGCATTTTAGAGAGCATTTAGCATAGAAATCTAATATCTTGTTATTTTGGTTAAAATCATTCATTTTTAATAGCATCTAGCATTTTAGCTTTTTATTTTACATTTGGAGCAAATACTCAAATCTCAATCCTCCATAAGCATCCATAGTGCAAAAAGCTGCTGAGAGCTACACTATTTTGGAACTTGGAGAGGAGAGGAACAAAGGAGAAGGAGCCAAGAGAATGTTAGGAGGCATTTGGAGATGCCTCATCATATTTACTTAGTTAAATATTGTTTCATGTTTTTAGTATCTCTTTTGATATGCCTATTTATATTAGTTTTTGATTGACTAACACTAACGATTTCTTGTGTCTTGTGTTGTTTGTCTGGACTAATCCTTGTGTATTTTGCAGAGAATCATTTGGTGAACCCGATGTGAATCAAACATCCAACAAAACTTCTTTTTTTTGACAAAAAACTAACATTTTTCGCACAGGTCGCGCTTTAGCACTGTTGATCATGTTATAGCGCTATTGCAACTTGTTATTCTAGTCCTATTGTTGTTACAATAGCGCTATTGTCTCAAGTTTGGTGCTATTGCACTCTTTTCAGTGCCTTTTCTCTCTTTTCAGCGCTTTTGTCTCTATTTCAGCGCTTTTGTATTTACTGTTAGAGTTATTCTTTTAGCACTTTTGTCACTGTTCTAGCGTGTTTGTGTTAAATAGCGCTTCTGTTTGCACACAGAGTAGCGCTATTGTAACAGAACGTTGTAAAAAGGACCTTGTAACCGAAAATTTAAATTTTTTTAGGCTTGTGGAAGCCCCCCATAGGTGCGAATTTTACTAATTTTTTGTTTTTTGTGCAGGTCTAACTAATTTTCCTTGAAAAATCAAAACAAAAAAAAAAAAAAAAAATTGTTTTTAGTGCTTTAAAATTGAACAAATCTCTTTTTTGCAAGTTAGGATAAATTTTTCTTTTGGTTCTCTAAAAATCACAACACAAAATTCATTTCTTGCAAGTTAGGATGCATTTTATTTTGGTGCTCTAAAATTCACAACACAACCTTTGTTTCTCGCATCAAACTTAAAAATCACAATCAACACTTCAATTTTTGGTGCAAGTAAAAAGAACAATCAACTTGTTTCAAATTTTGCAAAATGATTTTACTTCAAGCAAAAATGTGTTCTCAATTCAGTTGACCAGGATTTCAAGTTCCTAGATTACAAAACATTTTGCCTTGTAGTTAAAAATAACATCATGGTTGTTGGAGCAACATCTCCAAATAGTTAGATCATCATTGCAAATATCAGTTAAAAAGAACAAGTTCTTTTCATGTTTGGCACACTTGTGCACAAAAGTTGGTTGAGTGGTCCTCCTTCTAACACACACTATCCTCTCCCTTGGCTTTCGTGGTCCTAGGTGCAAGAGAAAAGTGTTAGTAACACTCAAATTTTTATCTTTTTAAGAGAGGCCTGCCAAGGGATCATCACTCTTGGGAATGACCTCACGTGGTAAATCCTTCGAGCCACTATAGAAATCAGGTGAGAGTGAAAGCTGTAGCCTTGGGTATAGTTGTTCCTATAGTGTAACTTGCCGAAAGGACAAATGGGCCCCACCACAAGTTACAAGGCTCTTAAGTGAGTCACTGCAAGATGAACTTATATTCAAAGCCATCGAACATTACTAAAAACCTTTAAGTATTAGGCCACCCGTTCTATTGATTGAGGATATTTGTGATATAATTCAGTCCCAAGATACTCACCATACTTATTTCCGTGAGTAGAAACATTGCTTTTTGAAAAGTCACTTGTGGCTTGATAAAAGTGGTGACTCCCCTATCATAGGGATCATCTATTTGTTGTGCTCGTGCAAAACTTAGTATATCACATCCTTACCTACCACGACGGGATTCATAAGGTATGTAGTACCAAAGTTGAAGAAATATCAAGATGTGAGCTGAATTTATCACAACTGGCCATTCGACCTTAGGGATAAAAAGTGTTTGAAGTGTTTTCATTTTAGTTAAAGACCAAGTGTAAATTGAGCCAACTTCAGGCTTTGGAAAGAAAAACACCTAAAATACACTAAAAGGGTCATCAAAAGTCCAAGGATTGGGTTGATATAAACCCATACTCATTTTGTGCCTTTTGAGGCAACATTCTTGTGTTTGTGTGCTTGCTTTGTTTTCTTGTCAAAGAAAAATCCAAAATCCAAAATCCAAAACAAGTATTCATCCAACCAATCATTTTCCAACAACCAAGGAAATCAACAACAAAAAGAACAAAGAGTATCCAAATTTATGACCATTCTTCACATCTTGAGAAAGAAGAATCTTCATCAAAACATAAACCTGAAAAGAAGGCTAGTAAGCTCAAAGGCTTTAATCAAAAGGAGGAAATTTTTCTATCTTAATAGAAAAATCTTCATCTCTCATAGAACCTTCTTACATCACATGCGCCTTTATCTTCAAGGCAAACCAAATGAATTTGATCTCAAATCATTGAACCACAGAGCTTTTATGCAATATAGAGCTTTAAGTTATCACAAGAACAAAGGGGGCAAGATCAATCCTGACTTCTTTCCCCACATTTGAATCACCTACAACATAACTCGAGCAGAACCACCAACTCCTGAGAGAGAAGAGGAAGAATTTGTTCCTTTTGTAACACAAAGTTTCTATTGAAGTAAACATCCCATCCATTTCACACATTCACACATCATCAACTCCATTCCACACTCTTAAAACATTTAGAGGTTCTTGTCCAAAAAATTATCTTTTTGATATTGCTTGAATCAAACAACAAATCACTTTTAGATTGTTTCTACATCTAGGATAAGCTCATCCTAAGAGACATATCTACGTAGGTTAAAACTAGTTTATGAGTGCATCCTCTCATTACTGGGTAGTTAAATTTGTAACACATCTCAGATTTCTCTACACCTTATCACATCACACCTTATCACAACAAACAAGCAATTCAAGAATGAACATTGGCAACATCTACCTTTAAAAGTGCTAGAGATCCATATGTAAAACACCCCATCAAACGTAAATCTCTCATCAAAAAAACTCATCATCATTTCCACCCAACTTCAAACAAAACTTGTAAACAAAATGGCTCATAGTAGGTCTAGATCTAGACAACCCGAAATTGAAGAGGAAGAGGAGGAAAAATATTAATGAATTCCAAGAAGCACTTGGAGGCAATATCAATGATGAAAAACCGAGTACTCCTACTCCTACAAAACTAGAAAGGGCACAACACAACCCTCTCTTCAATAGACTCTTTGATGAAATACTCCAGAGCAACGCTGATGCTCACTTTCTGAGACTTGCCCAAGAAGGGGCTAAACTACCCTCTGACTTTAATGTTGCACAACTAAGACAAACATTAGAATGACAAAGTCGCAATGAGGATGATAGAGGTAGAGATCACGTCAGATATAACATTCCTCAAGGTAATCCCCCACCTCCACCTCCAAGTGAGATTGACATGTTACGACAACAAGTTGAGAACCTCGCCCAACAACTTCATAGTGGTGTGAGAACTAATTAGTTTTCACTCAATGACATTTGTCCCTATCCCTTTGATAGGAATCTTCACATGCCACCTTTTCCACGAGGGTTTGAAATGCCCAAGTTTGAAAAGTAGAGAGGAAAAGGAGACCCTCGGGATCATGTTCGAGAGTTCCATTCAACATGCCTCGAAGTAGTATACGAAGACACTTACCTAATGCACCTTTTTCCCCAAAGCTTGGGAGGAACAACCACATCATGTTTTTCCTGGTTACCAGGTGGCATTCGGACCTTCGAGGAACTCATCTAGAAATTCCTGGCACACTACTAACATAACATTGAGCATGATATCACAATGGTTGATCTGTGTAACACCAGAAAAAAACCTGGTGAACTATTCTCCATCTTCCTACAATGATGGCATCAAATGTCTAGCAGATGTTCTCTTTAGTTACCTAAATGAGAACTGGTGGAAATATTTATTTCCAAACTAAACGACGACATGGAATTTCACTTAGATGTCAAAGACACAGATTCTTTTAACGACATGATCACAAAAGGCCTCAAATGTGAGAGGGCTCTCATCAAGAAAGGACTTATCAAAATCTACAATGAGCAAAAGGATGGCCCACGCCCACACTTCAATAGTGACAAACCAAACTTCTGGAGTAAAAACAAGAACATTGTTAATGACAGGGTTGTGGATGCTAGAACTATCAAAAGTGCACAACTCGTGGTTCGATTTGTAGGATAGAATGCCCCACCGAGGAATAACACAGTTGCCCCTCCGAATCAAGGCCGCAACACATATCAAGAAGAACCCAGACAACGACAACAAAATTTCAAACCCAAACGGACATACACTCCCTTAGGGGAACCCATTGAAATAGTGTTGCGACAGTTAGTTTCCCAAAATCTGGTAACCTTACCCAGACTATCAAACTATGAACCCCAAGTCAAACTGGCATGGTGGAGAGATACTGAACACTGTGATTTTCATCAAGGAAAAGGACACAAGACAAAAAATTGTCATTGATTAAAAGATATTATTCAAGATGTTATTGACCGCGGTGAAATCGAGATCGAAGGACATGATCCCAAAACTACAAACATTGATCATATGATGTTCAAAAATTCACTTCCATCATAGGATCAAAGGGGACCTTCCACATCCAGAAGAGGCACTGATAGCACTAATTATACACAAGCTACATATAATTACACTGTAAACCACCTGTACGATGCTAGTGAACAAATTGCAACAATTACCTTCAACAATCCCAAACCCACTTGCAATGTTGTTACACGTCGCGGCAAGATTACCATAAAAGCAGCTCCACAAGGCACCACCTCCATACCAAAGCAGTATAACCTTGTGGAACAATTAGACAAGACACTTGCACTTATATCCATTTTAGAGCTATTATGCCTATCTTTGTCCCATAAAACCATCTTGGATCAAGCGCTCAAAGAGGCGTTAGTCCTTGCCAACTTGAACATAGATCAGTTCCAAGCCATGGTTGGATGTCTGAGCTCATCACCTTGTCTCACTTTCTCTGAAAGTGACAACACATCTTTTCAGCAACCTCATAATGCCTCACTCCACATCGAAGGGTTTATCAACCAACATAGGATCAAGTGAGTCTTGATTGACAATGGAGCCAGTTTGAATATCTGTACCCTGCAATTGGTCACAGCATTGGGATACACAGTGGAATCAGTGGATCCTCACAAGAAAATCACAATCAAATCTTATGATGATGCCGAGAGATCATCTAAAGGAGCAGTGGTGCAGCCGATTCAAGTGGGCCCCGTGATCAAACATATCACATGCCAAGTTCTGGACCTTCCTCTGCCATATAATTTGTTGTTGGGAAGACCTTGGATACACGCCATGCAAGTTGTTCCATCCACCTATCACCAGTGTATCAAGTTCCCACATAACGGTGTAGAAGTAACAATCTTGGGTGATACAAATCCATTTGCCTATTGCAACAATATCAGTCATCAGCCAGAAATTACCATTCCCAACAACAAAGAAGCCATCCCATCCACATCATATGTAAGTCCCACTTCTCTTTCCAGTTCAAACACTACTATACCCAAGCAAGAGAAGCTCAAAATGAAAATCGCAGAGGAAGGTCCCAGAGAATACAATATAAGCCAACTCTTTTATGTTGGGAAAATGCCTACTTCTCCTAGGACTCATGGTAAACCTCAACGATTGCTTCCCCAACCACTGATCAAGCCATCATGTGCTTTGACACCTTTTATCTTGGGAAAAAGTCAAGAAGAAGAAACCTGAGATGAAGACTTAGCAGAATGGATCTATAAAGATCCCATTACCACAGAAATCCCAAAAGCTAAGCTTCCTATAGATCAATATGGTAAAGGCCTTCTCATCATGCAAAGAATGGGTTATGATGGTCAGAGTGCTTTAGGACCTTGCAAACAAGGAAGACATGAACCGCTACAACCAGAGTTAAAGCCCAGGGATAATACAGGCTTAGGCTTTCAAAAGGAGATCCTTCCCAAGCTTAAATTCAAAGGAAAACCCAACAAGCCACTATATCAACCTATTGCAAAGAAGCCACCTTTTATTATAAAAGCCACACCAAGTATCATAGCATAGGCCCCACTGAGGCTCAAAAACTTAGTAATAACATCCACACTACCAATCATCCTAGCAGTCAAACCCACAATACCCACACCAACAAAAGTATCAGAACCCACAGCAATATCTCAAAAATTGACAGTTCTAGTAGAAGCAGCATGCCCCGCAATGGAGTCTCTAATCCCAAAGATTATTCCTACAACACCAATCACCTCAAAAGTGCACAAACCGGTAACACTTGCAGCATTTAACTCCAAAGATATCCCAGTCTGGTACAGTAATCGCCTTCTAGAAAGTGATTCAGAGACGGACTCCCATGAATGGGAATTTGATTCAATACAGCTGAATAATTCAGATGAGGAAGACACATCACCACCTCCACCCCATAAAGACATCCTTGTTTATGGAGAAGCATAGATAGAGACTTCTTGGGTTCTTTAACTGGAAACATCTTCCACAGACCCTACGTCACATCCTATGCCTGATTCTAACAGGGAGAGTACCATCAATGACCTTCACCATAACATATTAACCCTCACTAATACATCCAATGACCTTAACCTAATTGATGAAGTCATGCCCATTATCCATCCTGAACTCATCGAATGGAACCAATCTAATCCCCCATGTCTAGACCACTTCCAGAACGATGAGGCGATCATTGACTTTTTGGAACTGCAGGATAACATACCAAGCAGGGATCACAAAGATGGATTCGCCATTGAACTTAATAGCACAACATACTTTGGGGTGGATGCCAAACCTTTCAGCTGCAAAAATATAACAATAAAACATGGATCTTCCAGTGAAAACCACATTGTGGCACTGTTTGATCCCTCAAAAGTAAAAAGAAAGAGCGTATCCAAGGGTAAAAACCTCTCTGAGGCGCCTGAGGATGAAAGGTTTGACATCCTCCCTTCTAGTACATAGCAAGAATGGTCAACCATCCTTACCGAGGAGACCACAGAATACAATGTGGGGACTCCTGAAGCACCTCACCGCATACATCTAGCATCTCTTCTAACTCCAAAGGAACATCCTAATTTTGTGGAATTCTTCTAGAAGTGTCAGATTAACTTCACATGGTCATATGCAGACATGCCAGGGCTTGATCCTAATTTAGTCATGCACCATCTCACTATTGTAGAAGGCGCCAAGCCTGTCAAACAGAAGCTTCACAAGATGCATCCTCAGATTGCAGTACTTGTCAAAGCAGAACTCAAGAAAGTCCTAGATGTTGGTTTCATTAGACCAATTTATTATGCAAATTGGATATCCAATATTGTACCTGTCGGCAAACCAAATGGGGGCATCCGTATCTGTATTGACTTCAGAGATCTAAACAAAGCATGTCCTAAGGACGACTTCCCCCTACCAAATATCGACATCATAGTGGACCTAACAGCAGGACATGCCATGCTTTCACTCATGGATGGATTTTCTAGGTATAATCAGATAAAGATCGCACCAAAGGATCAACATAAGATAGCCTTCACATGTCCATGGGGAACATATTGCTGGAATGTAATGCCTTTTGGTCTAAAGAATGCAGGAGCAACCTATCAGAGAGCAATGACCACCATCTTCCATGACACGATGCATACTATAATGGAAGATTATGTGGATGACTTATTGGCAAAGTCACTCGCCAGAGAAGGTCATCTGGACATCTTAGAAAAAATCTTTGATCGACTAGAACAATATCATGTTCGACTCAACCCAAAGAAATGTGTCTTTGGAGTGACTTCCTAGAAGCTTCTAGGATATATTGTCTCCAACAAAGGCATTGATGTCGATCAAGCAAAGGTCAAAGCAATCATGGACATGCCACCACCAAAGAATATCAGCTAGTTAAGGACATTACAAGGGCGGGTCCAATCCATCCAAAGATTCATTGCACAACTGGTAGATAAGTGCCACCCCTTTACACACTTGTTACACAAGAACATCCACTTTCAATGGGATGCCAGATGCCAGCAAGCATTCTAGATGATCAAAGACTATCATGAATACACCATTGCTAATCCCACCAAATCCAGACAAACCCTTATTACTCTACATCTCAGCAACTAATACAGCATTGGGTGTACTACCAGCACAACACAATGTAGAAGGGAAAGAATGTGTTGTTTACTACATCTCCCGCACATTGGTTGGCTATGAACTCAATTACACCCCTATTGAGCGAGCTTGCCTAGCAGTAATCTTAGTAGCCACTAAACTGAGGCACTATCTATTGACACATAAAGTGTAGTTCATCACCAAAATTGATCAACTCAAGTACTTACTCAGCAAAGCAGCATTAACAGGGCACTTGGCCAAATAGGTGATGATCCTAAGCAAATTTGACATCGAGTATGTGGACTGTAAGGCTATCAAAGGTCAAGTTATTGCAGATCAGTTGGCCGATGCACCTCTCATAGGTGATCATCCTCTCATTTCCAAATTTCCAGATGAAGAGATATTGATGATCACGACAACATAACCATGGAAATTATACTTCGATGGTTCATACACTAGGCATGGCTCGAGGGTAGGCATCCTGTTTATCACACCTCAAGGTGATAGCATCCCGAAGTCCTATAGGCTCACATTTCCATGCACCAACAACATAACTAAGTACGAGGATTTGATCATAGGACTCAAGCTTTCCATACAATGGAAATTACAATAACTACAAGTATATGGTGACTCCCAACTGGTCATTCGACAAGCAATAGATGAATATCAAACTAAGGATGATAAACTCATGCCATACAAGCAAATGGTGGACAGTCTAGAGGCATCCTTTACTACTATCACCTTTGAACAGATCCCTAGAGATCAGAATCAAGCTGCTGACGCCATGGCTACCATTGCATCTCTCCTAGATCTTCCATGGAATTCAACACGCTACGAGTTCTTGGTAGAACAGCTTTGGATCCTCGCTTATGAGATCCCTGAATCTGAAATGATATGTTGTCTTATTGGTTCCAAATCCCCATGGTACAGTGAGTTTTATACCTACCTCCATGATCACACACTTCCTCCTAACCAAATGAATAACCAATGTAAAACCTTCATTTGCCAAACTGCTTGATATACCATTATTGCTGAAACCCTATACTGTCACAGTCATGATGGTACTCTCCTTCAATGTTTAGAGCAAGATGAGATAACCAAGTCCTTGGAAGAGGTACATGAAGGAATTTGTGGAACTCATGCAAGCAATCTATCACTAGCCAAGAAACTCCTATGCATTGGATACTATTGGCCATTAATGGAAAAAGACTCCTAGAAAGTGCAAAAAGTGTCAAGTTCATGGCGACCTCATACATGCGCCAGCACAGGAATTGCAACCAATCACAACACCATGGCCTTTTTGCCAATGGGGCCTTGACATAGTGGGTAAAATTCATCCATCCTCATCCAACGGCCATAAGTTCATTATTACTGCCACCGAATACTTCACAAAGTGGATCGAAGCTGTTCCACTTACCCAAGTCATTGGCAAGCAAATCGCCTCATTCATCCTTAATTACATCATCTACTGGTATGGTGTACCCATTTCCATCATCACAAATAACGGCCTTCCTTTCAAAAATCAGGATGTCCGTGAACTCTGTGAGAAGTTTCACATCCAACACTGCTTTTCCACTCCCTATAACAAAAACATACTGAGAATCCTTGAGAAAACAGTCAATGATGCCGGTCATGATTGGCATATTTAGTTGAATCTATCACTATGGGCATATCAAACTAGCATTTGAACCCCTACAGGCGCAACTCCTTACTCACTAGTCTATGGTGCAGAAGCTATCTTACCTATTGAGGTTGAGATACCATCACTACGAGTTTCCTTGCATAATCTGATAGATGATGAAGCATATAGAGTATCCTATCTTCAAGACTTAGAGCTACTTGATGAGAAATGACAAGCTACATATAATCACCTCAAAGCCTATCAACAACGTATGAGCAGAAGCTATAATCATCGAGTTCAACCTCGTACATTTGAGGTAGGTGCTCTTGTTCTCAGAGAAAATCCTCGTAACCAACCAAACTGAGAACATCAGGGCAAGTTTGAATCAAATTGGCTAGGTCCATATGTTATCACTATTATATTTGGGTCTGGGGCATATCAGTTGGCTACTTCAGAAGGAGAACCGCTAGCAGATCTAATCAACAACATGCATCTCAAAAGGTTTTATACCTAAGCTAAACAAGAGCATAAGGCTCCCATACATATCGGCAAAAACACCAAAAAATATCCAGCTAAAATGTCCTGAAGAAAATAAAAAAGCATCAAAATAATAAAGAAAAATCATACATCTAAATAGTGAACAACCACTCCAGTGGCACCTTGGGTAAGTGCGATGGTGAAAACCTAGCAAACAGGCACCACTCGTAAAAAGGTTGTGGCTCCATTGTCTTTTAGACTTGTTGCGATCACATTCCATTCATCCATTCATTCATTTGTCCAAACCATGGCTTGTTACTGATCTCCCATCTAGGATAGTACTTCATGAGTCTTGCATACCACTTTCTCATGGTCATGTCTAAACTGGGGGCAATACCCTTAACCTAGTTGATGGAAATGGATTCTACATTATCTGGTGATTCATTGAGTTCAACATTCAAATTGTCTCAAAAAATACCAAAAACATTCAAAACAATCATCAAAATACCAAAAACATTCAAAATTGTCTCACAAAATACCAAAAACATTAGAAAACACTTACAAAATTCCAAAAACATCAGAAAACATCAAACAATCAAAAACATGGCACCACCTTGTACATACATTTTCAGCACAGATACTAGGCAAACATTGTGAAAAACTCGAATGAGGATGACTTATCACATCAACCAAACAATCGACAATCAAACACACCAACTATCTTCAACAAGGATGCATCCTTCATTAGTAAAACAAAGACAAGATGACATTTTCTTTGAGAAGAAAATTCTGTTTAAGCTATCAAATACTTGGTTGATTTTGTGCTTTATTTGAGTTCTTATAGCATTTGTTTGTGTGTATCTTCTACACATTTATTCTGATGAAGTACTAGGGCATGTACTAATGGTGTCTACATGGAAAGTTCACTAAGCGACGTGATCATAGCAAAAATACAGTCATAGATCACTATGGCTTGCTGACTACAGCGTACATCTCGACCATATGAGCATGAACCATTACCAAGGACCCATATTCTTTATTCTTTATTCTTTGCATATTTACTTATTGTTTGCAAGTGCGAATGCTCTTTCTTTGGTTTCTCCTACCTCATCCAACTAGATAAAGGTTTTTATCTCTTATTACGGTATGAACTTGTCTCAAGATCTGATCAGCCTAAGATCAAGGAGGACGTTCCAAGTCATGCATGAAAGGAGATAATCCTTTTCTGTTCTGCAAAAAATACTCTGGTCAACTTGACCCATTATATCAAGTTGTTTGTATTAACTTGCTATATCAAATTCATGTAAGAAATACTCAGGTCATCTTGAATCATTATGTTAAGTTGCTTGTATGTTCTTCCAACATTTTAAAAAGCTCAATGATGAAAATAAGGCACTATGGATCGTCATTTCATCTCATGTGTTTATAATGCATTCCGTTGCATATTGCTCATCCATTCACTCATTCATAGGCATAATTTTGAAAATAAATGTGAACAAGGTTCATATAGGCAATTATGTGAAAATTAAGCTGGTCTTGGATACAATCGCGACAGAGTACTCTAATACATCATCAATGCATCATGCAAAAGTCTACATAGCCTCGCATTCATTTATCATGATCATATCCATCATATCATTTAGTTGCATTTAGTACATTTCATATCATTATTAATTGCATTAATTACATATAGTTCATTATCATTTATTAACATTAGTCTTCTTAAATCCTTTCATCATTGCATACTCATAAAATGTTTAGGTTCATTCATATGATCAAATTGTCCTTGATTGTATTAAACCATTTACTATACATTCATTTCGACATTATCAGTTATAATCATTTATCACCATTTATCATTTATCATTGCATATATTCATTTATCTATCCATTAATTACAAAGTGCATTCATTCATCCATTTTAGTGTCTTATTCTTACTCATTTTATTAGGATTCATTTAAATTGCATTCATTATCCCCTTTAAAAATTGCATTAAGGTGCAATTATTAAACCATGCGTTGCATTCTCATTTTTTTTGCTTACACATATTTTAGGCATTTGAAATCATAAAAAAACCATTTTTTTCCAACATTGGTTCATACATATGCATTCATTTAGAAATAATCATTTAAACATTTGTACTAAACATTTGTTTATCCATGTTACATTCATCCGAATAAAACATATAGATGCATATCCATAAAGAATTATTCATTCCAAACATTGCATTAACATCATGGCATATCATTCTCTCATCCTTATCTTAATATAAAGTACAAGATACTATCTATATCATTATATAAATTATGCATACATCATCATCATGGCATTACATACATAAAGCAATGCATCAACCAAATCATACATAAACCTACATCCGCATGTTAGCATCCACACATTATACATCATCATATAAAATGTATATAGACATCATGTAAGCATAAACCATCATAACCACATACATATAGGAACCATCTCATAAACGCATACATATAGCAAAGCACAAGTATCCATCCAAACATAAATCACTGCATAACATCCATACATATCAAACATGCATATCATCACAAAAAATGGAATAACCTCATATATCACATCATATCACCAAAAATACATGTATCAGAGTACAATGAAGTCCAAATATCAGCTACCAAGAGCCATCCAAGACACAGTCCAAAATGATCATATAAATACATGTATGCAAAATGCTCTCTCAAATGCGACTTTGGCCTGATGCTGCAACATCCTGACATACTCCTCCACTCCCCCCTGCACCACCTGATCTATCTCGCCGAGGAGGCCCCATCACACCACCATTGCTCTGCACTCTCTGCGACTGCTCTGATTTGGCCTATAGCATCTGAGAATAGCTCATAGCTCTCTGACTAACTGACACCACCTGCTCATACAACCCCCGCCAATAGTGTATCTCAGCCCCTTCCCACCACATCTCCCTCATCACCTCCCCAGTAGGACCCTATGCTTCTACTCCCACCCGGACTCTCTCCTGCAGCTCCGCTAATCTCTCAACCGCACTATCCCTCTCCCGTAGCACTATAGTCAGCTTCAACTCTCGTGCAAACAGCTGGACATCTCTAGTTGCAACCTCTGCCTCCATCTCCTCCACCCGTGTCTCGGCTGCTATTAATCGAGTATGCAAATGTGCTATCATGTGCTCTCGTACATCTCCACTTCCTCCCTCCCCTATCTCCATAGGTCCCTCACCTGTAGCTCCCTCACTTGTAGCTCCCTCTCCTCTCTCCATCAGTATCTCCCTCTCCATACCTTGGCCCTCTACCCTGACTCCTCCTTGCATCAATGGACCCTATGATATCTATAGTGGCAACCCGCCTCTACCTCTCCGCTGCACTCGGCCACCTAAACCAGATCCTCCTCCTCCTCCTCCACCTCCCCCTCCTCCATCACCATCATCCTCTCTCCCCTGTTCACCAACCATCGGTCCTCGACCTCCTCTCCTCATCTGTCTCCACCCCCTATCATCCTCAAATGGAGGAATCAGCTCCGCCAGATCTGATATCTGTGGTATCGAATGAGCAGCCATATACTGCATATACTCTTCTGTCACCCCTGCATCTACTACCCTTGATCGAATATCCCATGGCCTCGCTTGTAGCATCCGAAACTCCACCAATGCCTGATCATATGGAAGTACTGGTCCCCATGCATATGTCTCCCAGACCACTATGGCGTACTCCCTCGAACCCCTCGGCAATCCTTGATGACGTCCGAACTGTCTCATGACTCGACCTGGCACCTACCTCTCTACATCATAAGATGTCCTCCCAATAAGGAATCTGGTCATGAACACATATGGTAATGCCTTTGCGTCATCCTCCCAAGGCTCACAATCAATGTACGGTCTCCAGATCATCTAACACTCGCCGCCACCACTCCAACTTCCCCAGGTAGGGCTGGCTCATCATACCGCTATACATGTAAACATAGGGATGGTCCATGGCTCAGAATCTCAGACTCACTATTTGAGTCAATGGTATATGCTCCCACGCCTATATATGTAGCAGCATCACTCCCATTGCTAAAGAGCCTCTCTCGTGATACACTACCTCGTGCAGCTCCTGATACATGTGTGCTAACACACACAGTCCTTAGGCAAATCGGGTCCCCTCTGTCAACATCTGCTATATCACCTGGCCCCAACTGACAGCCAAACCATGCGAACGCCTATCAGGACACAGTAGCCCTCCCATGATCCTTGACAAAACTACTGGCAGTGACTCGTATAATGCAGCAATCTCCTCCCAGGCTATAGAGCCATCATCAATGTACACGTCCTTGTCGAAGAATCTCTGAACCGCTAGCGTACCCCAGGCTCTATCATAGGTCACTAGCTCACCCTAAATAGGAATATGAAGAATGGACCACACATCCTCTAGTGTCACTGTCATCTCCCCCTGTGCTAAGTGAAACGTGCACGTCTCACTATGCCAGTGCTCTGCCAAAGCTGTCATCAAACCATGATTCATCTGAATCAAGGGCATATACATCACATCATACAACCCAGTTGCTGCAACACAATCCACCTCGACCTCTGTCAGTCAATCGCGCAAACCCTGTGTCGCCTGATATCTCTCGCGCAACTGTAATACACATAGATCCTAATACACAGGTGCAATCAATCACTCATCACCAGTTGTTTTGTTTCAAACTTTCTTAAGTTTAAACCTAGACTATCTTCAGATACTTTGAACAAGTATCTTCGGGTCTCAATAGGTAAGCGATCATAGCAAACCTAGACTTCAACAAGCATTTATCCTAATGACCTAAGTCTCATCGAGGCTGCTATAATTCAAAACAACTCCCATCTCGCACCCCCATCCATCCATCATTGACATCGGGAGATCTCTGATCACACACATTGGGGCATCTTATTCCTACAACAAAAATGCTATTTTACAAACAACAGTGCTACTTTGTCGACAATAGCATTAATCCCCTAACAAAAATGCTTAATCAACCCTACAAAAGCACTCAAATGACACATGCGCTAAAAGACCTATACAAGAGCACCACCTCAGAACAAAAGCGCTCAAAAGACCCCTCAATAGTGCTGCAAAGCAAAAGCACTCAAACTTGCACACAAAAGCGCTACTTCTAGCCAAAGTGCTCAAACAAGGGCACAATAGCGCCATTGCGGCACAAAAGCGCTAGTTAATTGGACAACAACGCCAAAATAGAGTTTTAGCGCTATTGTCACGACTCAACTTGGACATAGCTAAAAACCTATAAAAAATACCTAAAACTCAAAATTTCAAATTTGCGTACTGCTGGTCTGTAGTCCTCTAGCCGCTGGAACTGTCAGACTCACTCAAAACGGTGCTCTGCAATAGGTACCAACATCCTGACTACTGCTTGCTCCTCTCAAATGTCACTCTCAAACCTCTGGATTCACATTGGTCGCGGTTACAAATGATCCTGTTTTCACCCCTCTCCCCATATTAACCCTTCAGCCACCCAAATCTTCCCCCGGCTCACTGCCATGGTCCCCGTGAACTTCCCAAGCCTCCCCTTTCTCCATTTTAACTCTGATTTTTTCTATTTCTTCACCAGTATTGCTAAAATCTTCCCTTCTACTAGCCCGCTAATTTTCATTCTTTTTCGAGAGATCGCCCGATTTTTTGAAATTTTCGGCCCATCTCTTGAGGGGGCATACCACCCATTAAATTAACATTTTATTGGGAATTTCTTCACACCTATTTTTCTTTCTTTGAAACGACCCGATAAACCGCATCGTCTCAAAGAGGGGCAAATGTAGTCACCCAAATCTGTCCACTTTATTTAAATGAATATTTCATATTTATTTGATTAAAAATCCACTAGCCATCAGTTAATTAAATTAATATTTAATTAATTCATCTTCAAACATTCTCCTATTGATTAAATAAATTATTTGATTTATTTTAATTCATTCATTAAACCAAGTTCATAATCAATTAAATGAATAAATCTTATTTATTCAATTTAATCCCCTTTACTCTTTTAAATAAATTAAATAAAATATTTATTTAAATCATTTATTCCCCCCCCACTTGCATTCTCCTACAAATGCAACTTGCACCTATTTATTGAAATAAATGAATTTTATTTTAATTAAAATCCTATTTTCCCTCACCCTCCAAATCCACTTGCATTCCTAAACCCCCTTCTAGACTCTTCTAACCCCTTCCTAATTAGCCTAATCCATCCCCTAATTATTGTCACATTCTTAAGCAACTTGAAGTCACTTCTCAAAGACCTCAAAGTCTTTGAAAAGCATTTAATGCTTTGTGTGTTCAACAATCCAACTTCCAAAGTCTTCCAAACCACTAATGGCTCTTACATGACCATTTATGGCTCTTACATAACCATTTATGGTTATTTCAACTTTCCCTCATGTGTCTCCTCAAACATTTATTGCTTTGACCATGGTTATCTCTTTAACCTTTGCACAAGAGTTTATCCATTGGATAAAAGCTTTATTCTTTGAATAAAGATTTTATTCACTCAACCCAACCTTGACCTTACCTCCTAAGGTAACCATGAGGTCTTCTCAAGAATTTAATGCTTCTTACATCTCCTCTCAACCTCTCTCATACTGACACTTGTCATCCTGGGATTGGGTTGAAAGCCCTCACATGGATCATGAACCATTCAATCCTGACCCTTGTTGAGATTACTCGATCTCAGCCATCCATTGCTCCATTTTTCCTATAAATAGAGCTCATTTCTTCATAATCTAGGTCCTGAAAACTTGTGTGCATTTAACCTATAGGTATTTTAGAGAGCATTTAGCATAGCAATCTAATATCTTGTTATTTTGGTTAAAATCAATCATTTTTAATAGCATCTAGCATTTTAGCTTTTTATTTTACATTTGGAGCAAATACTCAAATCTCAATCCTCCATAAGCATCCATAGTGTAAAAAGATGCTGAGAGCTACACTATTTTAGAACTTGGAGAGGAGAGGAACAAAGGAGAAGGAGCCAAGAGCATGTTAGGAGGCATTTGGAGATGCCTCATCATATTTACTTCCTTAGTTAAATATTGTTTCATGTTTTTAGTATCTCTTTTGATACGCCTATTTAGATTAGTTTTTGATTGACTAACACTAACGATTTCTTGTGGCTTGTGTTGTTTGTCTTGACTAATCCTTGTGTATTTTGCAGAGCATCACTTTCAGCTTTTGAACTTGAGGAATTATGTCCTATTGCTACTATTAAGATAAATCTAGCTTCCAAAGCATTATCATCATCAACAACATCATCATCAGCACCTGATAAATCTGGTTGGAAATCCTTTTATGCGAAAGAACTTGAGGAGATCAGAAAAGAGAATGAGGAAACGGAATAACTTGAAGCACTATTTGCAAGGAAAATGCCTAAAGGTCCAATTGGAAGTAAGTATGAAGGTAAAGCACCCTTTAAATGTTTTAACTATAATAATATTGGTTATATGGCTTCTAGATGTCCATATAGACATGCAAGATTAAGGGAAGAAGCTAAGAGAACATACAAGCCTAACCCTGATTATTAGAAATACAAGTTTAAGAAGAATAGAGACAAATCATGTTATTATGTTGACTAAGGAGTTACTAATTTTGATGAGGATTCGGTAGACAATGGATGGGCTTTTTTTGCTATAACAGAAGATCAACCGGCACCTACTGTTCAACTAGTAGAGCAGGCCCTGGCAGCTAAAGTTGAAGATAAGGATTATTGGATCATTGATTCAGGATGTTCACATCATATGACTAGTGATAAGAGTAAATTCTTAACCTTTCAGGAATACAATGGAGGTCTAGTAAGATTTGGAGATGATAATGCTTGTTTGATCAAAGGAAAAGGTGCTATATCTTTTGATGGTAAGCACACTACTGATAATGTTTACTATGTTGAAGGTCTGAAGCATAATATTTTGAGTGTTGGTCAATTAGTTGAGAAAGGATTTCAGTTACAATTCAAGAATGGTAAATGCAAAATCTTAAACATAACTGGTTTGGAGATTGCCACCGGTAATCATACTAATGGTAATATCTTTCATTTGAACAAAAATAAAAAGACATGTTTGGTTGCACATATTGATGAACGTTGGTTATGGAATAAGAGACTTTGTCATGGAAATTTTGATTGCATTGTGAAAATCAGTACAACTAAGGCAGTAAGAGATTTACCTCACAATTCGGTATGTAAGGAATGTCAATTTGGAAGGCAAGTTAGAGAAACCTTCAAGATTATTCTAGAGAAGTCTAACAATATTCTTGATTTAATTCATACTGACTTATGTGGTCCAACAAGAACTAGAAGTATACAAGGTGATAGATATTTTATGCTAATCATTGATGACTATTCTAGAATGTGTTGGGTTAGTTTTCTTAGGGAGAAATCTGAAGCATTTGGGAAATTCAAACTATTCAAGGTGATGGTAGAAAATGAAACCGACAAGAAAATCAAATGTTTGAGATTAGATCAAGGAGGTGAATTAAGATCTAAGGATTTTAATACATTCTATGAAGTGAATGGGATCAGAACACAGTTATCAGCACCCCGGACTCCCCAGTAGAATGGAGTTGTGGAAAGGAAAAACAAAACTATCTTGGATGCAACTAGAAGTATGATATCAAAAGAAAATCTACCTCATATATACTGGAGAGAAGTGGTCAATAAAACAGTTTATACATTCAACAGAGTTCACATAAGAGGTGAATCCGGTAAGACCCCTCATGAACTATGGTTTGATAATACTCCTACTCTTAAATATTTCAGAATATTTGGAAGTAAATGCTATATTAGAAGAGATGATTATATTGGCAAATTTGATTCTAGAAGTGATGAAGGAATATTTCTTGGTTATTCATCTAAGAGCAAGGCATATAGATGTTTTAACAAGAGATTGTTGAAAATTGTTGAGAGTGCAAATATGAAGATTGATTAATAGTTTAGAGGGAATTCAAGGTACACAAACTCTAAACCGGCAATAGAGATAATCACAAATGAACCTACTATGAATACACCGGTAAAGAATGGTGATCCAGTTACACCAACATCATCTATAGATTCAACAGTCACTGAAGAACAACATTAAGTAAAAACACCCGGGTATGTAAGATTGAATCATTCTAAAGATCAAATAATTGGAAACAAATTTCAAGGAGTTATGACTAGAGGAAGATTGGAAAATGAAGAGGTATGTCTTATTTCTCAAATTGAACCTACATCAATTAATGAGGCGTGTGAAGATAAATATTGGATTAAAGCTATGGAAGTTGAATTGGAACAAATTAAAAGGAATAACACTTGGTCAGTAGTTCCCCAACCTAAAGACAAATATGTAATTGGAACTAAATGGGTCTTTAGAAATAAACTTAATGAAAATGGTAAGGTAATCAGAAATAAAGAAATATTGGTGTGTAAGGGATATTCATAGAAATAATAAATTGATTACGATGAAACCTTTGCACCAGTAGCTAGAAACGAGGCAGTCAGACTTTTATTGGCTTTTGCAGCATGCAAGAACTACAAAGTATATCAAATGGATGTTAAATGTGCTTTTTTGAATGGAGATCTTGAAGAAGAAGTTTACATTGAACAACCTGATGAATTTTATTTGACAGATAACAAAGACATGGTTTGTAGGTCAAGGAAAGTTTAATATGGTTTAAAGCAAGGTCCTAGAGCTTGGTATGCTAGATTGGACAAATATCTTTTAAAGCTTGGATACACTAAAGGTAATGCTAACAACAACTTATATTTCAAAGTGACTAATGATGACATCTTAGTTATTGAATTTTTTATTGATGATATAATCTTTGGAGGAGAAGATGGATTGTGTAAAGACTTTTCTAACATAATACAACAATAACTTGAAATGTCTATGATTGGAGAGATAAAATTATTTTTAGGATTGCAGATTTCACAGACTGATAAAGGTATATTTCTATGTCAAACTAAGTACTTAAAGGAATTACTAAAAAAATTTAGCATGGAAAATTGTAAACTGGTAAGCACACCTATGACTACAACTAATAAATTATCTTTGAAGGATGAATCAATACCATTTAATCTGACAAGATACAAGTCTATGATAGGAGGTTTACTGTATTTGACACAAACAAGACCTGATATTATGAATGCAACATGTATTATTTCAAGATTTTAGAGTAATCCTAAAGAAAATCATGAATCAATGGTGAAAAGGATTTTCGGGTACATGCAAGGCACTACAAATCTTGGTTTATGGTATCCTAGAGATGAAAATTTTTACTTATGTGCATACACTGATGCAAGTTGGGCAGGAGATATGGATGATAGAAAAAGTACCACCGACGGAGCATTTTTTCTTGGTAGCAGACTAATTTCTTGGCTGAGCAAGAAACAGAGTTGTACATCTTTATCAATAGCAGAATCATAATATGTTTCAGCAACAACAAACTGTACATAGGTATTATGGATAAAGAAAATGTTGAAGGACATAAAGGTAAAATGCAAGGAACCTATAATCATTTACTGTGATAATATGGCAGCAATTGATATATCTAAGAATCTGACATTTCACTCAAAGACCAAACATGTTTCTATCAAATTCAATTTTCTTAAAGAGAATGTTGAAGCAAAGGAAGTGAAATTGGTTTATGTGAATACTAAAGAGCAGATTGCAGATATTTTTACTAAGTCTTTGCCTAAGAAAACTTTTGAATATCTGAGGGAGCAGCTTGGGGTTATATCTATTGGCATTACAATAAATTAAGAGGAAGATTGTTGGCATTATAGTAAGGTTATTGGTATGATGATATTGAGAAGGTTGCTGGAGATTATTGATAAAGGATGATTATTGTCTTTATATCATTATTTTCTCATTGATGTCAAGCAATTGATTTTCTGATTCAGTATGATATTGCCATATCTTAAAAAGTATGTTTTGATGAGTTTAAAGATGCCGGTAAGTGACACAGAAAGAATGTGAAAATGAAACGGAGTAATAAGTTATTCAATGGGCAACCATTATCAAGTTAGACAGTGATGAGATTATGATATTTTGATTGTTTTGATATCCTATATATGTGTATTTGAAGACTGAATAAGAAGGAGAAAAGATTTCATGCAATAGAATGAGAAAAGGTTTGATACTATTCTATTTTACCGAGCAAGGAGCCAGTCGGTTAACACTGCAAGTCGGTAAACACCAAGTTTATCATCGAGAAGAAGTAACTGAGATGAGAATATCTACCGAGTAAAGTTCAGTATTAATTGAGTATCAACCAAGTAGTAATAGAATGCATTAAATGAATGAATACATTATTAAATGAAGGATGCCAATGAGATGTAGATTTATAGAAGATTGGAATGTCGTGCAAGAATTTTGTTAAGGATCAATGACAATGAAAATTCAAGAGTTAGATCTACAACACAGATTGAACGGTTATAACAAAGCACAAGTACCAAGGAAGGAATACAAGTTTCAAGGCAAGATAAAACATTTTTCAGTTCGAAGGATACAATGAACCTAGTAAAGTTTGAAGAAATGATGGCTAAGATTAATCATGGGAAATGTGATTAAGGAGATTAAGCGGCTAGGAATTGCTTATAAATAAGGAAAAGTTGAAGAACAAAGTATGCGGGCAAATGGAAGCACAGTGAAGCTACAGAGGTGATTATCAAGTACAGAAGATTGAAGATCTGATTATAGAACATATTGAGAAGCCCAACAAGAAGGAAGATAAGTATTATGACAAGATTATCTTGAGCACATAGAATCTACTTTAGCATTTTAGATGTGAAGTTGCAGATATATTTTATTACTGTTATTTATTTTTGTAAGTGAAAGGAAATCTCTTAACCGAGTGGACCTAACAGTCTTATTTTTAAATCCTCTAGCAAGGTAACATTTTGAATGAGTGTTTGAAATCCTTTAACAAGGTCACTTCTAACAAAGTGCAAGATCCTAACAAATCTAAGGGAAATCCCTTAACTGGGTCACATCTAGCAATGTGTATATAATCTTTAACATGATTTTCTTTTTACCGAGCATAATCTAGAAGAGCATATTTTCTTGTGGGTCCGGAATCCCACAGTTGTTTTTCCCTATTGGGGTTTCCACATTAAATATGGTGTTAAATGTGTTTTGATATTTCAAGTTTATCTGTTTATGAGTTTGATTGATTTACAGTCATAGTTGCATATCAAGTAAATGCTACCGAGGTTGAATCTGATTAGAACATTGAATTGTGAGTTTATCTAATTAACCCCCCCTCTCATCTAACTAATAATTGTTATCAGAGCTTAGAACTCCGAAAGAAAAGTTTAAAGGAACTTGAGGAAAGATCCGAAGATGTATAAAAGGGATGCACCAAAGTTGAATAAGTCAAGTTTCTCCACATGGCAGAAAAGGATGAAGTTGAACTTATCAGGAATTGGAGAATATGCAACATATTATGTGGAGAATGATTACATTGCACCTAGCACCTACCCTATGATAATGGAAGAAATAAAGGCCAAGCAAGAACATATTCAAGCAATGATTGAAATAACATCAGCATTGACCAACTCAGAGTTTAATGATCTAGAAGGTTGTAATGATGCCAAAGCAATGTGGAATAAACTTATATATGTGTATGGTGGAGATGAACATGTTCAAAGAGAAAACGTAGATAGTCTAAGAGGACAACTTGAATCTATGAGAATGAATGAAGGTGAGAATATAATCCAATATAGTACAGGGTTAAAGGAAATTGTCAATCAAATCAAAGGAGCAGGAGGAACTATTGAGGAAAAGGATGTAACAAGCAAGTGGCTGAGAACACTTCTACCTACTTATGCCATTCGAGTCTCTGCAATTAATGAATTAAGGTCTATACCAAACATGCCAGTCTCTTTGGATGCTACTATCAGTAAGCTCCATGCTTTTGAGCTAAGTAATTTTGATAACAGTGGGTCTTCGGTAAACAAAGTTGAATCTACTTTTAGTTCTTTTCATCTTGGTGAATTTGATGATTACAATGATAGAATGTATAAGTATGCTGAAGGAAATCACAGTGGAGCAAGTGAGAGATTTTGCAAAAATATTGAAGTACACAAACTATATGAGGAAATCAGAAAGGAAGAAGAGTTTGAAGCATTATTGGCCAGAAGGTTACCGAGAGGCAAGGGTAAGTATAAAGGGAAGTTATTTAAAACGTTTTAACTATGATAAAATTAGACATATGGCTTCTAACTGTCCTGATAAAGATGATGAAAAGAGAGAATATCAAGATGACAAACAGAAAGACAACCATTATAGAGGAACCAAGACTTCAGAAGGAGAGATAGAAAGACATGCCTAGTAGCTAATAAGGAATCCAAGGATGATAAATCTGATGGGACTCAGATAGAGGAAGTTGTATATGTGGCTATCAAAGATGGATCAGATGAAGAAAGGAAGAAGAAAAATCCTTAATATCACACATAAATAATAGTGATTCTTGGATCATAGATAGTGGATGCTCACATCACATGACAGGTGATAAACACAAGTTTGTTAAATTAGAAGATTATGATGGAGGTTATGTAGGATTTGATAATGATGCACCATGTCCTGTGAAAGGTAAAGGATCTATCACACTTCTTGGCAATGCTAAATGTGATGATGTATATTGGGTTGAAGGTCTGAAATACAATTTGTTGAGTGTAGCACAGCTAAACAATGCAGGATACCGAATAGAATTTCAGAAAGGAATTGTCAAAGTTCATGACAAACATGGAAAGTTGGCTGCTACTGGGCCTCAAACAAGAGGTAATACCTAGTTATGGCATAAAAGGTTTTGTCATATAAATTTTGATAATATGATCAAAATAAGTAAGAAGCACCGTGTAAGAGGTCTACCGAGTTTGGAAAAACTTGAGAATGCAATATGTCGAGGATCCTAGATGGGTAGGATGATAAAATCAAGCTTTACAAGTAAGCCTTACACTTCTAAAGGAATTTTAGATCTTGTGCATATTGATCTTTGTGGTCCTATGAAAGTTCAAAGTTATTATGGTGACAAATACTTCATATTATTTGTGGATGATTACTCAAGGATGATGTCAGTTATGTTTTTAAAAGAGAAATCATAAGCCTTTCAAATGTTTAAATGGTATAAGGCAAGAGTTGAAAAAGAAATAGGAAGACAGTTGAAATGTCTTAGATCTGATAGAGGAGGAGAGTTCATTTTAGATGAATTTAACTTATTCTACAATAATCATGGTATAAAGAGACAAGTGTCTGCACCAAGGACACCACAGCAAAATGGAATAGCTGAAAGAAGAAATAGATAAGTTGTAGACTATGCTATAACTTTGATGATAGAAAAGAGGGTACCTCAAATATTTTGGAGAGAAGTAATAAGCACTGCAGTTTACACCCTGAACCGAGTACAACTAAAGAAAGGAACTATGAAGACACCGTATGAAATCTGGTATGACAAGAAACCAAACGTAAGTTATTTTAAAATATTTGGAAGTAGATGTTATGTTCACAAATATGACAGAAATGGAAAATTTGATCAGAAAAGAGAGGAACGAACATTTCTTGGTTATTCCTCTAGGAGTAAAGCATTTAAATGTCTGATCAAATCATCTAAGAAAATAGTGGAAAGTACAAATGTGAAAATTGATGAATTTGCAGAAAGGAATGATGAAGGAAACTCCAAAGAACTAGAAGATTATGAAGAGTTTGTATATGTACAATTGAGAAGTCTTACCGAGCAAGCCAATAAAGAAATTACTCAGTTACCGAGTGATGAAGAATATCATACAGAGCCTACCGAGCCTATATTAGCAAAATATGTTAGAAGAAATCATGGATCAAGTTAGATTATAGGAGATAAGGATGATCTAGTGATGACAAGGAACAAACTAAGATAGAATACATGTCTGATATCTGAATTTGAACCGAGGATAGTGAAAGAGGCATTAAGAAATGAAGATTGGGTGAATGCTATGAAAGAAGAGATTGAAAAAATCAAGAAAAATGAAACATGGACACTAGTCCCAAGACCAAAAGAGAAAAATGTAATCGATACAAAGTGGATTTTCAGAAACAAGCTAAATGAAAAAGGTGAGGTCATTCAGAATAAAGCAAGGCTAGTTTGCAAAGGTTATGCTCAAGAAGAAGGAATAGACTATGGGGAGATTTTTGAACCTGTGGTAAGACTTGAAGGAGTAAGAACATTGTTGGCATATGCTGCTTACAAAAATTTCAAGGTATATCAAATGGATGTTAAGTCTACGTTTTTGAATGGTATACTAGAAGAAGAAGTTTATATTGAACAACCCGAAGGATTTATTGAAGAGAAGAATAAAGATCAGGTATGTAAGTTGAACAAATATTTATATGGTCTAAAGCAAACACCTAAAGCATGGTATGAAAGGTTGCACTCCTACTTAATTAGGATTGGATTTATAAGGACTAGTGAAAACAACAACATGTATATGAAGAATGATGAGGACAATGGAATACTGATTTCAGCCATATTTGTTGATGATATTTTTTTTTGTGGCAATGATTCTTTATCTAAGAACTTTGGAAATGAAATGTGAAAAGAATTTGACATGTCATTAATTGGTGAAATAAAGTATTTTATAGGTTTACAGATACTGCAAATGAAAAATGGGATTTTCATTACTCAATCGAAGTATATAAAGGAAATCTTGAAGAAATTTGGAATGGAGGATTCTAAACCTGTAAGTACTCCTATGACTACTAATTGTAAACTATCAAAGAATGATGAATCTGCATCTATTGATGAGACACTTTACTGATCTATGATTGGAAAGTTGCAATATGTAGTTCACAGTAGGCTTGATATAGCACATGCAGTAGGTATTGTATGCAGGAAAAGTGGGCTGATAAAACTCAATATGTGAAAATTTTGTAAACTACTAGTCCACACACACACAGGACTTCTTGATGCAAGCTATGGAGTAAGGAAGTATTACTCAGCTTCCCAAGGAGGGTCCCATGGTTCTCTATCTCACAATGTCCCTCAAACCAATGTTTTTTCTCTTAGATCACTGAGCAAAATGGTTTAGGGATGGCAAATGTAAGAACGAGGGATGCTTTGATAGATTTTAATATGAGATGTATGTTAAGCTATGTATGACTCTAGAAATGTAATAAACTAGATGATAAGATGACAAGGTTAGTATGAGTACTATCCTAACATGATATATTTAGTCTATGATTGAGCTAAATGATAAAGAAAGTACTCTAAAGATGCATATTTAGACTATTTTCTATTCTAAAAGAGGCTAAATGATGAGCATAAAAATGATATGAAAGCTTGAAAGTATTTGAGCATAAGTATAATGCTTCAAATTTGGAGGATGATCTATGAAAATGGAGGAATGAGAGCTCTATTTATAGCAAGAATAGGGCAATGGATGGTCAAGATTGAATGGTTTAATCAAGGGTTGAGTTTGAAAGTTGGGGATCCATGTTTGCAAATTGCACCAATGAAATGGTGACAAGTGTCAACATAAGATTGGGTTGAAAGAAGGGGTTGGAGACATTGAATGCCTGAGAAAACCTCATGGTTATTTAGAGGCTAAGGGTCAAGTCTAAGTTAGGATTACCCACTGAATTAAGAGTTAATCCAAGGATAAACCTTTATGCAAATGATTAAGAGATAATCATGGTCAAAGCATTAAAGGCCTGATGAGACCTTTGGGTTGGGTAGAGGTTGAGTCAAAACAAATGTTTTAACCATGTAGGAGGGTTTGAGTTAACCATTGATGGTTATTGGAGACTTTGGGGATTAAGTGGTTGAAGGTTGAAAGCCTTCAATGGTTATCAAAGACTTTGAGAAATTTAGTGGTTGAAGGTTGAAAGCCTTTAATGGTTATCAAAGACTTTGAGGTTTTGAGAAGTGACTTCCCTTTGCTTAGGGATGTGACAAAGTTTAGAGGAGGGGTTAGGTTAATTAGAAGCGATTAGAAGATTCTAGAAGGGATTAGAAAGGGGTTTGGGATTTTTCAAGTGGATGGAGGGATAATAGGATTTAATTGAAATAAAGTAATTTAATTCAATTTGGTTGCAATTTGGGGAAATTAAATAAATTAGATTTATTCAATTTAGGATAACTATTTAATTAAATTTGAATTTAATTAAAAGTGGATACGGGGATTTAATTGAATAAAATGATTTATTCATTAAATGGGTATAGTGAATTTTATTTAAATAAATTGAGTAATTTACTTAATAAAATAGAAAAATTTGGATAATTTAATTTAATTGGATTTAATTAAATAGGGAAATGAACATAAAATATTCATTTAGGAATATGGTCATTTTTATACATCTACATTTTGCCCCTCTTTGAAGTGACGTGTGTGCACATGTTATTTCAAAGAAAATGATGCTGTATCATGATTTTATGATCAAATGCAATTTTTGTGTCGCTCTTTTGATTTGCTAGTGATGCCCCAGATTTGATTTGATGTGATGCCCTAGATTTGATATTTGATGGTGATGCCCCAGATTTGATATTTGATGGTGATTCCCCCTCGGGAGATGAATCAATATTTTTTTGAAAATTTTTGATTTAATTTGATGAATGACGTATGATGTGTATGATTTCGTGCATGTATAACATGTGCAAATTGATTCATCTCCTGATAAGTTACAAATGTTATGGTATAGGGGAGACCACGACCATATTACAAGTCCATTTGGCTAACCCTAATTTAATTTTCCTCCTATAAAAGGGGAAAAAGGGCTTGAATTAGATTCATTTGTGCTTTATTGACTTTGGAGAAAGAGAATTTGCTCTGCAGAGAAAATGTGTATTCCGTATCATAGACACCGTTCCGAGCGCATTCGGAGGTACCAGAGACCTGCAGCGCGTGGACCACCAGTAAGTCAACGTTTTTGACCCTCTTTTGATTTTTTATTTTGTCGTTTTTAGTCATTTTTTGAATTTCAAAGTTCGGGTGTAACGTATTAGCGTGTCTAGGGCTTAGTTTAGCGCATACGAAGTTTAAAGTAGCACATCAAGTTAAATATTAGGGGTCGCGTCCGAACTAGATAGGATAGCGCATAAAACTAATAGTTTAGCGCATACATGTAGAATAGCGCATCGCTGCCATTGGGTAGCACGTCAGGTCAACAGGTTAGCGCGTAGGGTAGACCTAGCGCATAGGGGTCGCAGGGGTTCGCATAGGTAAGGGGGTTTAGCGCGTAGGGTTAACCTAGCACATAGGGCCAGATGAGTAGTGCCTAAGAGGGATAGATTAGTGCGTAGAGACATTCTAGTGCATAGGGTAGGTTAGGTGGTGCATGGGGGGAAAAGATTAGCACGTAGAGTCAGTCTAGCGCATAGGGTAGATAGAATAGCGCGTAGGAAAGACAGCCTGGTGCATGGGAGGTTTTTAGCGCATTGAGCATCTGTTTTAGTGCATCTGAAAAATTTTGTAGGATGGGCCGATTTGAAAATTTGTTTTGTTTGTCTGTCATGATTTGATGGATTGATCCAATATGAGTGTTGGTATAACTTGTTTTGATTTGCGATTTTCCAAGTTATGTATAGATATCAATGTGTTGTATTGATCAAAATATGATTTATTTACGTGTTCTGTTTCAAGTTCAATGTGTGTGAAAGCCTGAGTTGTGTTACAAGCCGATATGGGTTGGAAACTTGAGTTGTTTGACAAGCTGATATGGGTGGGAAACTTGAGTTGTTTTACAAGTTTATGCGATTGTGGAGACTTGAGTTGTTTTACAAGTTTTGATATGGTTTTTGAGAACTTGAGTTGTTTTACAAGTTGATATGAAATGATAGGATTTTGAACTTTGATATAGATGAGCAAATTGTTTCATGTTGTTGATATAAGTTTGATTTTGATATCTTTGTTTTGATGTGGAAACTGATATTGGATTTGTTTTGCTTGTTGACAGGAGCGATTGGGTGTGGTACAGTCACGGGAGAGATTTCCCAGACCGTGGACATTGATACCGCGGTTGTCGCAGGTGGATCTGGATATTATTGAGAGATGTGGATTGACCTCACTCTTGGATATGCCTCGGTTCACTGTGAACCAAGGGCTTTTGATAGCTTTGGTAGAGAGGTGGCATAGCGACACCAACACTTTCCATTTTGCCACTGGAGAGATGACAGTCACACCTGAGGACTGTTACCGGATTCTGCGCATTCCTGTGGTAGGTGCACTACTACCATACGAGCAGTCAGAGGAGGGTGGCACAGAGGCACTGCACCGTATTTTTCAGGATGATACCATCTGTGGCTATGAGATCCCATGGCAGGAGTTTCTAGACCTGGACTATGCACCGCTGCCATCCGTACTGGCAGGATTCATTGGTGGATACTTTTGTCCTGATCGCAAGTCAAAGGGATTCTCAGTGGGATGGGGGCTGGTCTTGGAGGAGATGGTCACTCAGGGGTAGAGGTTTGCATGGGGGTCAGCTATGCTGGCTCATCTATATAGGGGTTTGCATGAGGTAGTATACCTCAGTTATGGCAGTTTTTAAGCTGGTGTGACATTATTACAGGTATGGTGCTAAGAGTACATTCCAGCAGTGAGGCCACTAGCAGACAGGGATAGGCCTGTAGGATGTGCATACGCCTATGGATATAGGGGTCTAGTTGTCCAGTGTAAGCTGGGAAAACTAGAGCATTGGAGGAGAGTGGTGGATGAAATAGATACGGTCACCTGGAGACCGTACACGGGATGTGAGGTGTGGGCGGAGGATGGGCTGAAGATGCCCTTTGTATTTATGACTAGGTACCTGATAGGGAGGACCCCATTCATTATTGAGAGGTTTGTGGTTACCCGAGTTTTGAGGCAGTTCGGGTGCCAACAGGGTATTCCTCAGGGAGCGTGCCTATATGCACGGCGACAGCAAGATGTGGCGAATTGGGGGCCAACTATTGATAGTGCGGTGGTGGTGGAGGAGTTTGTGGGGTTGGCTGGGCAGATATGGGACTATGCCCTAGAGATCCAGGATGCGGGGATGACAGATGAGTTTGCTCGATTGTTTGCTACGCGGGCAGTGGCTAGGATCTCTGATCCTGAGGAGATGAGGCCAGCCTTTGATTTAGATGAGGAGGAGGGAGACGGGGGAGATGATGGAGATGATGGGGAGGATGGAGGAGGAGATAGAGGAGGTAGAGGGAGGCGGGGAGATAGAGGGAGGAGAGGTGTGGATAGAGCTGTTAGACAGGGGAGGATAGATAGGGGGAGAGGTGGATTGGCTATCGGAGCCGGTGGAGAGGGGAGAGTGGGGGAGGTGTTAGCTATAGTGGGTGGTGCAGAGGAGGCCATGCGACCAGCTCAGAGGAGGAGGACAGATGTGCTCCCACCTCCAGCACCGAGGATAGGTCGAGTGGGAGGGGTTCCTCTAGCACAGGTACCACTATGGGTTCGGGTCCCAGGACATATGGAGGATGCCCAGATCTGGACCTTGCAGATTACCGTTCAGCAACTGCAGGCGCAGATTTTGACCTATCAGCGGTAGATTTCTCAGTTGACCACTGAATGAGATACTGAGATAAAGTGGCAGGGATGAGCGGAGGAGGTGGTGGCCAGCATGCAGAGAGCAGCGGCGGGTGGTCCCATGAAAGACACCCTGAGAGAGCTGGAACTGAGAGCCCAGGAGGCAGAGTGCTATAGATAGCATTATGAGGCGGCAGTACCCAGGGACCGGCGAGTATAGAGTTTTGCATAGTCGAGATCCAGCCGATCTTGAGCTACTGGGTCACGGTCGGAGAGCCGAGGTGTCATGGGGCCACCGAGATAGGACCCTCCTCGAGATCCAGGGGTGGGTGCATCTAGAGCGAGACCATCTCCATCAGGAGATAGTCATACTTGAGAGACATGTTGTCTATTGTATTTTGTTTGAGCATTGTATTCTTTGTACCGAACACAGTTTTGACACATTTTGTACATTTGGACCATTTTTGAGATATATATATATATATATGGCACCATTTTTGATCATGTGATGTGTGTATATGGATGCATGTTATGTGAGCTACTTCTTTTCTTTATGATGATGCAATGCTTACATAGATGATATAATGTGTGATGCAGGATGTATGCTTTTATATGCTGTGAGATGTATCTTGAAAATGAGATGTATGATTTGATATGCAACTAAAGGTAAAATGATATGCAATAATTTTAAAATGATGTGAAATGATATGCATTTAATGATGTAAAATGATATGCAACTAACAGTAAAATGATATGCAATTAATGTAAAATGATATGCAATTAATGATGTAAAATGATATGCAACTAAAAGTAAAATGATATGCAACTATGTTTTTGGTAGCATCCTCATTCTGTATTTGCCATCCGATATAGCCATTTGTTTGCTTTCTCTGTAAATATCATCATTGAGCATTGATTTGTTTAGGATATGTTGAAAATTTATACAAGCATAATGGTATAATTGAACCATAATGACCTAAGAAAAATTTACATGATGTTTGATTTTGCAAGATAGCAGAAGCGTCAAGGTAGAATTGAACCAGGACGACCTGAGTGCGTATTGCGGAAACAGATAAGATTTAATCATTTGTATGCGTGAAATGGAATTAGGCCTTCAGTGATATGTATCACATTGCGAGGCAAGTATTCGCACAGTACAAGTGATCGCCTCCCAGACAGAAGACTAAAAAAAATATTGGAGTTTCCCCATGATCTCTAGCTGTGAAGCATTTTAGTGAGAAAAGGGAGAAGATCCAATAAGTCAAAAAGTTCAAAATGCAAAACTAGTTAAGATTTTTATGCGATAATGCAACATTTAGTATTTCAGAAAATCATCCATCCTTGGTATTTGTGTGAATTGTTTTGTTTTGGTTTTTGCGATGAAGTATAGTTTTGGTGGTTGGATGTCGAATTGTTGAGTTTTGTAGATAGCCTTGATGTCTTGAATGGTTGTAAGTTTGTTGAACAAAATTAATGCCCCTAGTTGAGTGTGCCTCTTGATATGAATATGTATAGTGATTACCAAGCCATGGTGGGATGTGGTAAGAGGATAGATACAGATGGATAACCCAGGATAGTGACTACATTAAGTATGTCCTGAATGAATATATGCTAAGTGTCGGGCAATGGCCGATAGTGTTTTGATGGATAAGATGGCATGGAGATAGATAGAGGAGCCGTTCTTTCACAAGGGCGCCTCTTTACCAGGTTTTCACCATTTGTTTTTATTGTACTTTGTGTTTTTTTTTTTTCTAGATTTTTTTTTATTTTTTTGTTTGTTTTTGGCTTTTTTCATGCACTAGGCTACTTTAAGTATAGTACTTCTTCAGATGAATGCTGTTAGTTGGGTCGTCAAGCACATCTCCTTCTGAAGTTGTAAGCTGATAGGCACCTGATCCATAGACTGAGATGATGACATAGGGACCCAACCAGTTAGGTTCAAATTTCCCTTTCTTTTCTCAATCTTGCTGATTTCTTGGATTTTCTTTGAGGACTAGGTCACCAACCTTGAAGTTGTGGGGAATGACCTTGTGATTGTAGCTCCTGCACATGCATTGCTGATATGCTTTGAGATGAGTATAAGCATGTTGGCGTCTTTCATCTAATAGTTCAAGCTCTTGTAGTCGGTTAACTCGATATTCTTCATCAGGGATTAAGCCTTTCAAAGAGACTCAGAGAGATGGGATTTCTACCTCCAGCGGTAAAATGGCTTCTAATCCATATACCAATGAGTATGGGGTTGCTCGTGTAGGTGTGCGAATGCTGGTTCTATATGCCCAAAGTGCTGGATTGAGTTGTACGTGCCAATATTTGCCTGCATCATTTACTGTTTTCTGGGGATTTTTAGTATTGTCTTGTTAGATGCTTCTGCTTGACCATTTCCCTATGGGTAGTATGGTGTAGAGAACCGATGTTGGATTTTGAATTTTTCACATAGTTCTTGGACATCTTGATTCTTGAAAGGTCGTCCATTATCTGTGATGATTGAACTTGGAATACCATATCTGCAGATCAGATAATTGAGGATAAAAGAGGCAATTTGTTTCCCAGTTATTGTGGTCATGGGAACTGCTTCTATCCATTTGGTAAAGTATTCTATTGCAGTTATAATGAACTTGTGTCCATTTGATGATGAAGGGTGAATTTTGCCCACTAAGTCCAGTCCCCACTAACAAAAGGGCCAGGATGTTGTAAATGGTTGTAGTTCCTGTGCTGGTGCATGCATCAGATTGCCATGGATCTGGCATTTAGGAAATTTCTTAGCGAAATGATATGAGTCTTTCTCCATGGTGGGCCAGTAGTATCCCATCCTTAGAAGCTTTTTAGCAAGAGTAGTGCCACTTGAATGTGTGCCACAAATACCTTCGTGAAGCTCATGTAAAGTAGAATCAGAATCATTACGATCAAGGTAACGAAGAAGAGTACCATTGAGACCTCGACGATACAAAGTATCAGCAGTAAGGGTGTAACGGGCAGCTTGTCGGATAAAGTTACGTTTTTGGTTATGGGATTGGTCAATGGGTAAGATATTGTGCTTGAGGTAGTCGTATATTGGTCCATATAATGGAGAATTTGAACTAGTCAAGGCATAGATAACTTGGGATTCAGAGTGGTCATAGGCGGGAGAGAACAGTTGCTCTACCAGGAACTCATAACGACTCTGTTGTTCTAGAATTTGTAGTAATGAAGCGATAGTAGCCATTGCATTGGCTGCTTTGTTGTTCAACCTTGGTATTTGTTCGAAGGTGATGTGCACAAAATACTATTTGAAGTCATCCACCATTCACTTGTAGGGTAGTAGCTTGTCATCCTTTGTCTGATAGTTGTTGTTGATTTGATTGATGACTAGTTGTGAGTCTCCATAGACTTTTAACTCTGTGATTTTCCATTCTACAGCCATTTTGATGCCTATAACCAATGCTTCATATTCAGCCATATTATTTGTGCATGGAAACATAAGCCTATATGATCGTGGTATAGTGTGCCCTTCGGCAGTGATAAATAGAATGCCGGCCCCTGAACCATGTTGTGTATAGGATCCATCAAAGTATAGGGTCCAATGTTTGGCGGAAAGAGCAAAAACATCCCTGTCTGGAAATTCAACCTCCATGGTGTGTTTGCTTGGGAGTGGTGCTTCAGCCAACTGATCTGCAATTGCTTGTCCCTTGATGGCTTGTCTTTCTATGTATTGGATGTCAAATTCACTGAGAATCATCACCCATTTAGCCAATCGGCCTGTAAGAGTTGCCTTGCTGAGTAGATATTTGAGAGGATCAATTTTTGCTACTAGCTTAATGGTGTGTGCTAGCATATAATGTCGGAACTTCTGAGATGCAAAGACCACTGTTAGGCAAGCCTTTTCAATGAATGTATAGTTGGGTTCATAGCCATTCAATGTTCGACTGATGTAATATATAGCTCGTTCCTTCCCTTGTTGATCTTCTTGTGCCAATAGTGCCCCCAGTGATATATCCATTGTTGAGATATATAGGATAAGAGGCTTTCCCGCAACTGGTGGTACTAGAACTAGTGGATTCATCAGGTACTATTTGATTTGGTAAAAAGATTCTGCACACTTGGCCTCCCATTTGAATGGTACATTTTGTGTAGTAAATGGTTAAATGGGAGACTTTTATCTGCTAGCTGAGCGATGAATCGCCTGATTGATTGAAGTCATCCCTGTAGAGATCTGAGTTGACTGATATTCTGTGGTGGTGGCATGTCCATAATAGCTTGTACCTTTGCTGGATCAACTTCAATACCTTTAGCTGAGACTATGTAGCCGAGTAACTTGTCTGATGTAACCCCGAAGACACTTCTTAGGGTTAAGTCTGACTTGGAATTTCTCCAATTGATTAAAGATCTTTGTTAGGATGCCAATATGTTCAGCTCTAGTGAAGGATTTAGCTAGTAAATCATCCACATAGTCTTCCATAAATGAATGCATCATGTCATGGAATATTATTGTCATTGCTCTTTGATAAGTGGCCCCCGCATTCTTTAAGCCAAAAGGCATAACATTCCAACAGTACGTTCCCCAAGGACAGGTGAATGCTATTTTATCTTGATCTTTTGGAGCTATTTTGATTTGATTATAGCCTAAGAAACCATCCATTAGTGAGAGCATTGCATGGCCTACTGTGAGATCTACAATTATGTCGATACTGGGCAGAGGAAAGTCGTCTTTTAGACAAGCTTTGTTGACGTCTCGGAAGTCAATGCAGATTCTGATACTACCATCTGGTTTTGATACTAGAACGATGTTGGAAATCCATTTTGCATAGTCAATGGGTTGAATGAATCTGACGTCTAATAATTTCTTAAGTTCAGTTTTGACCATGAGTGCCACCTATGGATTCATCTTTCGTAGCTTTTGCTTGACTGGCTTAACTCCTATAGAAATGGACAAATGATGCATGATTAAGTGTGGATCTACTCTGGGCATATCAGCATATGACCAAGCAAAGTTGATTTGTTGTCCCTTAAAGAAGATGACGAATGCCGATCTTTTTTCCTTTGTCAAAGATTCTGCAAGGTGTATGTTTCTGGCTGCTTCGGTGGTACCAATGTTGATTGATTGAGTGGGCTCAATCAAAATGGGTGATCGCTCATGAAAGTGTTCAGGAAGAGTGTCAAGTCTCCCATTGTTAGGTGCCTTAAAAAGGTTTTCACCCTCAGATGCATCCTTTATTTTTACTTTTTTGTGATCTAAAGCTGCCATTGACTGTTTTTCAGCATCAGATCTTTTATTTAGTGTATTTTTGCGACTAAGAGACTTGGCACTCCCTGATGGACAGACATCGTTATGTTGTTCACTGGTAGAGCCTGTTTCGGGATTTATGGTACATAAGTAATGGATAATAGATGCGTCATCTGGGAAAATGGGTATATCATGGATTTCAGGTTCATCCCAGTCGATGAGGTCAGGAAAGACAAGTGGTAAGGAATCATTGGGTGGATCAAGTTCAGCTACTGTAAGTGTTAGGATAGAGTTTTCATCGTGATTGTTCTTGGTTTTAAAGAAGTTCAGGATTTCATCGAGGTCTTCGATGGTATTATCTTCCACATAGACTTGTTCATAATGTTCCTATTTGCTTTCCTTGGCGTCATAGATATTTTGTGGTCCAAATTCAAGAGGTCGATCTTCTGCGTTATGTTCTTCTTGAGAAAGGGATATAGAATCAGTATCATCAGGGATATCTGTAGTAGCATTGGAGCAGGTACCCCATTCATATTTATTGGAATCTGTCTCATAGGCATCATCCCAAATTCTATCTGTGCTATAAATAGGTATGTTATATGGTGAAAATAAATCTTTGATGATGGATACCATTTTGATGGTTTTTGTTGATTCTGTATCAGATCCATCTTCTACTTTCTGGATTTGTTCATAGACTGTGCTTCCTCGAGGAGGAATAACGGTATTTGGAGATGGTATGATTTTTCCTTTAGATATTAGTGTTTGAATATGAGCTACTGTTGCGGATAGGGCCTTCTTATGACTTAGAAGCTTTTCCTGATGTAACTTATGATTTTGATGTTCCCGTGCCTTGTGGATGGTTTCTGCTGATTCAAAGAGTGCTTCCTGCCAGGATTCTTCTTTGTACTTCTTCTTTTCCTTCCATTGAGGTTTTGTAGTTGTGTGTGGTGGCCGTTTCAATAGGAACGTGATTTTAGAACCCAATCCTGCTTTGTTTCTACTAGGTTGCGAAGGAAGATCTATAGGTTCAGTGACTCCTTCTTTGCGTTTCCCAATAGTTCCTTTACTGCCATATCCCATTTGTTTCATGATTAAGTAGCCTTTTCCATACAGATGTGTTGGTAGAACAATATCCAGAGTGGCTGCTCTATGATCTTCTTCCTCATCTTTGTATAGCTGGCTAAGAATGTCCTTGTCTTCTGATTCATGTGCTAGAGTACCCAATTGGATGAAGGTACCATCAAATTTAGTGATGGGCTGAGTAGCCAGATGTGTTGATGTAGTGGGCAAACCATGCGATCCAGGTGATGTTGGCAATTTGGCCAAACATAAAGGCTCCAAAGAGTATTCTCCCATGCCTTGGTCTTTGATTTGCATTTTCTGCTTGAAGTCTCCCCATAAGGAGTTGGATTTTGCTATTGGTGGATCTGATATTGAAGATCTCCACTTTTCTCTATTATGAGGAACCAAACTGTCTTGGGCTACCCCCATTGTGTTGCAATGTTGAAATGGATTGTGATCAGCTGATATGGAGATTTCTTGTCCATCATAAGGAAACTTGACACACTAGTGATATGTAGAAGGTACTGCTTGCATTTCATGTATCCAGGGTCGTCCTAACAAGATATTGTAGGTGAGATCAATATCTAAGACCTGACATATAGTATCCTTTTGTACTGGTCCTACTTCAATAGGTAATATCACTGTTCCTTTAGAGGATCTTTCCTCATCATCATATGCTTTTATGGTGATCTTTTTGCAAGGATCAATAGATTCATCTGAGAAGCCTAATGCATGGATAAGCTTATAAGTACATATATTAAGTCCGGCTCCTCCATCTATTAAGACTCTTTTCACTCAGTGTTTGCAAACAATGACTTCAATATGGAGAGGAGTATTATGCGGATGACTTAAGGAAGTATTGTCATGTTCTGAGAAGGTGAGGTTATGAGGTCCTCTCATATGGGCGACCATGGCTTGAAATCTGTCTGTATCTAGATTTTGAGGTACATTTGTTTCCAATAGCGCTTGCTCCAATATGTCTTTGTGCTTTGGTGATAGTTTCAATAATTCTAGGATAGATATCTGAGCTGGAGTCTTGTGTAGTTGGCTAACCAAGTCATATTGGATTTTTGGTGTGGTAGTTGTAGGTGCAGTATGTCCCTTCAAGACATATTTCTGAGTTCGGGTTGTTACATTGACAGATTCATGATCATGCCGATCTCGAATGGTGATGACATTGACTTGATGATCTTCAGCTGATATGTGGTTGATGGTGTTGTTGTAGATGTGATTAATACGAGCTCCGTGTGTATCATCTGAAGTGGATGCTCCATCTTTGTTGTAATTTGGGAGAGGATTTTTGAAGGCTCCATGATCACCATTTGTTTTGAGACCATCCACCGTTAAGTCACCTCGATCGATCATTTCCTATATTATGTGTTTCAATCTCATGCACTCATTTGTTCTATGACCCTTGTTGTGATGGAAATCACAATAGTGTGAATCATTCCACCAAGGCAGTTTGATTGGGGGTTCATAGTTGTTGATGGGAGGCAAAGAAAGAATCTTGTTTGCCAAAAGTTCTCTGAATGCAGATTCTAATGATTGTCCCAGTGATGTGAAGATACGCTTTTGGAAATTGTTCATGTTGTTGCGTGAATTGTTGCTAGGTCCTGGATTCATGTTTTTGCTTTGAGTATCGTTGGTGTTTTTTGTGTTGAGTTGTCCTTGATCATTGTTTGGTGCATATGTGTTAGCACTGGGAGTAGCATTTTTAGGATTTTTCGCATTTTGAGGATTTCCAGATAATGCAAGCACTGGTTGTTTAGATTTAGGATCATATGATTCATTGTTGCCTTTGTTTTTGTTTCAAGTCCAAAATCGAGATTTGTCAAGGTTGGTGTTGTTCGGATTATTGTAGTTTGATGAGTTTGTTCCTTCCTTGTAGAATTTGAGTGTTCTGTTTTTGACACAGGCCTCTTCTACTTGAATGCCATTTTTGATCAATTTAACAAAAGATGGTATGCATTGAAGTTTTAGTCTGTAACTCATTTCGCCATTTAGGTTATCGATGAAGATTTCCATTTTCTCATTTTTGGGAATGTCTCAAGGATATCTGGAAACCATGCGTCGCCAGCGTTGAAGGAACACCATGAATGTTTCGTTGTTCTTTTGTTTGGTGTTGCAAACATCTAGCATGGTTATGGCATGTTGGATGTTGTAGGAATAGTGGGTGATGAATTTGGTAACCAATTCATCAAATGATTTGACAGGTGGCAAAATTTTGGATAACCATTCCATGGTTTGCCCTCCCAAGCTTCTAGGGAATAACCTCATCAAATAGGTGTTATCATGAGCGAATTCAAGGCTCAGTGTGCAAAATTCTTGAACATGATCTTGGGGATCACTTTTCCCATCATATTTATCAAATTTGGGAACGTCTGAGTTTGGAGGAAAAGGCACCATGTTTAATCTTCTATCAAATGGATAAGGACTGATTTCATTTAAAGAGTACCGTACTGTTGTCCCTTGTTGCATATCTTGTATTTGCCTTTGCAACATTTGCATTTGTTGAGTAAGAGCAACTAAAGGCGCATTATCTTGCCGAGGGAAGAGTTCTTCCCTCGTATTTGTTCTTAGCTAAAAAGGCATGGTAAATGGTATGTTTTATTCTGGAATTTCGAGCTTAGGTATACGCATTTCTGGTATGCGTTGTTCGGGAATGTTGTGTTCAGGTATGTGAGTTTCTTCTTCTCTTTGTTGTTCTTGATATGTATATTGTCGAGACCCAGTTTGAAAAATGTTTGCATCGAAATCTTCAGGAAGTTTAATGCCTTTACTTGTAAGCATGAGCATATATTTTTCTTTGTCATTTTCCATGAGCTTTTCTACAAGCTTTTGGAATGAAGGGTTTTCTTGACATTCCTGAAGAAGTGCTTCAGTAATTTCAGGTTCTTCTACGGGTGGAATTTCAAAATGATTTGATAATCTGTGATTCATACTTGATTCTGCGTGTGTCTCGCTTTGTTTGTCTCTTTGAGAGTGAGTAACAGGCATTTTAGTAGAAACTTTCAATGATGAAAGGGACAAAAGTCTCTTCGATGTGTTGCTCGGGGGTGGGTGGTTCTGGTCGAGATGTGTTATATGTGATGCACTCGTCGGGCAAGAATGCTGGATTGATTTTTCCGCCGCGGTTTATGGTTTGATTAAAAGCAGACTTTTGACAGTATGCTCTTGTCTTCAAGGGTTCTTTGTCAAATTCGCTAGATTTGTTTTGGATATACTTTTTGACGCAATGAAGGAATACCCGATGAGATTTGAAGAGTTGACGATTGATGTATAAAAACTTATTTCTCTTGATGAATTTGGAAAAACTAGGTTGCTGTTTCTTCAACGTGATGTTACGATAGAGGTTCTTTCTTCTTAGAATGAGGAGATTAGTCATGCATGAGTGATCAATGGTTTCCTTTGATTTGTTTGGATTCAGTTGACTCTTGTTTTTGAAAATTTCAAATCGTACTTTATCAAAGTGAAGGTTTAGATGCCCCTTCATGACAAAGCATGTCAAATGATATGCATAAAAGTTTCTCGATCTGGAAACTTGATTTGACAATTTGAAAAAATTTTAAACAAGTGTTTTGAGATAAAAATCCGTAAGATGGTAAAGGATTCTGTTGATACTGATGATGAAATTTTTTTGGATTATGATAGGAGAGACATCCTCTATTGCGTGATTCGTTTAGGATTCTGACAACTTTGTTTGACACAAATTTAGCTTGAGAAAAAGTTTTAATGGTTTGTTTTTGTCACTTTGGTTTGATGAAAACTGATGTTGATGAAAAATGCTTCAACAAATGTTTTTGAAATTTTCAAAATTTTTCCCGGTTTCGCTCTCTGTTTTGCTGTTTTGGATCATGCGCTAGAACAGAGTCTACATGTGCTACTAAAATTTCTCGATGCACTAAAAGAATAGCCACACATGCTAAGCTGCCCCTAGACACGCGCTAAAGTTTGGACTTTCTGAAAATTGTGGTCTAACAGTTGAAAAAGTTTATGCGCTCTCCTGGGTCTTCGATGCGCTAATTGTTCGACTTTATGTGCTAATGTTTGTATGCCACGCGCTAAGCTGTTGCTTCCATGCGCCAAAGTTTGAATTTGTTGAAAATTGTTGTCGAATTGTTGAAAAAGCTACGCGCTATACTGGGCCTGTCAGGTGCTAACTTGTAGGCTTTATGCGCTAATGTTTGGTTCCTACGCACTGAGATGTTGCTTCCACGCGCTAGACTGTTGTTGGGATGCGTGAAAGGACTTTGCACTATTTTGCCTTAAGATGAAAATGCTACTGTTTTAGACTAACGCACTAATTTGAGGTTTGGATGCGCTAACAGAAGTATTCCATGCACTAGGAGATTGCTCTGATGCACTAAACTGTCCTGATGATTTTTCTTTGGTTCGGTTTTTTTCGATTTTGAAATTTTTTGTGGATTTTTCAAGCTTGAGGGATGATTTTCTGAAATAATAAATGGAAGCACGACACAAAAAGTACAACCATTTTTGCCTAATCTAAAAAAAGTGTATGTTCTTCGAGGATGTGTTCAAATCCCCAATGTTTTAATAGGTTTGGATACAAGTAATAGACTTTAGAAAGACTCTTTAGTCAAGGGTCATAAATAACATCATAGCTCACTAGTCTCGATACTCCGTCAGCTCAAACAGCTGTGTCACCCCCTAGAGGACACCCATTTTTTTGTCTTTTGCCAGAAATTAACTAAAAGTGAATCGCTTCACAGTTGAGTAGTTATCTTGGGAGATATATGGTGAGTAATCTTGGGGGTGGATTCTTCCCCACCCTTGCACTATGATGTTATGAATGTCTGGTTACTAACTCGGCTCAAAGTTTCTATTTCTATGGTTCGTAATCAGGCTTCCCATTTGACCGTCAGTGATAAACTCCCTCAGGAGGCTTCCCAACCTTTAGAACAAAGGCTTTACGTATCTCAAGGATACTGGGGGAAGGCTAATCACTGCGCGCAACCGTTGAAAAGGACTTTCGTCGCTTTCCACATTTGATTATAGTGGGTTGGAATTCTTGGTGTCAAAGCCGTTCCCCACTTAGGTCGTTCCCTTCACACTGGCCATAAATGGCTTTAAGAGTTGATTGCAACTCCTCGGGAAGGCAGGCTTGCTAAAAGTTTTATTGCTTGAAGTAAAAAAAGCTGTAAGAGTGGTCTGAATTTTTGATCACCCAGTTAAGGGGAGAGCATATTCCTTCCACTTTCGAGACAAAGCAATCAAGTTGGTTTATTTTATCCTTTCAATTTAGTGATTTGCTAAAATCTATGCAGAGATGTTGCTCCACAAAAACATGATGTTTATTTTATCCTTTCAAAGCAATGATTGTCTGATCTATGAAAAGGAATTTTGGTCAACAAAGTAAAGTCGATGTTTTGGTCAGCAAAAGAAATCGCTTAAAAGGGGAAGATGTTCCCTCTTTAGTTGTAACTGACTCTGGACTTGTGTGATTATTTGACTTTACAGAAATTTGAAGTGAATCCTTTTATGCACCAAAGGATGGTGAAGTTCGTTTTAAATCCCTTTGTTGAAAATAAAGATTTTTGTTGTGGTTCTTTTTATAGCCCAAAGTAAGGTGAGTTCAATTTTATTTAACTAGAATTAAAAAGACTTTAAATTTTAACTAACTTGAACAAGCTAGTAAAATTTAAACAATTTATAATTCTAAAAAAAAAAATCACTAAGCTCCTCCCTCTGCAATAAAATGTCAGAAATCCTGCAAAACACCACCATAGTTGTTAGAAAAACAGAGGATTTTGTGGACTTCAACAAGTCTAAAATTTACTTTTCGATTACAATTTTTCTTTCTATCTTTGATGTGCTACATAAAAGACTGTATGCGCTACAAGATACCCTTGATGCGCTAAAACTAAGTATCAACGCGCTACTCTATTTTTTGAATGCGCTACTCTGTGTGTTGGAAGCATTGTTCTGTCTTTTTCTCTATCCCGCACTGAGATCTGCAGGAAAATTAAAAATTTGATGCGCTAACGTTTGAATTGCAAGCGCTGGATGATGGTCTACAAGCGCTGAATTGTGGGATGGATGCGCTATTATGTTTATTGCATGCGCTACTCTATGTTCACCCGCGTCGAAACCTACAGGAAAATGTTAGAGGGAGTCATGCGCTGAGAAAAGGTCTTCACGTGCTAGAGTATAGCCCCCGCACGCTAAACAGTAAGCGGGATGCGCTAGACTGTTAACCAGATGCGCTAGGGAATGTCTCCCACGCGCTGATTCCTATTTCCCGCAGACCTGCAAAAGTGATTAGTTTGAAAAATTGATTTGCTATTTGGGGTCGGGCCCCACGGTGGGCGCCAGAAATGTATGCGAGAAAAGTGGGCTGACAAAACTCAATATGTGAAAATTTTGTAAACTACTAGTCCACACACACACACAGGACTTCTTGATGCAAGCTATGGAGTAAGGAAGTATTACTCAGCTTCCCAAGGAGGGTCCCATGGTTCTCTATCTCACAATGTCCCTCAAACCAATGTTTTTGCTCTCAGATCACTGAGCAAAATGGTTTAGGGATGGCAAATGCAAGAACAAGGGATGCTTTGATAGATTTTAATATGAGATGTATGTTAAGCTATGTATAATTCTAGAAATGTAATAAACTAGATGGTAAGATGACAAGGTTAGTATGAGTACTATCCTAACATGATATATTTAGTCTATGATTGAGCTAAATGATAAAGAAAGTACTCTAAACATGCATATTTAGACTATTTTCTATTCTAAAAGAGGCTAAATGATGAGCATAAAAATGATATGAAAGCTTGAAAGTATTTGAGCATAAGTATAATGCTTCAAATTTGGAGGATGATCTATGAAAATGGAGGAATGAGAGCTCTATTTATAGCAAGAATAGGGCAATGGATGGTCAAGATTGAATGGTTTAATCAAGGGTTGAGTTTGAAAGTTGGGGATCCATGTTTGCAAATTGTACCAATGAAATGGTGACAAGTGTCAACATAAGATTGGGTTGAAAATAGGGGTTGGAGACATTGAATGCCTGAGAAGACCTCATGGTTATCTAGAGGCTAAGGGTCAAGTCTAAGTTAGGATTACCCACTGAATTAAGAGTTAATCCAAGGATAAACCTTTGTGCAAATGATTAAGAGATAATCATGGTCAAAGCATTAAAGGCCTGATGAGACCTTTGGGTTGGGTAGAGGTTGAGTCAAAACAAATGTTTTAACCATGTAGGAGGGTTTGAGTTAACCATTAATGGTTATTAGAGACTTTGGGGATTAAGTGGTTGAAGGTTGAAAGCCTTCAATGGTTATCAAAGACTTTGAGAAATTTAGTGGTTGAAGGTTGAAAGCCTTTAATGGTTATCAAAGACTTTGAGGTTTTGAGAAGTGACTTCCCTTTGTTTAGGGATGTGACAAAGTTTAGAGGAGGGTTTAGGTTAATTAGAAGTGATTAGAAGATTCTAGAAGGGATTAGAAAGGGGTTTGGGATTTTGCAAATGGATGGAGGGATAATAGAATTTAATTGAAATAAAGTAATTTAATTCAATTTGGTTGCAATTTGGGGAAATTAAATAAATTAGATTTATTCAATTTAGGATAACTATTTAATTAAATTTGAATTTAATTAAAAGTGGATAGGGGGATTTAATTGAATAAAATGATTTATTCATTAAATGGGTATAGTGAATTTTATTTAAATAAATTGAGTAATTTACTTAATAAAATAGAAGAATGTGGATAATTTAATTAAATTGTATTTAATTAAATAGGGAAATGAACCTAAAATATTCATTTAGGAATATGGTCATTTTTATACGTCTACAGGTATAGCTGCAAGATTTTCTATAGATCCCAAAGAAACCCATATGACAACAATCAAGAGAATTTTCAGATACTTAAGAGGCACTGAAGATTATGGTTTACTATATGAAAAGAAGAATGATTTTGACTTAAAAGTCTATACTGATGTTGATTGGGCAGGAAATATTGATGATAGGAAAAGAACAATCCGTGGAGCTTTCTTTTTGGGAGAAAGACTAGTGAGTTGGCCTAGCAAGAAACAAGGATGCATTTCATAATCAACAACTGAAACTAAATATGTCATTGCAGCATTGAATTGTACCAATATAACATGGATCAAACAACTGTTGGAAGGTATGAATGAGACAGTTACCGAGCCAGTAACTTTATTTTTGATAATACAAGTGCTATTAACATTTCAAAGAATCTGGTAATGTACTCTAAGACAAAGCATATCTCTATAAAGTATCATTATCTTAGAGAAGAAGTTCAAGAAAAAAATGTTGTGCTAGAATATGTTAGCACAAAGGAACAAATAGTAGACATCTTCACAAAGCCACTGCCAAGGGACACTTTTGAGTATCTCAGAAGTAAGTTAGGGGTCCTATCCCTATCTAGTACTCACTGACAGAGTTTGGTGAAAGCATAAATTCTATAACTCTATAGAATACTATTTGTGAGTTGATGTTGATTTACACACTTTAGGATGTTGACTAAAGTTGTGCAGAAAATCATTAATGAAGACAAGATGTTCTGACCGAGATACATTTGTATATGTTTTAACAACAAGGAATTACTTCATAGGAGAAGTAATCATAGATCAGTCTTACTTTTGGAATTGTTGTCAAAGGGGGAGAAGACTAATGATAGGGGGAGAAGATTACAAGACAAGTTTTATAGCTCAAGGGTAATAGGAGAAGATTAACAATATTCAAATTAATTGGAAGAAATCAGGTTGGTATTGCCATCAATACCATAGGGGGAGATTGTTGGCATTACAATAAGTTTGTTGGTATGATGATATTGAGACGGTTGTTGGAGATTATTGATAAAGGATGATTACTGTCTTAATATTATTATTTTGTCATTGATGTTAAGCAATTGATTTTCTAATTTAGTATGATGTTGCCATATCTTAAAAAGTATGTTTTGATGAGTTTAAAGATGTCGGTAAGTGACGCAGAAAGAATGTGAAAATGAAGGGGAGTAATAAGTTATTCAATGGGAAACTATTACTGAGTTAGATAGTGATGAGATTATGATGTTTTTATTGCTTTGATATCTTATATATGTGTATTCGAAGACTGAATAAGAAGGAGAAAAGATTTTATGCAATAGAATGAGAAAAGGTTTGATATTATTCTATTTTATTGAGAAAGGAGCCAGTCGGTAAACACAACCAGTTGGTAAACACCAAGTTTATTAGTCACCGAGCATAAGTAACCGAGATGAGAATATCTACCGAGTAAAGTTTAGTATTAACTAAGTATCAACCGAGCAGTAACAGAATGCATTAAATGAATGAATACATTATTAAATGAAGGATGCCAATGAGCTAGAGATTTATAGAAGATTGGAATGTTGTGCAACAAGTTTGTTAAGGATCAACAACAATGAAAATTCAAGAGTTAGATCTACAACACAGATTGAACAGTTATAACAAAGCACATGTACCAAGGAAGGAATAAAGTTTCAAGGCAAGATTAAACATTTTTCAATTCGAAGGATACAATGAACCTAGTCAAGTTCGAAGAACTGATGGCTAAGATTAATCATGGGAAATGTGATTAAGGAGATTAAGCGGTTAGGAATTGCTTATAAATAAGGAAAAGTTGAAGAACAAAGTATCTAGGGAAATGGAAGAACAGTGATGCTACAGAGGTGATTACTGAGTATAGAAGATAAGTCTTATGACAAAATTATCTTGACCACATAGAATCTGCTTTAGCATTTCAGATGTGAAGTTGCAGATATATTTTATTACTGTTATTTATTTTTGTAAGTGATAGGAAATCTCTTAACTGAGTGGACCTAACAGTCTTATTTGTAAATCCTCTAGCAAGGTAACATTCTGAATGAGTGTTTGAAATCCTTTTATAAGGTCACTTCTAACAAAGTGCAAGATCCTAACAGATCTGAGGGAAATCCCTTAACCGAGTCACATCTAGCAATGTGTATGTAATCTTTAATAGGATTTTCTTTTAAACGAGTATACTCTAGAAGAGTATATTTTCTTGTGGGTCCAAAATCCCACAGTGGTTTTTCCCTATTAGGGTTTCCACGTTAAATATGGTGTTAAATGTGTTTTGATATTTCAAGTTTATCTGTTTATGAGTTTGAATGATTTATAGACATAGTTGCATATCAAGTAAGTGCTACCGATATTATATGCACTTACAGATTATATTGTTCATAGGCACTTGGTATGACTTGGAGAATACTTGGTTATATCGAAGACATTGTTTGGACACTTGGTTTTGGCGATTTGGTTATTGGTTTATTCAGGTTTGCATATTTGTTGTTACCGACAAATAGGTCTAGGCTATGGACCGACAAGCATAATCAACACGACACGTTATGAAGATCATTTATTAATATTGTAAATGCATTGAGCCGACATCCTATCACATATTGATTTATTTGTAATTGATTTAATTGTAATATCTTTAGTGAGTCAACCTACACAATTGGTCTTGGGATTTGGTATAAATGTAAGGTCTCATTTGTGAGATTAAATGTATTTGGTATATTTAGCAAGGAAGAGAAAAAGGATTATATTCTAGTATATGCGAATATCAATAGAGCTATTCACACAGACATCATTCATGCAAGGTTGAAGAAGACAATCTCATCTTAACCAGTATTATATCTGGCATATGAAGATGCTATTTGTGAGCACTAAATCTTCATTGGATTTAATCATCGAATTGGAGTCAGTGTGACTCCCATTTTGTGATTGAGTAGTGAGCTCTAGGCAGTTGGCCTTTCTGCATGTGCAGACTCCATATTGTACACATACTATTTGCAGTAGTATCATTTGATTGTGGGTAAGATTTCCCACCGTGGTTTTTCCCCTTACAAGGTTTCCACATACAAACCTTGGTGTTATGTGTTGAGGTTGTTATTGTCTTTCTGTTTCATGCATTAAACTTTACTGACACTATAATTAACTAATAAAATGTCTACCGGTATAAATTTTGTTTTACCAGCATTATACATTAACTTTGGTTATGTTATAATTGGGTTGAAATTAATAGTCAACTGATTCAGCCCCCCCCTCTCAGTTGCCTCCAGGTCCTAACAAAATCCAACTTGATTGATGGTTTTTACTTCAAAAGGATTCAAATTCTTCCACTTCCACCCATCAATTGGTCAATTGATGAAATAAGGAGTATTCAAGAAAGATTGGCTTATGTGGTTGGAAGAACCCTCGAATGGGTTAAGAATAAGAGGATTGAGTCTACAACAATTAAATCTGCATATAAGGCTAATTCCTTAAAAGATAGAAGTGGAGCACAAGGAAGTTCTTGTATCCCAGATAACTCTCAATTGTCAAACCTATTGATGAGTCCACACCAAGATATTTCCAAAAGGAGGTGATGATGGGGAAGATCCAAAAAAGGGAAGGATCTTGCAGAGGTATGTGAAGTCAGCTCTGTCATTAATAAGAGGAGATCAAAGACAAAGGGAAAAATAGTGAATCTTGTCCAAGAGCTTGAAGATGAATTAGAAAGTATTTCACCTCAACCTCCTCACAATGTTGAAAGCTAGCAGTTTCCTTTTGTCTCACCATCTATCAATATTTCATCACCCCAACAAGATGATTTTGCCATTCATGCGGAAGTTTAAATGAATGATGCTCAAGTTGAAACTCAATCTCCACTCTTCCCAAATAATTTAACATCTTTAACCTCTGCATATGTGAATAATCAAGAATCATTGCCATCATCTTCATCATTCTGGTTACAACAGAGTTTGCAGAATAAGAAGAGAAATATTTAGTTGATAGCTCCTAGTTTTGATGAAGTCGCAAATGTACTTCACAGGATAGCTAAATCCAAGAAAACAAAACTTGCATCCAGATTGGGGATTAATCCATCATCAAGAAACTTATGTGTTGAAGTACAGCTCAGCCCATTGATGAAAAAGATATAAGTGAAGCTAATGTGGACGATTTTAGTATGACAAATTTGGATCTAGGTCTTACAATACATGAGGGAGTTGATCATAATTTTCAAATTTTGGCAGCTATTCTTATCGATAAAGAAAATAAGGATAAGGAAATAAAGGATCAACTTAAGCAGCAAATTCAAGTTCTTTTAGCCTATATCAAATCTATTGTAGATTCTTCAAATATGCAATTGGAGTCAGCCTCAACTTCTACATTAGCACACACTAGAGGAATTATTGAGAAGAAGGTGATGGAAAATATACACAAATGTAGGAAACAGAGTAGGATGCTAAAAGACTAGATTAATCAAATGAAGTCTAAAGCATAAGATTTTATTGAGAAGGTCAAGGATATTCACATTAGGTTGGATGCACAAGAACAAGAAATTGCAGCAGAATTGAAGAATACTAAAGAACAAGAAATGTCTTGGCAAGATACTTTACAGGAATTCCAAAAGATAGCAAAAGCAGATATGAATGTACTCATCGCTGCGAAGGTCTTCTCTCATAAAGAATAAAATCAATCCCTTACATGATGCAAAAGCATAAGTTGGAAAGTGGATAATATCAAGCAATGCTTAAATGAATATCAAAAACTCTTGATAGCTTGTGAACAAACAAAGATGAAGATAAAAGAAGATACAATGGAAATCATTGCTGATGTGTCGGTAAAAGAGCAATTTCAATAAATGGACAAGCAACTTCTCTTAAGAAAGTTTTATGACATAATTAATACTGAATTAGCAGATGCATAGGTATCAGATGCAAATAGAATGAAGAGACTTAGTGTTATTTTAGTTGCCTTAGAGTCTTGTGACATGCTTTCATATTATTGGGATTTGGTCAATATTCAAGATAACCAAGCAACAACTAAACTAAAAATGGATAATGTGATCATTCCCGGGTACAAGTTCATGGTGGACACACTCAAAGCATACAAGTGTTAGGTCTAACTAGGAAAGATAATGTACTGAGAGGGGAGGGGTGAATCAGTACTTCAAAACTTTTCTTCAAAAACAATCTTACTGATAAACATAAATTGTGTATAGCTAATCTCATAATATATAAAGCTAAAATATAATCATAGAAATAACATCCATACACATTTCACTTCATAACACAAATATTTTGGTTACGCAGAAACTCTTTGTTAGAGAGAAAAATTGCGGTGGGGATGACATCCACAACTTCACTATTGCAATAATAAAGGTTGCTTGGTTAGAGCTACATGTTTAGCTATTTCTGATAGCTTACCTTGTTAGGAGTATCAAGATCTTTAGATCGACCTTGCTAAAGGATTTACAAACACTTTTACAAAATGTTGTACCTGGTTAAAGGCTTTACAATTTATAGACTTTGTTAGAGTCTTTTACCCTGTTAAAGGTTTCTATTACAACTCAAATGATTCAATCAAAAATCTTTACAAAATATCTGCAACTTTACATCTGAAATGTTCTAGCAGACTCTATGTGCTCAATATTAAAATTACCTTACTCATAACATACCTCGGTAATTGATAAATCAACTTGGTAAACTCTTGTGTAGACTCTGTTCATTAAACTGTTTCCTGAAAAAAAACTTTCTCGGTGACCTCTGAATATCTCTGTCACTCTTCTCTTATGATTTTCATTTTCAAATCATCAATCTTCCCTCTCTGTGTTAGATACACAAATCCCTTTGTATATATAGATCTCTGAGATGGTGATCTTGTTCATACATTGATCATGCAAACATGTTTTATCGAATGAATAAACATAGAAATTATTTAATTGGATCAACTTCCTCAAAATCATACAAAATCATTGAATACAATTTCCTATGTAATAATGGTTCCCTGTTCCTCGATTCTTTTAACATGTTTCCACATATGTGTCCACGTTCATTTAATCTAGTAACACATTTCCACTCGGTTCAGATTAACTCGATATGCCTTCTTTGCTACTCAGTAGGCATAGGAACTTTACTTGGTAGGCAGCTCGGTATTACTCATCTTAGTGACTAGCCTTTCTTCTGTAACCAACAACCTTAGTACTTACTGACTGAATATTTCAGTAGTATTAACCGACTAAATTATATAGGATGACTTTGGACATAAAACTAATGACAACTTAGTAAATAGTAACAATCTCCCCTTTTGACATTAGTTTGGTATGTTTGACAAAACTCCTTTCAAAGTCATAACTCAAAATCTATATACTTACAAAATTTGACTAAAATGACAGTATATACATTTGTTCAAATACATACTTCAAATACATACTCCCCTTATCAATATGTTGTACATAACTTGATTTGCATGCTCCTGATGTTCCATGCTCCCCCTGTCAATGTCATCTGTACACTTGGTACATTCGGTACACTCCCCCTTTTTGACAAACATCAAAACTAGTTACCATTAGGTGGGGGCGACTGGTCAAAAATTGATTTATACTTAGTACGAGTGTCATTGAGAGCATTGGTAAGTGCATCCTTAACACTTGCCATTAAAGAATTCTCAGCTGTAATATCAGCTAACAATAAAATCAAACCATCTAAAGTGATTCGCTCTGTTTGGGTGGATAATTGGGTAGCTCGGTTTATCTGCTCTTGAACGAATGACAAATGGGGAAAAAATAATGTTTGAAGAATCATGATATCCATCCTGATTTTGTGCTCTTCATTCTGAAGTTCTAACTACTGAGCCATAAGAGTTTGTATTTTTGTATAAAAATGCTGAATAGAATTGGGCTCGGTAGTCAGGTTATTGGAGAGATTGGTAATCTCTTTTTCAATGACTTCGGTCTTATGCTTGATATCTTTAATAAAGAATGAAAATGTACATAACTTATGAAATAAAGAAATTGTTGGTATTTTGTATGTAACAATTGGTATGTTGTAACTTTGGCATTTGATGTCAAAGGGGGAGAGATATCTATGGAAAAACACATTATCTTTTGAGGAAAGATTGGTATGAAAACTTTGGAAATTACATGTTATGTTGCTCGCAGGGGGAGAGATTTTAATGTCTGGTTATGATCTTTTTGGAGATTGTTGGTATTTGGTACTTGGCATTTCTATTTTGGCACTTTGATGGTTTTTCCATCTTGTGTTGCTATCAATGCCAAAGGGGGAGATTATTGGTATTTTGGTATGGTTTTGTCATTGATGTCAACACCTACTGAAAGCACTTTGGAGATCCAACAAATATTCACCGGCAAGCAAGTAACTATTGCACAAGTTACTAGTATATGGTACACTGGTAGGATATAATGGTCACTAGCACTTGGAATGGCATGGAGGACACTTGGTAATGTCGAAGACATCGTGTGGACATCTTATTTGGAAGAATTGATCATTGGTATATTCATATTTGCATATTTTCTTTTACCGACAAATAGGTCTAGGGTTACACCGGCAGGCTTACCTTTTCCAAATCAGCATGGCATGCTATGGAGATGATTAATTAATATTGTAAATGCATTAAGCTGACATGTTCAATCGGTTATTGCATCGGATATTATATTGTTTGTAAAATGTTTTATTGTAATATCTTGTAGAGACGACCTACTAAATTTTGTCTTATGTTATGGTATAAATATAAGATTTTAATTGTAAGATCATCTATGGAATGTGAAGAAGAAATATTGTGAAGGGATATGCGAGATTAAGTAGAGCTATACACGAAGACATCATTTGAAGGTGAAGCTAGGTTTTTGTGAAGACATATTAGCATTACACCGGTACTGAATCTAGCATATGAAGATGCTATTTTAAGCAGTACATTTTTATTGGATTTAACCATCCAATTGTAAGTCAGCGAGACTTCCCATTTGTGTTTGAGCAGTGAGCTCTAGGCACTTGGCCTTTATACATGTGTAGACCCCATTTATGTACACTTACTATCTACAGTAGTATCATCTGATTGTGGGTAAGGTTTCCCATTGTGGTTTTTCCCCTTATAGGGTTTCCACGTACAAATATTGGTGTCATGTGTCATGGATGACTTTATCTTTTGGTTTCATGCATTAATCTTTCCTGGTATTGCATTTATCTATTAAATCTGTCCACCGATATAGCGGACTGTTTCACCAGTATTTAAGCAGTAATTGATTAAGTTGTTTTTGGTAAAGTTTTCTAACAACTGATTCAACCCCCCTCTTTGTTGTCCCCGGGACCTAACAGAAATAATGTGCTTGAGTTGAGGGGACAACTCAACAATAAATCCAACAAGCTTGACTTTACCTATAACAATTTCTTTATGCACTTCTTCAATCATCTTGGCAGTTACCTCTTTGTCTTTTAATTTGCTAAGGTATTCTGATGCATCTACTCCTGATGCTTCTAGTTCATCCAGTTTCATATCGATGGTAGCATCTTTATTCAGGGTAGCTTCAGGTAGCATTTCTATCAATAATGCTTTGACCTTCTGAAACTCGGTTCTTCTTCTGAATAGCTATCTATTTTTCTTGTTCTGCTTTGGCTTTACATAGCTCTTCGAATTCAATAAGTACTTGCCCTTTTAGTTTTGAAATGTCAATATTTGGCAACACAATAGGCTATGACAGATCTATCTTAAAACTGTGCTTCTTTTCTGTCTTCTCTTTGGATGATGATGTCTTCATTGGTTGAATGAGTACAATGGCTTTGGAGGCTTGTTCTTCCTCAGTTTGTTGCTCAATGGAAGCAACACTTTTTTCAGTTCTTGTAGGCTCTGATGTATCCTTTGGTTTTTCCTTGCTTGGGGTCTTAGTGGCAATAGTTTCAGTGTTTGCAGGTGCTTGAGAAGTTTTCTCGACTGTGGCCTGAGAGATAGATTCACCTGGTGTAGCCTTTTGATCCTCTTTACCTTGTTTTGTGTCATGAGGTTTCTCGATTGACACTTGTTGAGTTACCAGATGATAGGAATTAACTTGTTCTAAGACTGATTCACTTGATATCAGTTTGGCATAGGCATTTCCTTATATCATCTCTTCTTCTTGTGCCTTGGTGTCCATGACATCCTCATCTAGTTGAATAGTTGAAGTAGGATCTTGCTTAGTGATGTCAACTATTTCCACTTCACCTTGAGGATCTTCAATTTGAATTCTGAATATGTTGTTCCATTTTTCTTTAGTTTCCTTCTCTACTTCAAGATAAAGACCATTCATCATTTTCAAGGCCCTTTGCTTTACTTGAAAATTTGTCTAGTAGTTCTTCAAATGTTTTCTTATATCATCTACTGACATTTTTGGAAAGAGATGTACCAAAACTCTTTCTCTCATCTGCTTCTTTGATTCCATAGCATATTTCCATCTGTTGTCAATATGAGAGAGTACAATGCTTTTGGAAGAAAATCAACTACTTCCAATGGAACTACTCAAAATTTGAGAAGTGTACACACTACTAACTCTTCTATTTGCCTCTTCTCTTCTTCTGATTGAGAGTCATATTTTACATACCTGAATGATCCAAATCCACCATATTGTTTTAAATTTGCACAAAAATTATCAACACTGTGTACATATTCCTTAGTGCTTTTTACAATCTGAAATTTATTTGTATCTTCAGATTCTATGTCACTTGACTCCTTATTCAAAATGAGTCTCTTGGTCGACTTTCTATAAGTCTTTGTAATTTTAGGCAATTCAACATTTTTCTACCTCTTACCGAGTGACACTGCAGATGATCTAGTGTTTGGTCTCTTAACTGGAGGAGTTGGTGGTACCTTAGTTGTATCCTGTTTCTTTCTTTTCAAAATTTTGCCCTTTGGCAACTCAGTGCTCAATGTAATTGTTGCTTCTTGAGCTTCAGATTCTTCCTCGATTGTAAGTTGATCATTTTTCCTACCTACTGGCTTAGTAGGTGTGGAGGTAGAACCTTCTCCAAATTTCTCAGTTAAAACTTTGATCATTTTAGTGGCTTTTCTGGTAGCCTTTGGTACTGCTATGCTCAATTTTACTTTTTCTTTTACCTCTTCATAGATACCATACTTGATCTTGGTCAAGCACCTTGGAAGTGCCAAAAAGGCATCTATCTATTGTTGAGTAATATCAAAATCAATCTCATAACCCATAGGCAATAAAGATTGAGTTTTGGGTTCTACTGCATTGACATAACAGTAGTCGGTGTCCACTTCAAAACATATAGCATCCTTATATTTTTCCACTAACTGAGGTGGGATCCTGTACCTATTATGCATCTTTTCCTGAAATTTGTTAAACTAATCATCCATTATCTCATTGAAATTATCACCTAGCTTATTGATACAGTCATTTATTTGATGGGTGATTGGTCGGTGTAATTCCCAAACGATGTTACCAACTGAAGGAAAGAACTTCTGAAAATAGAAGAACATACACACTAAGAGTGACCCAAACTTTAGTGTGTTAGCAATGTTATTCTTCTTAGGTTTCCTTATTGTGTTGAGATTTTCAAAAATATTCTTCAACAGTACTTCACATAAATCAACTTTCATACCCTTTTTCACAACCTTATAGGCCAAATCTATAACTGCACATGGTACAATGTTTTCTCTTTCTGATTGAAAGAAACAATAACCAATGATGCTAATTGCAAATTTTAGCTTTGCATCTGTTACATTATTCAACTTAATACCTCTGCAATCAGACTCAACTCCAGTTAAAGTTATCAATTCCTTCTGTGAAATCATCTTTTGTGCTTGGGCATGGTCGAATATAGGGTATCCGGTTATTATGTGAATAATCTCCTTGGTGATTTTGAATGGTTTCTCCTCTAACCAAATAAAGTTGTCATGTACTCTACTCAAGACAAATTTGACCCATTGGGGTTTGAAAACTCGAGGATAGGTTAGGGCTTCAGTCAATCCCTTAAATTTGATATGCTCATACCTACTATCCAAGATTCCATTGCTGCATAATTCATCATACATGTCCTTAATTTCAGTATGACCTAGCTCTTCAACATGGCACTTAGTATAAAATCTGACATCTTCAACCAATAGAACCTTATCCGAAATAAGAGAAAGTGCAGTTTTCTCGTCAGGTTTAGATGCCACTTTGGGAGGTAAGGAATACTTGAGTGAGGGCTTCTAAATAGTCTCAACTACAACAGGTTTCTGCAATTTGGGAGCCAATTCAAACTTGGATTTCTACTAACGAAAAAAGATTAGGGTTTTAACTAACCAGAAAACACTTTCAACTTAGTAAATATAATGCAAATATTCACAATTGATATTGACCAGTTAACTTGCTTGAAAATGCGTTTAAGATGGTTGTGAAAATACCTTGAAATTTGCTTGGGAAATGTTTGATCACCTTTGATTCGCTTAACTTGGCTATTTGAAAATTGGTAAGTGTAAAATGACCACACAAGAACTTTAAGTACACCTTTTACCTTATCGAGCTTCGTGCAGTTAGATAAGAAAAACATTTAATGCATTCGGTTCCACTAAACTGATTATCTTCCTTCTATTCTTTTATCGACTAGACAGGTTTCCTGCACTTACCGTCTTCTCTGGTACTTCAAAAGACTAGATAGTATTTAAAAATGTTATTGCATCTTAGGTGTGAAAATTTTGGAACTATGTTCATAATTAAATAGGAACTATTAAGATCTAACTTTGAGAAAATGCAGTCTCTTCTTACCTTTAATGATTAATTAGAAGTAGGTGCACCTAACTTGGTAGGTAAGGTGCTTTCTTCATTAGTTGACCCATTTTCCTTCTTTTTCCAAATTTTCTGTAATTTGCTTCTTATTTCCTCAGTATCTTCTCTGGGTTGATCTTTGCAATCTTTAGCCAAGTGTCCAACTTTGTGACAATGAAAACATGCCATTCCAGGATTTCTCCATGATCTCCGGTTGTTAATTCCAAACCTTGTTATGCAGTTGGCACTTATATATCCATATCTTCCACAAAATTCACACCATATCCTTGTATTGTAATCCCATGGTATTGCAGTATATTGTTGGTTAAGATTTGTATGAGTTCGGTAGCTTCTAGTATTTGCTCGGTGTGAAGACCACATATAGTTTTTCTACTTAAACCAACACTTCTCAGTATTGTGTCCATATTTATTGCAATTTTTGCAAAACCCCTTGAATTTTGCCTTTTGATAATTGCTAATAGACTTTGTCCTACATTGATTAGATGTGTGACCATACTTATTACAATTATAATAATAACCATCAGACCTAGTGACATTCGGTTGCTTACCTTTTCTGATTCGGCACATGTTGGTAGTATGTCCTTGTTTTCCATAGTCATTGCAAATAGGCTTCTTTCCTTTCATCTTGTCTTTGTTTCCAGCCTTCTTTGATGATTCTCCTTTCTCGGTGATGCTGATTCCTTTGTCGGTAGATTTGTTTCTTTTGTAACCAAGTCTGACAGATTTGTTGGGTGATCTTATGTTTAGTTGCTCATCCAACATTCTTGATGCTTCATAACTTTTCTTTAGTGTTTCTTTTGATTTCTTTTATGCTTCAAGTTCATCGGTCAATCTTGATAATTCAAGTTTCAATGCTTGATTCTCATTTTCTTTTAGATTTGCTTCATGATATGCATAACCCAATTGATCAGACAGATTATGTTGAATTCCAGTCATCCTTGTGATTTCATCATTCTTTTCAGACACCAATACTTCTAGCTATTGTTTTTCTCTTTCTATATCTCTTATGTTATCCTCAGCTGCTCTCAATGCATCAAGATTTTCAGTCATTTGTGTGCTGAAGTACTCATGTTACGTTTTCATTGCTTTTAGCTAATCATTTAGTGCTTTGTTTTTTCTTTCAATTCTACAATCATTTCTTCAGACTCTTATGATATGTTGTTCTTAGATGATGTCTCAATTTGTTCCACCAACTCTTGTGAGTCCTATAAATCATTAGAAAATCTTCTTCTAACTTTCAGTAATTTTTGCATTTGTCTCTGCATGTCTGCAATCACTTGATTAGCATGATCCAATTCTTCTTGAAGATTCACAATTCTGTGTGATTGTTTATAGCCTTCCATTGATAGGATCTTTCTCTTTAGGCTATCAAACCCTTTTCCAAAGGTAGAGCCCTGATACCAATTGTTAGGTCCAACTAGGAAAGCTAATGTACTAAGAGGGGAGGGGTTAATTAGTACTTCAAAACTTTTCTTCAAAAACAATCTTACTGATAAACATAAACTGTGTATAGCTGATCTCATAATATATAAAGCTAAAACATAATCATAGAAATAACATCCATACACATTTCACTTCATAACACAAATATTTTTCTTACGCAAAAACTCTTTGTTAGAGAGAAAAAATTTGGTGGGGATGACATCCACAACTTCACTACTACAATAATAAAGGTTGCTCAGTTAGAACTACATGTTTAGCTATTTTTGATAGCTTACCCTATTAGGAGTATCAAGATCTTTAGATCTACCTTGCTAAAGGATTTACAAACACTTTTACAAAATTTTGTACCTGGTTAAAGGCTTTACAATTTATAGACTTTGTTAGTCTTTTACCCTGTTAAAGGTTTCTATTACAACTCAAATGATTCAATCAAAAATATTTACAAAATATCTGCAACTTTACATCTGAAATGTTATAGCAGACTCTATGTGCTCAATATGAAAACTACCTTGCTCATAGCATACCTTGGTAATTGATAAATCAACTCAGTAACCTCTTCTATAGACTCTATTCATTAAACTATTTCCTGAAACAAAACTTTCTCAGTGACCTCTGAATATCTCTGTCACTCTTCTCTTATGATTTTAATTTTCAAATCGTCCATCTTTTCTCTCTATGTTAGATACTCAAATCCCTCTGTATATATAGATCTCTAAGACAGTGATCTTGTTCATATATTGATCATACAAACATGTTTTATCAAATGAATAAACATAGAAATTATTTCATTGGATAAACTTCCTCAAAATCATTTAAAATCATTGAATACAATTTCCTATATAATAACGATTCCCTCTTCCTCGATTCTTGTAACACATTCCCACATATGTGTCCAGGTTCATTGAATCTGGTAACACATTTCCACTTAGTTCAGATTAACTTGGTATACCTTCTTTGCTGCTCGGTAGGCATAGGAACTTTACTCGATTGGTAGCTCGGTATTACTCATCTCGGTGACTAGCCTTTCTTTTGTAACTGACAGCCTTAGTACTTACCGACTGAATATTTCGGTAGTATTAACTGACTAGAGTATATAGGATGGCTTTGGACATAAAACTAATGACAACTTAGTAAATAGTAACAACTTGTCATTCAAGGCTAAAACACCAATTCAACCGAACAAATAATCAGCTAGCATGCTTTTCAGGATATTGAAAAGTAACGCCATGTTCACAACTTTGTATATATATATTTTTTATGTGATGCTTGGTTAGTCTTGAGTTTATTTTTGGTTTCATTGTATATGTTGTAATTTTCTATCTCATAAAGTCAAGGTTAATAGGTTGACTTTTTCTGCGCATAAATATGCTAGTTATTAACTCATTGTAATTTGCACAGAAATGAGCTAGTTGTTAACTCAATATCATGTTAGTTATGAGGTAGTTATTCTAAGAGGCTATAAATATTAGTAAGGTAGATGATAGAAGGACTTTTTGGATTTTATGATTTTGGGACAACTAAATTTTTTGAATTGTATTATTTCATCATTTTTTAATACAAGGCAGATTGGGAGTGCTCCTATAATTGTTAAGTGTTCATTTGCTTGATGTTATGCGATTATCATGTGATATTGCAATAGCAAGCCTACAAATTACTTTCCCGGTTTCATGAAGACAATGGTCATATATCGTTACAAATTTCTTTGGTATCTCTAAAATATATAAGCGTTATGCAAATTAAATGTTTTTTATCACTCTCTACTCATGCGTGGTCTAGAGTTGATAGTGACAAGTTTAAAAGTCAATGGAATCCAAGTGGTAATCATATGTTTGTTGTGAATATTTCCTCTAAATTCATTCATAGCTATTATTTGTTTTCATTTTCAAGGTTAATTATTAGTCAAAATATAAATACCCTTATCATACGAGGGAGATGCCCCTCTCAAACGTAGAGGAAGATCGTGTTCCATAGAATGATCTCTCCAACTGTTGGGAACTTTTTGTCACTCCTCCATTGGGCACATAGTAGAAAATTTTGAAGTGACAAATTTGTTTACTAACATTTTCAAAATACCTTTAAGCACTGAAGAACTGAAGTTGATAAATGAAGAGTTCACTGAAGACTTTTTGAAACTCTATCACCATTTAACAATCAAGTTGATGATGGAAATTTTAAGGTCAAGCTTTAAATATCAATGGATATAGTGTTGAGCATATCGATGGTTTTTATAAGAAGAGAGAGTTTCCATAGGAAGGCACTTATTATATCTTCCCAATGGCTTGAAGAAAGTAGTTATTATGACTACCGATTCTACAAACAAACGCAAATTGAATAAGCATCGGTGTTTTGTGCAACACAATAAAGTTACCCATTTTTGTTGTGAATTATCTCTAAACTTTAGATATTGAAAGAAAGGTAGTTATTATAACTACCTTGAGTATGCGTTCAAAAGAGATGTGTTGAATCAACTTTAATATTTTTAAAGGAATGGAAAGTTTTAAAATCAAATTCCATAATATTTCCACCCGAAGCATGCATGCGATATGCAGAAGCATATAGATGACTTGTGAATGGTGACATTAGACTTCAGAAAAGAATGTGGCCCCATTGACCCCCATGGCCATAAGGCATATAGAATATGAATTCGGTGAAGATGATTGAGAAACTTCTAAACCAGTGTAGTTGCAGGTGTAAAGTCACATTCCATGGCCTCAGCTAGCAATGATTGCATGACATGCTCAAAACTGAGAAGTTGAAATGGCCTTAGGAACCTGCAAGCAAATGCAATGTGCGAACAAAGAATGGAAATATTGACAAGTCTCATTAATGGTTTAACAAAATGCCTCAGAGGGATGTCATTGCGTGGAGTTTTCTTTTTAATTGCAGACTATGTGTGAGATGGGTGTGCTGAAGACGCCATAGCAACTTTCGAAGCAAATGAAAATAGCAAGTGTAAAGCCATATTATACAATCACATTATCATCTTCCTTTCCCGCGAGTTAGAATGGGTTCTTTTGAATAGGTTATAGACATGCATCAAATAAATGGATGTTAGGTCCCAGAGACAACTGAGAGGGGGGGGTGAATAAGTTGTCTCATAAATTTAAACCAAAAACAACTTAACCAAACTTAATGCTTAATACTAGTAAACCAAAATTTATGCCGGTAGACAGTTTGTCAGTTAATTACAGTACCGGTAAAGATTAATGCATGAAACATAAAGACAATAACATCCACAACACATAACACCAATCTTTGTACATGGAAACCCTGTAAGGGGAAAAACCATGGTGGGAAACCTTACCCATAATCAAATGATACTACTGCAGATAGTATGTTTATACAAATGGGATTTGCACATGCAAAAAGGCCAAGTGCCTAGAGCTCACTGCTCAAACACAAATAGGAGTCACACTGACTATAATTGGATGGTTAAATCCAATGATGATGTACTGCTCAAAATAGCATCTTCATATGTTGGACTCAGTACTAGTGTAGTTTTGATTGTCTTCACAAATACGTTCCTTCAACCTTCAAATGATGTTTGTGTGTATAGCTTTTCTTAATCTTGCATATACCTTCACACACTTCTATTTAGCATTCCACATTCGATCTTATAAATAAGGTCTTACATATATACCATAACCTAAGACCAATTTTAGTAGGTCAGCTCTAAAAGATATTACAATAAAAGTAATTTAGAAATGAATAACTGATGCAATATCCGATTCAAATGCATTTACAACATTATTAAATCATCTCCAAAATGTGTCGTGCTGGTCTAGAATAGATAAGTCTATCGGTGCTTATTCTGGACCTATTTGCCGGTAATAGCAAATATGCAAACTCAAATATACCAACGAACAATTATCCAAGACAAAGTGTCCAAATGATGTCTTCAACATAACCAGGTGTTCTTCATGTCATTCCAAGTGCTTATAAATAATATATCTTGCCGGTGGATAGAATACCGGTGACTGTACATAAGTCGCTTGCTTGCCGGTGAATATTGCCAGAGTTGATAAGTTTTGACATCAAGTGTTGACATCAATGAAAAACCCATATCAACATATCCAAAATACCAACAATCTCCCCCTTTTTCGTTGATGGCAACACAAGATGGAAAAACCATCAAAGTGCCAAAATAGAAATGCCAAATACGAAAAACCAACAATCATCTCCCAAAAGAGATCTTGTGCAGGGCACCTAGCTCAAAGTTGTCTTTTCACGCATTTTAGAGTTCTTGTGTGATTTAAAGTTATTTTATTTTGTAATAAGGTGTAATAAATCCTATGATTCTTTTTGAAGCCATAGTTTGGTTGTCCACACTTTTGTTGTGCTCAGGATCCAAAATTGTCATTATCTTGAAATGTTGTCAAAATGTCAATTTTTGGTTTGTACTAGGTGGATTCCTGGAAACTTGATAGAATTTTTGGAAATCATTTAAATCCATTTTAGGACTCCATTTGAGTGATTTTTAAGGCCTTGATATCCTTGTACTGTGTTTTTGCACTCATAGGTAAAAGTTGTCAAAATTGTCATGACAACTTTTGCATTTTTAGGCAAAAGTTGTCCATGAAGGAAATGGCATTAGAAGTTGGTTGGAACCAACTTTAAATTGTGTATAAATCCTTCTAAGAATCTCAAATATGAAGTTAATCAACCTTTGGTTGCATTCAACTCATTTGCCAAGGGTTTCCTATGCTTTTTCTCACATTTGGAATGTTTTTGCTTTAAATTTATGATTTTGGATGACCTATACGGTCTGATACGGTGCTCATAGTAGCATAGGAAGTTATAAATTTGTTTTACCTTTCCAACAAGTGTAATATGAAGGTGTGAAGTGCTTTGAATCAAAAGTTATCACTATTTTTGTAATCGTTGCTCACAAACCCTTGAAATTTGGGGTTTTGATTGTAAAAATGCATTTTACCTGAGCATCCATGAATGGAACAATTTTAAATCCTTTGGATGACTTGGGTAGGCTTTATAAATAGTTTTAGATTAGGCATTTTGTGTTTTTTCAGGCCACAAGGGGGAGAATGGGTGAGATGAACAACACACAAGCTTGTAGCTAGTGTGGGGGGCAGCAGAGATTGCTCATTTTTAGAGCCATGGAGAACCGATACCTTAGCAACCCATAGTGTTTTGGAAAGTTCTATGGATGTACCAAAATTATCCAAGATTTTTATAGTTGTATATTTTGACTGGTGAAGAGTTTGGAGCACATCTTCCAAAATTGCCTGGAAGCCCTAAACCCCTTAAAAATAGCTCATTTTGAGTTACCCTAGTTGTACAACAAACCCATATGGGAAATTTTTTGATCTTGTTTAAATTCCAAATGGGTATCTGAATATGTAAAAATATTTGGGGGTAGTTAGAAAAGTTTGGGGGAAAAGAACAAAAAACAATCCCAGAAGGGCTAGTCATTTAGGCCTAATAGTAGCCAGTAGAAGCAAGTTGAAGGCCTAGGGCTTGGTAGGAAGGTGAAAAACTTTACAATAAATAAAACGAACTTGAAAATACCTACAAAACATAACCACAAACTTTAAACATGATGTTACAGTGAAGGTCCTTGGCAGAGGTCTTTGGAGCCTAGCTGGAGTTTTGGGAAACTAGTAGGAGACCATCTCAAAATTAGAGGTTTGGGTCAAAACCAACAAGAAAGCTCAAGAGGCTATACCTAGGAGGAAAGAAAATAGATTTTAGGCCTTAGAGGTCTAAGGAGTGTACCCTAACAAGTTACCTTGGAGGAGCTTGAGTAGAAGGGTGAGTTGAGGAGTTGGGGTGGGTAAGGGTGAACTGGAGAGCTAGGCACAAGATCTCTGCATCAGAGTGGTATCAGAGCCATTCTTTGAAAGATTTGGTGTATGTCAGATTGTGAAGAATGAGAAGCAAGTTCAATGCCTCCAAAGGCAATGACTCTAGAAGCCATCTGACAAATTGTGGCAGAGATGATAGAAGGATTGAAGGATGTAGAAGGAAGTAGAGGAATCAAAGAGGCAAAGAAGAAGAAGGGAAAGGTTAAGATAGAATGGGGTGATGAGACTGATGAAGAAGTGGAAGATGGAGAGGAACCAGCAATAGTAGCTATGCCTCAAAACCAAAATTTATTCCTAGATGCAGTCAAATCCATTTCTAAGGACAATCTAGATGGATTACCCACATATGGAGAAAACTTCAATGGAGAAGAGTTGCTAGATTGGATAGAAGCTCTCAATAATCACTTTGATTACAAAGAGGTAGCAAAAGAGAAAAGAGTTAATGTGGCCAAATCAAGAATGAGAGGATCAGTATTGGTTTGGTGGAATATGATGCAACAAGGAAGGATACAAGAAGGCAAAAAGAAAATAACTTCATGGGAGCGTATGAAGATCAGACTTAAGACACAATTCCTTCTAGGAGATTATGAGGTTCAAATTCATAAGAGACTACAAAATCTGAAACAAAGGGAGCTAGATGTCAATTCTCACACCGAGGAATTCCATAAACTAAGCCTCAGAGATAAGAAGCATGAGAATGAGGTGGAGAAATTGGCTAGATACATTAATGGATTGAGACAAAATATACAAGATGAATTTAGTATCCTTACTCCTAATAACGTTCATAAGTGTTTTCAGTTAGCATTAAGGACAGAAGACAAAATCAAGAGGAGGAGTGAACAAAATCAAAAGTTTAGATGTGGCAAATCCTTTAGAGGAAGGGGCAATTTTAATAGAGGACAACAAACATCAAGGAATGAAGAAAACTCAAGGCAAGAAGGTGGTGGAGACTCTTCAAGGGGGTCATTTAGAGGATCCTTTAGAGGAAGAAACAATTCTAGGGGTAGATTTGGAAGCTTAGGAAGAGGAAATTCCATTTTCACTGGTAGATGTTACAATTGTAATCAAGTTGGCCACACAATGGGAAGGTGTCCAAAGAAAGCAACCATCTCTTCACACTCATACATGGGTGAGAGAAGAATACAATTAGTGCAGGAAGAAGACAATCAAAGTGTGTCTTCCCCTCTTAGCAAGGCAGGCCCAGTGACAGATGGTGAGAGTCTAATGCTAAGAAGGTCTTTGTTGAAGATTCCTCAAGCTCAAGAGCCACCACAAAGGAAGTTTTTGTTTAGAAAAACTTGTAAGTCTCGAGGAAAGATTTGCAAAGTGATTGTAGACTCAAGTTCAACTGAGAATATTGTTTCAACTAAAATGGTGGATAAACTCAAGTTAAAGAGGCTACCACATCTCACTCCCTACAAGGTGTCATGGCTCAACTAGGGCCAACATGTCTTAGTTGATGAGAAAGCATGGGTAGACTATGAGATTGGTGAGTATAAGGACAAGATTTTATGTGATATATTGGCTATGGATGCTTGCCATTTACTGTTGGGATGTCCGTGGCAATTTGATGTAAAGGCTCAACATGATGGAGAGAAGAATAGCTATATCATTATTAATAATAGTAAGAGGTATCAAATGTATCCATTACCTGATCCAAAAGAGGAAAAACAAGTGGGATCAAGTGTGATGATGATGAGTGGAAAAGAGTTTCTTAAGGTGATGAAACAAGAAGGAGATCAAGGGTATGTTATTGTACTCAAACCTAGTGAAGAAGGTAAGGTAGATCCAATGGAAGAAGTGCCACAAGAGGTGAAGGGTCTACTCAAACAATATGAAGAAGTAATAGGAGAAGATTTACCTAATTCTTTGCCACCAATGAGGGATGTAAATCACCAAAGAGACCTGATTCCAGTGGAAAGTTTTCCTAATAAGGCTGCCTACAAAATAACACCTAGTCAAAATGAAGAAATTACCAAACAAGTGCAGGAGCTCTTGGACAAAGGATTCATCAAAAAGAGTTTGAGTCCATGTTTTGTACCTACTATCTTAGAACCCAAGAAAGGGGGAAAATGGAGAATGTGTACAGATTCCAGAGCAATCAATAAGATCACTATAAGGTACCGATTCCCTATGCCAAGGATAGAAGACTTGTTGGACAATCTTGGGGGTGCAAGCTACTTCACAAAGGTGGATTTAAAATTAGGTTATCATCATATAAGAATCAAACCAGGGGATAATTGGAAGATAGCCTTTAGGAATAATGCTGGCCTCTATGAGTGGTTGGTCATGCCATTTGGCCTTACCAATGCACCTAGCACCTTTCAAAGTCTCATGAATGAAGTCTCGATTGAGTTCATAGGTAAATTTGTGATTGTATATCTTGATGATATTTTAATCTATAGCAGGTCCAAAGTGTTGGCATGATGATACTATGTTGTCATTGATGTCAATATGTTGAAAAGTGAACCGACAATATTGACTGAAGTGTGAACCGGTCAGTGTGAGTGAACTGACAATATTGAACTGGCAATATGACAAGCGATTAAACAAGTATAATGTTGTGAAGCGGCATATGGACAAAAGGTGAAGTGGTATGCTAGTCTAGGTGAACGGGTATATGAAAGTATTGCATGACTACTGGTTGGTAGTCTCAGCGTTTTGCGTTTCCAGCTAAAGTGTCAACGGATGATATCTTGTGATGTGTAAATGCAATGTAGTAAGGATTTGATTAGGCTGCCAAGTCAGCCTTGTTCACGTGAAGGATCTTGTGAAGTCTTCACAAATGGTGGAAAAAGCGTGCTTTTGTTATCGCCTCCATGTAGCAGTAAAGAAGGAATGATGGAGATTGTCTTGAAAGTGATCAATGACTTGGATTGAATCGTCTGAAATGGTTAACCTAAATGTTTTAGGTTTAGGGTTTATTCTATCAACCTAACTACTCTCCTATAAGGTCAAAGTTGTGTTTCGAGTTAAGGTTGTTGGCAAATGGTGTATGTGTATCTAAGTGTAGAGATACGTGATTCTTGCTAGACCAGATAAGAGGAATGATACCTGCATAATGTGTGTGCAGAAGGATTGAATTTAAACAAATCTGCATTAGGCATTGAGTGCTATTAACAGATCATTGTAATACCTATTTATCTTTAACCACTTCAATAGTTGGAAAATACCTTAACAGGGTAGCCTTAACCGACTTGTTGTAAATCCTTTAACGGTGTGACTCAAAGCCATAGAGCACTTGAGATCCTCTAATAAGGTATCTAAATCGTTTAATAGGGTGATTCAAAGCCATTGAGTTCTTGAAATCCTCTAACCAGGTTATCTCTAATAAGGTTTAACCCTTAACCATGTATTTGAGCCATCCCTTAACCGGGTGATCCCTAACAGGATCAGTTCCTAGCAGAACCTATTGTAACAGGCCTTAACCAGTCCAGGCTCCTAACAGAGAAAACTTCTAAAGAGTTCAAAAACAACTTGTGGGTATTCATCCCCACCATGGTTTTTCCTAGTTGGGTTTCCATGTGAAAAATATATGTGTCATGTGTAGTGTTTTTCATGTGATGGTTTAAGTATTTTCTGTCAAACGGTGAATCATGTTGAACTAGCTATTAGTGTATTTCTAATAATAGACTACATATTCATGCATAAGAGTGAAATGGAAGTGTAGTAGTAAGTAGAGTGGAAATCTAAGTGATTTACTAGTTAATTCTTGTCACAGTCATTCTTAGCTTTATCGGTTGTACTCTGTTTTAGACTACTGTTACTATTGCCAATCATTTGCAGTGTTTGTTGTTAAACCAGTTTGGAAAAAGTTTTGGATTGTGATTGTACTGATTCACCCCCCCACCCCTCTCAGTACCGGTTTGGTACTCATCATTCATCATTGAGTTATCAATTTGTATCAGAGCAGTTCCTCGGATCGTCTATGTTATAAGCCTAACCACTTGAGGAAAAGATCCTATTGTAAGGACGAAGAGGGAAGGTCCAAAGTTTAATAGAGAAAATTTCACTATATGGAAGGACATAATGAAAATATATATCAAAAACATGGGTGCACAACATTGGAGCTATGTTGAAAATACTTATGCTATTCCTACCGATACTCTCACTGATGATCAAAAGAGAGAGATCCAAGAGAATGGGCAAGTCATGGAAGCCCTAATCAGTAGTCTGTCTAACATTGAGTTTACTGATGTCCAAGACCAAGATAGTGCCAAAGATGTATGGGACACTCTTGAAAACATCTATGGTGGTGATGAGCATGTCAAACAGGATAAGGAAGAAAGCCTTAGGGGAAAGTTTGAAGACATGCAGATGGTTGAAGGAGAGACCATTCAATAGTATGGGATAAGAATCAAAGCTATTGTTGGAGACATCAAGAGTGCAGGAGGCAAGATTGAGGACTCCACTGTTGTAAGCAAAGTCTTGAGATCCTTATTACCATTCTATGCAATAAGAGTTGCTGCCATTCAGGAGTTGAGGTCAATAGACAAGACTAAGGTGTCCTTGGACTCCTTTATTACTAAGTTGATAGCCTAGGAGCTAAATAGTTATGATGGTAGTATTCTGAAGACTGAATCCACCTTTAAAGCATTTGCTGCTCCATCCAGAAAAGGAAAGGAAGCAAGCACCAGTGGTGAGCCAAGAAAGAGAAGAGAGATGAATGATGAGGAGATATTGATGGAATTTGAAGCTCTTCTTGCCAGGAGACTTCCTATGGGAACTGGTAAATATAAAGGTAAGCTCCCTTTGAAATGCTTTTCTTGTAATCAAATAGGACATATTGCTATAAACTGTCCTAATGGTGATAACAAGGACAAACTGGAAAGATTCAAGAAGTTCAAGGGAGGAACCCAGAGAAACTACCTTGTTGCAGTAGAAGAAGGTGCCACTGATGAGGAATCAGAAAATGAAGAAAATGAAGACATTGTGTTTGTTGCAGTCAAGGAAGATGTATCAGACAAGAAGGCTCTTGTCTCCTGCTTTGATAATTCAAATGAGTGGATTACAAACAGTAGCTTTTCTTACCACATGACTAGTGACCGGAGTAAGTTTCTGTCTCTAGAAGAGTATGATGGTGGTGTGGTTCGTTTTGGCAATGATGCAGCCTGTATGGTGAAAGGAAGAGGGTCCATCTCTCTGAATGGAAGAAGCAGTGCTGACAATGTGTATTGGGTTGAAGGTCTCAGACACAACCTATTGAGTGTTGCCCAACTGAATGATAGTGGACTCACTCTGGAATTCTAAAATGGAGTGTGCAAAATCAAAGGAAAGGATGGTTAACTGATTGCTACTGGTATGCAAACCAAAGGTAACCTATTTCAATTGAATGCTAATATAAGCACATGTCTTATGGCTAAGTTTGATGATAGCTAGATATGGCATAGGAGACTCTGCCATGTAAACTTTGATAACATTATAAAGGCCAGTAAGATCAAAGCAGTTAGAGGACTACCAATGCTAAGCAAACTGGAAAATCCTCTGTGCAGAGAGTGTCAACTAGGTAAGATGTCTTCCTCAACTTTCAAAGGTAAATCTTTCACTGGAGACAATTTACTTAATCTTGTGTGGTCCTATGAAAACTAGGAGTGTGCTAGGTATTTAATGATTCTTACAGATGATTTCTCAAGAATGATGTGGGTCACATTCTTGAAAGACAAGTCTGATGCCTTTGGAAAGTTCAAAGCCTTTAGAGCACTAGTAGAAAAGTAAAGTGGAAGGAGAATCAAATGCCTGAGAACTAATCAAGGAGAAGAATTCACTTCTAGTGAATTCAATAAGTACTGTGAAGAACATGGCATCAAGAGGCAACTGTCTGCCCCCCAAACACCACAGCAGAATGGCTTAGTAGAAAGAAACAACTGAACTATGGTTGAAGCGGCAAGAACTATGTTGATCCAAGGAAAGGTTGCTCACACCTTTTGGAGGGAAGCAGTGAGCACTTCAGTTTACACAATGAACCGAGTACTCATCAAGAAAGGAAAGGAAAAAACTCCTTACAAGTTCTGGACCGGTAAGACATCAGTGGTAAGCTACTTCAGAGTGTTTGGTAGCAAATGTTATATCAAGAGAAGTGAACATCAGAGCAAGTTCGAAGCTAAATGTGATGAGGGAATATTCCTAGGATATTCCACCAAGAGTAAAGCTCTCAAATGTTACAACAATAGGACTCAGAGAATTGTTGAAAGCATCAATGTTAGAGTGGATGAAACCTCTGAGAAACCTAAGGAAACTAGTAGTGAGCAAGTAGAAGAAGAACCGGTTGTAACCTTCTGGGAAGCGGTTATAAATCCATCCAGCACCGGTAAAAGTGTTCCTGCACTGGTTGATGTTGATGCTGATGCTGATGAAGATGAGGATGAAGAAGAAAAGCAAGAGGAACTAGTCAAGACTATTCCTCGGTATGTAAAGATGAACCATGCTCCTAAGAAGATCATAGGGGATAGGGATGTAGGATTCCTTACAAGAAGAAAGATTGGAGAAAACTCATGTATGATCTCTAAATTTGAGCCTATGTCATTCAAAGAGGCACATAGAGATGAAGACTGGATCAAGGCGATGGAAGAGGAACTTGACCAGATAGAGAAGAATGGCACATGGTCTTTGGTACCCAGACCAGAGCATAAGAATGTCATTGGTACCAAATGGGTCTTCAGAAACAAGTTGAATGAGGATGGCACAGTGGTAAGGAATAAAGCCAGACTAGTGTGTAAAGGATATGCCCAAGAAGAAGGAGAAGACTATGGAGAGACCTTTGCTGCAATAGCCAGACTTGAAGGAGTACGTATGCTTCTTGCATATGCTGCTTTTAAAGGATTCATAGTATATCAAATGGATGTAAAGTCTACATTCCTAAATGGTGTACTTGAATAGGAGGTGTATATAGAACAACCAGATGGGTTTTCTCTATCACAAGATAGTGACATGGTGTGTAGGCTACATAAGGCCTTGTATGGACTGAAGCAAGCACCCAGAGCTTGGTATGAACGCTTACACTCCCATCTTGTGAAGATTAGATTTGAAAGGACAAGTGAATATAGTAATATCTACTTGAAATCAGAAGAAGAGAAAATTTTGATCTGTGAAGTATTTGTGGATGACATAATCTTTGGAGTTGATGACAAGATGAGTCATGAATTTGCTGATGAGATGAAAAAGGAGTTTGAAATGTCACTCATGGGGGAGATTAAGTTCTGCATTGGATTGCAGATTCAATAGATGAAAGATGGAATCTTTATCACTCAGTCCAATTATGTCAAAGAGGTGTTGAAAAGCTTTGGCATGGAAGATAGCAAACCAGTCGGTACACCGATGGTGACCGGTTGCAAATTATCAAGAGAGGATGACTCTGCACCGGTTGATGAGAAAGAATGTCGATCAATTATTGGTAAGTTGCATTATGTAGTGCATAGCAGACCGGACATTGCACATGCAGTGGGCATTACTCCAAGGTTTCAGAAAAACCCAAGAGAATCCCACATGGTAGCAGTCAAGCAGATTCTTAAGTATCTGAAGGGAACTATTGACTATGGATTGTGGTATCCATATAGTAATGATTTCAACTGAAAAATGTTCATAGATGTTGATTGGGCTGGTAATGTGGACAACCAAAAGAGCACAACTGGTGGTGCATTCTTCCTCGGTGGTAGACTGGTCTCATGGATGAGTAAAAAGTAGAGTTGTATCTCTCAGTCTACAACAAAAGTGGAGTATGTTGTAGCTTTCATGAACTCCACCCAGACTATTTGGATGAAGCATGTATTGAATGGCTTCAAATTTCCTGTATCTAAACCAATAAGCATATTCTATGATAACACAAGTGCTATCAATATTTCCAAAAATCCAGTTTTGCATTCTAGAACCAAGCATTTTGAGCTTAAGTATCATTTCTTAAGGGAAAAGGTTCAGAAGAAAGAAATTCTATTGGAACATGTTTCTAGTAAGGAGCAATTAGCAGACATTTTCACCAAACCTTTACCGAAGGCCACATTCACCTATTTGAGAGGTGAATTAGGGGTGTTGCCCCTTCAAGAGGTGAACTAGAAGAATGTGCTCCACATCAGTCAGGTATTGCAGTGCAAAATATTTTCAGGATTGATGTGTTGAAGGATGCTACTCCTTAGGGGGAGCAGCGTAGTGGAACATGGCACTAATACATTTAGCCTAAAATTCCGATGGAGAAGGTATATTGTGATCAAACTTGATTTTTTTTTTGAAAAAATGCCAGATTTCGTCGGAATTCCGACGATAATGCAACATTTGGTTTCGATGGAGAAGGAATTGGCAATGACATTAGGGTTTTTTTAGAAAAAGTTCCCACGTTCGTTGAAATTCTGATGACCGCGTGCATTACTTAAAAAAAAAAGAAAAGACCAAGTCATTTCATAAATCTCGCCTCTTTACAAAATCCCACCTCTCATTTGACGTCCTGCCTTTGTAGCGAACTTGTGGAGATCATTGGTGTGACAAACATGGCCACAGCGGGGAACGGGGGAACGAAGTGCCAAGGGCTGGCACATAACCAGCGAGGATGACAGCAAGGGAGCCCAAAATGGGCTGTGTAAACGGTGATGCCCGGGCCTCCATCAACAGCAATAAGAGCTACAGACAGAGGAAGATGACTGATCATTTGTGTAACAAACACGGCCGCAGTGGAGAACGAGGGAATGAAGTGCGCTTGCATGGCAAAAACTCGCGTCTGGTAAGCAGAAATTCATTCTATCTTATCTTCCATACAATGAATGCCTATTTCCATTGGTAAGAGAAGATTTCATTTACTGTGTGTTTGAATGTTTGTGTAGAAAATGGTGGAGTCGTTTGTAATAATTCTGTCTGTCATGCAAATGGTGTATGTAGTGGTACTCATTCTCTCGCATTGCTGAATAGAAGAATGTACAAGGGTTGCCCTTTCTTGCAACCATTTTGTTTTACATTCTTTAAAACATTTTGAATTTCATGGGCACAAAGTGCCAAGGGCTGGCACATAACCAGCGAGGATGACCGCAAGGGAGCCCAAAATGGGCTGCGTAAACGGCGACGCCTGGGCCTCCGCGAACCTGTGCTCGGAGCATGAAAATGATGATGATTAAAGGATCACTTACAAAAAAATGAGTTTGTATTTTTTGTGAGAGTAATGCTTGTGAGTAAAGGGCTAGCAACCAAAGGGGCCAATTTAAGGAAAGTAAGGATCACGAGACTTGTTTTATTGCTTAGTAAAATTTTGAATGTATTTGTTCTGATTGATGAAATGAATTATTTCAATTTGAGCCATATCAATGAGATGAATCAAAAAACAATTAGAAATAATTGTTGGTGTAATAGGGATATTACCTAGCTACTTCCACTATTAGGTCATTTTTATGCCTTATCATTTAAGTTTACTTAAGGTATACATAGGATACTTATCACTTTATGTCTCATATCATAAGATTAAGATACTTTCATAATCTTATGATATCCTACATGTCTCATCTTGACCTATATAATCAAGGGGTTCTATTTATAATCTCATTCATTCATATTGTAAACTTGCATTCATTGATAGGAATATAGTTTATTCGTGTCATATTGATCTTCTCATTTTGTTGTGCTTTCCATTAGACCTCTAGATCTTGGGTGGCTATCTCCATAGTCAAATCTTAAAATATTTACTTTTCTAGATTCTATAAAAGAAATGGTTTTATCAAGAATATCATATGGAATAGCTTCTAAATATTTGCATTTGATAACAATATTGTTAGATCATTTTGCTTTATAGGAAAATAATCTAAACTAGACTTTTTTTTTCAAGCTAAGACAAAACAAAGTAAGGTAGTAAAATAATCACTTTCTCTAAATTGAGATTTTTTGGCAAAATTTTCCAAAAATATCTCTAAATTAGTCACATAAACATACTTTCTCACTATCTTCTCCTCCATATAACCCCTTGGATCAAATAAGGGTATAATTCTAAATTCTCTCAAGTTATACATAGTAATATCTTTGTCACATTGTTTTAAGTTTCATATCTTATGGCAGTGGTTACTCTTGTCATATGATTGCTATTGTGTAGATGGGTCCTTGAGCCCTGGTTTAATCCCATTTTTTTTTATCTATATCAAAGATATTCTTGGCATCCTCAATCAATAGCGATCAAGCTCTCCCTACCCAGATTAAACTATCTCTAAATTTGGAAAATGGGTGCAGGAGTTTGAGTATGAGTACTCTTCGGTTATTTGTCATGCTTGTAAGGAGAAAAATAAGGATGAAACTTTCCCTATTTCCCAGGAGATTCAAAATATTGATTCTAATCAAGGGAGTTCCCCTTTGGATTGTTCAAGGATATATAATGCTTTGGGTTCTAATGATGGATGTGCCAATGATATTATGTCCCTTCATTGTCTCAAGAAAATAGGATTTGGAGAGAAGGGTCCTTCCTTTGTGCTCAATCAAAGAGCTTTGGATCAATTTTTTAAACCACCCTGATTTTAGGATGGTTCATTTTTGCTTTAGCTATTTTGCCTCTTGTTGTTTTGTTGTTTTGGAGCTATTTTGTTTTGTTGTTTTGTTGGGATTAATGCTTCATCTTTCTCTTTGCACAAGGGATCAGGGCCCTTTCAAAATCCCTTCTTATCTAATTAAAAACACTCAATGATGATGGATCATTATAGCCCCCCCTCTATGCTTGGATTTAAAAATAGAATGAACTCTAACTACTTGTTTAATTCTAATAGAATATGACATTAGGGTACCTAGGTATCATAAGAGGTTGTTCACTAAATTCTTCCACCTTAATGATAGTTAATGTTAAGGATTGAATGAAACAAACTCTTGTTCATGGATCACCTTCTTAGCCTCCTATGGAAGTCATTCTTTGTGTGGTCTACCATGACCATAATCAGGGTCTTAATAAATGTATTAGATACTCTCTATTATCAATAGGAGAGTTATCATAATATAGTCATGGCGAGTGGTTACAAATAAGATTAGTTTGTCCATAGTTCCTACTTGGTTTGTGATGCCCTGCAAAATAGACAAGGTTAGTCTGAGATAAATAACACAAGACACAAGGAATCGCTAGTGTTAGTCAATCAAAAACTAATCTAAACAGGCATATCAAAAGAGATACTAAAAAAATATGAAAGCATATGTAACTAAAGAAGCAAATATGATGAGGCATCTCCAAATACCTCCTAACATGCTCTTAGCTTCTTCTCCTTTGTTTCTCTCCTCTCCAAGTTCCAAAATAGTGTAGCTCTCAGTAGCTTTTTTCACTATGGATGCTTATGGAGGATTGAGATTTGAATATTTTGCTTCAAATGGGAAATGAAAAACTAAAATACTAGATGCTATTAAAATGATTGATTTTAACTAAAATAACAAAGATATTAGTTTGCTATGCTAAATGCTCTCTAAAATGCCTATAGGTTAAATGCATACAAGTTTTCAGGATCTAGATTATGAAGAAATGAGCTCTATTTATAAGAAAAATGGAGCAATGGATGGTTGAGATTGAGCAATCTCAACAAAGGTCAGGATTGAATGATTTCAAATCCATGTAAGTGCTTTCAACCCAATCCCGGGATGACAAGTGCTAATGTGAGATAGGTTGAGAGGAGAGGGAATAAGCATTAAATGCTTGATATGACCTTGGGAGTTAAAGTCAAGGTTAGTTGAATGAATAAAGCTTTTATCCAATGGATAAACTCTTGTGCAAATGTAAAAAGGATAAATATGGTCAAAACAATAAATTTTTGGGGAGACAAGTTTGAAATAACCATAAATGGTTATGTAAGAGCCATAAATGGTCATATAAGAGCCATTAGTGGTCTTGGAAGACTTTGGGGGTTAATTTGTTGAACACACAAAGCATTAAATGCTTTTCAAAGACTTTTGAAGTCTTTGAGAAGTAACTTCATTTTGCTTAGGAATGTGACAATAATTAGGGGATGGATTAGACTAATTAGGAAGGGGTTAGAAGAATCTAGAAGGGGATTAGATTTTGCAAGTGGATTTGGTGGGTGAGGGAAAATAAGATTTTATTAAAATAAAAATTTATTTATTTCAATAAATATGTGCAAGTTGCATTTGTAGGAAAATGCAAGTGGGGGGGATAATGATTTAAATAAAAGTTTTATTTAATTTATTTAAAAGAGGAAAAGGGGATTTAATTAAATAAATAGATTTTATTTATTTAATTGATTGTGGATTTGATTTAATGAATTAATTAAAATAAATTAAATAATTTATTTAATTAATAGGAGAACGTTTGGAGATAAATTAATTAAATATTTATTTAATTAACTGATGGCTAGTGGATTTTTAATCAAATAAATAGTGAATATTTATGTAATTAAGCTGGACAGATTTGTGTGACTACATTTGCCCCTCTTTGAGACGGTGCGGTTTATCGCATCGTTTCAAAGAAAGAAAAATTGGTGTGAAGAAAATGCCCCATAAAATGTAAATTTAATGGGTGGTATGCCCCCTCGAGAGATGGACCGAAAAATTTCAAAAAATCGGGCGATCTCTCGAAAAAGAATGAAAATTGGCAGGGTGTTAGAAGAGAAGGAGTTAGCCATATAGGTGAAAAATAGAAGAAATCGGGGGAAAAATGGAGAAATGGGGGGCTCGGGAAGTTTACAGGGACCACGGCGGTGAGCGGGGGGAAGTTATGGTGATGGCGAAGGGTATAAATGGGGTGAAAGGGGTGAAAACAGGATCATTTGTGACCGCGACCAGTGTGAAACCAGAGCTCTGATAGTGACATTTTGGAGGAGCGAGCAGCAGTCAGGATGCCAGTACTGATTACAGAGCATAGATTTGAGCGAGTCCGACGGTTCCAGCGGCCAGACAACTATGGACTAGTGGTACGAAAATTGGAATTTTGAATTTTTATGCATTTTTTATAGGCTTTTTACTGAGTCCAAGTTGAATCAGAGCAATAGCGCTAAAACTATGGTTTTGGCGATTTTGCTCAATTAACTAGCGCTATGGTGCCGCAATGGCGCTACTGGCCTATTGTTTGAGTGCTTTTGCAATGTTGTAGCGCTATTGTATGCATGTTTAGGCGCTATTGATTAATAAGCGCTATTGAGTGCTTAATTGAGCGCTATTGCTCTTGATTAGCGCTACTGTGTAGTTGTTTTAGCGCATTTGCAGTTTGAGCGCTATTGGGGAGTTGATTGAACGCTTTTGTTAGGGTTGTAGCGCTATTGTTGGGAAACTAGCACTTTTGTTGGTAAAATAGCACTTTTGTTTTAGGATAAAGAGATACCCCAGTGTGGATGAAGAAAATCTCCCAATGCTAATGATGGATGGATGGTGATGTGAAGTGGGAGTTGTTTTGAACCATAGCAGCCTGATGAGACTTAGGTCATTAGGATAAATACCTGGTGAAGTCTAGGTTGCCATGATTGCTTACCTATTGAGACCTGAAGATACTTGATCAAAGTATCTGTTGATAGTCTAGGTTTAAACTTAAGAATGTTTGAAAATAAAACAACTGATGATGTTTGATGAATGTCCATGTGCAGGAGGAGCTAGGTGTGTTGCAGATACGTGAGAGACATCCTACAAGATAGGGGTTGTGGGATCGATTGATAGAGGCAGAGATAGATTGTATTGCTGCTACTGGATTATATAAGGTGATGCACATGCCCGTGATTCGGAAGAATCACGGTTTGATCACAGCATTAGCCAAGCAGTGGCACAGCGAGACATGCACCTTCCATCTGGCACAGGGGGAGATGACAGTGACCCTAGAGGATGTGTGGTGCATCTTGCGGATTCCGATTCGGGGGGAGCTAGTCACATATGACAGATCCTGGGGGACCCTTGCAGTTCAGAGGGTTTTCTAATGAGGACTTTTTTATTGATGATGGTTCTATTGCCTGGGAGGAGATAGCTGCGTTATATGAGCCTCTTCCAGCAGTTCTATCAGGCATCGTGGGAGGACTTCTATGTCCCGATACGCGATCACATGGTTTGGCCGTGGGGTGGGGGCAGATGATCGAGATGATGATTACCGAGGGGACCCAATTTGTGTGGGGGTCGTGCGTACTGGCGCACCTGTACCAGGAGCTTCATGAGGTGGTCTACCGGGGGAGGGGTTCCTTAGTAGTGGGAGTGACGCTGCTGCATATTTGGGCCTGGGAGCACCTACCAGTGACTCGACTAATTAATTTGAGGTTCCGCATAGTAGATCAGCCGTATATGTTCATGTATAGTGGCATGATGAGTCAGCCCCACTTGGGGAAGTTACAGTGGTGGCGGCGGGCACTAGACAATCTGAATGAAGTCATATGGCGACCATACCTAGAGTGTGAGCCATGGGATGATGATACAGAGGCATACAGAGGCACTGCCCTATGTTTTTATGACCCGATTCCTCATTGGGAGGATCTCGTACCATGTGGAGAGACAGGTGCCCAGGAGAGTGCTGAGATAGTTTGGACAGCAGCAAGGACTGCCTAGTGGATCAAGGGAGTATGCACGGGTGATTCAAGAGATGTATGCATGGGGTCCAGTGCTGCCATATGATCAAGCACTGGTAGAGTTCCGAACACTGCAGGCAAGACCGTAGGATATACGACCAAGGGTTGTGGATGCAGGAGTATCATATGAGTACACACAGTATCGGGCAGCGCATCCGATCCTACGAATATCGGATCCAGCAGAGCCGATTTCAGATTTTGTGGATGAGAGGGGATGGAGACGGAGGAGGGCAGGAGGTCGAGGACCGAGGGTAGGTGGAGGAGGTGGAGGAGAGGGTGGAGGTGGAGAAGGTGGTGGGTTGGGGATGCGGAGTCAACGGAGAGGGAGAGGTGGATTACCTCTATGGATAGCACAGGGACCATCGATACAGGGAGGAGTTCGGCTGGGTGGGAGGGGGATGGAGAGGGAGATCCCGATGGATAGAGGGGAGGGAGCTACTAGAAAGGGTGGTATAGGTGAGGCAGCTATGGATACTGGGGAGGGAGCCACTAGAGATCTACGAGATCACATGATAGCACATTTGCAAACCTGGATAGAGGATTTGGAAGTGGAGGTGGTGGCTAGGGATGTGCAGCTATTTGCATGAGAGTCAGAGCTGGCGGTGGTGCTATAGGAGAGGGATAGTGCAGTGGAGAGATTGGTAGAGCTGCAGGAGAGAGTCCGGGTTAGAGTAGGAGCACAGGGGCCTACAGGGGAGGTGATGAGGGAGATGCGATGAGCACAGGCAGAGATAGACTACTGGCAGGGTTTATATGAGCAGGTGGTGCCAGTTAGTCAGCGAGCTCTTAGCTATTCTCAGATGCAGCAGGCCAGATCAAAGCGATCGCAGAGGGTGCAGAGTAGTGGGGGTGTGATGGGTCCTCTATGGAGGGAGAGATCAGGGGATGCAGGAGTGAGTGGTGGTTCGATGAGGCCTCCACGGAGAGATGGATCAGGTGGTGCGGGCACTAGTGGGGGAGCAGGCAGTGATGGTGGTACAACATCTGGCTAGAGTGGCATTTGAGAGAGCATTTTTGCATATATGTATTTGTATCATTGTTTATTTTTTGGACTGTATCTTGGATGGCTCTTGGTAGCCGATTTTTTAGACTTCATTGTACTCTGATATATGAGATGATATATATGAGGAGATCCCATATTTTGATGATATGCAGTTGATTTATATGGATGTTTATGCAAGATGTTGATTGTATGATTTTATTGCTTTGGATGGACATGTGTATATGTTATGCATTGATGAGATGATTCTTATATGCATGATTTTATGATGATTTATGATGTGGGATATTGACATATGAATGCAGGTTTATATATGTATGATTTGTTTGATTTTTGATGTAATGCTTTATGTATGTAATGCCATGATGATGATGTATGCTTATGATGATTTATGAACAAGATTTTGGTGTTTCCTATTGTGATATAATGATGAGATAATTTATGCAATGATGTTAATGCAATGGTTGAATGAATGAATGATTTTATGTATGGATATGCATCTAGATGTTTTTAGATGAATGTAATATGGATAAACAAAATGTAGAGTACAAATGTTTATATGATAATGTTTAAATGAATGCATATGTATAAATGGATATATATAAAATGGTATGAACAAATGTGTTTTTGGAAACAAATGGTTTTATGATTCTAAATGCATAAATATGTTTAAGTAAAAATGATAATATGATGATAATACAACTCCTGGTTCTTAATAACTACACCTCAATGCAATTAAAAAAGAGGATAATGAATGCAATGTGAATAAATCCTAAAATGAGCATAATAAGATACTTTAATAATGGATGAATGAATGCACCTTTTCACTAATGAATGTATGCAATAATAAATGATAAAGAATGATGAAATGATGATGGATAATTGACACTAAATGAATGCCTAGTAAATGATTTAAAACAATCAAAGACAATTTGATCCCACGAATGAATCTAATTATTTATGATTGATGCAATGATGCAGATGATTAATGAGAACTAATGTCAAAAATGAACTATATGCAATATTAAGTTAAAAATGACATGAATGGACTCAATGCAAGATGCACCTAAATGCAATGATGATATGACCATGAGGAATGCAAGGTTTTTAAGACTTTGCATGATGCATTGATGATGTAGCAGAGTACTCGGTCGTGATTGTATCCAAGACCAGCTTTAATGGTCACTTTTGCATATAAAGCCTACATATGAAGGAATGAATGGATGGGTGATATGCAACGGAATGCAAGATATAAACATATGAGATGGAATGACGATCCATAGTGCTCTATTTTCATCATTGAGCTTTAAAATGTTGGAAGAGAATACAAGCATCTTGACATAATGATTCAAGATGACCTGAGTATTTCTTACATGGATTTTATATAGCAAATAAATACAAACGACTTGATATAAGGGTCAAGTCGACCAGAGTATTACTTGCAGAATAGACAAGGATTACCTCCATTCATGCATGACTTGGATCGTCCTCCTTGATCTTAGGCTGATCATATCCTAAGACAAGTGCATACCATACTAAGAGATAAAAACCTTTATCTAGTTTGGATGAGGTAGGAGGAACCAAGGGAAGTGCAATGTTCCTACAAACAAACAGTATATACATAAAAAATAAAGAATAAGGATCCTTGGTAATGGTTCATGCTCATATGGTCGAGGTATACGCTGTAGTCAGCAAGCCGTAATGATCTATGACTGCATTTTGCATAAGATCACGTAGCTTGGTGAACTTCCCATGTAAACACCATTAGTACATGCCCTAGAACTTTATCAGAATAATGCACCGAAGATACACAAACAATGCTGTAGGAACCTGATATAAATAACTAGCCCATAAATCAACCAAGTATTTGATAGCGTAAACAAAATTTTCTTGTCAAAGAAAATGTCATTTTGTCTTTGTTTTGGTAAGGAAGGATGCATCCTTGTTGAAGACAGTTTTGAGTGTTGATGTTGATTGTGTGGTTGATTGATAAGTGGTCATTTTGTGGAGTGTATCACAATGTTTGTTTGGTATCTGCGCGGATGAGTATGTACAATGTCTTGCCATGTTTTTGTGTGATTTTCAATGGTTTTTCGATGTTTTGGATTTTGTTGATTTTGAATGTTTTTGGATTTTGTGATGATTTTTGAATGTTTTTGGATTTTGTGAGACATTTTTGAATGTTTTTGGATTTTGTGAGACATTTTTGAATGTTTTGGATTTTTGTGAGACATTTTTGAATGTTTTTGCCAATGAATCACCAATAATGTAGAATCCACTTCCATCATCTAGATTTTTAAGGGTATTGCCCCCAAGTGTAGACATGACTATGATTGAGTGGGATGCAAGATGCATGAAGTATTATCTCTTTATTGCAGATCAAATGACAAGCCATGGTTTGGATGGATGGATGTGTGTATGTATGAATGTGATCGCAACGAGCCTGAAAGATACTGGAGCCATTGTCTTTACGAATGGTGCCTGTTTGCTAGGTTTTCACCATCGTGCTTATCCAAGGTGCCACCGGAGTGGTTGTTCACCATTTGGATGCATGATTTTTCTTTACTTTTTGAATGTTTTTGTATTTCTTCAGGACATTTTTCTGAATGTTTTTGGTATTTTCCTGGTATGCAAGGGAGCCTGATGCTCTGTTCAGCTTAGGTATAAAACCGTTCTCCTTATGATGTAGCCAACTGATATGCCCCAGACCCGACGACAGCAGTGACAACATATGGGCCCAACCAGTTTGATTCAAACTTGCCTTGATGTTCTTTGTTTGGTTGATTATGAGGATTCTCTCATAGAACAAGATCACCTACCTCAAATGTATGAGGTCTAACTCGGTGATTGTAGCTTCTGCTCATGCGCTGCTGATAGGCTTTGAGATGGTTGTACGCAGCTTGTCGCTTCTCATCAAGTAACTCTAAGTCCTGAAGGTGTGAGAATCTGTATGCTTCATAATCGATGAGATTGTGCAAGGAAACCCATAATGATGGTATCTCAACCTCAATAGGCAAGATAGCTTCTGCACCATAGACCAATGAATAAGGAGTTGTGCCTATAGGGGTTCGAATGCTAGTTCGATATGCCCATAGTGCTGGATTCAGTTGAACATGCCAATCATGGCCAGCATCATTGACTGTCTTCTTTAGGATCCTCAATATGTTTTTATTGGATGCTTTGGCCTGACCATTGCCTTGTGGGTAGTAGGGAGTGGAAAAGCGGTGTTGGATATGAAATTTCTCAAAAAGTTCATGAACATCCTGATTTTTGAAAGGAAGACCGTTATCTGTGATGATTGACATGGGTACACCATACCGGTAGATGATGTAGTTGAGGATGAATGAGGCGATCTTCTTGCTGGTGACTTGGGTAAGTGGACCAGCTTTGATCTACTTTGTGAAATATTCAATGGCGGTAATAATGAATTTATGGCCATTAGATGAAGATGGGTGAATCTTACCCACAAGGTCAAGGCCCCATTGACAAAAAGGCCATGGTGTTGTGATTGGTTGTAGTTCCTGGGCTGCTGCATGGATCAGGTCACCATGAACTTGAGATTTCTTGCATTTTCTGACAAAGTAGTAGGAATCCTTTTCCATATATGGCCAATAGTATCCATTGCGTAGGAGTTTCTTGGCTAGTGATGGACCACTTGAGTAAGTCCCACAAATTCCTTCATGAACTTCTTCCAAAGCCTTTGTTATCTCACCTTGTTCCAGACATTGAAGGAGAGTACCATCAAGACCACATCGGTATAGGGTTTCAGTAATAATGGTATATCGAGTAGTTTGGCGAATGAAGGTTTTACGTTGGTTATTTGATTGGTTGGGAGGAAGGGTGTGATCGTGGAGATAGGTGTAGAACTCACCGTACCATGGGGATTTGGAACCGACAAGGTGACATATCATTTCGGATTCAGGGATATCATAAGCAGGAATCCAAAGTTGTTCTACCAAGAACTCATAGTGTGTTGAATTCTGTGGAAGATCAAGGAGAGATGCGATTGTAGCCATAGTGTCAGCAGCGCGATTCTGATCTCTTGGTATCTGCTCAAAAGTGATAGTAGTAAATGATGTCTTTAGATTGTCCACCATTTGCTTATATGGCATTAGTTTATCATCCTTGGTCTGATATTCATCTATTGCTTGTTGAATGACCAATTGGGAGTCACCATATACTTGCAGTTCTTGTAATTTCCATTGTACAGCTAGCCTGAGTCCTATGATCAAGGCCTCATACTCTGCTATGTTGTTGGTGCATGGAAATGTGAGCCTATAAGACTTCGGGATGCTATCACCCTGAGGTGTGATAAACAGAATGCCTTCCCCCGAGCCATGCCTAGTGTACGAACCATCGAAGTATAGTTTCCAAGGTTGTGCTGTTGTGATTATGAATATCTCTTCATCTAGAAAATTGGAAATGAGAGGATGATCGCCTATGAGAGGCGCATCGACCAATTGATCTGCAATAACTTGACCCTTGATAACTTTACGATCTACATACTGGATGTCAAATTCACTCAGAATCATCACCCATTTGGCCAAGCGGGCTGTCAATGCTGCTTTGCTGAGTAAATACTTGAGTGGATCAATCTTTGCAATGAGTTGTACTTTGTGCATCAACAGATAATGCCTTAATTTAGTGGCTGCTAAGATTACTGCTAAGCAAGCTCACTCAATAGGTGTGTAATTGAGTTCATAGCCCACTAGTGTGCGAGAGATGTAGTAAACAACACATTCTTTTCCTTCTGCATTATGTTGTGCCAGTAGTACACCCAATGTTGTACTTGTTGCTGAGATATAGAGTAACAATGGTCTACTTGGATCTGGTGGCATCAGCAATGGTGGATTCATGAGATAGTCTTTAAGTGTCTGAAATGCTTGCTGGCATTTGCCATCCCACTGAAAGTGGATGTTCTTGTGTAGCAGGTGTGTGAATGGGTGACACTTATCAGCCAATTGTGCAATGAATCTTCGGATGGAATGAAGCCACCCTTGTAATGTCCTTAGCTAACTGATATTCTTTGGTGGTGGCATGTCCATGATTTCTTTTACCTTTGCTTGAGGCAATGTATCTTAGAAGCTTCCCGGAGGTTACTCCAAAGACACATTTCTTTAGGTTGAGTCAAACATGGTATTGTTTCAGTCTATCAAAGATTTTATCTAAGATGTGGAGATGCCCTTCTCTGGTGAGTGATTTTGCTAGTAAGTCATCCACATAATCTTCCATCATAGTATGCATCATGTCATGGAAGATGGTGGTCATTTCTCTTTGATAGGTTGCTCCTGCATTCTTTAGATCGAAGGGCTTTACATTCCAGCAATATATGCCCCATGGATAGGTGAAGGCTATCTTATGTTGATCTTCTGGTGCGATCTTTATCTGATTGTATCCTGAAAAACCATCCATGAGTGAAAGCATGGCATGTCCTACTATCAGATCCACTATGATGTCAATATTTGGTAGGGGGAAGTCATCTTTAGGGCATGCCTTATTCAGATCTCTGAAGTCAGTACAAATGCGGATGCCCCCTTTTGGTTTGCTGACAGGCACAACATTGGAGATCCATTCTACATAATAAATTGGTCTAATGAAACCAACATCTAGGAGTTTCTTGAGTTTTGTTTTGACTAGTACTGCAATCTGAGGATGCATCTTGCAAAGCTTCTGCTTGACAGGTTTGGCTCCTTCTACAATGGTGAGGTGATGCATGACTAAATCAGGATCAAGCCCAGGCATGTCTACATATGACCATGCAAAGTTGATATGATGCTTCTGGAAGAACTCTATAAATTTAGGTTGTTCCTCTGGAGTGAGAAGAGATGCTAGATGTATGAGATGAGGATTTTCAAGAGTCCCCACATTGTATTCTTTGGTTTCCTCGATGAGAATCATTGATCATTCCTATTGTGTACTAGCAGGGAGGATGTCAAACCCTTCATCCTCAGGCACCTTAGAGAGGTTTTCACCATTGGATACGCTCTTTCTTTTTACTTTTGTTGAATCAAACAGTGCCATGATGTGGTTTTCACTAGAACATCCATGTTTTATTGTTATATTTTTGTAGCTGAAAGGTTTGGCATCCACCTCGAAGTATGCTGTGCTATTAAGTTCAATGGTGAATCTAGCTTTGTGATCCCCACTTGGTAGGTTATCCCTTAATTCCAAAAAGTCAATGATGGCCTCATCATTTTGGAATAAGTCAAGACATGGGGGATTTGGTTGGTTCCATTCGATGAGTTCAGGGTGGATAATGGGCATTACTTCATCGATTAGGTTAAGTGCGTTAGATGTATTAGTGAGGGTTAAGACGTTATGGTGAAGGTCATTAATGGTACTCTCCCTATCAGAATCAGGCATAGGATGAGGTGTAGGGTCTGTGGAAGATGTTTCCAGTTCAGGAACCCATGTGGTCTTTATCTGTGCTTCTCCATAAATAGGGATGTCTTTGTGTGGTGGAGGTGGTGATGCATCTTCCTCATCTGAAGTGTTAAGATATACATAATCAAATTCCCACTCATGTGAGTCGGTCTCTGAGTCACTTTCCAACATTCGATTACTATACCATACTAGGATGTCCTTTGAGTTAAACACTGCAGGGGTGATCAGTTGATGTACCTTTGTAGATGAAATGATCGATGTCGCAGGAAGGATGATGGGGCTCAAAGAATCCGATATGGGGAGTGTTGGTAGTGTTGGCTCAACTGCTTCTACTGGAACTGCAGGTGTTGTAGATACTACTATGGATTTGGATACAATTGCTGCTATTAATGGTGCTTTTATTGATGTTATTGTTGTTGCTGATGGGATTACTAGTCCGCTGGGTGGGATGATTGGCATTGTAGCTGATTGTGCTAGGATTTTGAGCCTCGATGGGGCTGTTGGGATGGTGCTTGATGCTGCTTTTATAATGAAAGGTGTCCTTTTTGCAGTAGGCTGACATAATGGTTTGTTGGTTTTTCCTTTGAATTTGAGTTTAGGAAAGATCTCTTTCTCAAAGCCTAGTCCTATATTACCTTTGGGTTTTAATTCTGGCAGCAGAGGTTCATGTTGTCCTTGTTTACAGTATCCTAAAGCACTTTGACCGTCATACCCCATTCTTTGCATAATGAGGAGACCTTTGCCATATTGATCTGTAGGAAGTTTAACTTTCGGTATATCAGTGGTGATGGGATCTTTATAGATCCATTCCGCTAAGTCCTCATCTTGGGTTTCTTCTTCTTGACTCTTTCCAAGGATGAAAGGCGTCAAAGCACATGCTGGCATGATTAGTCGTTGATGGAGTAACTGCTATGGTTTACCATGTGTTCTAGGAGAATTGGGCATTTGTCCCACACAAAAGAGTAGACTCAAGTTGTATTCCCCAGGACCTTCCTCTGCTATTTTCATCTTAAGCTTTTCTTGCTTGGGTATAGTGGTGTTTGAACTGGCGAGAGAGGCGGGACTTATATATGATGTGGAGGAAATGGCTTCTTTATTATTAGGAACGATAATCTCTGGTTGATGGCTGATATTATGGCAATACACAAAGGGATTTGCATCACCTAGGATTGTGATCTCTGCACCATTATGTGGGAACTTGATACATTGATGGTAGGTAGATGGTACGGATTGCATGGCATGTATCAAGGGTCTTCCTAATAATAGATTGTATGGCAGAGGAAGGTCCAGAACCTGATAGATGATGTGTTTTACCACAGGGCCCACTCAGATTGGTAGTACCATAGCTCTTTTTGATGAATGTTCTACATCATCATAGGCTTTTATTATGATCTTCTTACGAGGATCGACTGATTCTATAGCATAGCCCAATGCTGTGACCAACTGTAGTGTACAAATATTCAGGCCTGCTCCATTATTGATCAAGACTCACTTGATCCTATGCTGGTTGATAAAGCCTTCAATGTGTAGTGAAGCATTATGAGGTTGCTGAAAAGAAGAGTTGTCACTTTCAGAAAAAGTGAGACAAGGTGATGACTTTAGACTTCCATGGCTTGAAATTGTTCTGTATTCAGGTTTGTAGGGACTGACGCCTCTTGGAGTGCTTGATCCAAGATAGTTTTATGAGATGGCGATAGACGCAAAAGCTCTAAAATGGATATAAGCATAGGCGTTTTGTCTAATTGTTCCACAAGATTTTACCGCTTTGGGATGGAGGTGGTGCCTTGTGGAGCTGCCTTTATGGTAACCTTATCGCGACACGTAACAACATTGCAATTTGAGTTGGGATTTTTGAAGGTTATAGTTGCAACTTGTTCACTAGCATCATACAGATGATTTACAGTGTAATTATACGCAGCTTGTGTATAATTAGTGGTATCGGTGCCTCGCCTGGGAGTGGAAGGACCCCTTTGATCTTGTGATGGAAGTGGATTTTTGAACATCAGATGATCATTATTTGTTGTTTGTGGGTCATGTCCTTCTATTTCAATTTCTCCTCGGTCAATAAGATCCTGAATAAGATCTTTCAATCGAAGACAATTACTTGTCTTGTGTCCTCTCCCTTGGTGGAAATCACAGTGTTTAGTATCTCACCACCATGCGGGTTTGACCTGAGGTTCATAGTTTGATGTTTTTGGTAGGGTGACCAAATTTTGAGAAATGAGTTGTCACAATACTGTTTCAATGGGTTCCCCTAAGGGAGTGTATGTTCATTTTTTTTTTTGTTGATGAGGTCTTGGTTCATCATGAGATGTGATGCGACCTTGATTCAAAGGAACATTTGTGTTGTTCTGAGGTGGAGGATTTTGTCCTGCAAACCGAACCATAGGTTGTGCATTTTGGATAGTTCGGGCAACCACAACCCCATCGGTGACGATATTCTTATTTTTATTCCAGAAGCTTGGTTTATCACTATTGAAGCACGGGCAAGGACCATCTTTTGGTTCTTTAAAGATTTTGATGAGTCCTTTCTTGATGAGTGCCCGTTCACATTTCAAACCCTTGGCGATCATATCATTAAAAGAGTCTATGTCTTTAACATCCAGGTGAAATTCCATTTCTTTGTTTAAGTTGGAAATGAATATTTCCACTAGTTCTCATTCAAGTAACTAAAGAGAACATCTGCTAGACATTTGATGCCATCGTTGCAGGAATACTGAGAATAGTTCACCTCATTTTTGTTTGGTGTTGCATAGATCAGCCATGGTGATGTCGCGTTCAATGTTATGAGAGTAATGAGCGAGGAATTTCTGGATAAGTTCCTCAAATGTTCTAATGCCACCTGATAGTCGGGAAAACCATGATGTGGTTGTTCCTCCCAAGCTTTTTGGAAAAAGGCGCATTAGGTATGTGTCTTCATATGCCACTTCGAGGCAAGCGGAATGAAATTATCTAACATGATCACGGGGATCCCCCTTTCCTCTATATTTTTTGAATTTGGGTGTTTCGAATCCTCGTGGAAAGGGTGGCATATAAAGATTCCTATCAAAAGGATAGGGACAGATGTCATTGAGTGAGAATTGGTTAGTTTTGACACCACTATGAAGTTGTTGGGCGAGATTCTCGACTTGTTGCCGCAACATCTCCATTTCATTTGGAGGAGGAGGTGGTGGGTTACCTCGAGGAATGTTATATCTGATGGGATCTCTACCTCTTTCCTCTTCATGGCGACTTTGTCTTTCTGATGCTTGCCTTAATTGGGCAAGATCAAAGTCAGAGGGGAGTTTTTCTCCTTCTTGAGTGAGCTTTAAGTGAGCATCCGCATTGCTCCTGAGTATTTCGTCAAATAGTCTATTAAAGAGAGGGTTATGCTAGGCCCTTTCTATTGTTGTAGGAGTAGGAGTACTTGGGTTTTCGTCATTTGCATTTCCTCCAAGTGCTTCTTGAATTTCATTGAGATTTTCCTCTTCTTCTTCTTCCATTTCTATTTCTCGTTGCCTTGACTGTGATCGGGTTTGAGCCATTTTGCTTATGAGTCTTTGTTGAAGTTGAGTGAAAATGATGATGAGTTTTTGATGAAATGAAAGATTGATGGTTGGTGAATTGTGTTGCATGTGGATCTCTAGCACTTTTAAGGTAGATGTAACCGAAATTCCTTCTTTGAATTGCTTGCTTGTTTTTTATAAGGTTTGATGTGATAAGGTGTAGAGAAATCTGAGATGTGTTACAGATTGAACTACCTAGTAATGAGAGGATTCACTCATGAACTAGTTTTAACCTACGTAGATATGTCTCCTAGGATGAGCTTATCCTAGATGTAGAAACAATCTAAAAAGTGATGTGATGTGTTTGATTCAAGCAATATCTAAAAGAGAACTTGGGTCAAGAACCTCTTAATGTTTTGAGAGTTGGGATGGATTGATGATGAAGTGATAATGTATGAGTAAGATGATGGATGAAAAATGTTTTTATTCTTCCATAAAAACTTTGTGTCACAAATGGGACAAACTCTACCTCTTCTCTTTCGGGTGTTGGTGGTATTTCTCGAGCTGTGTTGCATGTGATACAGACATTTGGGAAAAAGTTGGGATTAATCTTTCCTCCTTGGTTTTTGTGATAACTTAGAGCTCTATATTGCATAAAAGCTCTATGGTTCAATGATTCTAAATCAAATTCATTTGTTTTGCTTTGAAGGTAGAGGCGCATGTGACACAGAAAAACTCTATGGGAGACAAAGATTTGTCTATTTATATAGAAGAATTTCCTCCTTTTGATCAAAGCCTTTGAGCTTAATGGTCTTCTTTTCAAGTTGATATTTTGATGATGCTTCTTCTTTCCCAAGATGTGAAGAATGGTCATAAAGTTTTGATACTCTTGTTGTTTGCATTTTATTTATTTATTTATTTATTTGATGTGTTTGGTTGGATGAATACTTTGTTTTTGGAAGTGATTTTCTAATTTTTCTTTGACAAGAAAACAAAGCAAGCACACAAACACAAGAATGTTTCCCCCAAAGTCACAAATGAGTATGGGTCTAGATCAACCCAATCCTTGGACTTGTATATGACCCTTCATTTAGATGTATTTTAAGGTGTATTTCCAAAGCCTAAAGTCGGCTCAACTTGCACTTGGTCTTTAAAACGAACACACTTCAAACACTTTTTATCCCTAAGGTCAAATGGCCAATTGTGATAAATTTAGCCCACATCTTGATATTTCTTTGACTTTGGTACTACATACCTTATGAATCCTGCCGTGGCAGGTAAGGATGTGATATACTAAGTCTTGCATGAGCATAACAAATAGATGATCCCTATGATGGGGGAGTCACCACTTTTATCAAGTCACAAGTGACTTTTCAAAAAGCTATGTTTCTACTCAAGGAAATATGTATGGTGAGTATCTTGGGAGCAAAACCATCTATGCTCTTGCACTAAATTATATCGCAAATATCCTCAATCAATAGAATGGGTGGGCTACTATTTAAAGGTGTTTAGTCATGTTCGATGTTTTTGGACATAAGTTCATTCTGCAGTGACTCACTTAAGAGCCTTGTAATTGGTGGTGGGGCCCATTTGTCCTTTCTGCCAGTTACACTATAGGAACAACTATACCCAAGGCTATAGCTTTCGTTCTCACCTGATTTTTATAGCGGCTCAAAGGATTTACCGTGTGAGGTCATTCCCAAGAGTGATGTGTCTCTTGGCAGGCCTCTCTTAAAAAGATAAAATTTTGAGTGTTACTAACACTTTTCTCTTGCACCTAGGACCATGAAAGCCAAGGGAGAGGATAGTGTGTGTTAGAAGTGGGACCACTCGACCGAATTTTTTGCACAAGTGTGCCAAGCATGAAAAACACTTGTTTTTTTTAATCCACCATTGCAATGTGATCTAACTATTTGGAGATGTTGCTCCCATAGTCATGGTGTTCATTTTAACTTTCAATGACAAAATGTGTTGTAATCTAGAAATGGGAAGTCCTGGTCAACTTAAAGAAAAACACGTTTGCATGAAGTAAAATCGTTTGCAAAAATCAAAACAAGTGGATTGTGTATTTTATGTGCACCAAAAATTGAAGTGTGGATTGTAAATTTTTTAGTTTGATGCAAGAAAATGGAATTGTTGATTTTAAGCCCCAAAAGAAAATGAGTCCTAACTTGCAATGAAAGCAAATGTTTGTTTTTGTTCAGTTTTAATGCACCAAAGACAAGTGATCCTAACTAGAAAGCAAGGAAATTTTGTTTGTTCAAGTTTTAAAAGCACCAAAAGAAAGTTTGTGATTTTTAATGGTGAGTTTTAAACCTGCACAAACAACAACTGGTTAGTAAAATCCATGTTTAAGGGGGGCTTCCACAAGCCTAAAAACTTTCACTTTTTGGTTACAAGGTCATTTTTTACAACGTTCTGTTACAATAGCGCTAGTCTGTGTTTGAACAGAGGTGCTACTTAACACAAATGCGCTAAAAGAAAAAAAAAACATACAAGGCAAAAGCGCTGAAATAGGGTGAATAGCGCCAAAACAATGTCAAAAGCACTGAACTTGATACAATAGCGCTATTGTAAGAACAATAGCGCTATTGTAAGAACAATAGCGCTATTGTAAGAACAATAACGCTATTGTAAGAACAATAGCACTAAAACCATAAGTATCAATAGCGCTAGAACGAGTTCAATAGCGCCAAAGCGCAACCTGTGTGACATTTTCAACATTCAAACATGTTCATGGGTAAAAGAAAAAGATCTTTTTGGTGTTTGGATTCACGTCGGGTTCACCAATGATGCCCTACAAAATGGACAAGGTTAGTCTGAGATAAATAACACAAGACACAAGGAATCATTAGTGTTAGTCAATCAAAAACTAATCTAAACAGGCATATCAAAAGAGATACTAAAAAAACATGAAAGCATATTTAACTAAAGAAGCAAATATGATGAGGCATCTCCAAATACCTCCTAACATGCTCTTATCTTCTTCTCCTTTGTTCCTCTCCTCTCCAAGTTCCAAAATAGTGTAGCTCTCAGTAGCTTTTTGCACTATGGATGCTTATGGAGGATTGAGATTTGAGTATTTTGCTTCAAATGGGAAATGAAAAACTAAAATACTAGATGCTATTAAAATGATTGATTTTAACTAAAATAACAAAGATATTAGTTTTCTATGCTAAATGCTCTCTAAAATGCCTATAGGTTAAATGCATACAAGTTTTCAGGATCTGGATTATGAAGAAATGAGCTCTATTTATAGGAAAAATGGAGCAATGGATGGTTGAGATTGAGCAATCTCAACAAGGGTCAGGATTGAATGATTTCAAATCCATGTAAGGGCTTTCAACCCAATCTCAGGATGACAAGTGTCAATGTGAGATAGGTTGAGAGGAGAGGGAATATGCATTAAATGCTTGATATGACCTTGGGAGTTAAAGTCAAGGTTAGTTGAATGAATAAAGCTTTTATCCAATGGATAAACTCTTGTGCAAATGTAAAAAGGATAAATATGGTCAAAACAATAAATGTTTGGGGAGACAAGTTTGAAATAACCATAAATGGTTATGTAAGAGCCATAAATGGTCATGTAAGAGCCATTAATGGTCTTGGAAGACTTTGGGGGTTAATTTGTTGAACACACAAAGCATTAAATGTTTTTCAAAGACTTTTGAAGTCTTTGAAAAGTGACTTCATTTTGCTTAGGAATGTGACAATAATTAGGGGATGGATTAGGCTAATTAGGAAGGGGTTAGAAGAATCTAGAAGGGGATTAGATTTTGCAAGTGGATTTGGTGGGTGGGGGAAAATAGGATTTTATTAAAATAAAAATTTATTTATTTCAATAAATGTGTGCAAGTTGCATTTGTAGGAAAATGCAAGTGGGGGGATAATGATTTAAATAAAAGTTTTATTTAATTTATTTAAAAGAGGAAAAGGGGATTTAATTAAATAAATAGATTTTATTTATTTAATTGATTGTGGATTTGATTTAATGAATTAATTAAAATAAATTGAATAATTTATTTAATTAATAGGAGAACGTTTGGAGATAAATTAATTAAATATTTATTTAATTAACTGATGGCTGGTGGATTTTTAATCAAATAAATAGCGAATATTTATTTAATTAAGCTGGACAGATTTGTGTGACTACATTTTGTACTTAGAAACATTATCATTTCTTACTTGTATGGAAACTACAAATTCATGCATCTAGGCAACAATACTCACTAGCTATTATATGATTCCACTAATGAGAAAAGCCTAGTCAATCTTATAGTTTGTGGAATTAGTCATATCCCTCATATAGAATATCTATATATGGAGTATTCTTGCCTATAGATTACCTATTATTTTGCTTAATAATGTGATTATTTCACATACATCATAAAAGTGGCCTTCTAATATGTTTGTGCATCAATCTTGAAACCATATTTTTATTAACCAACCAATGATAAGAATTATCTTAAACACGCCTCTATATTTGAATCCCACTAGCTTTGATAATCAGTCATAATAACCTTAACAATGCATCAATGGCAACAATGCCTAATAAATAATCAATTGTCTTAGGTGAATCTAGCCAAAGCCAACCCATCAAATCCACTAATCTCCCTTGCATCCTAATCATAAAATTTTATGGTTGTTGGAACAAGGTTGGGAGATTGAAGAGATATAAGGAACATTTCAACTTCCAAAATACCAAAGGAACAAAAATAATTAGCTAACACATCTTCTTTTGGGAATTTTTGTATTTAGTTCTTCCTTTGCAAATCAACATACCCTATTTTGGTTTCCCAAATATTTACTAAATAACTTTGAAGATAAATTGGGAAGAGAATCCATCATATAGATATTTCTTTTCAACAACCTTAGAGGACATTGTTTTGTCTATCATTTATTATAATAGCTAATACCCAATGTTTTTATAAGATAAAAAGCAAAACCTCCTCTTCACAAACTATGTTTTCCTTAATAATCCAAGAATGAAAAAAGGAACCCACATAAAAATTACTTACTCCCTACCATGAAGGCAAAAGAACATCCAATTTAAAGATTGATGTACCAAAAGGAAATAAATATCACCTCAATATCTGTCTTGAACTTATACATTGAATCTATACACACGAGAATCCCCTTAATAACTCTCTCACAAATTTCAATGCTAGAAGAATGAGTGTTTTCACAAGACTTTCATACTATGATATTTATATCAAAATTCACTTGCATAGTTTTAGAGTCAAGCTAACCCATTCTCATGAGTAGTTTACATGAACCCCTCATAAGAATGGATCACTTAGTACTCATTTCATCAAAGTGATGCTCACAGCAGTGAAGCATTAGGGATTTCTAGGAGGTCACCCATACTAATACTACTCTAAATCAAGCACGTTTAACCATGTAGATTGTCCCAAGATCAAACCCATTCAACTTGCCACCCCATTTGCAAAACCTTCATCAAGTGGTGTGCCTTATAAACAATTCATTATAGAGTAACTTTAGCTTATCCATTGACAAGTGGGAGGTGTTGATGTGTTTTTTATGCACATGCGAACGTAGAATAAAATACCCAAAAGTATCTTATCCTCTCTTGAACAAAGTTACTCAAATGCTTGAGATTTGCTTAAGGATCACTTGAGACAACTTGAAGGTTCTAGTATGTCGGGTCACGATGTGTGGATAAGCATAGTTGGTTGATGTGATTTCTGGTATCACAAGGGGACTTACGTTGAATTGTCGAATGCTTGAATAGCTGGAACTTGATCATCTGATATTTCAATCTCGCGATGCTTTTTGTCCTAAACTAACTTGAATTGAAAAAAGGGCAAAAGGTGAAGTGTTAATAAAATCTATTCTAAGGCCTAGACTGTAAGAAGATGGATCCTAGTTTATCCCTTTAACCCTAATTAATTTATTTAGAGTGTTTAGTTCCATTTTAATCCTTTCTTTTACAATTAAATATTATTAAAAAATTGTATTATTGTTCCAAATTTTGTGGATATTTAGGAGACACAAATAAAATATAAATGTAATAATTCCATATTTTTGTAGGAGATATTGGAATGAGACTAATAGGAAGAGGAGTAAACATGAGTCACAATGAGCACTTTAGAATAAATCTAAACATTATAAGGAAGAGTAGCTTGGAAAAATAGAAGTGTAATTTATTTTCCAATATGCAAGATTATTACTTGGGAAAGAATCTTGAAAGAGGATTGAAAAGATTCCTTGAGCTAACATTGTCTCACGTATCCAAAATTATGAGGAAGGATTCATTAATGAAATGGTCATTAACAAGATGGAGACAATAATAATTAGGAAGAGATAGGTTTCACATGCTACTAGGTGACTAGATTGGAGAGAAACTAGAGGCAAATCATTTAGCTTGGCCATGCCACAAAGTCTTAGAATAGATGCCAACCTTGGTGAATGGAATAAAAATCCCAAACAATTAATGAGTGGTGAGACAAGTAGAGGCATCTATAAATTTTGTTTTGAATAAAATAAAGAAAAAATGGGACTAAAACCAAGGGAAATGCACATGGAAAGGATATGATGAAAATCAAAATAAATAGTTTGAAGATAATATTAGTTACCTAAAGGATATTCCACTTGATTATTTGGTATATCATAACTATTTTGACAAATTTTGAAACCATTAGAGGTACCTTTTGCTTCTGTAGATGAGGCATTCATTCATGTTGAAGTTGTGATAGCTTATTTGCTTCTTTATAGACAACAAATTATCCATACGAATTATCATATATACTTGTAACCTCCATCCCAAACTACCTATTTCACTCTTCTTCCTTTGTGTACCTCTTTTATTCTTCCATTACCTCTTCACTTACCTAAATTCAATCCAAAACATAGTGTATATAGCATCAAAAAAATTCCATATTTGATTAATATTATCCACAACATATCGAAAAGACAAATACCACACTTACTATGTCATCAACCAAAAATAATTTACTTACATATTCAAAGAGTTCAATAATGGAGAAACATCCATGTGGTGCTCTACACATGTCCTTGAAGGTTCAAGAAATACTTATCCTCTATTGGTGCAAACTTTAAATCACTTTCCATGTATGAAAATAATTGCAACCATACACAATTTCCCACCCAATAGATTCTCTCAAACTAGTTTACTATCTTAACATAGGGTCAAGGAAAAGCGAGCCAAAATAGGAATCCAAGTGTCTTAAAAGCCTTAATTGAATTTCTTTCTTTAGTGGTATCTTTCTCTAGATTAATTAGTTGGGGATTCTATTAGGACCTTTTCCTAATTTTAAAAAAAATATAAAGATTACATCCCTAAATATTGCATTCATAATAGAATAAATTTCTACAATATTGAGACTAAATTCATAATAGATTTATAGTGATGAATAAAGAAATATTTAAGATTATAAAAAAATTGATGTTTTCTTTCTCCCAACCGTCATTGGATATTGGGTGATCTTTGAGGCATTATGTCAAATAGTTCATGTGCCTTGTCTAAGCTTACATATTTTGCATGCATGTGTACCTGGGCAGTTGCACACTAGAAAATCTATACTCACTAATCACATTTGGTTGGAAGTTTCTAAATCCATTTCAAACACATCTTGTTCATATCCTGCAATCATAGCATTCCATTAGATCTCGTTTCTTTGATGCATCTCACTAAACAGATCATGCGCTTTCATGTCTATACTTCCACATTTTCCAAACATGTCAAACAGAGCATTTCCAACCGTAAGCATATGATATTAATTTCCCTTACCTTCTGCTTTGATGGAAGCCCATACTCTATTCCAAAGCTCCCATTTTGGCACAGGTAGAGAGTACGTTGGCAAATAAAACTGATCGAAATGGAAATCTATTTGTTGCATTGACTACATTGTGAGGACACTTATGTATTTCATCAACAGTATAAAGCAGGAAAGGACATGAGAATATCTCTTCGGGGAGGTATTCTATGATAGCTACGAGGTAGATGAGAGTTTCTTATGCCATTTGCTTTGTTCTATGTATTCAAACACGAGAACACTGTTTGAATTCAAATGCTAACAGTGATCACTTGAATTGTAGGTAGACCCCTTCAAATGACAGGGTAGGCTTCCTTTTATACCTTATATATGTCTTGAAAGCATTTTATGCAATTGGATCTATTTGGAATGCATTATCCAAACACCGTGATCGATCAGTCACCTTTGAAAAGAAAGTGGTATGATGAAATATTTAGACATAAAATAGATGAAATGCACTCCATAATACTGCTGCACAATATTTTGGTCGATGATATTTTTAAAATAGTAAAGAAAGGTGCATGGAACAACCAAATTCTGATCATTATAAACAATGAATATTTTAAGATCCTTTTATGATATGTAAGTTGAGAATATTTTATGAAAGGTCCCTAAATGAATAAACTTTAAACTGATTTTAATATACCTTGAAGTGTGCAATATGGAAGGTTTGTATTCTTAATCTCCTGCCCATTTCTTAATTTAAAAGATGATATCTTTATTAAATATCTTTATTAACTTGATTTCTCCTTCAATTCTTGATGAATGCTTGATTGCATGTTCACTTGGAATTGAATTGATTTTATAATTAAGAGATCACTTGAATTGTAGGTAAACCCCATCAAATGACAGGGTAGGCTTCCTTTTATACCTAATATATGTCTTGAAAGCATTTTATTGTGATGGCTTTAAATTAAAGTACTTTCTCTTCTATCTGGTATTAGTGGAGCAGAGGTTGCATTGCATCATCCTAGGATACATATTTCCACAGATACAACACAAGTTAAATGTATCCCAGGTCGATGCAAAGCAACCTCTGCTCCAGAGATCACCAAAAAATAGAGAAAGAAATTTAATTTAATACCATCAAGATAAAAGTCTTTAATCAAGATAGATAAAATTTGAGTTTGATTGTCATCATTTACTTTGCCAAATTCTTCACACGTAACTCCTGAATCAATTTCCTACTCACAAGAATTTTATTATGTCTCAAATATAGGGAAACAAAAGGCTTCAAATAGAAAACTTGAACATGCAACTAAATCCATTGACTAACCAGAAGAACAAAATTAAGAAACGGTTTGATCATCTGAGAGATGTTGTAGACTTGCAACTCACCAGCTAAGTTTTTTTGGGTAGGATTTTTTTGTTTTGGTTATGGTTGTGTTTATAGGGAGACATTTACAAATTTATATCTATTTTCACTATTTAATGGTTCATGGGTTTGTAATGTTAATTGCATGTTCTTTCATATTTTGTATATATTCTTTATAATAGCCTATTATATTGATTTGTTCTATTATGCATAATGGTGTGGGTCAAACGACTTTGCCGTCGGTGCATGAAAGCATTGAACGAGTTCTACTTTTAAAAATTACATGAAACATTTTTAATTTATTTGATTCAGTGTTATTTGCAAAAAATGATTATCAATGACGTTTCCTTTCTCCAATAATTGTCTAGGATCTTTCGATCAGATAATATGTAACATCGAATGACTAAATTTTTTCTTTACAAATGCTTATTTTATTTAATTATTATCTGAGCATGAATTAAAACTTATATCTGTACGGAAGCAGAACATACAAGTTGAAGAGTCATGTGCAAGCAAATTTCCTAAAAGAAAGAAAGCAGGCATTATCTTGAATGACATGGAAACAAGCTCATCAGCTGCTTAGAAGAAAGCAATTGGAGAATGCCAGAGGAAAGAGTTTAAGGGTGATAAATAGATAGATAATATGCAATACAAACAAACAATGTCTGGAGTGTCTGATGTGACATCTCTAATTTATGTCCAGAGGGACTAACTGGTTTTGGAGTTCCTGTGAAACCTATTGGGCCACGCTTGGAGGAAATCAATGTGTTCATGCAAGGAGCACCCCTTTTCTATTATGAGAATGATACTTTTGCACCGAGGGATATTTGGAAGTCAATATCCAAAAATTTCTATAGTGTGGAACAAGAGTTGGCGGACTCGAAGTATAATTGTCAGCTTTCAGAAGACCAAGAGGTTATGTACACAATCTCCCAATAGAAGAGTGATTTCAAGAATTACCTCTCCCCCCCATGACTATTCAGGAATCACTTCTTCAAACAAAGGACTATTAGCCTCCATGGGATCAAAGAAAAAAGTTAAAGCATAGACTCTAGATGATGTGGTGGTGTCCTTCGTGAAGAACTCTACACTTTAATTGAAAATTCATGAGGGAAATTGCAAGATAGTGAAGAGAAATACAATATTGAAAAGTGGGAAGAATGGATCTTGGTTTGGGTGGGGCCAAGTCAGGTGGCTCCTCTAGAGGTTGACGAGATAGAAATCATATTAGGATTTGAAAAAGATCACACTCATGGAACTTCATGTGCGAGTGATGGATTGTGGTGTTTGGGTAATGCATTCCAAATAGATACAGTTGCATCAGGATAAAATTATTTAATCAAGACATTACCCATTTGGAATGTAACTGTATCTATTTGGAATGCATTACTCAAACACCGCAATCGATCACTTGCACACGAAGTTCCATGAGTGTGATCTTTTTCAAATCCTAATATGATTTCTATCTTGTCAACCTCTAGAGGAGCCACTTGACTTGGCAACACCCAAACCAAGATCCATTCTTCCCACTTTTCAAGATTGTATTTCTCTTCACTATCTTGTAGTTTCCCTCATGAATTTTCAATTATAGTGTAGAGTTCTTCACGAAGGACACCACCACATCATCTAGAGTCTATGCTTTAATTTTTTTCTTTGATCCCATGGAGGCCAATAGTCCTTTATTTGAAGAAGTGCTTCCTGAATAGTCATGGGGGGAAGAGGTAATTCTTGAAATCGCTCTTCTATTGGGAGATTGTGTACATAACCTCTTGGTCTTCTGAAAGCTGACAATTATACTTCGAGTCCACCAACTCTTGTTCCACACTATAGAAATTTTTGGATATTGACTTCCAAATATCCCTCGGTGCAAAAGTATCATTCTAATAATAGAAAAAAGGTTCTCCTTGCATGAACACATTGATCTCCTCCAAGCGTGGCCCAATAGGTTTCGCAAGAACTCCAAAACTAGTTAGTCCTTCTGGACATAAATTAGAGACATCACATCAGACACTCCAGACATTGTTTGTTTGTATTGCATACTATCTATCTATTTATCACCCTTAAACACTTTCCTCTGCCATTCTCCAATTTCTCTCTTCTAAGTAGCTGATGAGCTTGTTTCCATGTCATTCAAGATAATGTCTGCTTGCTTTCTTTTAGGAAATTTGCTTGCACATGACTCTTCAACTTGTATGTTCTGATTCCATACAGATATAAATTTAAATTCACGCTACGATAATAATTAAATAAAATAAGAATTTGTAAAGAAAAAATTTAGTCATTCAATTTTACATATTATCTGATGGAAAGATCCTAGACAATTCTTGGAGAAAGGAAATAGCATTGATAATCATTTTTTGCAAATAACACTGAATCAAATAAATTAAAATGTTTAATGCAATTTTTAAAAATAGAACTTGTTTAATGCTTTCATTCACCGATGGAAAAGCCATTTGACCCACACCATCTCTCTCCATTGGAATTCTGATGACAACTAATGGAACGTTTGATGAGGATGTTGGGCATCTGACGACACTCCTCTGTTGGAATTCTACCCTTTGGAGTTGGAATTTCGATGATAGACCGAGATCGCGACGGTATTCTTTCGGGGTATGAGCATCCATGGTGGCCATTGGAAATGTTGGAGGTGATGTCATAATTGTGACGACCACAAGGATAGTCAGAACGTCCAACGCAAAGTTTTTGACGGCTTCTTTTGTCGGTAGTGCGATGAAATTGTGTCAAAATTCTAATGATTTGCCGTCAAAATTTTGACCCGAATGTACTAGTGTGGGTAGCTTGTACCTCCACTTTGGCATTGTTGTCAAAGGGGGAGAAGATGTGAAGCAGAGATGATACCTATAGTATTGAGGAAAAGAGGAGGTGATGCAAATAGATATCTCTATATATTGCCATCAATGCCAAAGGGGGAGATTGTTGGCATGATGATACTATGTTGTCATTGATGTCAATATGTTGAAAAGTGAACTGGCAATATTCACTGAAGTGTGAACCGGTCAATGTGAGTGAACCGGTAATATTGAACCGGCAATATGACAAGCGATTAAACAGGTATAATGCTATGAAGCAGCATATCGAAAAAAGGTGAAGCGGTATGCTGGTCCAGGTGAACCAGTATATGAAAGTATTGCATGACTACTAGTTGGTAGTCTCATCTTTTTGTGTTTCTAGCTGAAGTGTCAACTGATGATATCTTGTGATGTGTAAATGCAATGTAGTAAGGATTAGAGCAAGCTCCAAAGTCAGCCTTGTGCACCTAAAGGATCTTGCACATTGTCGATTGATCCTATCTACCTCAGGAATGGGTGAAGTCTTCACAAATGGTGGAAAAAGCGTGCTTTTGTTATTGCCTCCATGTAGTGGTAAAGAAGGAACGATGGAGATTGTCTTGAAAGTGATCAATGGCCTGGATTGAACCATCTAAACTGGTTAACCTAAATGTTTTAGGTTTAGGGTTTATGCTATCAACCTAGCCGCTCTCCTATAAGGTTGAAGTTGTGTTTCAAGTTAAGGTTGTTGGCAAATGGTGTATGTGTATCTAAGTGCAGAGATACGTGATTCTTTCCAGACCAGATAAGAGGAATGATACCTGCATAGTGTGTGTGCAGAAGGAATGAACTTAAGCGGATCTGTATTAGGCATTGAGTGCTATTAACAGATCATTGTAATACCTGTTGATCTTCAACCACTTCAACAGTTGGAAAATCCCTTAACAGGGTAGCCTTAACCGGGTAGCCTTAAGGGGGAGATTGTTGGCATGATGATACTATGTTGTCATTGATGTCAATATGTTGAAAAGTGAATTGGCAATATTCACTAAAGTGTGAAGCGGTCAATGTGAGTGAACTGGTAATATTGAACCGGCAATATGACAAGCGATTAAACAGGTATAATGCTATGAAGCAACATATGGAAAAAAGGTGAAGCCATATGCTGGTCCAGGTGAACCAGTATATGAAAGTATTGCATGACTACCTGTTGGTAGTCTCAGCTTTTTGTGTTTCTAGCTGAAGTGTCAACCGATGATATCTTGTGATGTGTAAACGCAATGTAGTAAGGATTTGAGCAGGCTGCAAAGTCAGCCTTGTGCACCTGAAGGATCTTGCACATTGTCGATTGATCCTATCTACCTCGGGAATGGGTGAAGTCTTTGCAAATGGTGGAAAAAGCATGCTTTTGTTATCGCCTCCATGCAATGGTAAAGAAGGAATGATGCATATTGTCTTGAAAGTGATCAATGGTCTGGATTGAACCGTCTAAACTGGTTAACCTAAATGTTTTAGGTTTAGGGTTTAGGCTATCAACCTAGCTGCTCTCCTATAAGGTTGAAGTTGTGTTTCAAGTTAAGGTTGTTGGAAAATGGTGTATGTGTATCTAAGTGCAGAGATACATGATTATTTCCAGACCAAATAAGAGGAGTGATACCTGCATAGTGTGTGTGCAGAAGGAATGAACTTAAGCGGATCTATATTAGGCATTGAGTGTTATTAACAGATCATTGTAATACCTGTTGATCTTCAACCACTTCAACAGTTGGAAAATCCCTTAATAGGGTAGCCTTAACTGGGTAGCCTTAAGGGGGAGATTGTTGGCATGATGATACTATGTTGTCATTGATGTCAATATGTTGAAAAGTGAACTGGCAATATTCACTGAAGTGTGAAGCGGTCAATGTGAGTGAACCGGTAATATTGAACCAGCAATATGACAAGCAATTAAATAGGTATAATTCTATGAAGCAGCATATGGAAAAAAGGTGAAGCGGTATGCTAGTCCATGTGAACCAATATATGAAAGTATTGCATGACTACCGGTTGGTAGTCTCAGCTTTTTGTGTTTCTAGCTGAAGTGTCAACCGATGATATCTTGTGATGTGTAAACGCAATGTAGTAAGGATTTGAGCAGGCTGCAAAGTCAGCCTTGTGCACCTGAAGGATCTTGCACATTGTCGATTGATCCTATCTACCTCGGGAATGGGTGAAGTCTTCACAAATGGTGGAAAAAGCGTGCTTTTTTTATCGCCTCCATGCAGTGGTAAAGAAGGAACGATGGAGATTGTCTTGAAAGTGATCAATGGCCTAGATTGAACCGTCTAAACTAGTTAACCTAATTGTTTTAGGTTTAGGGTTTATGCTATCAACCTAGCCGCTCTCCTATAAGGTCGAAGTTGTGCTTCAAGTTAAGGTTGTTGGCAAATGGTGTATGTGTATCTAAGTGCAGAGATACGTGATTCTTTCCAGACCAGATAAGAGGAATGATACCTGCATAGTGTGTGTTCTGAAGGAATGAACTTAAGCGGATCTATATTAGGCATTGAGTGCTATTAACAGATCATTGTAATACTTGTTGATCTTCAACCACTTCAACAGTTAGAAAATCCCTTAACAGGGTAGCCTTAACCGGGTAGCCTTAAGGGGGAGATTGTTGGCATGATGATACTATGTTGTCATTGATGTCAATATGTTGAAAAGTGAACTGGCAATATTCACTGAAGTGTGAACCAGTCAATGTGAGTGAACCGGTAATATTGAACCGGCAATATGACAAGCGATTAAACAGGTATAATGCTATGAAGCAGCATATGGAAAAAAGCTGAAGTGGTATGCTGGTCCAGGTGAACTAGTATATGAAAGTATTGCATGACTACCGATTGGTAGTCTCAGCTTTTTGTGTTTCTAGCTGAAGTGTCAACCAATGATATCTTGTGATGTGTAAACGCAATGTAGTAAGGATTTGAGCAGGCTGCAAAGTCAAACTTGTGCACCTGAAGGATCTTGCACATTGTCGATTGATTCTATCTACCTCGAGAATGGGTGAAGTCTTCGCAAATGGTGGAAAAAGTGTGCTTTTGTTATCGCCTTCATGCAGCGGTAAAGAAGGAACGATGGAGATTGTCTTGAAAATGATCAATGGCCTGGATTGAACCGTCTAAACTGGTTAACCTAAATGTTTTAGGTTTAGGGTTTATGCTATCAACCTAGCCGCTCTCCTATAAGGTCGAAGTTGTGTTTCAAGTTAAGGTTGTTGGCAAATGGTGTATGTGTATCTAAGTGCAGAGATACGTGATTCTTTCCAAACCAGATAAGAGGAATGATACCTGCATAGTGTGTGTACAGAAGGAATGAACTTAAGCGGATCTATATTAGGCATTGAGTGCTATTAACAGATCATTGTAATACCTATTGATCTTCAACCACTTCAAAATTTGGAAAATCCCTTAATAGGGTAGCCTTAACTGGCTTGCTGTAAATCCTTTAACAGTGTGACTCAAAGCCATAGAGTATTTGAGATCCTCTAATAAGGTATCTAAATCATCTAACAGGGTGACTCAAAGCTATTGAGTTCTTAAAATCCTCTAGCCAGGTAACCTCTAACAAGGTTTAACCCTTAATTGGGTATTCTAGCCATCCCTTAACCGGGTGATCCCTAACAGGATCGCTTCCTAGTAGAACCTATTATAATAGGCCTTAATTGGTCAAGGCTCCTAACAAAGAAAACTTCTAAAGAGTTCAAAAAAATTTGTGGGTATTCATCCCCACCATGGTTTTTCCCAATTGGGTTTCCACATGAAAAATCTATGTGTCATGTGTAGTGTTTTTCAAGTGATGGTTTAAGTATTTTCTGTCAAACGGTGAATCATGTTGAACTAGTTGTTAGTGTATTTCTGATAATAGATTACATGTTTATGCATAAGAGTGAAATGGAAGTGTAGTAGTAAGTAGATTAGAAAGCTAAGTGATTTACTAGTTAATGCTTGTCATAGTCATTCTTAGCTTTACCGGTTGTACTCTATTTTAGATCGGTGTTACTGTTGCTAGTCATTTTTAGTGTTTGTTGTTAAACTGGTTCAGGAAAAGTTTTGGATTATGATTGTACTGATTCACCCCCCCCATCTCAGTACTAGTTTGGTCCTCATCATTCATCATTGAGTTATCACAAAGAAGAATATTTGAAGAATGTGGAGATGGTCTTGATGAAGCTAAAAAAGGCACAACTCAAAATCAACCTTGAAAAGTGTGAGTTTCTCAAGACTGAACTTGTATATCTTAGTTTTGTCATTTCACAAGGTTGTCTAAAAATGGATCCTAGTAAGGTTGAGGAAATCCTTAGTTGGCCTACATCTCAGAATATCAGTGATGTTAGGAGTTTTCATGGGTTAGCATCCTTTTATAGGAAGTTTGTATGAAACTTTAGTCATGTGTGTGCTCATGTGCTCAATACTATCAAAGGGGGAGTCAAGTGTCATTTTAGGTGGACAGAGGAGGCCCAAATGGGATTTGAATTGTTGAAAAAGAAGATAGGTCAGTTACCTACCCTTAGGTTACCTGATTTCAATCAGTTATTTATAGTTGAGTGTGATGCTAGTCAAAGGGCAATAGGGGTTGTTTTGAGTCAAGAAGGTCTTCCCATAGTCTTTTTCTCTAAAAAGTTGAATGAAGCAAAATAAAAGTACTTTGTGTATGACTTGGAGTTGTATGCCATGGTGCAAGCCTTGAAGAAGTGGTGTCATTACTTGTTTCCCAAAGAGTTTGTGGTCTATATTGACAACCATGCCCTTAGTTTTCTCAATGGACAAGAGAAGTTGAATCAGAAGCACCTCAAGTGGGTAGAATACCTACAATCTTACACCTTCACTATTAAGCATAAGAAGGGAACCTCAAATAAAGTTGTTGATGCACTCAATAGGAGAGTCATGACCATACAAGAGATTAAATTTCATAGTGTGGGGTTGGAGGAGTTGAGAGACCTCTAGAAAAAGACAAAGAGTTTGCTGATATATATGCTACATGTTCTGATTTTTCTAACACTTCTCATGTTTCCTACTCAGAGTATATGATACAGGAAGGTTTTTTGTTTTAAGGACATCTCCTTTGTATACCCCAATTCTCTATGAGACAAAACATCATTCAAGAGAAACATCAAGGGGGTCTAGGAGGTCATTTTGGCAACGATAAAACAATGGGTTAGTCGGTTCTACTATTGGCCCAAGTTGCAATTAGAAGTAAGGAGATTTGTTGATCAATATGCCATATGTCAAAGAGAAAAAGGATCAGCAAGCACTGTAGGTTTATATCAGCCCTTAGTCGTACCCCAAAGGCCTTGGGAATGTTTGAGCATGGACTTTATGTTGGGTTTACCAAGAACACCAAGAGGATTTGACAGTGTTTATGTGGTGGTAGATAGGTTCAACAAAATGGCTCACTTCATCCCTTGTAAGAGTACCAATGATGCCACCTATATTGTAGGTCTTTTCTTCAAAGAAATAGTAAGAATCCATGGACTTCTAGTTAGCATTGTGAGTGATAGGGATGTTAAGTTTTTGAGTCACTTTTGGAGAACCTTATGGAAAAAGTTGGGTACTAGACTCTCGTTTTCATTTACCTACAATCCACAATCAGATGTTCAAACTAAAGTGGTCAATAGGTCCTTAGGTAATCTCCTAAGGTGTCTCACTAAGCAGCATGGTCAGACTTGGGACTTGGTGATCAGCCAAGCAGAATATGCATACAATGATTCAGTCAACTGGAGCACAGGTAGAAGTCCTTTTGAAATTATTTATGGAATGCATCCTAGAGGTGTGTTAGAACTTAGTGATATCAGTACAATGACCCACAAGAGTTCTCAAGGAAAGAGTTTTGTTGAAGGTATTAAGGAAATTCATGACAAAGTATGACAGTCCTTGCAGCAAAATTCAGAAAAATATAAGGAACAAGATGATCAATCAAGAAGGAACTTGCAATTTAAGGTTGGAGACTTAGTTTTGGCTTATCTTAGAAAGGAAATACTTCCAAAAGGATAGCCAACCAATTTTATGATGAAGAAGATTGGGCCACTTAAGATTGTGCATAAGTTTGGCCAAAATGCCTATGAGGTTGAACTACCTCCTTCTTTGGCCATATCTCCTATTTTCAATATTTGTGACTTGTATCCCTATAAAGGAGAATCTTAGACCTCTCAGATGGATACCAAATTGTAATCTAAGGAGGATTGGGTGAAGGATTTACCAGTTAGTCAACCGGTTCAGTTGGAAAGCATCTTGGATACCAAGGTGATCAAGAAGACAAGAAAGGGCATCTACAAACATTAGCTTGTGAAGTGGGCAATTCTACCTAATTAAGAAGCTATGTGGATGTCAAAAGCTAACATAATTCACCATGGAGTGCAACTAGCAGACCTGATAACTCAAGGGACTTCAGTTCCTTGCCCCAGGGGAGTATGGTGCAGGGCACCTAGCTCAAAGTTGTATTTTCTTGCATTTTAGAGTTCTTATGTGATTTCAAGTTATTTTATGTTTTAATAAGGTGGAATAAATCCTATGATGTGTTTTGAAGCCATATTTTGGTTGTCCACACTTTTGTTCTGCTCAGCATCCAAAATTGACATTATCCTGAAATGTTGTCAAAATGTCAATTTTTGGTTTGTACCAGGTGGATGCCTGGAAACTTTATAGAGTGTTTGGAAATGGTTTAAATCCATTGTAGGATTCCATTTGAGTTATTTTTAAGGCCGTGAGAGCCTTGGAGTGTGTTTTTGCACTCATAGGTAGAAGTTGTCAAAATTGTCATGACAACTTTTGCATTTTTAGGCAAAAGTTGTCCATGAAGGAAATGGCATTGGAAGTTGGTTGGAACCAACTTGAAATTTTGTATAAAACCTTCTAAGAATCTCCAATATGAGGTTAATCAACTTTTTGTTTGCATTCAACTCATTTGCCAAGGGTTTCCTATGCTTTTTCTCACATTTAGAGTATTTTTTCTATGAATTTCTGATTTCGTATGACTTGTACAGTCTAATATAGTGCTAATAGTAGGATAGGAAGTTATAAATTTGTTTTAACTTTACAACAAGTATAATATGAAGGTTTGAAGTGCTTTGAATCAAAAGTTATCACTATTTTTGTAATCGTTGCTCACAAACCCTTGAAATTTGGGGTTTTGATTATAAAAATGCATTTTACCTGAGCATCCATGAATGGAACATGTTTCAATCCATTGGAAGGATTGGGTAGGCTCTGTAAATTGTTTTATATTAGGTGTTTTGTGTTTTTGTAGGCCACAAGGAGGAGAATAGGTGAGATGAACAACACACAAGCTTGTAGCTAGTGTGGGGGGCAGCAGAGATTGCTCATTTTCAGAGCCATGGAGAACTGATATATTAGCAACCCATAGTGTTTTGGAAAGGCATATGGGTGTACCAAAATTTTCCAATATTTTTTTGGTTGTATATTTTTACTGGTGAAGAGTTTGGAGCACATCTTCCAAAACTGCCTAGAAGCCCTAAACCCCTTAACAATAGCTCGTTTTGAGTTACCCTAGTTGTACGACAAAATCAAATGCAAAAATTTGTGATCTTGTTTAATTCCAAATGGTGATCTGAATATGTAAAAATATCTGGGGGTTGTTAGAAAATTTTGGGGGAAAAGACCAAAAAATAGTCCCAGAAGGGTTAGTCATTTAGGCCTAATAGCAGCTGGTAGAAGCAAGTTGAAATCCTAGGGCTTGGGAGGAAGGTGTAGAAATTTATAATGAATAAAATTACCTTCAAAATACCTAAAAAACATAACCACAAACTTTAAACATGATGTTAGAGTGAAGATCCTTGGCGGAGGTCTTTGGAGCCTAGCTGGAGTTTTGGGAAACTAGTAGGAGACCATCTCAAAGTTAGAGATTTGGGTCAAAACCAACAAGAAAACTCAAGAGGCTATACCTAGGAGGCAAGCCAATAGATTTTAGGCCTTGGATGTCTAAGGAGTGTACCCTAACAAGTTACCTTGGAGGAGCTTGAGTAGAAGGGTGAGTTGAGGAGTTGGGGTGAGTAAGGGTGAATTGGAGAGCTAGGCACAAGATCTCTACATAAAGATCATAACTAGAAATCAAGATTTAGATACAGAGAATAACAATCTCCTCCCTTAGGAATATGTGTTATCCCTATGTTTTTCCATATCAATCTCTCCCCCTTTGACATCAAATGCCAAAGAAATACAGAAACCAGGTTCAAATACAAAATACCAACCAATATACCAATAGATCAACTTCTCCCCCTAAGAAGTAGCTTCCTCATCAAAGCCAGAGTAAAATATTTCTCCGTTCATTCTGTCGGTTGATGACAAACATCAACTATCTAAGTCTCTACCAGTGGGGGTATGACCCCAAGCTGGTCTCTAAGATATTCAAAAGTCTTCTTAGGCAGAGGTTTAGTGAAAATATCTGCAATCTGCTCTTTAGTATTCACATAAACCAGTTTTACTTCTTTTGCTTCAACATTCTCTTTTAGAAAATTTAGTTTGATAGAAACATGTTTGGTTTTAGAATGTAGTACTGGATTCTTAGATATATCAATTGCTGTAGTGTTATCACAATAGATGATTATAGGCTCCTTGCATTTTACCTTTATATCCTTCAACATTTGTTTAAGCCATAATACCTGTGTACAGTTAGTTGCTGATGTAACATATTCTGATTCAGCTATTGATAAAGATGTACAACTTTGTTTCTTACTCAACCAAGAAATTAATCTGTTTCCAAGAAAAAATGCTCTTCTGGTGGTGCTTTTTCTGTCATCTACATCTCCTTTCCAATTTGCATCTGTGTATGCACATAAATCAAAGTTTTCATCTCTAGGATACAATAAGCCAAGACTTTTTGTACCTTGTAAGTACTAGAAAATCCTTTTTACTACTGATTCATGATTTTCTTTAGGATTACTCTGAAATCTAGAAATAATACATACTACATTCATAATATCAGGTCTTGTTTGTGTCAAATATGGTAGACCTTGTTAATTACAGATGCCAAGAGTAAAGCTCTAAATCAATAGACAATAAGATGAGAGGGGGGGGGTGAATCATACAAACTCAGTCTTCAATATACTCAATAGATTCAACCTCGGTAGCATATATACTTCAGCAATATATCAAAACTGTGAAACATACTAACTTATCAACACATAATCATCACAACATATATAACACCAGATTTAATGTGGAAACCCAAATAGGGAAAAACCACTATGGGATTTCGGACCCACTAAGATATATACTCTTCTGGAGTATGCTCGGTTAAAAGTCAATCCTATTAAAGATTACAAACACATTGCTAGATGTGACCCGGTTAAGGGATTTCCCTTAGATCTATTAGGATCTTCACCTTGTTAGAAGTGACCTTGTCAAAGGATTTCAAAGACTCACTTAGAATGTCACCTTGTTAGAGGATTTACAAATAAGACTGTTAATTCCACTCGATTAAGAGATTTTCTGTCACTTTTAGAAAACAACAGTAATAAAATATATCTACAACTTCACATCTAAAATGCTAAAGCAAATTCTTATTTGCTCAAAACAATCTTGTCATAAGACTTATCTTGTCCCTTATAGGGCTTGTTGGGCTTCCTACTCTGTTATTCAAATAGATCTTAAAGCTTCTACACTCGGTAATCACTATGTAGCATCCCCTATGCTTACACTTGCCTACATACATTGTTTGTCAATAATTCCTTATTTATAAACAATTCTAACCATTTAATCATCTTGATCACATTTCCCATGATCAATCTTAGCCATTAGATTTACAATCTCGACTTGATTCAATGTATCCTTTGATCTGAAAATGTTTTACCTTGCCTAGGGACTTGCATTCCCTTCTTGGAACTTGCATAAGGTTATTGCGGTTCAATCTGAGTTGTAGATCTTCCAGCCGATTTTCTATTGCCATAGATCTTTAACAAATTTCATGTGCAATGTATCAATCATTTAATCAACTCCAGCTCATCATATTCCTTCATTAAATAATGCTTTCATTCATTTAATGTTGTCTATTATAACTCGGTTAACATTGAACTTCACTCGGTAGACATTCTGTCTTCATTAACCGATATCGATAATCTTAGGGTTTACCGACTAGGTTCCTTTGCTCGGTTACATAGTATAGTGTAAAACATCATATGTAGAATATCAAAACAATCAAAACAGCATAATCATATCATTGTCTAGCTCAGTAATAGTTGTCCATTGAATAACTCAATTCTCCCCTTCATTATCATATTCTTTCAGTGTCACTTACCGACTTCTTAACTTTCATTAAAACATACTTCTCAAGATATGGCAAGATCATATTGAATCAGAAAATCAATTTCTTGACATCAATGACAAAATAATATTATTAAGACAGTTATCATCCTTCAACAACCTTCTCAATATCCTTATTGAAATACCAACAATCTCTCATTTTACTGTAATGCCAACAATCTCCCCCTTTGGCATTGATGGAAAAACCAAATTGATTCAGATTGTTGTATCAACTTCTTCATTCTGAAATCTTTTCCCCTTGTCAATAGACTTCTGTTATTTTCTCCATTTTAGTCTTCAATTCTTCAAGTCTTCTCTCCCTTTGACAACAATGCCAAAAAGAAAACTAAATTCAGGGTTTTTGCTCCTGTAAAGTGATTCCCTCACTGTTTTACATGTGTATCATTTCAGACTAGGTCAGAGCAACTTCGCCTTCAATACTTATATCCTGTATCCTGCACAACTTTAGAAAATTTCCTAAAGTGCGAAAATCAACATCAATCCACAAATAATATTCAATAGATTCACTTAATTGATGTTGTTAGCGAACTCGATCAGTGATTAGAAGATAGGGGTAGGACCCCTAACTTACTTCTGAGATACTCAAAAGTGTCTTTAGGTAGTGGTTTTGTGAAGATATCTGCAATTTGCTCTTTTGTGCTAACATATTCCAGCACAAATTTCTTGTCTTGTACTTCTTCTCTAAGATAATGATACTTTATAGAAATATGATTTGTCTTAGAATGCATTACTAGATTTTTTGAAATGTTAATGGCACTAGTGTTATCACAAAATATAGTTACTGGCTCGGTAACCTTTTCAATTATACCTTCCAGTAGTTGTTTGATCCATGCTATATTGGTGCAATTCAATGCTACAACAACATATTCAGCTTTTGCTGTATAGTGTGAGATGCATTCTTGTTTCTTGCTAAGCCAACTCACTAGTCTGTTCCCTATAAATATATCTCCACCACTTGTGCATTTCCTATCATCAATGTTGCCTACCCAATCAACATCAGTATAAACTTTCAAATCAAAATCATTCCTCTTTTCATATACTAAGCCATAATCTTCAATGATTTTTAGATATCTAAAAATTCTCTTAATTGCTGTCATATGGGTTTCTTTAGTATCTACAGAAAATCTTGCAACAATTCCTATTGCATGTGCTATATCCGGCTTGCTATGCACAACATATTGCAACTTTCCAATCATAGATCGGTAAAGTGTCTCATCAATAGATGCAGATTCATCATTCTTTGATAGTTTATAGTTAGTAGTCATAGGAGTACTTATTGATTTTGAATCCTCCATTCCAAAAAATTTCAATATTTCCTTCATGTACTTGGATTGAGTAATGAAAATCTAATCTTTCATTTGCAGTATTTGTAAACTTATAAAATACTTTATCTCACCGATTAGTGACATCTCAAATTCTTTGCTCATTTCACTACCAAAATTCTTGCATAGAGAATCAGTTCCACAAAAGATAATATCATCAACAAATATGGCTGAAATCAGTGTTCCATTGTCCTTATCATTCTTCATATACATGTTGTTGTTCTCACTTGTTCTTATAAAATCAATCTTGATTAAGTAAGAGTGCAATCTTTCATACCATGCTCTTGGTGCTTGTTTCAGACCATATAGAGCTTTGTTTAGCTTACATACCTGATCTTTATCCTTGTTTTCAACAAATCCTTTAGGTTGTTCAATGTAAACTTCTTCTTCTAGTATACAATTCAAAAAATGCAGATTTGACATCCATTTGATATATTTTCAAATTTTTGAAAGTAGCATATGCCAACAATGTTCTTACTCCTTCAAGTATAGCCATAGGTGCAAAAGTCTCACCATAATCTATTCTTTCTTCTTGAGCATATCCTTTGCAAACTAGTCTTACTTTGTTTCGAATGACCTCACCTTTTTCATTTAACTTGTTTCTGAAAATCTATTTTGTACCAATTATATTTTTGTCCTTTGGTCTTGGGACCAGTGTCCATGTGTCATTCTTCTTGATTTGATCAATTTATTCTATCATAGCTTTTACCCAATCTTCACTGTTAAATGCCTCTTTCACTATTCTTGGTTCAAATTTAGATATTAGACATGTATTTTGTCTCAGTTTGTTCCTTGTCATCACTGGATCATACTTATCTCCTATAATTTGATTTGATGCATGATTTCTTCTTACATACTTTGCTAATATAGGCTCGGTAGACTCAGTATGATCTTCTTCATCACTCGGTAACTGAATATTCTCTTCATTTTCTTCAATAGCTTTCTCGATAGGACTTGTCGGTTGAACATAGACAAATTCATCATAATCTTCTGGTTCTTTGGAATTACCTTCATCTTTTCTTTTTGCAAATTCATCAATTTTCATATTTGCACTTTCTACTATTTTGTTAGATGATTTGATCAGACATTTAAATGCTTTACTTCTAGAAGACTAACCAAGAAATATTCCTTCCTCACTTTTCTGATCAAACTTTCCATTTTTGTCATCTTTATGAACATAGCATCTACTTCCAAATATTTTAAAGTAACTTACATTAGGTTTCTTGTCATACCAGATTTCATATGGTGTCTTCAAAGTTCCCTTCTTCAGTTGAACTCAGTTCAGGGTGTAGACTGTAGTGCTTATTGCTTCTCTCCAAAATTTTTGAGGTACCCTTTTCTCAATCATCAGGGTTCGAGCACAATCTACTATAGATCTATTTCTTCTCTCAGCTATCCCATTTTTCTATGGAGTTCTCGGTGCAGATACTTGTCTTTTTATACCATGATCATTGCAGAATAAGTTAAATTCATCAAAAGTAAACTCTCCTCCTCTATCAGATCTAAGACACTTCAGTTGTCTTCCTGTTTCATTTTCAACTCTTGCCTTATACCATTTAAACATTTTAAATGTTTTTTATTTTTCTTTTAAAAACATGACTGACATCATCCTTGAATAATCATCCACAAATAATATGAAATATTTATCACCATAATAACTCTGTGTTTTCATGGGACCACAAAGGTCAGTATGCACAAGATCTAAAATTCCATTAGATGTGTAGGACTTACTTGTGAAGCTTGATCTTTTCATCTTTCCCATTTGATATTCTTGGCACATAGCATTCTCAGGCTTTTCCAAACTCGATAGTCCTCTTACTCGGTGCTTCTTGCTTATTTTGATCAGATTATCAAAATTTACATGACAAAACCTTTTATGCCATAACCATGTATCTTCTATCTTTGCATAAAGACATTTGTTCAAAGTTGAGTCAAGGTGAAATGTGTTACCTCTTGTTTGAGTCCTGGTAGTAGCTAACTTTCCATGTTTGTCATGAGCTTTGACAATTCGTCTCTGAAATTCTATTCGGTAACCAGTATTGTTTAGCTGTGCTACACTCAACAAATTATATTTCAAACCTTTAACCCAGTATACATCATCACATTTAGTATACATCATCACATTTAGCATTGTTAAGAAGTGTGATAGAACCTCTACCTTTCACTGGACATGGTGTATCATTACCAAATCTTACATATCCGCCATCATAGTCTTCTAATTTAACAAACTTGTGTTTATCACTTCTCATGTGATGTGAGCATCCACTATCTATGATCCAAGAATAATTATTATTTATGTGAGATATTAGGGCTTTTTCTTCATACCTTTCGTCATCTGATCCATCTTTAATAGCCACATAAATAACTTCCTCTATGTCTGTTTCATCAGATTTATCATCAGTGGATTCCTCATCAGCAACTAGGCATGTCTTTCTATCTCTCCTTCTAAAGTCTCGATGTCCTCTGTAGTGATTATCTTTCTGTCTGTCTTCTCGGTAATCTCTCTTTTCACTAGATTCTTTGTCAGGGCAGTTAGAAGCCATATGTCCTATTTTATCACAATTGAAACATTTCAAAGGTAGCTTGCCTTTATACTTACCTTTGCCTCTCGGTAGCCTCCTGGCCAATAGTGCTTCAAACTCTTCTTGCTTTCTGATTTCCTCATCCAATTTGTGAACTTCTTCCATGTTCTTACGAAATCTTTCACTTGCTCCACTATGATTCCCTTCAGAGTACTTACTCTTTCTATCATTATAATCATTAGATTCACCAAGATGAAAAGAACTGAATGCAGATTCAACTTTGTTTACCGAAGATCCATTGTTATCAAAATTACTTAACTCAAATGCATGTAGCTTACCAATAGTAGCATGTTCGGTACAGATCTCAATTCATTGATTGTAGACACTCAGATTGCATAAGCTGGTAGAAGGGTTCTCAATAACTTACTTGTTACATCCTTTTCTTCAATAGTTCCACCTGCTCCTTTTATTTCATTGACAATCTCCTTCAATCTTGTACTATATTGTGTTATGTTTTCTCCTTCATTCATCCTCATGGATTCAAGTTGTCCTCTTAAATTGCCCATTTTTTATCTTTGTAAATGTTCATCACCACCATAAACAGATATGAGGCTAGACCACATTGTCTTTGCATTAGTACATCCTTCTAGATCATTAAATTCAGAGTCGGTCAATGCAGAGGTTATTTCAATCATTGCTTGGCTATGTTCTTGCTTTGCCTTTATCTCTTTCATAGTCATTGGATGGGTGCTTGGTGCAATGTAGATATTTTCTAGATAATAAGTAGCGTAATCTCCAATTCGTGATAAGTGCAACTTCATCCTTTTCTGCCATGTGGAGAAACTTGACTTGTTCAACTTTGGGGCATCTCTCTTATACATCTTTGGATCTTGACTCAAGTACCTTCAAAAATTTCTTCTGGAGTCCAAAGCACTGATACCAATTATTAATTACAGATGCCAAGAGTAAAGCTCTAAATCAATAGATAGTAAGATGAGAGGGGGGGGTGAATCATACAAACTTAATCTTCAATATACTCAATAGATTCAACCTCGGTAGCATATATACTTCAGCAATATATCAAAACTGTGAAACATACTAACTTATCAACACATTATTATCACAACATATATAACACCAGATTTAATGTGGAAACCCAAATAGGGAAAAACCATTGTGGGATTTCTGACCCACTAAGAAATATACTCTTCTGGAGTATGCCCGGTTAAAAGCCAGTCCTATTAAAGATTACAAACATATTGCTAGATGTGACCCGGTTAAGGGATTTCCCTCAGATCTGTTGGGATCTTCACCTTGTTAGAAGTGACCTTGTCCAAGGATTTCAAACACTCACTTAGAATGTCACCTTGTTAGAGGATTTACAAATAAGACTGTCAAGTCCACTCAGTTAAGAGATTTGCTTTCACTTTTACAAAACAACAGTAATAAAATATATCTGCAACTTCACATCTAAAATGATAAAGCAGATTCTTATTTTCTCAAAACAATCTTGTCATAAGACTAATCTTGTCCCTTGTAGGGCTTGCTGGGCTTCCTACTCTATTATTCAAAATAGATCTTCAAGATTCTGCACTCGGTAATCACTATGTAGCATCCCCTCTGCTTACACTTGCCCGCATACATTGTTTATCAACAATTCTTTATTTATAAAGAATTCTAACCGTTTAATCATCTTGATCACATTTCCCATGATCAATCTTAGCCATCAGATTTACAATCTTGACTTGATTCAATGTATCCTTTGATCTGAAAATGTTTTACCTTGCCTAGGGACTTGCATTCCCTTCTTGGAACTTGCACAAGGTTATTGCGGTTTAATCTGAGTAGTAGATCTTCTTGTTGATTTTCCATTGCCATAGATCTTTAACAAACTTCATGTGCGGTGTATCAATCATTTAATCAACTCTAGCTCATCAACTTCCTCTATTAAATAATGCTTTCATTCATTTAATGTTGTCTGTTATAACTCGGTTGTAACTTGGTTAACACTGAACTTCACTTGGTAGACATTCTGTCTTCATTAACCAATATTGATAACCTTAGGGTTTACTGACTAGGTTCCTTAGAGTTTACCGAATAGGTTCCTTTGCTCAGTTACATAGTACAGTGTAAAATATCATATGTAGAATATCAAAACAATCAAAACAACATAATCTTATCATTGTCTAACTCGGTAATAGTTTCCCATTGAATAACTCAATTCTCCCCTTTATTATCATATTCTTTCGGTGTCACTTACCGACTTCTTAACTTTCATTAAAACATACTTCTCAAGTTATGGCAACATCATACTAAATCAAAAAATCAATTTCTTGACATCAATGACAAAATAATATTATTAAGACAGTTATCATCATTCAACAACCTTCTCAATATCCTTATTGAAATACCAACAAGCTCTCATTTTATTGTAATGCCAATAGACCTCCTATCATAGATTTGTATCTTGTTAGATTAACAGGTTCTGATTCATCCTTCAAAGATAATTTATCAGTTGTAGTCATAGGTGTCCTTACCAATTTAGAGTTTTCCATACCAAATTTCTTTAACAACTTCTTCAAGTACTTAGATTGACTCAAGAATATACCATTATCTGTTTGTGAAATCTGCAATCCTAAAAAGAATTTTACTTCTCCAATCATAGACATTTCAAATTCTTGTTGCATCTTCTTAGAAAAGTCTTTACATAATCCTTCTTCGCCTCCAAAGATTATATCATCAACAAAAACTTCTATAACCAAGATATCATCCTTTTTTACTTTATAGTATAAATTACTGTCAGCATTACCTTTAGAAAAACCAATCTTTAAAAGATATTTATCCAATCTAGCATACCAAGCTCTTGGAGCTTGCTTCAATCCATACAAATCTTTCCTTAACTTGCAAACCATATCTTTATTATCTGTCAAAGAAAATCCATCAGGTTGCTCAATATAAACTTCTTCTTCAAGATCTCCATTCACAAATGCACATTTAATATCCATCTGATATACTTTATAGTTCTTGTGTGCCGCAAAAGCCAAGAATAATCTTACTGCCTCAATTCTATCTACCAGTGCAATGGCTTCATTGTAATCAATTCTTTCTTTCTGTGAATATCCCTTACACACTAGTCTTGCTTTATTTCCGATTACCTTACCATCTTCATTAAGTTTGTTTCTAAATACCCATTTTGTTCCAATTACATTTTTATCTTTACGCCGGGGAACTAATGTCCATGTATTATTTTTCTCTATTTTTTCTAATTCTTCTGTCATAGCTTTAATGCAGTGTTTATCTTCACATGCCTCATTAATTGATGATGGTTCAATTTGAGAAATAAGACATACCTCTTCATTTGCCAATTTTCCTCTTGTCATAACTCCTTTAAATTTATTATCAATTATCTGATCTTCAGAATGATTCAGTCTTACATACTGGGGTGTCTTCATTTGTTGTTGTTCCTCAGTGACCGTTGAATCTTTAGATGATGCTGGTGTACTAGGATCTTCAATCTGTACCGGTGGATTCACTATAGGTTCATTTACTAGAATCGTTGTTGCCGGTTCAGAGTCTATATACCTTGAAATTCCTCTAAACTGTTCATCAATTTTCACATTTGTACTCTCAAAAATTTTCTACAATCTCTTCTTAAAATATATATATGCCTTGCTCTTAGATGAATAACCAAGAAATATTCCTTCATCACTTCTAGGATCAAATTTACCAATGTACTCATCTCTTCTAATATAGCACTTACTTCCAAATATTCTTAAATACTTAAGAGTGGGAGTATTACCAAACCATAGTTCATGAGGGGTCTTACTGGTTTCTCCTTTGATGTGAACTTTATTGAATGTGTAGACCACTGTACTTACTGCCTCTCTCCAATATACATGTGGTAGATTTTCTTCAGACAACATACTTCTAGCTGCTTCTAAGATAGTTTTGTTTTTCCTTTCTACAACTCCATTTTGCTATAGTGTTTGGGGTGCTGATAGATGTCTTTTGATTCCATTCACTTCACAGAATCTATTAAATTGATTAGATGTGAATTCACCTCCTTGATCTGATCTTAGACATTTGATTGTCTTGCTAGTTTCATTTTCTACTATTTCTTTGAATAGTTTGAACTTCCCAAATGCTTCTAATTTTTCTCTGAGAAAAGTAACCCAAGACATTCTAGAATAGTCATCAATGATTAGCATGAAATATCTATCACCTTGTAAGATTTTAGTTCTAGCTAGACCACATAGGTCAATATAAATTAAGTCAAGAGCATTGTTGGATTTTTCTAGAATACTTTTAAAAGATGCTCTAACTTGTTTTCCAAATTGACATTCCTTGCATATCGGATTGTGTGGTTTAACAATCTTAGGTAAATCTCTCACTGCCTTAGTTGTACTAATTTTTACAATGAAATCAAAATTTACATGACAGAGTCTCTTATGCCATAGCCAACTTTCATCAATGTGTGCAATCAAGCATATCTTTTCATTACTATTCAAATGAAAGATATTACCTCTAGTCTGATTATCGATTGCAATTTCCAAGCCGGTTCTGTTTATGATTTTGTATTTTCCATTCTTGAACTATAACTAAAATCCTTTTTCAACTAGTTGACCAACACTCAGTAGATTATGCTTTAAACCTTCAACATAGTAAACATGGTCAGTATTATGCTTACCATCAAAAGATATTATACCTTTACCTTTGATTGAACAAGCTTTATCATCTCTGAATCTTACTAGACCTCCATTATATTCTTGAAAGGATAAGAATTTACTCTTATCTCCAGTCATGTGATGTGAACGTCATGAATCAATGATCCATTCATCCTTAACTTCAACTTTAGCTGCCAAGGCCTGTTCTAATGGTTGAACAGTAGGTGTCTGTTTATCTTCTGTTAAAGCAACAAAGACCCATCCATTGTCTGTTGGATCCTCATCAGAATCATCAGTGACTCCTTCATTAGTAAGATAACAAGATTTGTCTTTATTCTTCATAAATTTGTATCTCTGATATTCAGGGTTAGGCTTATATGTTCTTCTAGCTTCTTCTCTTAATCTTGCATGTCTTTCAGGACATCTTGAAGCCATATGACCAATCTTATTACACTTGAAACATTTAAAGGGTGCTTTACCTTCATACTTACTTCCAACTGGACCTTTAGGAATTTTCCTTGCAAATAGTGCTTCAAGTTCTTCATTTTCTCTCCTACTTTCTTCAAGTTCTCTTACATAAAAGGCTTTCCAATCAGATTTGTCAAATGATGGTGCAGATGAAGTTGATGCCTTAAAAGCTAAATCTGTCTTTATAGTAGTAACAAGACCAAATTCCTTAATTTCAAAAGCTGAAAGTTTTCCAATCAATGCATCCCTAGTTACTGATGCATTAAGCATTGTTCTCAATTTATTTATAGTGGTAACTTTCATTTTGTATGCTGGTGGCAATCCTCTTAAAACTTTTGAAACAATTTTACTTTCACTTAAGGTTCCTCCACAACATTTAATACCCAAAGCAATTTCATTAACTCTTTCCATAAAAGCACAAATCCTTTCATCTTCTTCCATTTTCAGATTTTCATATCTGACTCGGAAGCTTTCAAGTTTTGCAATTTTGACTGTGGAATCTCCTTCATATAGTGTTTCTGAATGGTTCCAAATAGCTTCAGTAGTAGATTTATCTGATAATCCTATAATTTGCTGATTTGATAATTTGCTCAAAAGTGCTTCTCTTGCCTTGCAATCATTTTCTTCAGCTTTAGCCAAGTTAGATGGAGCAGGCTGACCTTGAACAACAGAAGTATAGCCATTTAATGTAACATCCCAAATGTCCTTCCCAATACAATTTAGATGTGTCTTCATCCTGATCTTCCATATGCCATAGTTGGTTCCATCAAGTTTCAGACTGTCCTTCTTGAAATAGTTAGTAAACATTGGATCTCCTCAAGCTGTTAAACTTCTGTAAAATGAGGATTATGCTATGATACCAATTTTTAGGTCCCAGAGACAACTGAGAGAGGGGGGGGGTGAATCAATTGTCTAATAAATTTAAACCAAAAACAACTTAACCAAACTTAATGCTTAATACTGGTAAACCAAACTTTATGCCAGTAGACAGTTTGTCAGTTAATTGCAAGTACCAGTAAAGATCAATGCATGAAACAGAAAGATAATAAAATCAACAACACATAACACCAATGTTTGTATGTGGAAACCCTATAAGGGGAAAAACCACGGTGGGAAACCATACCCACAATCAAGTGATACCACTACAGATAGTATGTGTATACAAATGGGGTCTGCACATGCAAAAAGGCCAACCGCCTAGAGCTCACTGCTCAAACACAAATAGGAGTTACACTGACTACAATTGGATGGTTAAATCCAATGATGATGTACTGCTCAAAATAGCATCTTCATATGCTAGATTCAGTACGGGTGTAGTTCTGATTGTCTTCACAAATACCTTCCTTTAACCTTCAGATGATGTCTGCGTGTATAGCTCTGCTTAATCTCGCATATACCTTCACACACTTCTATTTCACATTCCACACCCGATCTTGTAAATAAGATCTTTCATATACACCATAACCTAAGACCAATTTTAGTAGGTCGGCTCTATTACAATAAAATTAATTTAAAAATCAATAACCAATGCAATATCTGATTCAACATGTCAGCTTAGTGCATTTACAACATTATTAAATCATCTCCAAAACATTTCGTGCTGATCTGGAATAGATAAGTCTATCGGTTCTTATTTTGGACCTATTTGCCAGTAACAGCAAATATGCAAACTTGAATATACCAACGAAAAATTCTCCAAGACAAAGTGTCCAAACAATGTCTTCAACATAACAAGGTATTCTTCATGTCATTCCAAGTGCTTGCAAATAATATATCCTACCAGTGGATAGAATACTGGTGACTGTGCATAAGTCACTTGCTTGTTGGTGAATATTGCCAGAGTTGACATCAATGACATCAAGTGTTGACATCAATGACAAAACCAATGACAAAACCATATCAACATATCCAAAATACCAACAATGGATACAAACATATTTGTTTTGTTTCATTGCACATTCTTGTAAAATGACTAATCATGGCCAAAAAGCCAGTCTTTTGACAAAAATGAGTTAAAGAAGGTCATCATACAAATGTGATCATTGCAAGGTAGGAACATTCAAAAGTTTGAAGCAAATGCAATTGGCTAGTGTTTAGCTGAATTCCATATCCTTTCCTCACATTCTCTATACCTATGTCAACATTGCAATTTCAAAATAATGGTATAGACAAGTCTACAAGATGCAGAATCATTGACACATGTTCTAAAAAAAGGTGGACTAAAGATTCATTTGGAAGAACACAATGGGAGAGAAGATTTTTATTTCAAATCTCTATACCAAATGATTAAAGTTCATCAATGCATTGGTTCTAAAGGTGTGGATATTCTCTTTGTAGTGAAAACAAAGAATTTGTGATGAGATTATTACAAAGCCCAAAGATACACATGAAGATGGATACGTGCCTCACTCCAATTCTAACTTGAAAGTTTCAAGATGTTCTTTTGTAGAAGTGGCTATGTTACTCATGTACCTATAAGTTACAATTTGGACTCAATTCTTCTAAAAGTTAGTTATCCTAAGTTGTTTCTAAGAAATATTTATCCTAAATCATTTCTACAAGGGTAGTTATTTTAAGTAGTTACTTGGGTGGTTTATTAAATGGGTACCTAAGTTAGTTATCCTAAGTAGTTAGGCTAGGTAGTTACAAGCTAGTTATTCCTTCTCAAATACTATATATTCAAGGTTTTTTGGCATTGTAGGGGGCAATATTTCAAAAGGGAGAAACTCTGGAGAAATGGAGGGTGAAAATTATAATGGTTTTTGGTTTGACACTTCACATTTAAGGGATTTGGACTTGTACATTCTCAAAAGAATAATCAAGAATGTATTTCAGTTTGTATATTCTAAATGCACTCTTATGTTATTATTTTCTGATTTCTCCTATGTTGAATCGGTGATCCCTTTATGTAATCATGCAAATCATTAGTAACCAATGCAATTGATTAAGCACATCATTTGTTGGTATCTTGAATTGTATGTGTTAGTACAACTTATTTCTTCGTATGTTGAGATTTGTTGTCCTTCTGTCATCATCAGAGTATCTCTAAAACTTTATCCCCTTTATAATCATTATCTATTGTGAAATCTCAATCTATATTCGTATGTCTATTATTGGTGTTTCTATTATTTACATTTCTTTAGTTTAGTTTTGTCTCTTTTTTGTACTTTTAGTTAAAAAGTACATAAAAAATCCTAAAAACCCCCATCATACAAGGGCGATGCCCCTCTCAAATGCAGAGGAAGATTATGGTTTCACCATAATCTCTCTAACTATTGGAATGGTTGTCACTTCTCTTTGGGATAACAGGGTCAATTCTGAAGGAGAATTCACAGTGACAAATCTGTTTACCAACAAATTTTTGGTGACTCTGCTGGGGAATGAAATACAAGTGTGTTTTGTTCCTTGGAAATTTCAAGGTACCTTCTTCAAAATGAAGGTTGGTGACTCTATCTGAAAGATCGAATCCAGAATAATGGTTTGGTATAAAGGAAAAATTGAAAGTGATAGTGAAAGTGATGATGAAGACTATTTATATTAGAAGAAGCAAGTTCCTGATGAGCTCGTACAAGTTGAATTCTTGAAGAGCTTCTATGGTGGTATGCAGTTTAATCCTGATAAGATTCACCCTTCCTTATGTCAAGTGTTTCAAAAGATTGAAGAAAATGATGGAAAAGAGATTGGTTTTCTTTCTTATGATCATTTACCTAAATCAGCAACAATCAAGAAAGATGAAGACAAAAGTGATCTTTCTCCTATACCGGTTTCTCAATAGAATCAAAGTCTTGATGATCTTGAACAAGTCAACTTCTTGGAAAATTTCTATGGTGGAAAGAATCTTGAACCAGATGAACACAATAAAAATGATGAAGAAAAAGATCCTCCCGTTTCACTTGCTGCTCAAAGAAATCAAGACCTTTATGATGCTGAACAAGTTCAATTTTTCAAAAGATTTTATGGTGATAGGCAACTTGATCTTAACAAAGTGCATCCTTCTTTTCTTCAAAAATTACAAATGATTGAATAAAAAAAGGAGGGAGAAAATTATTTTCTTGAAGATGTGCACATTTCTGATGACATGTCCTGTGATCCAAGTTTTGAAAAAGATCCATCACATTATGCATGTGTTGAGGAAGATGAAGCCATATTAGCTCATAAGGATACATGTCAAAAGAAAGATCAAGATGAAGTGTGTGAGGAAGAAAAAAAATATTGTGTTCCTCTATGCCATGAGAACTATCAAGATTACCACAACAAGAAAGAAGTATTTCATCAATCTAAAAACAAGGAGGTTGAAGATGATGAATCAAATTCTTTTCAGGCATGCATGTAGCCCAAGATTGAAGAGAATGGTGAAGAAGAGATCCATAAATATGAGACTCAAGTAGTCTTTATTTCCATTTGGTTTCTCAATGCTCCACATGATGACTTTCTTTGTGGAGAAGACATTCCTATTATTCCATCACCAATGAATGTAGATGATAGTAGCATTGATGATGTCAATGTTTCAGTAACTTCTGAGGAACCTTTCATTAACATGACCAATGGAGAAGCAAGCGCAAGTGGAACTTTGTAAATATCTTCTTTTCATTCATAAATGGAGACATTTACATTTGAAGATGTTGATGATTTTCTAGATCATCCCCAAGTGAAAGAAGATGAGTCGCTGAGCATCCAATCTTTATCATACATGCAACCTGAGTATGAAGGTTTTAGATTTCATGAAGAGTTTTGTATAGAAGAATCCTCGAGTCAAGAGATTATAGAAGGCTATATGGATATTGTTGAGAAAGATGATATTGAAATCTATGTAGGTGTATCAACCTTGGTGGCAGTAAATTTATGCCTTATGAAGAATTTAAAGTTCACAACAATCCACTTTTTGAATCTTTAGATGAAGAAGACTCACCTATATCAAAGGATAGCTTTGGTAATTGTGCCAATAGTAAAGAAAGGAATGAGGTAATGGATGATCTAATGAAGGAAGCCAATGAAATTAACTCTCATAATTTTTATATTCCAGATTGGTGCTTGAAAGATCCAAATGATGATCCCTTCTATGGTGAAAATGTCTACCTCAATCCTTTGTTTTCAGATGAGTGTATTTCTATAGTTGATTTTCAAGTTAATACTCAAGAACATGATTTGATGGTTGTTCCTACACAATTTTCTTCACGTCACAAGCTATATGAAGGTTATCTGATTCATGGGTTAATGTCTTCCAAACCTGTTGGTGTAAATAATTATTCATCTTGGATATTATTACACTTACTTAAGTTTACTTAGGAAATGCATTTCATAGTAGTTTGGGTATGAGACACTTGGGTGTTTGTGCCACATTGGCATAGTGTGTGTAGGAGAATTTCCACCTTTTATGGTATTGATCTTGTTGTTACACTCCACATTCAGTGGGTGATCCACCTCATGTGGAATATTATATTGTTTCTCCTACCTACCCACACCTATTTCCTACCTACCCTTGTTTCTTATTGAGCCACATGTCATGTTTGTGTGCTCACATATCCATATAGCCTTGCCTATATAAGCAGGCTCATATTCATTGTATGTAACAATTGATGATCTAGTTGATCAATATTTTCATCTTGATAGAATACAGTTTATTTCTATCATATATTTTATCTCTCTTATTTGTGCTTTCCATTGCCTCTTGATCTTGGAAAAATTTCACATGGTATAAGAGCCATTAGAGTGTCATTGGTTTGCTAATTGAGAGAAATTTGATGCTATTTAGGGTTGTGTATTTTGGAGTTTCTATTGCAAGTTATTATTGAAGATTGATGGGTCAAATCTCAAGTGACCATTAGATTAAGGAGGTCCAAGAAAGTCAGTTTTGCCTTTTGTTTCATCAAAATCGTACTTCGGAGGCCAAATCTAGAGTCATTTAAAGATTGATGCTGCAGCGGAAATTTTCTAGAAATTATAATTTTGCAGGCAATTTTCAAATAGTGATATCTCACTCAATCGGACTCATTTTTTCGAGCAATTTTTTTTGTTTAGGGGTAGAATTTTGTGATCTATACAGTGGTGTAGAAGTTTTCTGATTTTCGGATACAGGTGTTTTAGAAATCGTGAAATCTCATTTTTTACAACTTTGGAGGCTTCGTTTGGGCTCATATGGACTCCTTTTCAGGTGCCGTTTTTTTTGAAAGTGCATATTTTTTCATCTACTTTCATAATATGCCATATGTTTGTAGTGATTTTGAGTAGAAATTGTACTTTCAGTATTTGGCCATTTTTGGCATATTTAGTACTTGCATTTTGCTTGGATCTTAGTTTAGATCACTAGCAGTAATTGTTGAAGTCTCTTAGATCTCATTTTGAGAAGTTGTAAATTGAAATCAAAAGTCCACTTTCCCTTGTTTTGCAAGTGGCCTATTATACATGCACTAAGTATAAAGTGCCAAAATCATCATTTTTGGGGGGGTACTTGATTGATTGAATTTGGGGGGGTGTCTCTTGTGCTTTTGTGATTTTGTGTTCCTTCCTTTTTGCTGCTATGGGTTCTTCTAAGTTTCCTCTCTTAACTCCTCATAATTATGCTACTTGGAAAATTGATGCATGGAGTAAACTTATAGAAAAAGGACTAACTCATTACATTGATGGAACTATTGTTGCTCCTGCTGATCCTAAGGTTGATCCAGTTGGTCACTTGGATTGGCTCACTAAAAATATCATGGCAATTGGTACCTTAAGAAAGTATGTATCAAAGGATCTCATTTTTCATATTGAGAAGTGTACTCTAATCAAGGATGCTTGGCAAAAGTTTTAAGACTTGTATGGTCAAGTTGATGAGATTAAGGGATATCAAATTGATAGTGATCTCACCATGTTAGATCCCAAGAACTTTGATACTATACAAGATTATGTCACTAAGGCAAATGAGTTGAGGGCACAACTCAAAGATTGTGGCATTGATAAGAAGGATACTCAATTGATCTTCAACTTGATAAGCAAGCTTCCACAAGAATATGCAGCATTTGTTTCTAGTTTCCAAACCCATAGGATGACAATGGGTTCAAGCTACACAATGCCTACTTTTGATGCTTTCAATGAAATGTTGATGATGGAACAAACTAAGTTGATAAGCATGGGCATTCTTAAGGCTTCTAAGTCTCAAGCATTAGTGGCAAATCAAGGGAACAAAGGAAATCAAGGAAAGGACAACTCAAACAAGAAGAAATGGCAATCAAAGCCTAAGGACAAAGCATCATCCTCTCCACAACAAGGAGATACATCCTCTTCCAAGAGGGATAATTCACCAAAGAGGGAGCAACCTACTTGTGCCTATTGTAAAAAGTTTGGTCATGAGGAGCGTCGTTACCATTTTAAGAAGATTGATGAGCTCACACATATCATCAAAAAGAATAACATTGATTTGCCTAATGTCTACAAGAAGGATGATTTATCAACTTCCACTTCCTCACATTCAAAAGGAAAAGGGCAAGCATTCATGGCTTCTACAAGTGGGAAGACTCACTTTTTTGAGACAAGAAAAGGAAAAGCTATATGTGCTACTATCAGTCATGATTCAAAGAGATGGCTTCTAGATTCAGGGGCTTCTCATCATATGGCATCTTCGTAATCTATGTTCTCTACATTTGAGCCTTAAACCATGCCATAGATTTTGATGGGAATCATACATACATGGATGTGATTGGGAAAGGATCTATTGACATTGGGGATAACTCCTTCAATGATGTGTTGTGTGTACCCCACTTGACAAATAATCTCCTTTCTATCTATCAAATCACACATGGTGCAACTAAGAGAGTTGTGGAGTTCACACCTGAGTCAGTTTTCATTAGAGACTTGGAGACTAGAGCTATCATTGCGACTGGGGTGGTTGATCATGCACCTCAGTTATACTCCTTTTCAGATTTTGTTGATAATGATGATTTCACATTTGATAATTCTACACATGATGATGACACTTCTTGTGATGGTTCAGTTTTTGAGGAGAACTTTGGGCACTTGAACATGGGGATTCTCACTTGTGACCCCGTTCTTGAGCCTTGTATTTCATCTCCTCATATTGATATCACATCACCTATTACACCTGATGATGCGGATAGTGCGATAGTTTTTCCTTCATGTGATTCGGTGCAGTAGGATATTCATTGTCTTCCAGCTTCAGATTCATGGGATGATTACTTGATAGACATTGCAGGTTTGTTTGTAGAATCCTACATTGCAGATTTGGGAGACATCATTGATGACATTCATCTTCTCTTTGATGAAGGTGATCCTTCTTTGATTGTTGCGAGGGAACACTCTAACACTCTTGTTCATTCTCTACATGATCATTCTTTTGAGGTTGACATGATTGTGGATGCTTATGTACAATAGCTGGAGGAGGTCTCTTTATGTTTTGAGGAGACATGTGAGTCTTTGGGACATGTCTACATCCATCTCCACTAGATCTTGGAGTTCCTTTTTCAGCAGTGTGGCACAGTTTACCACCTTTGGAGGGGGTATCTTTCAGCATCGACATGGGGACACTTGAGCATTTTTCAGAGATTCCATTCATCATGAGTTTTCTTCATATATCTTCCCTTAATGATTGGGGAGACTTCATGGATAAACCTTTGGTTTTGTTTCTTCCTAAGGGGAGGAATGTTGTTCGATGTTCGTGGAGTAGTTTCTTCATACATCGAGCTTCTATCATTGGTGTAGATTCCACATTGAGGGGGGGCTTCCTAGCTTCTCTTCTTCTCTCATATGGGAGGGGCTTTTTCCTCACATGGGGTTTTGTCCTTCACATACTTCTATGAGAGTTCTTTGTATCTAGTTTTCATCTCTCTTTTGGGGGAGGGTTTTTTCCCATTGGGTTTTTCTCTCTTTCCCCGCTTTGTGAGAGATTTCATTGCATTGGTTTTCATGCATTTGTACATGGGTTCCTAACATGGCCTCATAGCCAGGACCCATCTTGCATTACTTAGTTGCATTGTAGACTTAAGTGTATTCCCCTAAGTGCATTACTTAGTTGCATTGTAGAATTAAGTGTATTCCCCTAAGTTGTACTTAAGGGGGGGTGTTGGTGTAAATAATTATTCATCTTGGATATTATTACACTTACTTAAGTTTACTTAGGAAATGCATTTCATAGTAGTTTGGGTATGAGACACTTGGGTGTTTGTGCCACATTGGCATAGTGTGTGTAGGATAATTTCCACCTTTTATGGTGTTGATCTTGTTGTTACACTCCACATTCAGTGGGTGATCCACCTCATGTGGAATATTATATTGTTTCTCCTACCTACCCACACCTATTTCCTACCTACCCTTGTTTCTTATTGAGCCACATGTCATGTTTGTGTGCTCACATATCCATATAGCCTTGCCTATATAAGCAGGCTCATATTCATTGTATGTAATGATTGATGATCTAGTTGATCAATATTTTCATCTTGATAGAATACAGTTTATTTCTATCATATATTTTGTCTTTAGATGAGTGTATTTATACAGTTGATTTTCAAGTTGATACTCAAGAACATGATTTGATGGTTGTTCCTACACAATTTTCTTCACGTCACAAGCTATATGAAGGTTATCTGATTCATGGGTTAATGTCTTCCAAACCAAACTATCAAAAGGATCTGTAGATGGATAAAGTTGATATGCTTTACATGATGCCAGAAAATATAATCAATATCACAGAAAGTGGTACCTAAATCATTCACAAGAGCCCACAAATTTATGATGAGAGATGGTTGTTTGGTTTGTTGGAAAAAGATATTTCTCATATTATACATGTTGATCTTGCCAACCTACTGAGATTACATGTGTCACATAAATGCATGCAACATTTTTGTAGAGGTGCCTATTTCTCCCAGCCTATGAATGGTTTCGTATGACAATCTTGTAGAAGTTTGAGGTAGGCTTTCCCTACCATGTACATATTTAGTTATAAGCTTTGGTTGTGTTCGTCTCATTTTTGGTTTGTGTCTGGCCTCCCCAATAAGTCTCTCTTGTTCTCTCCTCTTTTTGGTGACTCTGTTGCCTAGTGGATAGTACACTAGCCTGCGAACCAGTGATTTTGGGTTCATTTTGCATCCTCTGCAGTCCTTGTCCCAGTCAAAGCCAGTTGTTAGCCCAATTTTTAAACTTGAAAAAATTTAAACTTTCATGCCAAGTTAACCAACATTGTGAAGATTGTGAAGATGTATCCTCATTTGCCATTGTGCTAAGTTGTCAAAATTCCTTTAAGCACCGAAGAAATGAAGTTGATAACTGAAGAAATCATTGAAGACTTTTGGAAACTCTATTGCCATTTAACAATCAAGTTGATGATGGAAAGTTTAAGGTCAAGCTTTAAATATCGATGGATATAGTGTTGAGTATATTGAAGGTTTTTAAAAGAAGAGACATTTGCCATAGGAAGGCAATTCTTATAACTACTTGATGGCTCAAAGAAAGTAGTTATTGTGACTACAGATTCTACAAACAAACTCAAATTGAATAAGCATTGGTGTTTTGCGCAACACAATAAAGTTACCCATTTTTATTGTGAATTATCTCTAAACTATAGATATTGAAAGCAAGGTAGTTATTATAACTACCCTGAGTATGCATTCAAAAGAGATGTGTTTAATTGACTTTAAGAGTTTCAAAGGAATTGAAATTTTTAAGATCGTATTCCATAATATTTCAAGGCGAAGCATGTATGCGATATGCAGGAGCATATAGATGACTTGTGAACAGTGACATAAGATTCAGAAAATAATGTGGCCCCATTGACCCCCTGGCTGCAAGGCATATAGAATATAAATTCGGTGAAGATTCTTTACAAACTTCTAAGCCAATGCAGTTGCAGGTGTAAAGTCAAATTGCACAGCCTCAACTAGCAATGATTGCACGAAATGCTCAAAATTGAAAAGTTGAAATGGCCCTAGGAACCTGCAAGCAAATGCAACGTATGGACAAAGAATGGAAGCATTGACAAGTCTCATTAATGGTTTATCAAAAAGCCTCAAAGGGATGTCATCACGTGGAGTTTGTTTTTTAATTGCATACTGTGCATGAGATGGATGTGTTGAAGACACCATAAAAAGTTTCGAAGAAAATACAAATAGCAGGTGTAAAGCCATATTATGCAATCACGTTGTCATCTTCCTTGCATGTGACTTAGAATGGGTGCTCTTGAATAGGTTATGGACATGCATCAAAGAAATGGATAAAAAGATATTGGTTTTGTTTCATAGCACATTCTTGTAAAATGACTAATCATAGCCAAAAAGACAGTCTTTTCACAAAAATGAGTTAAAGAATGTCATCATACAAATGCAATGATCGCAAGGTATGAACATTTGAAAGTTTGAAGTAAATGCAATTGGTTGGTGTTTAGCTGAATTCCAAATCCTTTCCTCGCATCCTCTATACCTATGACGACATTGCAACTTCAAAATAAAGGCATAGACATGTCTGTAAAAGATGCGGAATCATTGACTCATGTTCTAAAAAATGGTGGTCTGAAGAGTCATTTGGAAGAACACAATGGGAGAGAAGATTGTTATTTCAAATCTCTATACCAAATGATTAAAGGTCATCAATGCATTGGTTCCAAGGGTATGGGTATTCTCTCTGTAGTGCAAACAAGGAATTCATGATGAGATCACTACAAAGACCAAAGATGCACATGAAGATGGATAAGCACGTCACTCTAATTCTAACTTGAAAGTTTCAAGTTGTTGTTTTGTAGAAGTGTCTATGTTACTCATGTAACTATAAGTAAGAATTTGGACTCAATTCTTGTTAATGTTAGTTATCCTAAGTTGTTTCTAAGAAATAGTTATCATAGCTCATTTCTACAAGGGTAGTTATTTTAAGTAGTTACTTGGGTTAGTGCAGGATCAAGGGGGGCCAAAAAGTGGCGATGTGAAAAAAATAGCCTTCTTCACTCGCCTAAAAACGCGAAAAATCCGTGTTGACTTTTTGCTTGGCCTGGGTGTTAGTACACCTTGGCTTGGTAATTACCTATGCAAATCAGATTAAATCGGATATCCGATTTTTATTTGTAATTTTAATTGAAAAAATATATTATATATTACATATTATATAATATATAATATATTATTATATTATATAATATATATAATGTAATAATATATTATATAATATAATAATATATTATATAATATGTATAATATAATATATTATTATATAATATATATAATATAATAATATATTATATAATATGTATTATATAATATAATATAATATAATATTATATATTATATAATACATATTATATAATATATAATATTATATTATATTATATATATTAATATATATAATATATAATTATATTTTATAATATAATACAATACGTATTATAATATATTATTATATTATATATGTTATTTTAAAATAATCCAATATCCGGTGCACCTGATATCTGGTGTTTTGGTGAAAAGCTGCTAAAAAATAGATTGAAAGGTAAGAATTTTATTGTTTTCAATCGTTTTTATTCATTTTTTGTATTTTTTGTTAATGTTTATTTGATTTTTCATTGAAAATATGGTTTTTTTTCATGAGAACTAGGTTTTTTTAAATCAAATACCTAATTATTTAAATTTGTTAACTAAATTTAATCGTTTACATTCAATTAGGTTAAAAATTGAGGATAACAATGAAAACACTGACCAACCACAACTGCAACAACCAAACCTTCCTTTTCCAAACATCCCCCCCCCCCCAATTCAGGATTTGATTGCACAAAATTTGAATGAATTGAGGGGGATTGTAGAAGTATATCATAGGATCCCTCATCTAAACCCAATGTTTGATCCTCTCACGTTGATCATAAAGAGTATGGAAACCATGACTGAGGAGCACAATGCCAGCCTTTTGTGGCAAGATTCTATGAGGGAAAAATATGCAGATGGCTTGTTGTATAAGGATATCAAGGATGTCGAGATATCCAAAGCTGCTATCACCTCATTGTTTGTCAATCCCCACACTCGTCAACTCGTAGATCCCCAAAAAAAAAAACTTTCTATTAAATGGTGCACAAATGATGGTATTGTGAAAAAATTTTGGGATCATTGATGGATTGTTTTCGACAAACCACCCAACAACAATCTTGATATCCCCTTCTATTTCATAAAAAAATTGTATGCTGAGTTTGTTTTATGCAGACATGTGAACTACTTTGACATCCAACCTTTCCAGGGTGTAGGTTTAGGTATGCCCCAAAATAGACTTGGGGTAGTTAGAGTAGTCTAGGTCCCATATGTCCCCCCTCCTCCTACTGATCCCCCACCTGCAGTGCAGCATCATAATATCATTTGTGAGGTAGCTTCAGAAACCATATCGACTATTCACTCTTTGAGTAGCCTTTTGGTTTCTCAGGCTGGGTCAGTAGCTCAGCCTACTCTTGATGGTAGTGGTGCATCTGGTGGTGCTTACACATCATCCTTGGCTTCACACATATGTGTGCCCCATAGTTGTGTCATGTGTGGGCACGTATGCTTGGGTCCAGATGGACAACACATTGATCCTCCTATGGACAGTGTAGATTATGAGGTGCATGAGATGCAAGATGCACCAGATATTATTACATAGACTGGAGGATACCCTAGGGAGTCCTCACATGCTAGAGGTGAGGAGGCACCATCATCATACATTGATGATGTAGTGGTAAGATTTGTATTTTCATAGTTCATGTTCTATTTTAAATTAATATCTATAATCTAGATAATATTAAGTACTAATTTTTATTTATATGGTCTATTTAACAGTTGATGATCGAGGAGGAGTTGAGATAGATTCAGGAGGGCACCTTGTCAGCCATTTCATTTGGCCTTGATAGCTTGACGATATATATATTATTGCACCTAGTCATTTGTATTTTATTGTACATACATTCTCATCATTTATATTGGTATTAATTAGATTATGTAGTAACTTGTATGTATATCTTATTTTACTCTTATAGGGCACAAGCAGCACGAGTGTGGCGCAGTGTGATTTAGGATCTAGTAGTGCAGTTGGAGACAAGGGAAAGGTAATTGAATGCAAATATGATCGAATGAATAGTTTAAATAACTTATAGTGATTAAACATGTCTAGACATAGATTGATAGTTTCATATACTTGTTGTGTATATACAAATAATTCTTGGCTTCACATCCTTGATGACTACACCCAGTATACCTAAAGAATAAGAAGAGATGCCTCAAGTAGATGTGTGTTTATTTTATTTTTTGATTAGTAGATATAATTTTTTATTATCAATGACAATTATATGCTAACTTGTTGAAGAGGGGAAAACAGATTTGAAAGGTCAAATGATCAAAACATAATGAAATAAACATGCAGAATGCTAAAATATCATTAAAATACCATTTCACCTTGCTATTTTACCTTCTCCTTTGGATTGAGCTTGATGAAGTGAATGTGCCCCTTGATAATTCTCCACTTGATGTGCTCCTTTGATTGCTCGATGTGGATGGCTCTCCAATGTTGTGCACAAATGATAAGGATGAGATGATCAAGTTGCCAAGATGATTTCCTGGGCTCAAAAGGGCAGCATAAGCTTACTGGATTTCAAGATGTTGTAGAATGAAGGGATGGAGCCCTAATTTTATAGGAAGAGGAGAGAAAAATGAATGGCTATGATGGATTCAAGATGAAGGGCTAGGATTTACTTGTGAGCTCACACAAGGTCCAAGAGAGGGTGTGGAGACCAAGAAATATGCCTTAAAGGCATTTCGTATCTCCACACTCCACAAGATGCATTGGAGGAATTAAAAATTCTCCAAAAATAGATATTATGGGGATTAGAAGAATAAAAAGGAATTAAAAATTCCTTGGGAGAGGGAAATGCCTAGAGGAATGTGAGATTTCGAAAATCTTACATTCATCTAGAAAAAGGGCATTTAAAGCTAGTGGCTGGATGAAAGGGACAAAGAGTTGACTTTGTGGCTAATCATGATGATTAGCCATTAATGACTCATTAGGAGGGCGATTAAAGGAAATGTTAGGTGGGATTTATATTTGTAGGAGAATTTGACTAGGAGAGAGAATGAATGCAGGGAATAAAAAATTAGAAGAATAATGTTAAGTGAGTTTAGGGAGTTTCTAGAAGAATTTATTAGGTTAATGATGAATTAAGAAGATGATTTGTAGGAATCAAGTAGGTTAACTAATTAATTGAAATTAATTAGCTAAGAGGAATATTTGTGAGGATTTGATTTTTTAGAAGAATAAAGAAAGGGATTGATTTATTAAATAAATCAATCACATGCTATCGTGACAATATTAATTATATTTAATTAGTATTGAGGAGAATTTGAATTAACATAATTAATTAATTAATTAGGTGAGGAATTAAAAATAATTAAAATAATTATTTTTAAGTGTCTACACTTGTATCAATGTCATGTTTCTTAACATATGTAGGTTGTGTATGAAAATATTCAAAACATACCTCCTCTACCGAAGACATACATCAATAGTCCTGCAAAGTTGAAGAGAAAACGTGGAGATACGTTAAACATGAATAGTTCAATTATAGTTCATTTTTATGTTAACTTTTTGAATGTGAATTATATAATATAACTAATATTAATTGTGGTTTTTTTTTCTTGTGGAGAATCCTTCAGAGCCGAGAAGTGTGGCGAAGAGGATCGATTTTGATGATCCATCAATAGCTTAGGATGTTATAGATAGTTTTGGGATGCTTACACGTCTAGTTGGCATGTATATTTTGTATATGTACATACATTCACGTATTTAGACATAAATTTTGTTTCAGTTGGCGTTTATGCCATATTTGTGTATGGACATATTTGTAATCATTTGACATTTTTATATATATAGAAGTTGATATTCGATCATATAAATTGTTGCTCATCTGTGTGTGTTGTTATCATGGAAATCTTCAATCTTCATTCCAATAATTAACAATGGTTAATAATGGTTATTTAATGAACAATACAATTCATTTAATGAACAATACAATTTATGAACAATACAATTGATTTAATCAACAATACAATACAATTCATTTAATGAACAATACAATAAAATTAATTTAATGAACAATACTTGATACAATTCATTATTACCCTATGCATGGTCCTATTTTTCCCCCCACCTCGATCGAATGCTTGGGGTTTTATTAGGGAAACAATTTTTCAGTTGGCAAAAAAATCATCAGTCTCACTCAATCGAATGTTGTCGCATGGCCAATTCCTCGTTCATCTCATCACGATGATGAACTGTCAGCTCCGACACATCTAGTTTAGCATTATTACCCTATGCATGCTCCTATTTCCCCCCCCCCCCACTCGATCGAAAACTCAGGGTCATACCCTACCGGCGTCGTCCCTTGAGCACCCTAAGTGCTAAAAATTGTCAAACTTTGACGAGCCCTAACTTAGAATCCATAGCACTTGCAAACAATCCGTTTGAACCGAAGGGGCCAAAAGAGGGGTCCCTACAAAATTATATCTCGGTTTTTGAAGTTTCCCTATGGTTTTATTAGGGCAACAATTTTTCAGTTGGCAAAAAAATCTCCAATCTCACTCAATCGAATGTTGTCGTGTGGCCAATTTCTCGTTCAACTTGTAGCGATGACAAACCGTCAGCTCTGAAATGTCCAGTTAGGAATTATTACCCTATGCATGCTCCTATTTCCCCCACCCACTCGATTGAACTCTTGGGGTCATACCCTACCAACGTCTTCCCTTGAGAGCCCTAAGTGCTCAAAATTGTCAAACTTTGATGGGCCCTAACTCCGAATCTGTGGCACCTGTGAACGATCCGTTTGAACCTATCGGGCCATGAGAGGGGCCCCTACAAATCCTATCTTAGTTTTTTAAGTTTCCCTACCATTTTATTAGGGAAGCAATTTTTTAGTTGGCGAAAAAAACATCAGTCTCACTCAATTGAATGTTGTTGCGTGGCCAATTTCTCGTTCTACTTGTCGTAATGACAAACCGTGAGCTCTGAAATGTCCAATTAGACATTATTACCCTATGCATGCTCCTATTTTTCCCCCACACTTGATCAAACTCTCGGGGTCATACCCTACTGGCGTCGTCCCTTGAGTGCCCTAAGTGCTAAAAATTGTCAAACTTTGACGAGCCCTAACTTGGAATCCGTGGCACCTGCGAATGATCCATTTGAACCTACAGGGCCATGATTGGGGTCCCTACAAAAGCATATCTTGGTGTTTCAATTTGTCCTACTTTTTTATTAGGGTAGTAATTTTTTAGGTGGCGAAAAAATCGTCAGTCTCACTCAATTGAATGTTGTCGCATGGCCAATTTCTCTTTCAGCTCATCGCGATGATGAAGCATCAACTCCAACATGTCTAGTTAGGCATTATTACCCTATGCATGCTCCTATTTTCCCCCCACACTTGATCAAATGCACAGGGTCATACCCTACCAGTGTCGTCCCTTGAGCCCCCTAAGTGCTCAAAATTGTCAAACTTTGATGGGCCCTAACTCGGAATCCGTGGCATCTATAAATGATCCATTTAAACCTACGGGGCCAAGAGAGGGGTCCCTACAAAATCCTATCTCAGTTTTTCAATTTTCCCTATGGTTTTATTAGGGCAACAATTTTTCGGTTGACAAAACAATCGTTAGTCTCACTCAATCGAATGTTGTCGTGTGGCCAATTTCTCATTCTGCTCATCATGATGATGAACCATCAGATCCAACATGTATAGTTAGGCATTATTACCCTATGCATGCTCCTATTTTCCCCCCCCACTTGATCAAACTCTCTGGGTCATACCCTACCGATGTCGTCCCTTGAGCGCCCTAAGTGCTCAAATTGGTCAAACTTTGACAGGCCCTATGTCAGAATTCATGGCACTTGAAAATGATCCGTTTGAACCTATGTAGTGATGGCATGGGTCCCTACAAAAGCCTATCTCGGGTTTCCAATTTTCCCTATGGTTTTATTACGGCAGCAATTTTTTGGTTGGCGAAAAAATTGTCAGTCTCACTCTATCGAATGTTGTTGCATGGCCAATTTCTCGTTCTGCTCGTCACGATGACAAATCGTCAGCTCTGACATGTCTAGTTAGGAATTATTACCCTATGCATCCTCCTATTTTTCCCCCCCACTCGATCGAACTCTCAGGGTCATACCCTACCGATGTTGCCCCTTGAGTGCCCTAACTGCTAAAATTATATATAACCAAGAATTACACTATAGACATATAATGATCATCAATATTTCCATGTATTGTATACACATAATTACCATTACACTAGCATGTGACATCCATGAAGGGATATGCAAACATGATTTTTTTTTCATTATCAATACAACTACACCAATGTACTCATGTACAGATACATGGACATTATCATCAATATAACTAAACCAATTTGTTGATGGACATTGTATATCATCATAACAATGTTACATCAATTCACATCCATATACAAATACAACATCCCACTTCATCTGCATCAGACATCCTCATGTCCTAAGAGAAAAGCTTACGTACAATAATGCCTGCATATAAATGAAGTCCAAAATAAGTAACCTTTTTATGCGGAATGAATGTGCTACAAGAAACAAATTATAACACTTAATACAAATTAGTTTGGCAAATTATAAATAGATCATTCGAAACATTTTTAAGATGCACAAGATTGTATAATTATGAAACTTACCAGTTTCACTGCAAAGTATACAAGCATAACTTTGAAGAAAGATGTATGTTGATTAAAGCCCTTCTCACTGCATTTCTCTGCATGGTTAAAGACGATGGTAGATATGGTCATTTCTAAATAGAAATACATTCACTTGACTTAATGTTTATGCACAAAATTTTATCTCATTAATGCACAAAGGAATATGTACCATCACCAAGAGAGGGTCTTGTCAACGGTGAATGATCTAGCATGAACCTGTATTTTTAAGAATTGTTAGTCCACACATAAAATGCATGGATGAACATAAAGGCTTCATGATAATCACTTCAACTGAAATGCATGATAATAAATGAAAAGGTGGGATTATATACCACAAAAATACGTCCCTTTGAATTACATCAACAGAACACACTATGTTGATGCAAAAAACATAATGTGATGCTATTGTATATCATCAAAAAAGACCTGCATGAGCATAAAGGTTTTGTGATAATTATATCATCAAAAATTGTCAAATAGTGTTCTCTAATAAAAAAAATTGTAAAGCTCCTCAAATGCATGATAATAAATCGTGTTGCAAAAATACGTCCCTTCCAATTATATCAAGTGTACCCGCTATGTGCATGCAAAAATTGTGTTGCCAAAAAAAAACGTTCATCAATAGACCTGCATTTTCAACACATCCTTAATATACATGTAACAAACTTGAACATTAAGGTTTAATGGTCATTGATTTAAATTAAATGCATGATTAAAAAAATAAGGCACCATTAAAGATCTACTACTCAAGTGTGCCTGAAGGGTCATCTCTTTGCTTAAGAGTATCCAGTATTGCTTCATGATCAGTAGTAGTCACTATCCATAGCTCTTTGGTCTTCGGTTTTTCTTGATGCTTCAACAAATTGATATTTGTAGCTATAATAAGATGTGAATACATTATAATGGTTAAATTTTTCCACATATTGAGCATTTTCATTATCACTTTCAACATTTTCAAAATTTTCAAAATTTTCACTTTCAAAATCTACATTTTCATTTTCAATAACTTGTGGCACATTTTTAAATTCAATTTCCTCTTCACTTAAAGTAACATTACCAATATTTAACATACCTTTTCTTCTCCTCCTATGACATTCTCTATCTCTTTCTCTATACACTTCAATTTGGTCATTTTAAAGTTTTCTTTTGCGTTTAGACTTTCGATGACTACTACTCCCCATTTTCCTCCACACAGATGCTCCTACATGATTGACAATGTAAGTTTTGACTTTAAGAATCTCCCAAAATCACAAATTTGTCTCAAGGTGTCTGAAAACCCATGATCGTCGACAAAAAATAGAATATACAGACTATAGGCCATTGGAATCCACAAAATGGCCCACAAGGATATTTTTAATGTACAAAAATAGAATATCCGATTTTAATGTATAAATTTGTGGTCCCCAAATATTTTCCCATTGTCGCCTTTTATTTACTGAACTGCCACATTAATGGAAATGGCAGAAAATCCGATATCGGATTTTATTAGTCATATTTTAGAGAGAGAGAGAGAGAAGGATAGGGAGAGAGGGAGAGAGGGAGAGAGAGAGAGAGAGAGAGAGATTAGGGGAGCGGGAGAGAGAGAGGGAGAGAGAGAGAGAGGGAGAGAGAGAGAAGGAGAGAGAGATTAGGTGGGAGAGAGAGAGGGAGAGAGAGAGAGATTAGGGGTCATATGGTGTCCTACAACCCCTTAGGACACCATATTTGTGTCCATAGGTGTCATATGGTGTCCTAGGACACCATATGACCTTTTAAGACACCAAATTGTATCATTATGGGTCATATGTTGTCCTACGGGGTTGTAAGACATAATATGACCCCTTAGGACACATTATGACCTAAACCAACCCAATATGGTGTCATTAGGGGTCATATGGCATCCTAAAGGGTCATATGACACAATATGACCCACTAGGACACAATATGATAAATAATGACCAAATATGGTGTCTTAAAGGGTCATATGGTGTCCTAAGGGGTTGTCGGCCACCATATGAGCCCTATGAACACCATAGCACCCCTTAAGACACCAAATTCTATCATTAGGGGTCATATGGTGTCCCATGAACCCTTATGACCTCTTAGGACACCATATGACCCCTAATGACACCATATTGGGATGCTTTGTGTCATATTGTGTCTTACAACCCCTTAGGACAACATATGACCCATAATGACACAATTTGGTGTCTTAAGGGGTCATATGGTGTCCTACGACACCATATGATGCCTATGGACACCATATGACCCCTAACAACACCGTATGACCTCTAATGACACCATATTCTATCTTACAACCCCTTAGGACACAATATGACCCAAAGCGACCCAATATGGTATCATTAGGGGTCATATGGTGACCCCTATGGACACCATATGACCCCTAATGACACCATAAGACCCCTTAAGACACCAAATCATATCGTTATGGGTCATATGGTTTCCTAAGGGGCTATAGGACACAATATGACCCCTTAGGACACAATATGACCCCTTAGGACACAATATGACCCAAAGTGACCCAATATGGTTCCATTAGGGGTCATATGATGTCCTAACAGGTCATAAGGGTTCATGGGACACCATATGACCCCTTAGGACATGATATGACCCCTAATGACACAATTTGGTGTCTTAAGGGATCCTATGGTATCGTTAGGGGTCATATGGTGTCTTGGGACACCATACGACCCCTTAAGACATGAATGTTTTTTGTTATGGGTCATATGTTGTCCTAAGGGGTTGTAAGACACAATATGACCTCTTAGGACACAATATGACACAAAGTGACCCAATATGGCATCATTAGCAGTCATATGGTGTCCCAAGACACTATATGATCCCTATGGACACCATATGACCCCTAACAACACCATAGGATCACTTAAGACACCAAATGGTGTCGCTAGGGGTCATATGGTATCCTAAGGAGTCATATGGTTTCCTAAGGGGTTGTAGGACACAATATGACCCAAAGCGAACCAATATTATGTCATTAAGGGTCATATGGTTTTACAAGAGGTCATAAGGGTTCATGGGATACCATATGACCCCTAACAACATGATTTATTGTCTTAAGGGGTCCTATGGTGTCCTACGACCCCTTAGGACACATATTGTTGGCATTTTTGATGATTATGTTGTGATTGTCATTGATGGACACACACTTACCTTGAGATCACTTTTTGTATGGTTAATGTATGCCCAACCAGTATTTGTTCCAAACTGGTATTATGTATTATAGTCTTTAGACTATCGGTGTTTTGCAAAAAGTGTTTACCAATCCTAAGCAGTATAAAGATCTCAAGCGGTTCAAGGATCTCAAGCGGAGTGGAGAATCTAAAGCGGCATCTATCATTCTTCCCCAGTCTTCACTTTTGTCAAACCGGTAATCCATAAAGTTGTATGAACCGGTATTCCAACCGGTAATCGATAAAACTGTATGAACCGGTAATACTCTGTGATGAGTTACCAATCGGTAATTTTGTGATGTGTCATCATCCACCGATTCTTTAACGGTGCTGACACTTAGACGGTGACTTTGTGCCGTGTTACCAAATAAGTCTAGATACAGAGAACTTAGGAAATTGAAATGTAATCCTATTGGACTGACATGAAAACAAATTCCTTTATAAGGACATCCTGTCTAGGGTTTTAGGTAGTTGTTAGGATTTTGAAGTATTGATAAGAGTCTCTATGTATGCATGAACACTTCATTTAAAGGAAGAAAAGAGAGTGGAGGTATTGAAGACTGAAGTAATGCAGAGATGCATTATCCAAAAGCTATCAAGGATCTAATCAAGCATAGTGTGTTGTGTGCTAGATCATTCACTTGTTGATTACTCACATCTTCGACAAGTCTGAAACCCTTAACCGGGTAGGCCCAGAAAAGCCTTTGTAAATCCTCTAACAAGGTGGTTCACAACTATGGATCTGAAATCCTATAGCAAGGTAGTCTTTAACCGGACTTATCTCCTAATAGAGATCTAGGTTCCTAATAGGATCTATTTTGGTAAAGAACATTGTATGACCTTAACCGGTCTGACCTTAACCAGTCTGACCTTAACCGGTCCGTTACTATTCTGCAAATAGTTATTTGTGAGTTTCATCTCATCGTGGTTTTTCCCATTTGGGTTTCCTTGTCAAAATCTTTTGTGTTATGGTGTTTTTACTTATGTGGGTGGATGCATTATTTGTTGTTTGTTTTGCTGTGGTGTTAACCGGTTTGTTAGAAAAATTGTCATATCGGTTTACTTCTAGACTGTTTAAGTGTTTGAGTTCAATATTTTTTGGTATACTAATTCATCCCCTAATGCAGAGATCTTGTGCCTAGCTCTCCAATTCACCCTTACTCACCCCAACTCCTCAACTCACCCTTCTACTCAAGATCCTCCAAGGTAACTTGTTAGGGTACACTCCTTAGACCTCCAAGGCCTAAACTCTATTGGCTTGCCTCCTAGGTATAGCATCTTGAGGTTTCTTGTTGGTTTTAATCCAAATCTCTGATTTTGAGATGGTCTCCTACTAGTTTCCCAAAACTCTAGCTAGGCTCCAAAGACCTTCGCCAAGGATCTTCTCTCTAACATCATGTTTAAATTTTGTGGTTATGTTTTGTATGTATTTTAAAGCTCATTTTATTCATTATAAAGTTCTTCACCTTCCTCCCAAGCCCTAGGCTTTCAACTTGCTTCTACCGTCTGCTATTAGGCCTAAATGACTAGCCCTTCTGGGACTGTTTTATGGTCTTTTCCCCCAAAATTTTCTAACAACCCCTAGATATTTTTACATATTTAGATACCCATTTTGAAGTTAAATAAGATCACAAGTTTTCCCATCTAGTTATGTTGTACAAATAGGGTAACTCAAAATGAGCTATTTTTAAGGGGTTTGGGGCTTCCAGGCAATTTTGGCAGATGCGCTCCAAACTCTTCACTAGTCAAAATCTACAACTAGAAAAATATTTGATAATTTTGGTACACCCATATAAATTTCTAAAACACTATGGGTTTCTAAGGTATCAGTTCTCCATGGCTCTGAAAATGAGCAATCTCTATTGCACCCAGACACTAGCTACAAGCTTGTGTGTTGTTCATCTCACCCATTCTCCTCATTATGGCCTGAAAAAACAAAAAATTCCTAATCTAAAACTATTTATAGAGCCTACCCAAGCCATCCAATGGATTGTAACTTGTTCCATTCATGGATGCTGAGGTAAAATGCATTTTTACAATCAAAACCCCAAATTTCAAGGGTTTGTGAGCAATGATTACAAAAACAATGATAACTTTTTATTCAAAGCACTTCAGAAATTTATATTATACTTGTTGGAAAGTTAAAAAAATTTTATAAATTCCTATCCTACTATGAGCACCGTATCAGACCATACAAGTCGTACAAAATCATAAATTCAAAGCAAAAACACTCCAAATGTGAGAAAAAGCATAGGAAACCCTTGGCAAATGAATTGAATGCAAACCAAAAGTTGATCAACCTTGTATTGGAGATTATTAGAAGGTTTTATACAAAATTTCAAGTTGGTTCCAACCAACTTCCAACGCCATTTCCTTCATGGACAACTTTTACCTAAAAATGCAAAAGTTGTCATGACAATTTTGACAACTTTTACCTATGAGTGCAAAGAAACACTCCAAGGCTTTCAAGGCCTTAAAAATAACTCAAATGGAATCTTACAATGGATTTAAACCATTTCCAAACATTCTATCAAGTTTCCAAGCATCCACTTAGTACAAACCAAAAATTGACATTTTGACAACATTTTAGGATAATGACAATTTTGGATCCTGAGCACAACAAAAGTGTGGACAACCAAACTATGGCTTCAAAAAGCATCACAGGATTTATTCCACCTTATTACAACATAAAATAACTTGAAATCACACAATAACTCTAAAATGTAAGAAAAGACAACTTTGAGCTAGGTGTCTTGCACCACCCCCTCATCTTAGTATTCATCAATTGGTATCAGAGCCAACCTTTCAATAAGTTTAACCACTTCGAAGGAGATATGGGGGAATATACTATGAGGGAGCTTACTCGGCATCTCACTCAGTCTGAGAAAGCCCATGATGAACTCAAGGTCCAATATAAAGCCTGTCTGGCAAAAAGAAGAGAGCATGCTAAGAAACTGATGGAGCTCACTGAAAATAGCTCTTCTGATGAAGCAGACATGGATGCTCTGGTTCCAGAAGCTGAAAAATTGAATGAAGCAAAAATCAGCCTGAAAAGAGAGTCGGAAGGACTAACTATCCATATGAGTCAGGAACTTTAGAATAGAAGAAAAGCTGAATATCTGGCAAAAGACAAAGACTATGAGATCTCCAAGCTAAAGCAAGAGATTAGTGCCCTCACTGCTCAACTCCATGAGAGAAAAATGGAGAAAGAAGACATACAAGGAGAGATAATCTTAGCTATTTCTGAGAATGCAACACTGATGGAAACCAATGCTACTACTTCCAAGGAACTTACTGAGTCAAAGGAAATACTTGCAAAATTCAATCGGAGTTATGTCAAGCTAGAACAAAAGCTTGAGTCAACCAAACTGGCAAAGAATACCAATGGACTTGGTTTCTTCGGTCATGAGGAAGGTGAGACCTCTAATTCAAAAGCAGAAGCATCAAAGCAATCGACATCAAAAGGAAAAGGTAAGCAAAATTTCAAACCTGTTTGTTTCAATTGTCTCAAGGAAGGACATGTTGCTAATGTGTGTAGAAGCAAGGCCTACAATAATTTTCCTTACTTCATTAACAATGTACCTAGATCCAATAGATTCAATGGTAACTGTTATGCATGCAACAAGTTTGGGCATAGAGCATCTAAATGCAGGTCTTTCATACACAGCATTGGAAGGTATCCTCAAAGAAGCCAAGGAACCCTTTCTGAACCCTCTAGGAATCGGAATCCAAACTGGTTTATTACCTACAATCATCAGTCTGGAAGTGGTGGCTATCAAACAACAACTAGATGGAGAGCAACCTATATGATCTATCGTGGTAGTGGTCACAATACTACAACATGCAGAAGGAAGAAGGGAAACATGAATAATGTACCATGGAGAGAACCTGGATTGGTATGCTATCATTGCAACAAACTAGGTCACATAGCTAGATTCTGTAGAATGAAAAAGAACATATCAGATGTTATATCGGTCACTCCGGAAGGAAAAATTTATGTAGAAACTACTCAAGCAGACATGAAGAAAACTTGGATAAAGAAGCTAGAAGAAGTATCTCAAGAGGAATCAGTTTCTGCACCTAGTGTGGAAATATCTGAACCAGCAAACTAAGGTATAGAAAAGCTTAGGAGGAACTGAATCGGTGAGACATCTTGAACCCCCAGTTTTACACTGGTAAAAGACCTTAACTGGTATGTGATACCTACCAACTTGGCAGAAGACCAAAAATGGTAAAAGGAAAATTAGGGTTTATGACCTAATGGTGGAGCATTTATTGTTGTAGGTGAGGAATTTGTATAAAAGCAATTTAAAGTCATTTTTTCACTTATCATTTTTTGAGCGAAGAAAGTTTTCAAATGTAGAGAAACAAAAGGTGATTTGTCTTGCCATCCAAGAAGATTTCAAACTTTAAAGAAGAATTTGAAGATGATATAAATCGGTCAAGGATTGAATTCAAAGCGGTTATCAAGCAACTGAAGGAGTGTGAGGTGAAGCTGAATCTGCAAGCCCTAACTTCTATTTGCGAAGGTATTTTTCAAGCTTCTTTGTTTAATCATGGCTTCTACATCGCACTCTAGGTCTAGTGTACCCGTTGATTCAGTTGACCTCATTCAATGGAAGTTGAAGTATAATGCCCTATCTTTGGTACCTACTCCAGTTATTGTCAGAGGAAAATTTTTAGATTACATTGATTGTAAGATTGAATACCTAGGGTCTCTAGCTATTCATTCCCAGTTAAGTTTATTCTGTGGAGATGACAAGAAGATCAAACTGGAATTCAGCATCTTGGAGAGGAAGAAACTTCACAATGTGGTGTACTTTCTCGAAGAATTCATAGAAGACCACATCCACATCATTTTAAGCAGAGTGCATGGTGACAAGATGTATTTGGGGTGGATGCATGACATTACACCAAAAGAAATTCATGTCTTTACTGGTTTCTATAATGTCGGTGAAGTGCCAACCTTGAGGAAGGTCATCAAGACTGAAATGTCCAAGCTCACCGGTTATGTGAGTGACCAACGGGGAATAACCATCAATACCATTAAGGATGATTTGTTCAAGTATGCCTGCATGGTGATAGGTTACCGTACTTTCCATGCTAGTTGAATCAACTTTGTCTCTCCTGTAGCAGTAAATGCAGCTTACAGAATAATCATGGAAGATGCCTCATTCAATTTATGCACCTATATGCAAAGATAACTACTGGTGAACCTAAAGTCTAACAAACAGGACAATGCCCTGAAGTTCAAATTTGGACAGCTACTGGTCGGATTGTTCTTCTACTTCCAAGGGTATTTCCCAAGTGTTGGTGATATTCAGTGGTCTGCTGACCAACCAGTTACCAAGAAAATCAAGGAAAGTCTACAAGCAGTTGGAACCGGTCATCCTGAGGTTCTGAACATGTACTTTGATGAGTTTAGATGTAAGATGAACCAAAGAATGAGGATATCCAGTGATATTGTTAAGAAGTATGAAGAGGACATCTTCTTCACTATCAAAGTAGATGAGTGCATAATGGAGGCGGTGGAGCCAAGATAAGAAGTGGTGGATCCAATGGGGTATGAGGTGATGTTTGATATACTAGATGGGTATGCTTCTACCCTACTCGCCTCACCACTTGATCCAAAGAAAAAGAGAATTGACACCTATTTGGAAAGAATCACACTCGTTGAAGTACCCTCCATGAAGAAGGGAAAGGTAGTGCCATCGGTATCGACATTGGCTACTACAGCAAGTCCTAAAGTGACCAAACGATCACCAGTGAAGAGGAAACCGGAAGTTGCACCCGCCACAGTATTCAAAAGGAAGCAGAAGACAAAGGGAAATGCACTAAACTCTGAAGAAATGAAATCTGATGAACTGCCTAAGAAGACTAGGCAGACAAGACAAGAAACAAAGAGCAATGAACTGGCATCGTCTGCACCAGTAAATATAGACATTTCCTCTTATAATCCTATGACACATTGTCAAAGGACTATCAAGAATATTAGGAGAAAACTTCTAAGTGATTTAATAGAACATTTTGATGATTTTAATGAGAATGAGAAGGAGGAAGTAGAGCAGGAGATTATTCAATATTTATGCATTAATGACCAGTCGCCATCAGAAAATATATCTGTGACACCAGATTCTTTATACAATTTATTAGACAACAAATGATGCATTGCCATAGAAAAAGAACAGGAGATAAGAGAGGAAATATGTACTCAATATCTTCCTGACAAGTCTAGTTCAGAAGTTTGTGAAATAATGGAAAGCTATAAAGGTCCTTTTTTAATGAGACGGAGGAGACTCTTGTTGCTTGAAGGCAAATTTTCTGAAGTGGTAAATGATACCCACATTCATGCTAAAACTGCTTTGGGGTTGCACCAAAAGACTGAGGCCAACAAAAAGGCTGAACAAGAACCGGTAACTACTAAACCAGATGAGGTGTATAATGAGGAAGGAGAATAGGTCACCAAGCAGATGGACCCTATTGATGTTGATTCTCTAGACTGTGAGGATGTTACTCTGGTTACACAAGAAGAAACCACAGGATAGAGAAAATAGGCTGAAGCGGAGAAGAGAAAAGAAGAGGAAGTGAAGACAAAAGAAGAGGAAGTGAAGAGAAAAGAAGAGGAAGAGAAGAGAAAAGATGAGGAGGAGAAGAGAAGAGAAGAGGAAAGGAAGAAACAAGAAGAGAAAAAGAAACATGAAGAAGAGGAGAACAGAAGAGAAGAAGAAAGGAAGAAACAAGAAGAGAAGAAGAAACATGAAGAAGAGGAGAAGAGAAGAGAAGATGAAAGGAAGAAACAAGAAGAGAAGAAGAATTAGGATGAAGAGGAGAAGACAAGAGAAGAGGAAAGGAAGAAACAAGAAGAGAAGAAGAAACAGGAAGAAGAGGAAAAGCAAAAAGAAGAGGACAAGAAGAAACAAGAAGAAGAGGAGAAGCGAAAAGAAGAGGATAAGAAGATACAAAAAGAAGAGGAAAAGAGAAAGCAAGCAGAAGAAGAAAAGAGGAAGCAAGAAATAGAGAAGAAGAAGAAGGAAGAGGTGCAAAGAAAGAAAGAAGAAGAAAAGAAGAATGTAGAAGAAGAAAAGGTAGCGGCTAAAAGTGCTCATGAGGAGACCCCAAAGGCTATTAGGATTCCCACAGATACTAAGAGGGGGGGGTGAATCAGTATCTTATCGGTGAACCAGAAATAAAGAAATGAATAGAGATAACAACAAACACATGAAAAGCACACCATAACACAATAGTTTAACGAGAAAAATCAGTGTGGGAAAAACCTCGGTGGGATTTATGACCCACAATATTCACTTACTGGCTAATAAGAGAATATTACTTACAATAGGGGCCTGCACATGCAGGAAGGCCAAGTGCCTACAGCTCACTGCTCAAATGGAAGTCTCACTAACTTACAAAAATGGATTACATAAATCCATTGTCTTGTATTGCTTCAGAATAGCATCTACAATGCCAGATCTAGTACTGGTTTATAGCTCTGCTTCATACATAAACCCTTAAACTATAATTTGCATAATAGGTCTGCCTTATTTTGCCTGATTATATTCCTCCATGCTTATCCTATCTCCCATATGTCTCCTAAAAATGTTCTACAATGATCTCTTATATATATGAGTCATTTTACAATTCACCTAAGTCAGATTACAATGGTTTTAGAATAATTACAAGATAAATTACAAACAAAATTCTTGTCGGCTTCTATGTCGGTATGCTTCCTTTTTCTTCCGGTGTTGGTGGTCTATGTGCCAGTGTAGAATCTAACTTTGCTGGTGCTGGTGAATTACCTTGCCGATGTCATAGGATTGTAAGGTTGCCATCAATGACAAAACCTTCAATCATTACAATGTCTCATTGGAGTGCATTTTCCAACAATCTCTCCCTTTGGCATTTATGGCAACACTCATGAGAAAAATAAGTGTCATAAAAAATGTTGTGCAAAAATATGCTACTAAAAATTTGCTTGCTCCCCCTGAGCTAATGAGTCCATTTACCATTACTCTCTGTTTTGAATTTTTCTCATTACACTACTCCCCCTTTAGCATCAATGACAAAGCTTGTCAAAGTGTCAAAATGGTGTATTCTCCTGCTTCACCCTTGTAACCGGTTGGTTACAATCTGAAAAAGATCTGCCAAAACCAAATTTAGACTCTCAAGAAATTTCTTACTATCTTTTATTGCGACCTTTGTCCTTTGAACAGTACCGGTGAGGTGTTGCATTTGTTTTGTTGGTGTTTTCTGTCCTTGAATTAGTGCATCAAATATTTCTTTCCTTACAGTGGCAAGATAGTCCAATTTTGGACTTAATCTCCATTTGAAATCTTGAGCCTTACTTTTTATTCTTTCTTTCTCTCTTTCCAACTTTAATAGTTCTCCCTCAAACCCTGTTATCTTTTGCTCAAAAAGTGATAATGAATCAGATGAATTAATGAAATTGTTTGCTAGTTGATTGATTTCCTCTTGTATCTTATTGATCTTCTTATCAATATCAACTGTCAAAAAGTTAGTTTTGCATTAATCTTTGTAGAACATTTTAAATTCCTTAAGTGTCCTGCATAGTTCCAGTAGAAGTGTGTCAAATTGCCTTGTACACTTCTTTATTTCTTCCTCAAAGAATTTTTGTTTTTCCTTCTCTAATTTCTCCTTGAATGCCTCCTCTTTTATTTGTTCAACTGTCACATTGTTGTTAGTAATATACTTAGACAAAGCTTCAAGTTGACTCAAAGAATCCTTATCATCTACATTACATTTTGGAGCTATCATCTTCAAAATTGGAATTGTATCATCTATAGCCTTATATGCTTGTGAACTACAATTTGTTATTTTCTTAATGGAGTCCAAAAGAACTTCTATTACATTAGTTGCTTTGAATCATGCAATTGAAGATCAAACATTATGTATACCACCCGTGGAAGCAATATACTTGCTTGTGGTGACCTCTAGTAGGTCAGTCTATGTTTCCATTTCTTTTCGCAATGGTTTGACTTTCTCAGTTGTTTCCAGTGGTACTGATCATGTATTAACCTGTTATTGTGATGGAGCCTGTTGCTGTGCTTGTTGATCAGCCTTTTTCCTTGTGTTATCATTTGCTAGTTTACCTTTTTTACCATCTGATGCTGGTGCCTCACTAACCATATTTGTCTTTCCAGTTGTATCCTTATCTACCACAATAGTAACCTTCTGAGTATCAATGTTCATTGTGTATAATACCTCAGAATTAGGATTTGTATCCTCTTGTGGTGTTTCCATACTCTCACTAGTCAATTGATTATCAGTAGTAGCTACCGGTGGAGTATATAAGGGCGGTGGGGGTAGATTATCTATTATTTTTATGCTGGGTGGTCCACCAACCTTGCCTTTTCCTTTATCCTTGTCTTTCTTGTAAACTTTGATGGGTTTAGGATTTCTGTATTCTTCCTGATTTTCTTTCTCAATAAGGAATATATCCCATGCATTAGCAGTTTCCTCTGTAACCTCATTTACTCTACCAGCCATAAGTGCTATATGCCAGTGTGCAGTTGAAAATACTGACCAGTTAGCTTCTCAGATCATATCATCTATCTCCTTAGGTGAGTTAACTGGATAAACAACAAGTAGCTTTTCTATTTTTATTTTCTTGTCAAGCTCTATAATAGCTTCCCTTCTAGCTTCAAGTCTCCTAAACAGTTTAGCTGGTAATTCATCTACAACTTGCATTAAAAATTTCTTGTAAATGTCCAAGTGTAGGATTACATTGTTTTCAACTTTCTCTTTGTCATCAATTGATAATGAATCATATAGTTTATTGATGTTATTCAACTGTCCATCCTCTTTTATTTCATCAAGTAATTTATCAATTAGAGCCATGTTTTGTAGAGTCTCTTTCTTAGGTGTTGTCTTCCTCTTCTTTGGAGTTAACTTTGTAGCTGGGGGCCTCACTGCCTGTTGTTTTTGTCTGGTTCTTCTAGGTGTGGCTACTGGTGAAAGTTCTCTTTTCCTTTTAACTCTTTTGAATGCAGCTTGCATATCACTCTCTGAAGAAGTTGCTACCAGTGAAAGGTTAGTTTCAGGCTGTAGTGCTTTTAACTCCTCTTTAGTGATGCCGGTTTTCTTGAGTACATCTTCTTTTATAGCTTCAGCTTTGCCTGGATCTCCTTCTTACTATTGCTTCTAGTTTCTTTACCATTTTCTTAGATTGAATTTGACTTTCAATAGTCTCAGCACTGCCAAATACTTTTTCTTCAGGTTCCTTAGGTGCTTCTAGAAGGGCTTTTGCATATGTTTCAATTATGTGATCATCAGTTTCATAACCCATCTCAGTGACCCAAATTGTTCTTGGGATTACTGCCTCCATCCAAATCTCATCTTTCTTGATAACAAAACATATTTCATCCTTGTACTTGTTTACTATTGCTTGTGATAATCTTACTCTAGAGTTCATCCAGGCCTTTAGTGACTGAAAGTATTCATTTATATTATTTTCTCTGTTGTCACCCATATTGTTTAATAAGTCAGATAACTGTTTCCCTGCCGGTATATCAAAGCCAAGATTTCTAACTCCAATACCAGGTACTTATTTGATTATATGCAGCATTAAACAGACAAGTAGGTTGCCAAATCTAAAAGTCCCCTTTTTGTCCTTCTTGATCTTTCCTAGATTATCAATCAGTTCATCTTTTAACCACTCACAAACATCAATTTTCACATTATCATTAATCATGTCATAAGCACTCTTTATGCATAAGATGGAAACTGAATTCAATCTGTTTGCATGTGTTGTTTTTTAACCTAGAGTCATGCTAATGAATCTGACATTTGTATCCTTAACATCATTTACCCTTAAAGATCGCTTGTCAAAGGTTGCACCTGTTAGTTTAGTCACTAGGTCATTTGAGACCTTCTTATTCTTATCAGGTCTATTATCGATGGAGGGTAACCCTGTCACGACCTTTATTGCCTCTTTAGTAATTTTGTGGATTGTATCTAAACAGAAAAATTCACCATGTACCCTGCTTAATACTATCCTTATCACTTCCTTGGGAAAAATCGGGATATTGAGAATATCAGTGAAACCTAGGGTTTCAACTATCTTGTGTTCAGGTTTGATATTGTCGGATCCATCACAAATTTATGTCTTATACATGTTTTTGATTTCCTCATCACCTAGTTCTTCTATATGGCAATGAATATACAACCTAGGGTCTTCTGCAAAAACTACTCTTTAGGAATTTGAGAAAATGCATCAACATTGTCATCCTTCTTAGCAATTTTTGGAACTAACTGAAATACAGGTATAGGGCGTTTGATCACTTCGACTACAGTAGGGTTTTCTATGAATTCAGTTATAGAAGAAGAAGCCATGGATATAAATACCTTTATCTGCCTTAGGAATGGTTGCCTGTTGAATTTCTTCTCTTCTTTGCTTGGAATGCCTTCGCTCTGGGATTTTTGGGCTCTTCGAATTTTTGAATTCATGGTGAAATGAAAATGGAGCAAAAACACTTATTTATAATGTTTATTCTATCAACCACCACATTTAATGCATGCCGATTAGGTAATCACTTAACTTATCTACCGGTATAGAAGTAATTTCAACTTCTAACTATCAACCGAGGGAATAATAGCATGTTTTTCATTTAGTTACTAAACCCCCAAAAGATTTTCCTTCAGTTTGATGAAGAGTCTACTGCTGGTGGAGTGTTACTATGTTTTACCTGTGGAGGAGTATTCCTTTCAACATTTAGTTTTGATTTCCTGATCCATTGTTTTGAGAATTCTTATTTTACCTCTTCAACCTTTTCTTTACCTTTCAAACTTGGACCTTTGTTGTCTACCGGTGATGTCTTACTTCTACAAAATTTTGCAATATGTCCAATCTTGTTACAGGCATAACAAGTTACATTATTTTTCTGAATTGCTTTCCCATAGTCTATGCTGGTATGTGTCCTGCATTGATTAGATAGATGTCCAAATCTTCCACATACATAAAATTTCACATTCATTCTGCAATTTTTTGAGTTATGACCAACTTTGCTGCATTTTGAACATTGACTGGTGGGTGTATTGGTATTCTCAAAATTTATATATCTACATTGATTTTCTCTATGACCATACTTATTATAGTTAAAGCATTTGCCAAAAAATTTATAAGCATTAGGTTGTCTTACCAGTGTGTTGTGATCATGTGTGTTTGCAATACCAGAGATTTCCCCAATTTCAAAGCCAAGGCCATTAGTGTCACCACTTAATTTCTAATTCTTTATCATCTCATTTAGTTCCTCTGAACTTTTCTTGAATTTTTATTTGTGTTGGATAGCAATAGCTAGTTCACCTTCCAAGATACCTTTCTGTCTCATGAGTTCATTTGAGTCATTCTATGTGCATAAAATTTGTCTTCAACATATCATTTTCATGACTAAGTCTTGTGTTTTCATTTGCAGCATCATTTAGTCTTCTAACAAAATCATCTTCATTCTTCTTCCTATCTTCATTTTCTTTACAGAATCTCATAGTCATATCTTGCATCTCATTCTTCATTGTACAGTTTTCTTGTCTCAGTTTGTTTATCAGATCATTAAGAGCTTCTTTCTCATCATCATCTTTTTGCATCTTTTCATAGAGTTATCTTCTCTTATTTCTAGCTTTGGTGTAGTTTTCTTGAAGTCCTTGAATAATATCCTGAGCAGCCTTTAGATCATCTTCAAGTTTTATATTTTTAAATTTTTCTACATCATAGTCTGAAAGAGCAGTTTCCAATTGTTCCATCAAGCTTCCAATGTTTACCAGTGTCAATATCTTCCTCAAGTTATCAAGCTTCTGAAAATAGAGGACCAGGCTCTGATGCCAATTGTTAGGATTCCCATAGATACTGAGAGGGGGGGGGGATGAATTAGTATCTTACTAGTTTTAAGATTTTCTCAACTTATAATATGTAAAGCATATTAATACTGCATACCGGTGAACCAAAAATAAAGCAATGAATAGAGATAACAACAAACACATGAAAAGCACACCATAACACAATAGTTTAACGAGGAAACCTTGGTGGGATTTGTGACCCACAATATTCACTTACTGGCCAATAAGAGAATATTACTTACAATAGGGGCCTGCACATGTAGGAAGACCAAGTGCCTAGAGCTCACTGCTCAAATGGAAGTCTCACTGACTTACAAAAATGGATTACATAAATCCAATGTCTTGTACTGCTTCAGAATAGCATCTACAATGTCAGATCCAGTACCGGTTTATAGCTCTGCCTCATACATAAACCCTTAACCTATAATCAACATAATAGGTCTGCCTTATTTTGCCTAATTACATTCCTCCATGCTTATCCTATCTCCCATATGTCTCCTAAAAATGTTCTACAATGATCTCTTATATATATGAGTCATTTTACAATTGGCCTAAGTTGGCTTACAATGATTTTAGAATAATTACAAGATAAATTACAAACAAAATTCCTGTCGGCTTCTATGCCTGTATGCTTCCTTTTTCTGTCGGTGCCAGTGGTCTGTGTGTCGGTGTAGAATCTAACTTTGCTGGTGCCAGTGAATTGCCTTGCTGGTGTCATAGGATTGTAAGGTTGCCATCAATGACAAAACCTTCAATCACTTGCAATGTCTCATTGGAGTGCATTTGCCAACAAAGGAAACTGGTGGTCAGGCCAAACTGACTGACATCACCATTCCCATTGACCTCCAATCTGCAAATGAAATGGATCTAATGTAAAGCATCATGCTTGCACAAGAGCAACTGGAAGAACTAAGGAGGAAAAAGGAGCAAGATGTGATGCAAACTACTATAGAAACTCTTAACAGTTTGATTCCCGGTACCAATCTCCCAAGTACCAATTCCTCACTAGCTCAATTGAAACTTCTTTGCACAGTTGTCGAAGACTAGGTACAAAGCCTGGAAGAGGTTGCTAAGGCTCAAGCACAAAAGAATCATCAAAAGGCTTTGAACATGGCCTTAGTGAAGAAATTGAATAAGCTCCGGTCTGACCTACAAAAGGCACAAAAGGACATCAGAGATGCTATAGATTAGGGTAAATTACTGCTAAGCAAGATCTGCCAACCCCATCTATTATGTGATGATGTGCTAGCCTAGAAAGAGAAATTGAAATCAGATTTGCAGGCATATATCAACACCTTCAAGATGCCCTATGATTCCTTCACCACATATGGCAAACTATACACCGGTTTCAGCTATAGTAGGCCAAAATTGAGTTGGAAATCAACAACCAGTCCAAGGATTTGCAGGAACTTCAACTTGTCCTCCTACCAAGATTGCAAATACTCCAAAACTGCTATCTCAATTAGGAGGCCCTCACGGTTACTCAAGAGATGAGTACCTTGGATGCCATGGAAGAACAGGTATCTCAAATGCAGATAGAGAGTGAGGTTGCTACCTCATTACCAAAATCATGGTCTCTTTCCATGAAGACCTTCACACAGGACTTTAAGTCGATTTTTGACAAATTTTAGAAATAGGGGTTATTTCGTTGTAATTTGTCATTGTTGGCAAAGGGGGAGTACTTTGTATTCTAAATTTTGATGCATGATATGTATACTTTCATGTCTATCTCTGAAAGGGAGTTGTATACATTGTATTTTCTGCAAAAGGGATAGTGTATATTCTTAGGGGGAGTAATTTTGATTATGGCATATTTTTGTTGTAAAACACTTAGATGTCAAAATTTTCCTAAGTGTTGCCATCAATGCCAAAGGGGGAGATTGTTGGCATTTTTGATGATTATGTTGTGATTGTCATTGATGGACACACACTTACCTTGAGATCACTTTTTGTATAGTTAAGGTATGCCCAACCGGTATTTGTTCCAAACTGGTATTATGTATTGTAGTCTTTAGACTATCGGTGTTTTGGAGAAAGTCTTTACTGATCCCAAGCGGTATAAAGACCTCAAGTGGTTTGAGGATCTCAAGCGGAGCAAAGAATCTAAAGCGGAAGCTATCATTCTTCCCTACTCTTCATTTTTGTCAAACCAGTAATCCGTAAAGTTGTATTAACTAGTATTCCAACCGGTAACCGGTAAAGTTGTATGAATCGATAATACTCTGTGATGAGTTTCCATCTGGTAATTTTATGATGTGTTATCATCCATTGATTCTTTGACTATGCCGACACTTAGACGGTGACTTTGTGTCATGTTACCAAATAAGTCTAGATACAAAGAATTTAGGAAATTGAAATGTAATCCTATTAGACAGACATGAAAACAAATTCCTTTATAAGGACATCATGTCTAGGGTTGTAGGTAGTTGTTAGGGTTTTGAAGTATTGATAAGAGTCTCTATGTATGCTTGAAGAATTGATCTGAAGGAAGAAAAGAGAGTGCAGGTATTGAAGACTGAAGTAATGCGGAGATGCATTAACCAAGAGCTATCAAGGATCTAATCAAGCATAGTGTGTTGTGTGCTACATCATCCACTTGTTGATTACTCACATCTTCGACAAGTCTGAAACCCTTAACCGGGTAGGCCCAGAAAAGCTTTTGTAAATCCTCTAACAAGGTGGCTCACAATTGTGGATCTGAAATCCTCTAGCAAGGTAGTCTTTAACCCAACTTATCTCCTAAATGAGATCTAGATTCCTAATAGGATCTGTTTTGGTAAAGAACATTGTATGACCTTAACCGGTTTGAACTTAACCATTCCGGTACTATTCTACAGATAGTTACTTGTGAGTTTCATCTCACCGTGGTTTTTCCCATTTGGGTTTCCACGTCAAAATATTTTGTGTTATGGTGTTTTTACTTATGTGGGTGGATGCATTATTTGCTGTTTGGTTTGCTATGGTGTTAACCGGTTTGTTAGCAAAATTGTCATACCAGTTTACTGCTAGACTATTTAAGTGTTTGAGTTAAGTATTTTTTGGTATACTAATTCACCCCCCCTCTTAGTATTCATCACATATGACCCCTTAAGATACCATATTTGTTTCTTATGGGTCATATTGTGTTCTAGTGGGTCATAATGTGTCATATGACCCCTTTAAGACATCATATGACTCCTTAGGACACCATATGACCTCTAATGACACCATATTGGGTTGTGTTGGGTCATATTGTGTTTTACGACCCCTTAGGACAAAATATAACCCATAACAACACAATTTGGTATCTTAAGGGGTCATATGGTGTCCGAGGACACCATATGACCACTAACGACACCATAGGACCCCTTACGACATAAAATTATGTCATTAGGGGTCATATGGTGTCCTAAGGGGTCATATGGTGTCCCATGAACCCTTATGACCTCTTAGGACACCATATGACCCCTATTGACACCATATTGGATTTCTTTGGGTCATATTGTGTCCTACGACCCCTTAGGACACCATATGACCCATAACGACATGATTTAATGTCTCAATGGGTCCCGTAGTGTCGCTAGGGGTCATATGGTGTCCATAGGGGTCACCATATGACCACTAATGACACCATATTGGGTCGTTTTGGGTCATATTATGTCTTAAGGGGTCATAAGACATAATATGTTGTCATTAGGGGTCATATGGTGTCCTAGGACACCATATGACCCCTTAAGACACCAAATTGTGTTGTTATGGGTCATATGTTGTCCTAAGGGGTCGTAAGACACAATATGACCCAAAGAGACCCAATATGGTGTCATTAGGGGTCATATGGTGTCCTAAGAGGTCATAGGGGTTCATGGGACACCATATGACCCCTAATGACACAATTTGGTGTCTTAAGGGGTCCTATGGTGTTGTTAGGGCTCATATGGTGCCCATAGGGGTCATATGGTGTCCTGGGACACCATATGACCCCTTAAGACACCAAATTGTGTCATTATGGGTCATATGTTGTCCTAAGGGGTCGTAAGACACAATATGACCTCTTAGGACACAATATGACCCAAAGCGACCCAGTATGGTGTCATTAGAGGTCATATGGTGTCCCAAGACACCATATGTCCCCTATGGACACCATATGACCCCTAACAACAACATATGACCCCGAACAACACCATAGGACCCCTTAAGACACCAAATGGTGTTGTTAGGGGTTATATGGTTTCTATAGAGGTCATATGGTGTCCTAAGGGGTTGTAGGACACGATATGACCCCTTAGGACACAATATGACCCAAAGCGGCCCAATATTATATCATTAGGGGTCATATGGTGTCCTAAGAGGTCATAAGTGTTCATGGGACACCATATGACCCCTAACAACATGATTTGGTGTCTTAATGGGTCCTATGGGTCCATAGGGGTCATATGGTGTCCTACGACTCCTTAGGACACCATATGACCCCTTAAGACACCATATTTGGTTGTTATTGGTCATATTGTGTCCTAGTGGGTCATATTATGTCATATGACCCCTTTAAGATATCATATGACACCTTAGGACACCATATGACCCCTAATGACATGATATTGGTTTGCTTTGGGTCATATTGTGTCTTACGACCCCTTAGGACAACATATAACCCATAACGACACTATTTGGTATCTTAAGGGATCACATGTTGTCCGCGAACACCATATGATGCCTATGGACACCATATGAACCCTAACGACACCATATGGTGTCATAAGGTGTTGTATGTTGTTCTTAGGGGTCATATGGTGTGCCATGAACTCTTATGACACCATATGATCCCTAATGACACCATATTGGGTCACTTTGGGTCATATTGTGTCCTAAGGGGTCATATTGTGTCCTACGACCCTTAGGACACCATATGACCCCTAATGACATGATTTGGTATCTTAAGGGGTCCTATGGTGTCCATAGGGATCATATGGTGTCCTCTGACCCCTTAGGAGACCATATGACCCCTTAAAACATCATATTTGGTCATTATGGGTCATATTGTGTCCTAGTGGGTCATATTGTGTCATATGACCCCTTTAAGACATCATATGACCCCTTAGGACACCATATGACCCATAATGACACCATATTGGATCGCTTTGGGTCATATTGTATCCTAAGGGGTCATATTGTGTCTTACAACCCCTTAGGACAACATATGACCCATAACGACACAAGTTGGTGTCTTCAGGGGTTATATGGTGTCCAAGGACACCATATGATGCCTATGGACATCATATGACCCCTAACGACACCATATGGTGTCATAAGGGGTCATATGTTGTCCTTAGGGGTCATATGGTGTCTCATGAACACTTATGACCCTTTAGGACACCATACAACCCGTTATGACACCATATTGGGTCACTTTGGGTCATATTATGTCCTAAGGGGTCATATTGTGTCCTAAGACCCCTTAGGATACCATATGACCCCTTACGACACCATATGGTGTCATCAGAAATCCTATGGTGTCCTACGACCCCTTAGGACACCATATGACCCCTTAAGACACCATATGTGGTCATTATGGGTTATATTGTGTCCTAGTGGGTCATATTGTGTCATATGACCCTTTTAATACATCATATGACCCATTACGACACCATATGACCCCTAATGACACCATATTGGGTCGCTTTGTGTCATATTGTGTCCTAAGGGGTCATATTGTGTCCTAAGGGGTCATATTGTGTCTTACGACCCCTTAGGACAACATATGACCCATAATGACACAATTTGGTGTCTTAAGGGGTCATATGATGTCCTAGGACACCCTATGATGCCTATGGACACCATATGACCCCTAATGACACCATATGGTGTCATACAAGGTCGTATGTTGTCCTTAGGGGTCTTATGGTGTCCCATGAACCCTTATGGCCCCTTAGGACACCATATGACCTGTTATGGCACCATATCGGGTCGCTTTGGGTCCTATGGTGTCTTAATCTCTATCTCTCCCCCTCTCCTCTAATCTCTCTCTCTCTCTCTCTCTCTCTCTCTCTCTCTCTCTCCCTCCCCTAATCTCTCTCCCTCTTTTCTCTCTCTCTCTCCCTCTCCCCTAATCTCTCTCTCTCTCTCTCTCTCTCTCTCTCTCTCTCTCTCTCTCTCTCTCTCTCTCTCCCTCTCCCTAATATCATATACTAATTATTTATAAATTAATATATTAATAAACATTAGATTAATTATGGGCAAATCTAGTTAGAGATTTTATTGATTAAAACCGGAGATCCGATTTTTGTAGTCAAATTCTCAAATTTCAAATTTTAGCTTGGGAATGCTTTGGTATTTGGCTTGGAAGTGACAAGCCTTGAAAGTCAACTGAAAAAACATGTTTTTCAGTATTCCTTGATTTTCTAGACTGTACACTGGTGGCTGACGACTTTTTTTGTAGCCAAAATTGATAAAATGAAAAGGGTTTTTTAAGGACGTTCCCAACTTTCCAACAATATAAGGCTTGTCTTATTTCGACTTTAATAAATAATTATTATTTATTTTTTAATTGAATTCTGACAATAGTCTTGATTGATATTCTGATTGAAAAACACTCATAACTTTCAAATGGTATAACAGTTTTTGAATCCCAAACATGCATCACATCCTGTGCTTCATCTACTATAGGGAAAAAAATTTTTAAAAAAAATTCATAAGGTTTTGACCAAGTTAAGGTGGTCAAACGTAGGAGTTTCTGAATTTCTGAAAACCTTTAGTAAAACAATCATAAATAATTATTTACTTTATAAAAAATTAAAAACAAATATGTGTCACATTCGGACATGAGTCTAATACTTATATTATAAATATTATAAAAAAATATTATGATTTAATTATGATTAGGGTGGTCAGACATACGTCTACTTCTTATTTTTTTCCTGAAATTTTAGTACCACTACATTGAAATTTGAAATTTTCATCAAATAGGATTTTTTTTTTTCCAAAAAACATGTAGTAGCTTAGAAACTAAATTCAATTTTCTATATATTCTCTTCTTACATATTTTAAAAATAATGTTCACAACTTATTCAAATTTTCATATCAAGTTGCATAACTCTGATTTTCTGAAATTTTATTGCCACTTAAGGGCCTATTTTGGCACACCATGATCCTGCACATACCCACTTGGGTGGTTTTATTAAATGGTTACCTAAGTAGTTAGGGTATGTAGTTACAAGTTAGTTATTCCTTGTTAAAGCCTATATATTCAAGGTATTTTGGCATTGTAGGGGGGAATTTTTCGAAAGGGAGAAACTCTAGAGAAATGGAGGGTGAAAATTGTAATGGTTTTTGGTTTGATACTTGACATTTAAGGGTTTTGGACTTGTACATTTTCAAAAGAATAATCAATGCACTCTTATGTTGTTATTTTTTTATTTCTCGTATGTTGAATCGGTGATCCCTTTATGTAATCATGCAAATCATCAGTAACCAATGCAATTGATTAAGAACACCAGTTCTTGGTATATTGAATTGTATGTGTTAGTACAACTTATTTCTTTGTATGGTGAGGTTTTTTGTCCTTCTTTCATCATCAGAGTATGTCTAAAAATTTATCCCCTTTGTAATCATTATCTATTGTGAATTCTCAATTGGTATTTGTATGTCTATTGTTGGTGTTTATATTATTTACATTTCTTTAGTTTAGTTTTGTCTCCTTTTTGTACTTTTAAGTAAAAAGTACATAAAAGTCCTAAAAACCCCAATGCCAACAATATGTATGTATGTATGTATATATGTATGTATGTATGTATGTATGTATGTATGTATGTATGTATGTAGTTTGATTCTCGTTGTGGTTTTCCCCAATTTATGTTTTCTACGTAAATATGGTGTTCATGTGTTGATGATTGATGTGTTCCTATTGAATTATTTAATGTTATTTATAATTAATCTATTTTAAAGTTTTAAGCAGATTCACCCCCCCTCTTATTCCTACCATGCATTCAACAATTAGTATCAAAGCTTTGGTTCTTCATTGGAAGGATTAATCACTTGAGGTAGATTCAGAATGGTGCAAGAATTTTATCTTAAAGCACCTATGTTATGATTAATAAAAAAGTAGGTAGGCTAGGGCCCATAACCTTACATAACTAGGGGGAAATCACAATATTTGAGACCACCAACCATCGAAAAAGAGGGCACCCATTTCTTGAAGGAAGGGATTTTTACCAAAACACCCAAATGGTGGGAAAAAGGTCCTGAACCCTCAACAAGGTTTCAATCTCAGAAAGGAGGGACTTAGGAAAGCACCCTGGACCATAACCCAAACAAAAACCCTTACACTAGCCTAAAAATCAAGGAAATAAAAAACTATTAGTGAGTTTTAAAACGCATATCATAACCTTTTTCTTGAAGAAACAACATGAGAAAATATTTTATTAGCCATGGACGGGGACAATAAGGATCCAAGGACATCTTGATGACTTACAATCACCAAAAAAACAATGTAAAAAAAATCATAAAACATAATAACAAGAGACTAAATCAAAACTAATAAACTCATAGGATTTTGGAAGGAATACCTAAACGTAGATGCAAAGAACCTTGCCCACATAAGTATTACATCCATAGGTCCTTTGGTAGTAGGAACACTAGCTACGACTAACCCTCCAAACACAAACATCATGAATACCTCAATAGGCCCATTGTTAGCAAGGCAACAAATCATGCCCATCATAAAAGGACCACCCAAAGTAAGGAGAAGGCTCAAACTTAAACCCTTGACTTCAATAGGGACAGTAGTAGAAGAGTGTCTCTTGGGAAATATAGGACAAGCCATGTGAACCTTTATAGGAGGAACCACAGAGGAAAAATTTCCACTTTGTATCTCACACATGATAGTAAACTCTTACTCTTGCCAACAACTCGATCACTAAAAATCCTAGTCTTCCTCTAGAAGGATACCAAAGGGAAGGAAGCATTAACAACAAGAACAAGAAGACGACTAAACAAAAGGAATCCAAAGGCCACAAAGGAGACCCCGAAAAGAGAAAGCACCAGACCTTCACCAAGTAACATATAGGCTCTAAGGAAGATAGGGCATCCAAGCTCAAACCCCACAACAAAAATAGTTTGCAAATAGTTTTCTTTAAGTCTAAATTAAAATTTGTATTATTGATTTTAAGTCCAAATTCTATGTAAGGAATACACACCAAGATATATGATCTAAAAAAAGAAATGAGTTTCTGTTGGCATTTGTGAAGAGTATGTTGACATGATGATATTATGTTGACATTGATGTCAATATGTTGAAGAGTAAACCGACAATATGCTGAAGAGTGAACCGGTTAAGCAACTGGCAAAGTGAACCGGCATAATGTTGTGAATCAGTATATGTGAAAAAGGTGAAGTGGTATGCTTGTTTAGGTGAATCGGTATGATGAAATGTGAACCAGCATATGGAATGTTTTCTATTAAGGTTTAATATGGTATGACTACTGGTTGGTAGTCTTAGTCTCAGGGTTTCCAGTTGAAGTGTCTTGAGCCTATGTGACTCAACCGATGACATTGTGTGATGAGTTAGTATTGTGATAGTGATCAGATTGGGTTGCCATGTCAACATCGTGTGCGTGAAGGATCTTGCGTGAAGGGGATTGATCCTATCTACCTTGGGAATGTGCGAAGTCTCTGCAAATGGTGGAGAACGTGTGATAGGTTATCGCCTCCATGAAGCGATGAAGAATGACCGATGGAGAATGTCTTGAGATCTGTTCAAGACTGTTGCATTCAAATGCAAAGTGTTCAATGGTCAGGATTGAACTGACTAAATTGCTAAACCTAAGCGTTTAGGGTTTAGGGTTTATGCTACCGCCCTATCTATTTCCTATAAGGTCGATGTTGTGTTTCATGTTGAGGTGTTGGCAAATGTTGTGTGTGTATCTAAGTGCAGAGATACGTGATTCTTGCTAGACCAAAGAGGAGAGTTGTTACCTGCAAAGTTTGTTTGCAGAAGTAAGGAACTAAACTGGATCTGCATTAGCATTGAGTGCTATCACCAGATCATTGTAATACCTGTTGACTTCTAACTACTTACACAGTTGGAAAATCCCTTAATAGGGTAGTCTTAACCAGCTTGCTATAAATCTTTTAATAGGGTGACTCAAATCCATTGAGTTCATGAAATCCTCTAACAAGGTAACCTTTAATAGGGTTTAACCCTTAACCGGGTATTCTAGCCATCCCTTAACCGGGTGATCCCTTACAGGATCAGTTCCTAACAGAACCTATTGTAATAGTCTTTAACCAGACTAGGCTCCTAACAGAGTGGACTTCCAAAGAGTTCTTATACAGCTTGTGGGTATTCATCCCCACCGTGGTTTTTCCCAGTTGGGTTTCCATGTGAAAAAATATGTGTGTTATGTGTGATTCTTTTCATGTGATGGTTTGTTATTCTCTGTCAAAGAGGTAATGCATGATTAATCCAGTAGGTCATTATAGTTTTGATGTATTCCTTGGTTATGCATATGAATAAAGTGAAAAGGAGATGTTAGGTGAGGTGATGATCTAAGTGTTGACCGGTTTATGTTTGTCTTAGTCATTTTTGGTTTTACCAGTTGTACTTTGTTTTAGACCGGTGTCATTGTTTGGGTGTCAACTTCAGTGTTTGCAGTCTAACCGGTTTAGGGAAAGAGTTTTTGCCTGTACTGATTCACTCCCCCTCTCAGTACCAGTTTGGTACTCACTATTCATCATTGAGTTGTGAATTGGTATCAGAGCATCCTCCAGGTCCTCTGTGTTGTAAGCTTAACCAGTTGAGGGAAAGATCCTATTGTAATGATGAAGAGGGAAGGTCCAAAGTTCAATAGAGATAATTTCAGTATATGGAAGGACAGAATGAAAATTTACATTAGAAGCATGAGTGCTCAACACTGGAGCTATGTTGAGAATGCTTATGTTATTCCTACTGATACCCTCACCGATGATCAAAAGAGAGAGATCCAGGGGAATGGGCAAGTCATGGAAGCCCTAATCAGCAGTATATCAGACATTGAGTTTATTGATGTCAAGGACAAAGAAAATCCCAAAGATGTATGGGACACTCTTGAGAATATCTATGGTGGTGATGAGCATGTAAAACAAGCTAGGGAAGAAAGCCTTAGGGGAAGTTTGAAGATATGTGGATGGTTGAAGGAGAGACCATTCAACAATATGGAATAAGAATCAAAACTGTTGTTGGTGATATCAAGAGTGCAGGTGGTGTGATGGAAGATTCCACTGTTGTTAGCAAAGTTTTGAGATCCTTATTACCATTTTATGCAATAAGGGTTGATGCTATTCAGGAGTTGAGGTCAATAGACAAGACTAAGGTATCCCTAGACTCCATCATTGAAAAGTTGATAGCCTATGAGCTAAATAGTTTTGATGGCAGTATTCAAAAGACTGAATCAACTTTTAGAGCATCTGCTGTACCATCTAGAAAAGGAAAAGAAGCTAGCACCAGTGGTGAATCAAGATAGAGCAGAGAAATGGATGATGAGGAGATCCTGATGGAATTTGAAGCTCTTCTTGCCAAGAGACTTCCTAAGGGAACCAGTAAATACAAAGGTAAGCTCCCTTTGAAATGCTTTTCTTGTAACCAGATAGGACACATTGCTATAAACTGCCCTAATGGTGATAACAAGGACAAACCAGAGAGGTTAAAGAATTTCAAAGGAGGAAACTAGAGAAACTGTTTTGTAGTAGTTGATGAAGGTGTCATTGATGAGGAATCAGAAGATGAAGAGAATGAAGATATTGTGTTTGTAGCGGTCAAGGAAGATGTGTCAGACAAGAAGGCTCTTGTCTCCTTCTTTGATAATTCCAATCAGTGGATTATTGACAGTGGCTAGTCTTACCACATGACTGGTGACCGAAGCAAGTTTCTATCTCTGGAAGAGTATGATGGTGGTGTAGTTCATTTTGGTAATGATGCACCATGTATGGTAAAAGATAGAGGGTCCATCTCTTCGAATGGAAGAAGCAGTGCTGACAATGTGTATTGGGTACAAGGTCTCAGACACAACCTATTGAGTGTTGCCCAGCTGAATGATAGTGGACTCACTCTAGAATTTAAAAATGGAGTGTGCAAAATCAAAGGAAAGAATGGTGAACTGATGGCTACCGACATGCAGACCAAAGGTAACCTATTTCAGCTGAATGCAAATATAAGTAAATGTTTTATGGCTAAGTTTGATGATAGCTGGATATGGCATAGGAGACTCAGCCATATAAAATTTAATAACATTGTGAAGGCCAATAAGATCAAAGTAGTTAGAGAACTGCCGATGCTGAGAAAATCAGAAAATCCTTTATGCAGAGACTGTCAATTGGGGAAAATGTCTTCCTCAACCTTCAAAGGTAAATCTTTCACTGCAGACAATTTACTTGATCTTGTGCATACTAATTTGTGTGGTCCTATGAAAACTAGGAGTGTGCAGGGAGATAGGTATTTTATGATTCTTATAGATGATTTCTCAAGAATGATGTGGGTCACATTCTTGAAGGACAAGTCTGAAGCCTTTGGAAAGTTCAAAGCCTTCAGAGCACTGGTAGAAAAGGAAAGCGGTAGAAGAATCAAATGCCTAAGAACTGATCAAGGAGGGGAATTCACTTCTGGTGAATTCAACAAATACTATGAAGATAATGGAATCAAGAGGCAACTATCTACCCCTCAGACTCCATAACAGAATGGCTTAGTAGAAAGAAACAACCAGACTGTGGTTGAAGCAGCAAGAACTATGTTGATCCAAGGAAAGGTTGCTCACACCTTTTGGAGAGAAGCAGTGAGTACTGCAGTCTACACAATGAACCGGGTACTCATCAAGAAAGAAAAGGATGAGACTCCTTATGAGTACTGGACTGGTAAGACACCAGTGGTAAGATACTTTAGATTGTTTGGTAGAAAATGCTATATCAAGAGAAGTGAACATCAGAGTAAGTTTGATGCAAAATGTGATGAGGGAATATTCCTAGGATATTCCACCAAGAGTAAAGCTCTCAAATGTTTCAATAATAGGACTCAGAGAATAGTTGAAAGCATCAATGTCAAGATTGATGAAAACTCTGAGAAACCTGAGGAAACCGACAGTGAGCATGTAGGAGATGAATTGGTAGTAACCTTCTGGGAACCGGTTGCAAATCTACCCAGTACCAATAATTGTACTCCTACAATGGTAGAGGTTGATGCTGATGAAGATGAGAATGAAGAAGAAAAACAAGAGGAATCAGTTAAGAATATACCTAGGTATGTCAAACTCAATCATGATCCAAAGAAGATCATAGGAGGCAAAGATGTAGGAATTCTCACAAGAAGAAAGGTCAGAGAAAACTCATGTATGATCTCTGAACTTGAGCCTAAATCATTCAAAGAGGCACATAAAGATGAAGACTAGATCAAGGCAATGGAAGAGGAACTTGACCAGATAGAGAAGAATGGTACATGGTCTTTGGTACCTAGATCGGAGCATAAAAATGTCATTAGAACCAAATGGGTTTTCAGAAATAAGCTGAATGAGGATTGCACATTGGTAAGGAACAAAGCCAGACTGGTATGTAAAGGATATGCCCAAGAAGAAGGGGAAGACTATGGAGAAACCTTTGCTCCAGTAGCAAGATTGGAAGGAGTGCGTATGCTTCTTGCATATGTAGCTTTTAAAGGATTCAAGGTATACCAAATGGATGTAAAATCTGCATTCCTAAATGGAATACTTGAAGAAGAGGTATATATAGAGCAACTAGATGGGTTTTCCCTATCAGAAGATAGTGACATGGTGTGTAGGCTACATAAAGCCTTGTATGGACTGAATCAGGCACCTAAAGTATGGTATGAACGCTTGCACTCCCATCTTGTGAAGATTGGATTTGAAAGAACAAGTGAAGATAGCAATATCTACTTGAAATCAGAAGGAGATCAAATTCTGATTTGTGAAGTATTTGTTGATGACATAATCTTTGGTGATGATGACAAGATGAGTAATGAATTTGCCGATGAGATGAAAAAGGAGTTTTAAATGTCACTCATAGGGGAGATTAAGTTCTTCATTGGACTGCAAATTCAGAAAATGAAAGATGGAATCTTTATCACTCAGTCTAAGTATGTCAAAGAGGTGTTGAAGACCACTGGCATGGAAGACAGCAAACCGGTTGGTACACCAATGATAACTGGTTGTAAACTATCAAAGGAGGATGACTAAGCATTGGTAAATGAGAAGGAATACCAATCAATGATTGGTAAGTTGCATTATGTAGTGCATAGCAAACTGGACATTGCACATGCAGTGGGTATTACCGCTCGGTTTCAAAAAAGCCCAAGAGATTCCCACTTGGTAGCAGTCAAGCGAATTCTTAGATATCTAAAGGGAACTATTGACTGTGGATTATGGTATCCATATAGTGATGATTTCAACCTAAAAGTGTTCACAAATGCTAATTGGGCTGGTAATGTGGATGATCGAAAGAGCACAATCGGTGGTGTATTCTTTCTTGGTGGAAGATTGGTCTCATGGATGAGTAAGAAGTAGAGTTGTATCTCTCAGTCCATAATAGAAGCGGAGTATGTTGCAACATTTATGAACTGCACTCAGACTATTTGGATGAAGCATTTATTGAATGGCTTCAAAGTTCCTATATCTGAACTGGTAAGTATATTTTGTGATAACACAAGTGCTATCAATATTTCCAAAAATCTGGTTTTGCATGCTAGAACCAAGCACTTCGAGCTCAAGTATCATTTCTTGAGGGAGAAAGTTCAGAACACAGAGATTGTATTGGAACATCTTTTCAGTAAGGAGCAGTTAGCAGATATATTGACCAAGCCTTTACCAAAGGCTACATTTACCTATTTGAGAGGTAAATTAGGGGTGCTGCCCCTTCAAAAGGTGAACTAAAAGTATGTGCTCGACATCAGTCAGGTATTGCATTGTCAAATCATTTTAGGATTGATGTGTTGAAGGATGTTACTGCTCAGGGGGAGCAGCATAGTGGAACATGGTTAGCTTGTGCCTTCAACTTGGCATTGTTGTCAAAGGGGGAGAAGATGTGAAGCGGCAAAGATATCTACAGTATTTAGGAGAAGATGTGATGCAGAAAGAGAGATATCTTTGTATATTGCCATCAATGCCAAAGGGGGAAATTGTTGGCATTTGTGTAGAGTATGTTGACATGATGATATTATGTTGTCATTGATGTCAATATGTTGAAGAGTGAACCAGCAATATGCTGAAGAGTGAATCGGTTAAGCAATTGGCAAAGTGAACCGGTATAATGTTGTCAACCGGTATATGTGCAAAAGGTGAAGTGGTATGCTTGTTTAGGTGCACCGATATGATGAAATGTGAACCGGCATATGGAATGTTTTCTATTAAGGTTTAATATGGTATGACTACCAGTTGGTAGTCTTAGTCTCAAGGTTTCTGGTTGAAGTGTCTTGAGCCTATGTGACTCAACCGATGACATTATGTGGTTAGTTAGAATTGTAATAGTGATCAGACCGGGTTGCCACGTCAGCCTCGTGCACATGAAGGATCTTGCGTGAAGGGGATTGATCCTATCTGCCTCGAGAATGTGCAAAGTCTCTGCAAACGGTGGAGAACGCGTGATGGGTTATTGCCTCCATGAAGTGGTGAAGAATGAACGACGGAGAATGTCTTGAGATCTATTCAAGACCGTTGCATTCAAATGCAAAGTGTTCAATGGTCAGGATTGAACCGACTGAATTGCTAAACCTAAGCGTTTAGGGTTTAGGATCTATGCTACCGACCTATCTATTTCCTATAAGGTAGATGTTGTGTTTCATGTTGAGGTTGTTGGCAAATTTTGTGCGTGTATTTAAGTATAGAGATACGTGATTCTTGCCAGATCAAAGAGGAGAGTTGTTACCTGCAGAGTGTGTGTGAAGAAGGAAGGAAATAAACCGGATCTGCATTGGCATTGAGTGCTATCACTAGATCATTGTAATACCTGTTGACTTCTAACCACTTTAACAGTTGGAAAATCCCTTAACAGGGTAGTCTTAACTGGCTTGTTGTAAATCCTTTAACAGGGTGATTCAAATCCATTGAGTTCATGAAATCCTCTAACAAGGTAACCTTTAACAGGGTTTAACCCTTAACCGGGTATTCTAGCCATCCCTTAACCGGGTGATCCCTAACAGGATCGGTTCCTAATAGAACTTGTTGTAACAGTCTTTAACTAGACTAGGCTCTTACTAGAGTGGACTTCTAAAGAGTTCAAAAATAGCTTGTGGGTATTCATCCCCGTCGTGGTTTTTCCCAGTTGGGTTTCCACGTGAAAAAATATGTGTGTTATGTGTGATGCTTTTCATGTGATGGTTCGTTATTCTCTGTCAAAGCGGTAATGCATGATTAATCTAGTAGGTCATTATACTTTTGATGTATTCCCTAGATATGCAAATGAGTAAAGTGAAAAGGAGATGTTAGGTGAGGTGATGATCTAAGTGTTGACCGATTTATGTTTGTCTCAGTCATTTTTGGTTTTACCAGTTGTACTCTGTTGTAGACTGGTTTCATTGTTTGGCTGTCAACTTTAGTGTTTGCAGTTTAACCGGTTCAGGGAAAGAGTTTTTGCCTGTACTGATTCACCCCCCCCTCTCAGTACCAGTTTGGTACTCATTGTTCATCATTGAGTTATCAGTTTTTAATGGATAACAACCACTATGATCACTTTGAAATGTACCCAAAGTTAATGCTTCCAATTTTCCTTAATCTAATACAAAGAGCTCTTAACTATATTTTCACAAACCTCCATGTATGATCCCTATGCACAAGAGAGTAAAGCAAGAAAGAATGCCCTAGAATATTATACTAATATTGTAGGGGTCAGATGCAAATATTCAAATAATATTTAGATCTATAACAAATTTAGATGATATTATATTAAAAAAACTTACCAAAACATAATTCTAAATCTCTTGTACTAGATTGATTAGGGATATAGTAGAAATGATCAATCATGTTGAAACAATCATTGAATGCATCAAATATAGAATTAGTTGTTGAAAAATAATGGTCAATTACAATGGAACATGAATAAACTATTATATAGAGGTTAGTACAAAATAGATTGAAATAAAGGTTAGTTGTGTCAAAACCCAAACCAATTACATTAAAATAAAAATAAGTTATGGAATTTCTAGAATCAAATGTGGTTAAATTAGGATAAATTGTGCCTCAAGAAATTATTTGTGGTGAAATAAAGAGAAAATTTGATAATATATAAAGAAACATCTAAAATTCGATAAATTAAAGGTAGAATCAATTGTGAGCTTAAAAATCACATACACCAAATCAACATAAATTGTAGCCCATAAAAATATTTCCAATGATTGAATAATAAGTTAAAAGACTCGAAATCAACCAATTGTGTCATTTTGTGAGAAAAAATCTAAAAATGCTAATATGAAATATGAAAGTTGATGTTGTATAAATATTAACTGTGTTGTTTGATAACTAGTTGTAGAATAATTTGAGAATTAGTTGTGTCAAAAGTCAATTGAGTTGTGATAATCTACCTTAAAAAACCATTAAAACAACAATTTTCTTGCAAAATATTGTTAAACATAGAGATGCGGGCAAGATAGAGGAGTGGGTTCCAATGGGCATGCTAGAAAGGTATGAAAATTTGAATCTGAATAAATATGGGAACCATGAAATGCAAGATCCAAATCCTTTATTCACACTAACTCAATAAAGCGTAAGATATATGCATAAAGTCGAATGATAAATAATAATACCATAGAAAAGACCTTATATTGATCCATTATTTCTTAATAAGTGCTTGATGTGTATTTTCTATCACATTTTGTTGCATGAAAATAATATTAAGACTTTATGCTTGATAATAGATTACGATATAACTATCTTTATGGTGATAATAATAAATGTATGCTTGATAATGTATTGCACGTCATGATTGACCATAAGAGTGGTAGGTAGGGAAAAATGAAAGAGCCTATTTATATGCCTCACTTAACATTTGATGAATTTTAGAGATTGATTAGAATAATCAATGGATGAGAAAAAGTGAGAGATGGTAGGACCTATAATAAGCAAATGGATTGATAAGGTGGAAGGATAAAGAGGGTGTAAATGCATAGAGGAAATATTTAAAACATTTATTCTATTTAGTGGAGGTGGGAAAATTAAATAAATTATTTAAATATATTAAATTTTGCAAGAAGTTCTAACTTATTAAATAATTTTAAAAAAAAATTTCATTATAGTGGACCAAAAAATGAATTAATTAAATAATTGAAAATATTTAATTATAAAAAATTATTAGTTTATTTATATAATTAAAAAAATTAATTAATATGAATTGAAAAGTTAATGAGAAGGTGATAACATTATGATAAAAAATAAAAAATAGTGTATTTATACATATTTTTTAGTGACATAAAAAATAATACACATAATAAAACTTTGAAACCCAAAACATATATGACTCATTCCTACAAAATGAGATACTAAAAAAAATTTAATATATTCTAATAATAGTGGACCATTATGCACATGTTGCATACAATTTTTTTTCTTTAAAATTATGAAAATGACAAATAAAAAATAATACAATTAACATTAGTAACCCAACATATATATGACGTTCCCACAAATGAGATTTAAAAAAAATATAGTATCTCCTAGTAAAATTGGCAACCATGCACATGTTGCATAAAAAAATAAATTATTTAAAGTAATGCAAATGACATATCTAAAAGAACCCCATAATAAACATTTGAATCCCAAAATATTTATGACTCTTCCCTACTATAGGAACAAAATTTAAATAAATAATATATCATTATAATAGTAAACTACCATACACATGTTATGTACCAATAAATATTCTATATATTTATTAGTGATGTACAAGCATTCATGGTTTAGAGATTATCTTCAACTAAAAATATGTTTTATTTTAATTTCCATGGTTTAGGTGAATAAATGATGTCAACAATATTTTTTAATAAAAATCAAATATTTTGGTGAGATTCTTATATTAAAATTTTGTGTGAATATGGATGCATTTGTTAACGTTGAGAATGTCAAATGTTTCAATTAGGTCAACTTGGGCGGTGGATTTGGAGTGGACCAACCTTCATCTCATGTGGATGCAAATAAAGAAACATGACATATTCTAGTTGGAGTTATGACTTATGATCGAGCATGTATGGGAACCTAAAAATCTAAAGAGTTTATAGCTATTTCTATTTCGAGAGTCAACTAGCAGAGTTAGTGGCATAAATGGACAACTATTTTTAGCAAGTTGTAAGAGGAGTTGTAAGAGAAAAATATAGTAATATTGAATGCCAATTCAAACATAGAATGGGAGGGAGATCAATTTTGGCATAGCATTTCTCGATTGCTATTTTGGGCCAAATGAAATGTAGTTTCATGGGTTGAGTTGCATTTACATGTTGATTTTTCATTTTGAGAAGACATAGTTTTGTAAGTGAAGTGTGTGGGAGCTAGGGAGAAGGAGAAATCAGATTTGAAGCATATTTTTCTGTTATGGAGTCTTCTTGCATGTTTTGAAGAGTTTGTAATCAGATTTGCATATGTGAATGTGAAGCCAATAGGCTTATGTTATTGTGATTAGGTTACATTTTCAGATTTAATTCAAAAGATCATATTTGCTTGCATAGTTTTCATAAGATTTATATGAGTTTTTTGTTGTAAAAATCAAATTTGATGAAGGGAGAGTTATTTGTTGCATTAATTATCTATCTCAAAAAAGCAATGAGGATTAAAACTTAATTGTGACAAATAAATAATACTCTATATCTTATTTAAGTAAACAAATTAATCAAGATTATCATAAATAAATTAATTTCATTTAAATTATTTTTAAAGCTCAATCAATTTTACATAAGGTAATTTATTATTTCAATTAAATATAATAATATGATAATATAATAATAATAATAATTTATTCTTACTAACCTTCATAGGTAGGTGAGTTGGATTGGGCAGTGGGTTTGCTTCCCACCCTAATTTATTAAATTTCCAAAAAAAAATTAAAAAACATTTTAATCAAATTTATTCCAAAAGATTAAGAATAAAAAGAACAAGCCCAATCCTTATCCACACATTTGCACTTACACTTTTCCTTTAGGCCTACTCAAATTTATTTTGATAATCATTATATCCTTAACTACACAAGTCATCACAAGTGAAAACAAAACAAAATGATATGAATTTTGAAAAATAAATTTAATTTAATAAATTTTTAATTATATTTATCTTAAATAAATTAATATAAAGTATGGTATACGAATAATCCCCATAACAAAACATACAAAAAGAGAGGCGACGACTTAACCCATGATACAAGCAGAATCTTTTTCCTCCAAGACAATAAATTAGGAGCGATAAGTTGACGGGAAGACAGTGACAAGTGCAGCTATCATGGCTTTGAGGAGGACGTGAAATTAGGTGAAATTCAATATATAAAAATAATAAATGAACTTAATACTTTTCATTTGGACGCGTTCAAGTTTATTATAATAATAAATGAACTTAATACTTTTCGTTTGGACTCTTTCAAGTTTATTATAATAAGAATTATATCCACTAATACTCAACTTGCACTTTGAGACTTTTATTTATTTTATTTTATTTTCAAAATTATAATTAGAATTTTTCGGTCAACTGATGAATAAGAATAAAAAAATTTAATTTGAATAACTCATTCCAAATATTAAATTAATTTGACATATAAGACAAGTGCAGCTATCATGGCTTTGAGGAGGACGTGAAATTAGGTGAAATTCAATATATAAAAATAATAATAAATGAACTTAATACTTTTCGTTTGGACGCGTTCAAGTTTATTATAATAATAAATGAACTTAATACTTTTCGTTTGGACTCTTTCAAGTTTATTATAATAAGAATTATATCCACTAATACTCAACTTGCACTTTGAGACTTTTATTTATTTATTTTATTTTATTTTCAAAATTATAATTAGTTTTCATTTTTTTATAAGATGTAGACATAATTTCATTTTCAATAAATGAAAATAAATCTAATATTATGATTATCTAAAAACTTTTTAAAGTACGAAGAATTAAATTGATAATAAGATAATGATTTGAACTATAGAATAAAAAAAGTTACATGTATGTTAAACTTTTTTGATTTTATATAATGAATGGAAATAAAATATGAATAAAAATTTGGTAATGATTTATTAATGCTTTCTACAATGTTAAAGAAATGAAAGAGAAGTTTATAAATATAAATTTATAGGTATAGTTAGTTTTCGTAGTGTTTAAATAATAATTAAAAAAAATTATTAAAAGATTATATAAAATCAAAATTTAAATAGGGAAGATTAAAATTATTATAGTAATATCTACATTTCATTCTAGTTAATAGAATCTATTAAGTTCTTTTTTTGTCATTGGAGTTCAATAATGGGAGTTTAGATGTTGAATCAAGATGCACATACTTGTCTTTACCTTTTTACTTAAGACAAATGCATTATGTCATGCTCCGAAATTTACTCCACAAAAATACATTTTGTTATAGTTGACCTAATAAAATTAACTAATATATACATTGCAACAAAATGACAATATGCGAGATACCTCCACAAATAGTAATGTATTTGGACTTGACATTCTTACAATCGCATACGTAGAGATTTAAAAAATGCCAACACACGAGATTAATGTTTTGAAAAGTTAACAAAGATCAACGTAGATGAGGAGTTTATAAGATAGTTACCAACTATTGGTGTCTCCCAAATGCTTAAAAGGACTTACAAATTCTCCTATTTAAGTGACTTGACTAAATTGCATTTTAAGGTAAGATAGTCTCAACTCTCCACCAATACTATTATCATATTAACTAAAATAAAATTAAGTTGTTTACCATCAAATAACAAAACCATCTTGCCACAATTTGCAATTTGACACAAGTTGGTAGTAATGAACCTTCCTTATTTATGTGTTTACACCCCCCCCTCTCTCTCTCTCTCTCTCTCTCTCTCTCTCTCTCTTATTTTGTTGATCCATATATGACTATGTTAATGTTGTTCATACACCCAACCTATATATATTATGGTATAAATTTAAGAAATATACCTCATATATTTAAATTATTTAATTTAAAAGCTAATTTAAATTAATGTATATATACACTAATGGATCTTAGAGAAACATGTAAACATTATAGAGAAAATGGATCAAATTTTAGCAAGTAGTGGGTAAATGCTCGAAGATCCCATCAAAGGAATTTTCATAGGACTTATTAGTTGATTTCATATAGAGAGAAAATAAGAGATTTCAACAACAATTGAGAAACAACTTGGCTGGGTCTATAGAGAAAACAATGGTTGACAACACCCTTTGGTGTCAGTAAGAACAAAGTGAAGATTTGGGAGGTTTCTGATGGGACAGGTAGCTATTCAAATTTGGTAACTCCACCTACTGAAGCGAAAAAATTTCCAATGGGTTAGAAAGGATAAAGACCATTGCATAGCTTTGGGATACACTCAAATGGGCTCCAAACTAGGAACCACAAAATAGAAGGGTATGCATTCAAGACATATATGAATGCTTACAGTTGCAAGAGGAAAAAAGTAAGAACTAGGAATACTCCCTAACTAGCAATTAAATCCAAATTTATGAAAAAATAAAGGGGAAAGGGATATAAAGTTCATAAATTTAAAAGCTCAAGGTCCATAAGACAAGGTTTAGACTCAAAATAAAGAAGGTAGGTTGAAAAAAAGTCTAGGGAGCAAGTTGTTTATGATGTCATCTAATAAGGCTAGTGGTTAGACCCTTGAAGGAAAAATATTTGGTAGTCTAATGGTGTTAGAAAGGAGGGAATGAGATGGAGATTATGGATTGGTGGGAAAATTTATATCCAAGTAAGATAAGCATTCATCCCCTTCAGAACAATTTATTTTGGATAAAATGCCTGTATTTAAATTTAAAACATGAAATTTTACATAATGGAAGCCCAATACTTTTAGAGGATCAAGTTTTCACACAATTTTCACCCTCCCAATTATAGTATTAAAAACACACCCATGTGGCTTAGCTTGGTAGGTCTCTCTATGATGCAGGAGCATCCCCAGTGGCTAAGCAATCTTGCATCTCTCTCTCTCTCTCTCTCTCTCTCTCTCTCTCTCTCTCTCTCTCTCTCTCTCTCTCTCTCTCTCTCTCTCTCTCTCTCTCTCTCTCTCTCCCTATCTATATATATATATATATGTGTGTGTGTGTGTTTTTCAGTTGTTCTTATTTTGTGTTGCAGTTTCTATGTTTTATCTGGAATTTTTTGGTAGTTGTTCTTTTTTCATTGAGGATAAGATTGTTGGCTTTGAGAATGGTTCTTGTTCCTTGTCTGGGATTTTCAGTTCATTTTGATTCTTTTCTGGCAAGTTATCATTTCGAGATTGTCTATTTGTTGGTTCCCGGAGCATTTTTGAGCTTAATGACTAGTTGGAGATTTATTCTCGTGCAAAGTGATTTCCTTGCTTGCGGATTTGTTTGGTACCATTTTAAATGTTATTTGGCCCTTGGAAGACCTTCCTTAGTGATCTACACTTCATTTGCATTCTTGGGGAAGGAGATCTTCACATTTCAGGGCCGACCTATTTTACAAGTTTTATTTTCCTATTTTGGAGAATCTGATCTTGTGTGACCGACCTGGATGTGTTTTGGATGATATATATTGATTTAATTTATCTTTAGGATAGGGGTAAGTGGATATAGAGGTAGGTAAGAACAAATGTGATAATTAGTTTCATCATTTGTAATTTCGAGATTGAGATCATTGTAATCTAGAATGTATGATGTAACTTGTCTTGCAAGAATGTTTTGATTTCTAGATGTTACGGGTTAACTTATGATGAATATATGATGTTGTAGATGTCTTTAATTCCATTTTCTATGTTTTGTTTTTGTGCTTCCATTGTGTTACTATTTAGGCTCCTTTTTGGGGGTAGAATATGACTTTTAAATGTAAAAATAGGGGATGTAGGTAATATACTTGTGAAGGTTGATTTGGAGATAGGGTTCTATAGAGAACTGAAAATTATATCAGATTCTAGTTGATGTAAACAAAAGGTTCCTCTTTTGAGGGATGGACAATCGAGTAAATACCTATTAAGAGGGAAAATGCAAGAGGGTAGCTCTATAGCATTAATAGAAGGATGTCAAAATAATGAAATCTTTCAAAGTTTTAGAAATCAAGATATGATTGATATTCAGAGTCAGGGAAAGAAGTTATTTCAAAATAATTAAATCATGTTAAGTCCCAAACTTTAGTCTAATCCAGAGCCTGAGATAGATTATAGAAAAGGAATAAGGGATTTTGAAAGTAAAAGAGGAAAATTAAGTCCCTTGAAGAAAATAAAATAGTCGGTGATGGAGAAAGACAACGAACAGGAAATCAAAATGAGCTCTCACTCTATAGACAAGGAGAGTGGAAAGAAAATGATCATCCATCATGAACTGGATGAAACTTTGAAGATTTATAGTCAAAATGGCAGGAGTAATAAGGATGGAGTTGAATTGGTAGTTCTCTTAAAGGAGACAAAACCTTGAAGAGAATCTATTTTCCAAACATTGGAAGATGTTGGTAGAAAGAACAACTATAATGATAAAGAGGAAACTCAAGCTATAGAGGAGGAGGTTCATGCTAAAGATGAGATAGTGAAAGAGACTTTATTCTTTGAGGATGGTTGGACTAGAGTAATAATCCTGGGAAAACAGGTTTTGGACAAGGAGACTCAATAAGAGAAAGAAATATTTGAGGTAGTAATGATTAATGACATTATAGGAATCACAAAAAATAAGTTTTATGAGGATGAAGATAGTTTGAATTATCCCATGGATAGGAAAAATAAATCCTAATCTCTTTGCCATGAATTATTGGAAGAGGATGCAAAGATGGACCAGAAGCACAAATTACCATTATCAATCAAGGGCTCTAAGAATAAGGGTCATGGAAAATTGGGAATCAAATGTAAGTTTTAGCCATTAAATCCAAACTAGTCTTTGGAAAGAATTCATGGAAAAGAGGAAGAAGGCTACTATCTAAGTTGAGAAGTAAATATGGTGAGGAAGATGGACAACTCAAAATCACTCAAATATTATCAGCAAGGAAGGGATACTCCCTTTCCTTAGAGATATGAAGCTTCTTTCTTGGAATGTTAGGGGCTTAAATGTCTGTAACAAATAAAACCTAATCAAACTTGAAGTTATTTTGACTAATGAAAAAGGGGTTATGTTAGAAAATACTAAATTAAATTTAGAGGATATATATTCATTTGGAAGGAGTTTGAACCAATGGTAACTAGAGGCTATTCAATTAAATAGGATATTGGTAGGTCTGTCTTTTTTGTGGAATGCACTTGGTATTAGATTTGAATGATTAGGATTAGGGACACATTGATTGGCAGGAGAGATAAGGAGCCTTAATTAAATTGGGTATTTCTACTAATAAATGTTTATTGGCCAATATCATGTCACAAAAAGAATGGGCTTTGGTTGGAACTGGATGCATTCATAGACTCTCATTCTTTATCTCATATAATTGTAGGATGGGAATTTAATTCCATCCTATATAGGAAGGATAAAAAAGGAGGAATTTATAGGCATGGTCTTTCACAAAAATATTTTAATACTTGGGTTTCTAGAAACAACTTAATGGAGTCAGGCCTAGGTGACAATGTCGTTACTTGGCACAACATGTGATTAGGCTTCAACAAGATTGCAAAGAAATTGGATATATTCTTCTTCTCAAGAGATTTCTCCACTTTTCCTCTTCCCTTTGAAAGAAAAATGCTCTCATGCTTAGGCTCTGAAAATTTCATAATTTTTCTCACCTTCTTGAGGGATGACAAGCCATTTAAACCTCCTTCAAACTTGAAAATATGTGGTTCAAGGATGAAAATTTTCTAACTTTCATAGAGATTTAGGGGAAGGAAGAATTAATTGAAATCTCAAAGATGTTTTGCTTCATATCACACTTAAAACATGTAAGAAAAATATTGATTCAATGAAACAAGACATATTTCAAGAACATTTTTTAGACTAAGGGTAGAATTGAAGAGGACTTGGAATCTTTAAGTGAAGAAGTAATTAAAAATGGAATGTCTCAAACTAAATTTCTCAAAGAAAAAGAATTGTTAATGGAATATGAAAATGTTTTATCACAAGAAGAAATATTTTGGAAATATAAATTAAGGGAGAATTGGTTAGAGGCAAGAGATATCTAAATAATAACTATTTTTATAACATTACAAAGAAAAAGAGAGGGATAAATACAATATCTTGATTGGAGGTGGAAGCAAGAGTAATAATTCAGGATTCTATAGCTATTTAAAGTCAAATAGCCAAATTCTATGAAAATATTATAAATAATAGGGAGGGCTCAAGGTTATTTGATCAAGAGACTTTCTTGCAATTTATTCCTAAGATCATATCCAAGGAGAAAACAGGTATCTAAGTGATATGATTTCTATTGTGTCCCTTCTTCAAGACATATCTTTTGATTAATGTCTTGTTAGAATTGATTACACTCTTTTGTGATGTTTTGATATATATTTATGTCTCTATCTATATTTTAGAATCTTATGGATGATGCTAGACATTTATATGGATAATTGATACACAATGACTTATGTGGATTGTTGATATATCATAGACTATTATGATGATGAATTTGCATTGATGACCTATATTGTCATTATTATTGGATGTTTCATATTGTTATGAGCTTATGACTACATCTTGATTATGCTAACCCTATTCCATGATTATGATTATTGAATTGATGATATAATGATTGTGATTGTCTTCTAGTGTATTCATGTTAAAGACAATGTCATACCACTCATTATGAACATGATATGACATTGTGATTCTCTATCACTTGCTTGATCATTTATGCCTTGTATATGTTATTGCATATGTTATCTCATAGAAGTTGGTGGTTGCAAGATTGCTAGTATTAGACATCCACTCCACTTGGTCTCACAGGTCTAAGCATGTTTCTATCCCAATGTTAAGTTGTTGGAGATGGAATAAGTTTCATTCCTTATACTATAGGTATTAGTTGGTATTGTAGTCAATCTAGTGTCTCAATTGAGTTGTCTTGTGGTGTTTTACAGTGTGTTGTTAGACCCTTGTGTCGAGTTGCCTTGTGGCATTGTGAGTATTGGATTATTTAATTAATTAAAAATTGACTAATGTAGTTTAATATTGTTAAAATTAATTTATTATATAGTTTGGTTATTTAATTATAATTTATCTAATTTACTATTGAGACTTAACATTTTAATTATATTATTGATTACAGCTTTATGAAATTTGATTTAATGGTTTATTATTTATTTATTTATATGGTTGTGATTTTATATTTTATTTGGAGTATTTATTTATTTCATAACTTCATTTTATTTTATTGGGATTTTATATTTTATTTGACCATATGATTTATTTTATTTTAATGCTTTATGAGTTATTATTCTCTTTTCAATATTTGGGGTTAATTAATATAAATATATTCTTTACCTACCCTATTACTATATTGGCTAATTTATATGGGTAAGTAAATAATATTACTTTATATTGTTTACCTTGTATTTATGCATGGTAGTATAGAATATAGTTTCCCTGAAATTTTCTGATTGGCTGAAATTTTTCTGTAGTTTGAATGAAAATTTTATTTATTGTTTTTCTCCTGTGCATTGTCGGGTTGGCTTCTTAGAGAATTTTGAATGTTGTTGGATTTTTGTTTGGGATTTCTCTTCTTTGAATTTTACTTTGCCATAACTTCTATCTCTAGGTTGCTTTCCTGATAGCTTCTATGCAATTTCATTTAGGAAAAGATTGTTTGTGGGAGATTTGAGAGGAATAGTATTTGTCAGTTTTGGTGATGGATTTTTGTCATGAATTTCTATTTTATCCTTCCTATGTGTGCGATGAAACTTAGTTTGCATCTTGATTTATTACCCACTTCTGGTACAATTGTTCCCTTCCTTATTTTATCATTTGGTTGTGTGGAAGGAAGTCTAGCTTATTAAGGACCGATCGTGTGTGATTTTTCCAAGGTAATGATGTTGAATTGCCTTAGTATGATCTTGCTAGCATTGTTTATGTAGACACCCAAAATTGTCCAGTCTAATTAAATAAATATTTTATTTATTTAATTATCTAAGCTTAATTCTTCTATTAATTAAATAAATATTTATTTATTTAATTAATTCATTTATCCTCTTCTAGCCTTATTTCTCATTTAGATAAATACATTTATTTATTTAAATTTTCCTTTTTCTAAATTAAATAAATATCTTATTTATTTAATTGATCCCACTTCTTCTATTAATTAAATAAATCTTTATTTATTTAATTAATTCATTAGCCTTTTCTACCCATGACACATGTCATTCATCTCTTAATTCCTACACTACCTACCCCTTTCATTATTTTATTATTTCTTTTACCTACCCTCTAATCATAGCCGACCTCCTTTTACACCTCTCAATATTATCCCTCCATTTCATATAGTGTCTTCTATATAAGGAGATGCTTCCTTCATTATCAAACCCTAACTACTTGATCAATTGACTACTTGGCATATGTGATCCTACTTGCAACCACATTTCGTTCTTTGTTGAGCTCTTGTGCACATAAAATCTGAGAGCAAATATATCAAGCAAGATCAATGGAGATAGGAAGAATGGAGATCCAAACCCTATTGGACATGTGATGGTATAATCTTTGTGATTTCGTTTGATTTGCATTGTCTTAGGTAATCTTCATATGTTATGGTGGATCTTTGTTGTTGTTAGGCTAGGGTTTGGTGGTTGAATTCATTTAGCCTTTCAATATCGTTATTATTGTTATCCATTTTCACCATATACATTTTGGCACGCCTGGTGGGACTCTTGTCCCTTTTTGCATTTAACATCCTTGTTGCAGATTTTGTGTTTCGAAGTTGCAGATTTGACATTTTCGACAACATTTTGATATTTTCGCGTCTGCATACTTTCGGATCGCGTTTTTGATTTTCCTGGCACGTCTGTGACATCTAGAACCGTGTCTATGTTATCGACAATATTTTATTTTGCAGATTCTGAAAACCGCATTTGTGTTCCTCAGTCGCATCTACGGTGTTTTTAGATGCATTTATGTCCAGAAGTCACGTCTGGGTTTTGAAGCCGTGTCTGTGTCACACAGAACCACGTCTGCATCACAAAGTCACGTCTGTGTCGAAGGTAATTGTGTCTGTGCGCATCGGTTTCAATTTTTTTTTTTTTTGGGTTTATTGATTTGGTTTTGGGTTTTGCATTTAAGGTTTCAGATTTGGTTTATTTTGAGCTAACATTTTCAGATCTAGCTAACAAAATTGGTGTAGCTTGTCTTGAAAGCAAAATCATTTTGTTGAAGGCCCCTATTTTCACAAAGTCTTTTGGATTTAAAATTTACCTAACTTGTGTGCTTGCAGGAAGGGGTGATTATTTGAAACAATCCAAACTACTAACAACTCTTTGTTGCAGGTCCTTGGCAAGGGTTTTTGGATTTTTATTGTGTGCCTTGTTTTTATAGACTAGCAAACACTTCAATTGGTGCACTAAAATTGAATCATTGTCTTTTGTGTCTTGAGCAATAGGCTCTTTTTGTTTAATCTTTAGAGGGCCTATCTTCCCATGTGGTCATTAGGACTACTAGTGAGAAGAGAACGACCCAAGTGGTAGCGAGGAAAACCCACTTCTTCCGAACCACTATAAACAACTGTATTCATGGTGAAAACTATGGATAATGTGTGCTGATTAGTTCATACCAACACTATGTCTCCCCATAAACCCATTTGATCAGTTGTAGGGCATAACCCCTACTAGCTAGGAGCCTTCTATATTTATAGAGTTGAAAGTGCCGCATGTATGGCCACACGAGCGGATGCCCTTACTAGCACCTTTTTATTTTAGAAGCCCAAATCCTTCTAGTTGTTGAGGCAGAAGGTCAGACCTCTGGCAGCGGCCCACACACATACAGTTCTTAGTAGAGATACAAAGTTCACCACGGGGATTTTTCATGGGGACTGATGCTTGGCTGACCCGAGAAGTGAGTGCCGAGGGTGGAGCTAGTGAGGTCAAGCATCTAAGTATCCACTCTGAATAGCGTAGCCTCGAGGGTAAAACCCCATGTGGGATCAACAACTATTGTCTTGGCCAGCCATAAGAATTATGCTTGACTTATTTTAAACATTCAGAACATTCAAGACCAAACAACAAACCATTGTGTCTTTTGTGTCTTCAAGCGTATGCAAAATATTTTACATCAAACAACACACTTTTTTTTTTGAGTCATTTTGGAGTCTAGACACTTAAAAGCATTGGGTCTTCATCAACACTATGTCCTCTTGTCATGAAAAACAGTCAAACAGTCAGATTTGGTAACAACAAAATGACTTCACAGATTGGAAAAAATTACACAAATTTTGCAGAAACGCGTCTGTGTCTGACATAATAGCGTCTGTGTTGTATAACCGCATTTGTGAAGGGCAGAAACGCGTCTGTGTTTCCAGAATCAACATTGCAATTTGCACAAAAATCTCAGAAACGTGTCTATGTTGAACAGAAACATGTCTGTGTCAGGAAATCGCATCTGTGAAGTATACAGGCGCGTTTGTGATCAGAATTGAAAAAAAAAAAAAACTGTTACAGTCCAACAAACAAACACAGTCAATTTCAGAATTCTTGAGCTTCCTAGGTTATTTCTCCAGGTTTCATTTAGCATTCAACCTATCTTTGGGTCTCACACAGTCCATCATTGCTTCACATCTCACATTACATTCACATTTGTCTAAACTTGAGTCAAAAGGTCACTTGCTTGTCCTCATCATACTTTGTCAACACACTACATACAACAACACTTTGCTAAGTGGTCCCTCATCAAGGTCTATCACCTTTGGGTTTCACTTGGTCTTACTTAGAGTCAAGGTCAACTTACCTCATCAAGAGAAACTATCCTCTCTTTGGAAGTCACACCTACTCTACTACATACATACTTGGTCTTACACTTTGGACATTGCAAGTACACTTCAGATTCATTTACATCCCATCCAACTCTTGGTCTTCCATACTTTTTCCATTTTCATCTAGTCTCACACATCTTAGTCAATACCTAGTTCATGGTTGAAACCTGTCTTCAAAAATCTAGGAGAGAAACTAAAGAGGCTCAAGAATCTGCAAACATGAGTGTCTATGTGTATGACAATGATGTCTTTTTCAATACTGATCATAACACATTACCTGACATGGATGCCTATAGAAACATTCCAAATGTTGAGAACATGGACACTACAAACAACAATGATACACACAATGATAATATGGACAACATTTCCGTACATTCAGCAGATGTGGAAGAATCCATTATGGACCCCCGCTTCAATCGACTGATTGAGGAAATAATGAGGAGGGATAGACAATACTTCTTACAAATGATGGCACAAAGTGGAGCCAAGATACCTCATGATTTTGACATGTCTCAAATAAAGGAAAATCGACTTTTGCAACAAACTCACTCCAACATGGATCAAAGGAGGCCTAATAGTGGAGGAAATAGAGGACCACATATGGTACCTGAATCACCGTCATCTTTTTTTCAAAAACTAGAGGTCCCACATACACATGGTCAAGCATATGATACTCACCTTCGCAGACCATTATGGAAGTCTTATGCAGAAAGATATGCTCAATCACATACCAATGCTAAGGATCAACCACCAAAGCAATTGGATATTCAAAGGTATGCTCAAAATTTGGACACAAGGAAACCCCATGTCAAATTTGGGGGCAACACATTAGAACATGACATGCCTATAGAGTATGGTATACATGGACAAAATAGATATTTCATTCCTCAACATGAATCTATACCAAGTGGTCCATATACGCAGCATCACTATAGACCGCCTCCATATGAACATGTGTATGATCAATATCATCCATATATGCAACATGCTTCTCCTCCAATTGGTACCTCAAGCATGGGGTATGGTCCAAGAAGTCGATCTCCACCTAAGAGTAATTTGGAGCAACAAATCAGGGACTTACAAAAGAAAATGGAGGATATAAATACACCAAAGCCAACATACACAATGAGAGACATATGTCCTTATCCATTTGACAAGAGCATTCCAATGCCTCCATTTCCTACACACTTTGTGACACCTAAGTTTGATAAGTACAGAGGAAAAGGGGATCCTAAGGCACACATAAGACAATTTTTCACAGCTTGCATTGAGATAGCAGTAGAAGAGACATATTTGATGAGATTATTCCCACAAAGCTTAGGTGATCAAGCTATGGAATGGTTCTCCCAACTTCCACCTGGCATTAAGTCATGGGGTGACCTAGCAGAGGCATTTATCCAACATTTCTCCTAGAAAATAGAGATAGACATATCAGTCACTACTTTGTGCAATACCAAGCAAAAAGAGGGAGAGTCTTTTGCATCATTTTTACAAAGATGGAGAAATCTAGCCAGCAGATGCTCTTGTGAAATTCCACAAAAACAAATGGTAGAGATGTTCACACAAAACGTTAACAAAGACATTGGCTATGATCTAAGAAAAGTTTGTTTGTCTACCTTCAAGGATGTCATTGAAAAAGGCTTAGCAATAGAGAAGGTCCTAATTGAACAAGGAGTCATTAAGATATTCAAGGAAAACAAAGATGACTTTAAGGGAAAACAAGCCGAGATTTTGGAATAGAAACAAGAACACAATCAATGATAGTGTTGTTGATGCCAACACAGTGCAACCCAAATTCATTTTTTTCGGATCAAGCTCTACAAACAATCAAGTGAATACTCAAACAACTTCTAAATCATGAAGGAAGTACACTCCATTGGGAGAACCACTTGAGTCAGTCTTCAAGAAGCTAGTGGCAAACAAGGTAATCACAGTTCTAGATTTTCCTCCATATGAACCAAAGGTTAAACCAAATTGGTGGAATGATGATGAGTATTGTGAATTTCATAAGAGCAAGGGTCATAAGACAGGAAATTGTCATCGACTAAAGAACATCATACAAGATCTCATTGATAGAGGTGACATTGAGATTGAAGGACACTAATCCAATCAAGAACATGAGATGTTTAAGGAACCATTCCCAAAGCATGACAAGGGAAAAGCTAAAGCCACAGAGGATCAAACCAACTATACCAGAGCAACCTATAACTATGATTCAACTATCAATCACATTTTGATGGACAATTACGTCTCTACCATTATCATCAAGGACAAAAACCCTGAGAATTCTACCCAGAGACCCAAGATTGTCCTAAAAGGTGTTGGATCTTCTTCCGAACCTACCTCTGAATGTCATGTTACAACCCATTGAGGTAAATTCACTTTGCAAGGTACTCCAACCAAAAACACCGCTTCCTCATCAACCAAACCTGAGTATGACCTTGTAGAACAGTTAGGGAAGACACCCGTGCTCATCTCCATCCTTGACCTCTTACACATATCCCCCACACATAAAGATATTCTTGACAAAATCTTGAGAGACACTGTCGTTCCTACTGATCTGAATGTAGACCAGTTTCAAGCCATGGTGGGATACCTTTCCATTCCACACTCCCTTACATTCATAGAAGATGATGATGCCTCTGTAAGTCAGCCACATAATGCACCATTACACATTCAAGCCTTCATACACAAATATCAAATAAAATGAGTCCTGATAGAATGAGGAGCAGGTCAAAACATTTGTACATTGAGCACAATTAAACAATTGGGATATTCTGATAAAGCTGTGAATTCTACAAATCAAATCACCATCAAGGCATATGATGATGAAGAGCATTCATCCAAGGGCATAGTCACCTTACCTCTCAGAGTTGGGCCAGTTACAAAGGATGTGGTTTGTCAAGTCCTAGATCTAGATCTCACTTATAACATATTGCTAGGACGTCCTTGGATTCATGAAATGAGGGCAGTCCCATCTACATATCACCAATGCATTAAGTTTCCTCACAATGGAGTGGAGGTAACAATTAACGGTGATCCTAATCCGTTTATATACTGCAATAACCTGAGATAAAAAACTGAGACCATCATTCCCAGTAATCGCGAAGCTGTTCCTTCTTCAGCATACATTGATCTTGAGTCATTAAAACCTTTGACATCAAAACAAGGTGAGCTTAAAGGCAAATTCCAGGACAAGGGCATGGGGGAATACACTTTAAATTAGACCATGTACTTACAACAAGTCATGAGTTCCCCAAAAGAATATGGAAGACCACATCCTAACAAGCAAGTATCCATCATGGTACTCAAATGGGACCCTACTACCTTTCAGAGATGGGGCGAACTGGAAGAGGAAGACTTATACAAAATGCTTTACAAAGACATTGAAGATGACACACAAGATCACATCAGTCTACCATGTGAGAAATATGGCAAAGGCTTCAAGATTCTACAAAAATTTGGGTATGATGGAAAAAGCCCTCTTGGGTTATGAAAGGAAGGCATCATTGAACCTTTACAACCTGAATTGACTTTCAAAAAGGAATGCTCAAAGGGACTTGGTTTCCTGACTTCCAAGGTCCACACTCAAAGGACAGAAGAAGCCTTACAAATCAAAGCTGCCAAAATTCAACAAGAGGGTTGCTATTCTACAGACTCCAACGAATGGGAATGGGGTTCAGACAAATCCTCCAGTGACTATGAGCTCACCGAGATATTCAGAGAGCCAGATGAACCCACAGAAGAAGAGGAATTTTATAAAAGATTCAAAGTTGGTCAAGAAACAACCCATGAGGATTCCACACAGTCCTTGTCTCAAGGTTCTAGGTTGAAATCACATAGGATGAGAACACCTGTCCCAGAATGCGCTACTAGTGATGATAATTTGGATTTGCTCGTGATCAAGACTGATGAGGAGAGTGCCATCGATGACCTCGATAATTACCTTCACATACTTGAATATAACTGCATCTTCACTCTTAGCCCCACTAACTTCGAAGACATTAAAGGCCTTCCCCTTGTTCACCACCACCTCATTGACTGGGATCATGATGGATCTACACAGTTTGACACATTCCAAAATGATGAAGCTTTTATTGACTATCTTTGCATACAAGATGATCTTCCCCCTGGGGACCATAAAGCGGGATACACTATAGAACTCAATAGTATGGCATATTTTGGTGAGGGTGTCAGACCTTCCAGTCCCAAAAAAATTGAAAATAAGAACAAACCAAGGGTCTTATGGCGAAAACCACACTGTGGCGCTGTCTGACCCCAAAAAAGTAAAAAGAAAGGATGTATCTGAGGGTGAAAACCTCTCCGAGGCACCCAAAGATGGAAGGCTCGACATTCGCCCAGCATCATATGAGGAAAAGTCATCCATGTTGGTAGAAGAGACTATCAAAACAAACATTGGTACAGAAGAGGTTCCACACAACATATTCCTGGCTAAATCGTTGACGGAGTCAGAAAGGTCAAAATTCATAAGTTTCTTCAAAGAATGACAAATCAACTTTGCATGGTCATACGCTGATATGCCTGGATTAGATTCGGATTTGGTAATGCATCATTTGATAGTTAAATCGAGGGCAAAACTAGTGAAACAGAAATTAAGAAAGATGCATCCACAAGTGGCATTACTAGTCAAAGCAGAACTTGAGAAATTATTGGATGTCGGATTCATACGCCCAATTGATTATTCTGAATGGATCTCCAACTTAGTGCCTATCAGTAAACCAGATCGCAACATCAGAATATGTACAAATTTCAGAGACATCAACAAAGCTTGTCCAAAGGATGACTTCCCATTACCAAATATTGACCTGATTGTTGATCTCACAGTAGGTCATGAAATGTTATTGTTGATGGATGGATTCTCTGGTTATAATCAAATAAGGATCATGCCCGAGGATCAACACAAAACATCATTCACTTGTCCTTGGGGAACTTTCTGCTGGAATGTCATGCCCTTCGGGCTAAAAAATGCAGGTGCTACATATCAAAGAGCCATGACTACTATCTTTCATGATCTCATTCACGTAACCATGGAAGATTATGTCGATGACCTCTTGGGAAAATCAATAGACAGAAATACACATTTAGACATACTTTCAGTTGTCTTTGATCAGTTGGAAAAATACAAAGTAAGATTAAACCCCAAGAAATGTGTTTTTGGAGTAACCTCCGGGAAGCTCCTAGGATTCATTGTATCCAAAAGAGGAATCGAAGCTGATCCAACAAAAGTCAAGGAAATCCTAGAGATGCAACCACTAAGAAATATTAGTCAACTTCAGTCTTTACAAGGCAGACTCTAGTCCATATGAAGATTCATAGCGCAACTTGCAGATAAGTGTAGTCCTTTTTAGCACTTGCTACATAAAAACATCAAATTCAAATGGGATGATAACTATCAACAAGCTTTCCAGATGCTCAAAGATTATCTTCTGAATCCACCAGTTTTGATGCCACCAGTTCCAGATCAGCCTTTGTTAATATACATATCAACTACTCCAATAGCACTGGGGGCACTCTTAGCACAACAAATTGCTGAGGGCAAAGAAAAAGCAGTATACTATATCAGTCGCACATTGGTGGGATATGAGATAAACTACACACTGATTGAGTGTGCATGTCTTGCCGTGGTCTTTGCTTCATAGAAATTACGACATTACATGCTCACTCATAAGACTAAGTTGGTTGCAAGGGTAGATCTGTTGAAATACCTTCTCAATAAAGCAACACTTACTAGGCGACTAGCCAAATGGGTAATGATCCTGAGTGAATTCGACATCGAGTATGTGGAAAGAAAAGCAATAAAAGGACAAGCCATCATAGATCAATTAGCAAATGCTCCCATGATTGATGATGTTCCTCTAAGTTCAGAATTTCCAGATGAATCCATTTTAACAATGTCACATGCGAAGCCATGGCAACTGTACTTCAATGGCTCATACACATAGCATGGCGTAGGAGCTAGCATCCTCTTTATAACTCCTCAAGAGGATTCTATACCAAAATCATACCACTTATCATTTCCTTGCACTAACAATATAGCAGAATATGAGACATTAACAACTGGATTACGGATCGCAGTTCAGTGGAAGATCCAGGAACTTCATGTTTTTGGGGATTCTCAACTTGTAATCCATCAAGCAACTGATGATTACCAAACAAAAGATGAAAAATTAATGCCTTACAAACAAATGGTGGATGACCTGAAACAACACTTCACAAAGATAGACTTTGAGTAGATACCAAGAGAGTAGAATCACGCTGCAGATGCCATGGTTACAATTGCTTCACTGATCGATCTACCTCCAAATGAGACCCACTATGAGTTCTTGGTGGATAACCTTTTGGTTCCTTCATATGAGATCATTCCTATTGAGATGATATGTGTTGTCGGTCCCAAGTCCCAGTTATATGGTTCCATTTTCACATACCTTCGTGACAATACCCTACCTCCTGATCTATCAAATAACCAACGTCGCACTTTCATTCGCCAATCCTCTCGATATGTCATTTTAACTGATATCCTATACCGGCGAGGTCTAGATGGCACTCTCCTTAGATGTTTAGAAAGTGATGAAGCTCAGATTGCGTTACTTGAAGTACATGAAGGGATATGTGGTCTACATGCTAGTGGTCCTACCTTGGCCAAGAAACTCATCAGGAATGGATATTATTGGCCCAATATGGAAAAGGACTCATATCAGTTTGTCAAGAAATGTAAGAAATGTCAAATTCATGGAGACCTCATACATGCACCAGCACAAGAACTTCAGCCAATTGCGTCTCCTTGGCCCTTTTGTCAGTGGGGACTCGATCTCATAGGCAAGATTCACCCTCCTTCTTCCAATGGTCATAAATTCATTATCACTACCACAGAGTATTTCAAAAAATGGATTGAAGCTGTGCCTCTCACACAAATCACTGGAAAATAGATTGCTACATTCATCCTCAATTATATCATTTGTCGATACAGTATTCCTGTTTCCATTATCACTGATAACGAGCATCCCTTCAAAAATCAGGATGTTTGTGAACTTTGTGACTGCTTCCATATTTCCCATCATTTCTCCATGCCATATTACCCCCAAGGTAATGGTCAAGCTGAGGCATCTAATAAGACAATCCTTAAAATCCTAAAAAAGACAGTCAATGATGCTGACCGTAATTGGCATATCCAACTTAATCCTGGACTTTGGGCCTACCGCACAAGTGTTCGCACACCTACAGGAGCTACACCCTATTCACTTGTCTATGGCACTAAAGCCATCTTGCCTATTGAGGTTGAGCTACCCTCTTTATGGGTCTCTTTGCAAAACATCATCAGTGATGAAGACTATAGGGTTTCTCGCTTACAAGAGCTTGAACTACTAGATGAATGAAGACAAACTGCTTTTAATCATCTCAAGGCTTACCAACAACGAATGAGTCGCAGCTACAATCACAAGGTCAAGCCTCACACATTTGAGGTAGGTGATTTGGTTCTTAGAGAAAACCCAAAAAATTAGCAAGACAGAGAGAAGAAGGGCAAGTTTGAACCAAACTGGCTTGGTCCTTACATCATTACAACAGCATATGGTTCTAGGGCATATCAGCTCTCAATTACAGAAGGTGAACCTTTGGAGGATCCTATCAACAACACGCACCTTCGCAGGTTCTACACATAGCTCTTTGGAATATCCTAATTCAAAAAATACAAAAAAATCAAAAAATGCAAAAAATACAAAAAAATCAAAAAATTCAAAAAATACAAAAAAATTAAAAAATTTCAAAAATACAAAAAAAAATTATAAAACAAAAAAATCGTTACTTGGTGAAAACCTAGCAAACAGGCACCTTGTGACACAAAAAACATTGAAAATTTGAAAAAAGTAAAGAAAAACATTTCGTCCAATGGTGAAAACCACTTTGGTGGCACCCTGGGCAAGTACCATGGTGAAAACTGGGTCACCAGCGCCATGTGTAGAGACATTGCTCCTCCCTCCTTCAGGATTCTCTTTCATCACTTCACTTTGCACACACTCATGACCAATTCATCCGTAATAAACTTACACATTCCCATCATGGCTTGTTATTGATCTACCCAAGACTGGTTAGCCATTCATAATAAACCTCCCTTTTCACCTCCCTTTCCATCCATAATAAATTAGATCCTATCTATGGCTAAGGCAAATCCCACATCTAGTGATGGGTGTGGAACTGAGAACATCACATGTTTAGAGAAGTATAGTTTCTTCCAGCTTCCTTCAGTCTGTCCACACACAATCCGCAATAAAGCAACATTTGTATTATAGATCCGCAATAAAGTTTCATCTTCTCCGCAATAAAGTATCAATTTCATGGATTCAGTCAGTTTCAGATAAGACACAGCAGCAACAATGGGCTTCAACAAATCAAATCTTTCAACAGACTCAGACAACATTATGGTTCAGTGCTATCTATCCTTTTGTGAAAGTAAACATTGTGACCACAATCAAATAAGACTTATACAAGTGACAAGAGACACTAAACTTGAGGACTACAATGGATGTTGGTGTTGAGTCTTGGTTTTCTTTTGATTTTATCTTTCTAGTGACATGTCTTTTAGCTTTTCCAGGATGTCTCTAACTAGAGATTTTATCTCCAGGATGTCTTTGACTAGAAAGGCGAGGATGGGGTATCGTCACCTATTTTTCTTTGCTGTCTGTGAATTGTCTCTTAGTAATGCTATGACTTGTCCAGGGATATGAGGACACTGTGAGTCTAGTATGAACTGGGGCATTCTTTGTTTGTGACTGTCTTATCTCCATGCAAACAGGTACAATGACTTTCTGGGTCAAACATATGCCTCGATTGTCATAACCTACTTGCCATAATAAAGCTCAATGATGATAATGCACAAGAAGCTCTTTCACTTTCATATCTTCTATCTTTAATCTTCCTTTCTTGATTGACTTCCATCGTCCTTCTCGAGTCCGTGTAGCCTGCTATCACATGACTGAGTATAATGACACACCAAAAACATTTGCATTTCATGTAGTTGCACCTGCATTATCACATATTAAGCATTTCATACATATATATAGATATCACAATTGCATCACATCTTGCACACAACACCTGTTAGCTCAATTTACATTTGCATTATCATATTCATCTACATTACATACATTCACATTTGCATCATGCATACACATATAAAACATAAAAGAACAAAAATATTGCACTGCATCATGTACATATTTGCATCCATGACATAAGCATCACATAAAACATACATCATGAAACATCTCATCACATAGGTACACATGCGTATAGCTACCGCAAAGAAGAATCATCTCATATATATATAAAGTGTCATGATACAATGATGTCAAAATACATATGGCTACAATCACCCAAAGGTGTCTACATCATCATACAAAAATGATACAATATTGATACATAGGGAGCCCTCTACGGCTATGATGAACTCCCTCCCTCGGAGCCACCTAGCCTCAATAGAATCTGAGCCCCCGAAGGACCTGTCCCAGGCTCATCCCTCCTGTCCCCTCTATCTGGTGGTGGTGGAGGACCCATAACCCCACCAATAGATGTTTGTCTCCTCCGGCTCCCTCCTGTAGCTGTCGCTGTCTGCGATGGTCTATGGAAGCTCCTTGCCTGCTGATCAGCTGGTACCACACCATAATAGTGATCCCGCCAGTAACTGATCTCCTCCCCTGCCCACAGAACGTAGGCATATCAAGCCCCTATGTCCTTTGTTGCCTACCTTCCAGCCCTCAGTGTTGTCTCAGCCTCTATGTAGCGCTGAATGGCCTGATCTCGCTCCCATTTAGTATCTCTGAGCCACCTCTTGAGCCTATCCGTCTCCCTCTCCAGGTCTTGGATCTCATCTGCCTATCCCTAGCAGATCTGCCTCAGCTCCGTCAACTCATCCTCCTCTACCTCAGCCCCTTGTGGCTCTACCTGTGGCTCCCCCTGTATAGGTTCTTGCCCCTATGCCTGTGCCTATACTGGTGCTTGTCCCTGTATCTATCCTCGTACCTGTCCCTATACCTGCACCTATCTAGGACCCTATGTTGTTGGCACCTATAGTGATAATCCACCGCAACCCCTCACCACCCGAGCCTACTTGTCCTCTCCACCCTCCCTCCACAGTGCCACCCTCCTCTCTCCAACTGCCCCCCTCCTCCTTCGTTAGCCTCTACCCCCATCATCTCCATCATCATCACCATCCCCACCACCATCTCCATCTAGTAGCTCTCTTGGATCCATTAGGCGTGGGAATGGATGCTCAACCCAGTATGCTGTGTACTCAGCATCCATGCCAACATCCTCAATCTCTGGCCACATATCCCAGGGTAGGGGTATCATCTCTACTAGCCGTGTAATAGCCTGATCATATGATAGTAATGGCCCAAACTACGCCTGATCCCTAACAATCCATGCATACATGCCTGAACCCCATGGCATCTGTTGGATCCTGTCAAACTGCCTACCCACCCTATCCACTAGCTGCCTCTCCAGTACGTAGGACATCCGCCCAATCAGATACCTACTCTAGAAGGTGTAGGGTAGCTCTACTACATCATCCTCCCACTACTCACATCCCAAGTATGGCCTCCATATAACCATATCAATGTCATCAATAACCCGTCGTCAGTGCTCTAACCTGCCAATCCGTGGCTGCAAAGTGATCATGTCCTACAAGTGTACGAAACTACGTCCATGACCTCTACCCCTAAAATGTATCAGTCTTGTCACTGGTAGATGCTCATAGGCCCACACCTGTAACAATGTGACCCCGCAGCCCAATCCCACTAACCCGTGGTACACAAATTGATGCAGCTCGTAATATAGGTGTGCTAGCACACACGGTCCCCGGGCATATCTAGTGTGCTATGTCATGGGTGTCTCCAATGCACCTCCCTAGCCCACAGCCAACCATCATGTCACTCTATCAGGACACAAGAACCCACTAATCGCTCCTCTTATCACTACTGGCAGTGCTAATCCTGTAGCTGTCATGGTGTCCCAAGCCACATGTCCTGCCCTCATCTCTAGTCCTGGGTCTCGGAACACTCATCTCAGGGCCTCCCTATCTCCATCTTGATCATAAGGAATCAGCTCCCCATCGATCGATATCCTTAGGATCCTGTATATATCCTCGAGGGTGACTGTCATCTCACCCATCGACAAATGAAAGGTGCAAGTCTCGGAGTGCCACCTCTCCGCTAGTGCAATCAAAAGTCCCATGTTCACCTGAAACTCAGGCACATATAGAATATGTCTCAGACCCATAGACTCAATAGCCGCTCGGTCCTCGAAGGTCAGCTCAGGTCGTAATCTCTATGTCGATGGGAATCTCTCTTGTGACTCCAACATAGGCAAATACTCCTGCAGTCAAGCAAATCAATCATGTCAGTCATCGTGGCATTCAATGTTCATCACAAAATGCTACTTTTTATCTAAGTGCATATGACATTCTATCCTAGTGACACTCCCTATTCATCACAAAGTGTTGCTATCTATCCTAGTGACACTCACTGTTCATCACAAAGTGTTGCTATTTATCCTAGTGACACTCCCTGTTCATCACAAAGTGTTGCTATCTATCCTAGTGACACTCACTATTCATCACAAAGTGTTGCTATTTATCCTAGTGGTACTCCCTATTCATCACAAAGTACTATGTGTTATGCACTCCCTGTTCATCACAAAGTGCTGCTCACATTCACACTCATTGTTCATCACAAAGTGCTGCTCATATTTTAGTACTCCCTGTTTATCACAAAGTACTATATCTTGGTACTCACTGTTCATCACAAAGTGCCTTGATCTATCCTATCCTAGGGCCTCTGCTTGAGTGAATCCTCTTGAGAAGTTTCCCAATTGGCAACGTATGTCCTATCACAGAATTGTTAATCCTAGCCCTATTTGCAATTCTAGTCTTCCCTAGAGGACCTGCTTGAGTGTATCCTCTCAGCAGCTTATCCAATCGACAACGTATGTTCATCACAGAACTGCCAATTTGACCTAGAAGACACAAATTCACATTTTTTTGACACAAACACGCTTTCTTGACATAAACATGCTTGAAGACTGCATAAACGTGCCTATTTTACATAGACGTGCCTGAAACACACAGACGTGCCTATGCTCTACACAGACACACCTGGGTGACATAGATGTGCCTTTTTGGCATAGACATGCCTACGCAGCACAGACGTGACCGCATTCGGCATAGACACGTTTTCCATCACAGACACGCCTGGCACAAACACAGACGTGCCTAGCAAGCATAGACGTGCCTGGCACCAACGCAGATGCGCTTGGACATTTTTGACATTTTTTGGACCATATTCTAAGCGCATTTATTACATTACCCAGCATGCATTAATGACAACAATAAATGCAACAAAGTACAAGGAGGTTTTGTGGTACTTACAGGCTCTCTTGCCTCTGCTAGCGTCTGGAATCGACGAACATGGTTGAATCTGTGAACAAAGGCCATTGCTGCTAATTGCTACTGCTCTATTCTCACTCTGCACTCTGATCTCTTGGATGTGTAGATGACAATGAGGATGTATTTCCCTCATGGTCTATCTTATAGACTACCATAGCCCTAGTCTCCTGTGTCCATCTTCGTTATCCCGTGACTTTGTCACTTTATCTGGTCAGTCCATTCTATCTCATCTTTCTTACCGAGAGATTGTCTGTGATCTTTTCAGACATTTTCATCCAATCTCTCGAGCGGGCATATCATTCCCATCTTGGGGCAACTTTGTATCAGTTCATCTTATCTTCTTTGAAACAACGCAACAAGCCGCATTGTCTCAAAGAGGGGCAAAATGTAGACACCCAAAATTGTCCAGTCTAATTTATTTATTTAATTATCTAAGCTTAATTCTTCTATTAATTAGATAAATCTTTATTTATTTAATTAATTCATTTATCCTCTTCTAGCCTTATTTCTCATTTAGATAAATACATTTATTTATTTAAATTTTCCTTTTTCTAAATTAAATAAATATCTTATTTATTTAATTGATCCCACTTCTTCTATTAATTAAATAAATCTTTATTTATTTAATTAATTCATTAGCCTTTTCTACCCATGACACATGTCATTCATCCTACACTACCTACCCCTTTCATTATTCTATTATTTCTTTTACCTACCCTTTAATCATAGCCAACCTCCTTTTACACCTCTCAATCTTATCCCTCCATTTCATATAGTGTCTTCTATATAAAGAGATGCTTCCTTCATTATCAAACCCTAACTACTTGATCAATTGACTACTTGGCATATGTGATCCTACTTGCAACCACATTTCGTTCTTTGTTGAGCTCTTGTGCACATAAAATCTGAGAGCAAATATATCAAGCAAGATCAATGGAGATAGGAAGAATTGAGATCCAAACCCTATTGGACATGTGATGGTATAATCTTTATGATTTCATTTGATTTGCATTGTCTTAGGTAATCTTCATATGTTATGGTGGATCTTTGTTGTTGTTAGGCTAGGGTTTGGTGGTTGAATTCATTTAGCCTTTCAATATCATTATTATTGTTATCCATTTTCACTATATACAGTTTGTATTTTTCATTGGATCTAGTTTTGGCTTATGCACCTTTTGGGATTATTTTTGCACCCCTTTGTGAGTCTATGTTCATTTCTGGGTGAAATCACAATTTCATTTCTTCTATTTTCAATTTTTTTCTCTTTACCATGGATGCACCACAAAATTTAGTGTATGCACTAATATTCACTATGGATGTGGTAAACTACTCCATGGATACACTAACCAGCCTTGTCTTTTGAATTCTAGTCATTTTATCTTTCTGCGTTGGATTGCTTGGATTATGCACTTGTACTAGAGGCTTCTATTCTTAGAGTTTCTTATTGCCAAGAATTGGTTGTTTCTTTTCTATTTTGGCTTTGAAAAGAGTGATAATGTCTTTTCATTGAGGATTCTGCATATATGTTGTTATAGCTCCAGCAAGGAGGAGAATGCCTTGTTGATGAGGATGATTTATGTATGCTCCAACGTGATGGATGTACCCTACTATTGACAATTTGATATTATTTGTGGCTAAGATAGACTTATGTCATACTATTGTTTATTATTGTCATATTTATGATTAAGGCTCTTAATTTACATGTTGGTCTTATGACCCTAGTTATCCTTCATACTTGTATCAGTATCTTGATGTTATTTATAGATTCTCTTTGTATGAGCCTCCTTGTAATGTGGTTATTTGTGTTTAATGATAAGGTATTGGTCCATGGTTAGGGAGAGTGGGATCTTGCATGTTTGGACTAGGGTCATGAGCAGTAGCCTTCTAAGAGGTTCCTTGTAAGGATGCTTAGGGTCTAGACCTATCAGGGAACCACATGGGGATTTTATCTTTAAACTACAACTGATAACCATAATAATTTGATTAATGGATTGAGTAATTAGGATTTACTTAATCAAGATAATGTAATTAGTTTTGGAACCTCACCTCATACCCCTTGAGAAGTGGTGCAGAGGCACCTAAGCACACAAGCATAGCAAGAGGTCAAAAGTCATAATATGAACAATTTATTGTATTTGAGTCATTCATAATATATTAAGGTTATTTGAGTCAATTGAATCATAATATGTAAGGATAAATGATCCATTTTGTCCAAAGATATCATATTTGGTCCATATTGAAGTTTTAAAAGTGTCCATGTAAGAGTTCGAGTCGTTTATGTCAAAAATTGTAAAAATTGCAAAGTTGCAATATTGCCAGAAAGTGCAACAGAAGTGTAAAAAATGAAATCCATTGGTTATGAGGTGGTTGGAGTAGTTAGAAAGAATTGGAAATGGTTTATAAAACCATGTTTGGTCAAAATCAAGAAGGTAGATCAGTTTGGAGGGGATTTGACAAAGATTATCCATCAAACCCTCAAACTGTCATGAGGTTTTAAGGAATCTATGGCTGTCATAGATCCATGGAGGATCACATTTGATGTAATTTTTATATGTAGATGTTATTTAATGATAGATTGATGAAATATCTTTTAGATGAATCCTTTCTTGTGCATTTTTGTGGAGTAGTTGGCAAGATATGTTTGTTTTTTCAATGATTGTCAAAACCTTGCCAAGGGTTACTCAGTTTTGGAAAAATGATCATAACTTTTGATTAAACCATTGGATCTGGCTGAACTTTTGAGATAACTTGTGTAACGCAGTAATATAAATTTTGACTGAAGCGATTTTCTTTATGAGAAATATGTAAAATGTTATGGATGACTGTTTGTTACAGTTCACGGTGAAAAGCAGATTGGTGAAGGCAACAACAACCCGGTTGTAGCATTTGGTGTGGTCACATGAGGGATAATATTGAAGAAAGGATATATGTGTTGGAAAGCTCTCTGAATCTTCTTTCTAGTGCTTTTGGTCTTACTTTGTTTGTTTAAGAATTGAATATTTTGTGATCATTCTGGTGAAAATAGTTGTTAAGGGATGAAACCCTAAACTAGGGTATTCCAAGGCAATAAAGAATTTGTTCTCTCATGTTATGGTGAATGTTATGATCTGAAATATTGAATGAAGGGTTTCAAGGATGTAATATAACCTTTGAAATTGGTTTGAAGTTGAGAAGAGTGATTTATCTTTTTATATGTCTCTTGATTCAAGTTTAAAGTTTACCCTTGAATGAAGGTTTTATGGTTTGTGACAGATGCTCTGCATCAAGAAGAGACTTGGGATGACCTTGGGAATACTGTAGAGACATAAACCATACTCAATTTTCTCAAAGGTTGAACAGTTCACATGTCTATGTTGGATATTGCTGCTGCTAGGATATGTTATTGTCATTGATGTCCATATAATCCTATGCTTTGGTTCTTTGGTGACTTTAAAGAATTGATTTGGTTGGTTTATCTGATTAGGATGATAAATCAACTAGAGATACTTCATTATTTATTGGTTTTAGTGATCCAAAATTTTACTTGATCATATCATTTGATCTAGATTGAGGTTTTTTTTTCTCTATTCAGTGGTTGGCAGAGTCTGGTATTTCATCTGTTGTGCTTCAGTATGATCATAACTTAAGCTGAAAATTTGGGAGAGTGTTTGGGATGTTCATGTGTATCTTCATTTTAGACGGTTTATAATTTGGTTCTCTTCAAGTTATCTTTCTAATTTGAATTGTCGTTGTTAAGTGTTCTTAAGAGTTAGAGTGTTGATCAATGAACACTCTAACTCTTAAGAACACTTAACAATGACAATTCAAGCATGCTCAATGAACACTCTTACTATTGTAGATGATTCTAGCATGCTTGTTGGTGTTTCTTGATTGTGTCCTATTTTTTTGGTGGTCCGCATTGATCATTGTGCAAACTATTAAAAATATTTTGGATCTTGTAATATTCTTCATATTATTCAGTATTTTCGATGGTGTACATTTTGCAGTTGATCTTGGCGAGATTTTTGCTAGTGTTGCATGTTCAAGGATTTGACTTGGGTCCATGCTATATTTTTTATGACATTGTATTGGTTCGATGGTTGATTTATCTATCATGTAATATAATTTTGAAATTAGTTGTTGAGGATTTTGGCCGATGTTATAGGAAAGGTTGATGAATTGTATAAATAGGTGTTATATTCATGTAATTTAAGGGTGGTGGTTTTATCTGAATTATTAAAAGTGGTGTATATGAAAGTAAGCAAATTTAGCTTTCAGTGTTATGTATAGAGAAGAGAATTTTAGAGGGCAGACAAATGTACTTAACCAAAACTGTTATCAGACATTAGGAGATGTTATTCTTTTAGTTCATCTAAACTAGATTGTAGTTTGAATGATATTGTAAGGGAGTGAACCTTCCGTAAAGGTTGTATCCTTTTGGGTTATCATATTTTGAGTAGTGAGCTTTAGGAAGTGTCCATGAATGCATGTGCATTCCCCATTGTAATATTTACACATACTATTGCAGAGTATCATCTTATTGTGGGTAGGTTCCCACTGTGGTTTTTCCCTTAACTGGGTTTTCCACATCAAAATCTTGGTGCTATGTGTGTTGCGGTTATTGGGTTTATCTTTATTCTTGTTGTAGTTGATTAGATTTGAGATTGTGCTTAAATTGTTTAAATTGGTGAAAAATGATTCACCCCCTACTCTCAGTTTTCCTTCATTGTTGTTGCCAACAATTGGTAACAGAGCTATATCCTCTGAAAGAAGCTTGATCGCATGAGGAGATCTAGGATGGCAACTTATATGTTGAAGAAGGAGAGTTCAAGATTTGATGGAAATAGTTACACTATATGGAAGGATTGTATGGAAGTTGATTTGAAATGTCTTAGAGAAGAGTATTGTAATATTAGAAAGAATACCTACAATCTTCCTCAAAATGGACTGGTTACTGCTGCTGATATCAAGGATGTTGAACATAACATAAGAGATAAGGAAGCATTGCCGAGTGCCTTGAATAATTCATAGATGTCTAATGTCATGGGTTTGCAGACAGCACATGAGATCTGGGAGAAGTTAGAGACTCCATATCCTGGAGATAAACATGTCAAAGTTGCTGAACTACAGAGTTTGAAGGGAAAGTATGAGATGCTGAAGATGGGAGAAGATGAGAAAATATCTACCTTTTTGGCTAAGGTGAATGAACTTGTTCTAGATATTAGATGTGTTGGTGGAACCCTTGAAGAAGATGAGATTGTTGCTAAAGTGCTAAGATCTTTCCCTCCTACTTTCAAGCCTAAAGTAGATGCTATTGACGAGATCTAAAGTGTGACTATTGTGACTAGAGACATGTTGGTTGGTAAGATTTTTGCCTTCTAGTTGAGAAATTTTGTTGAATCACTATTAGGGTTCCCACAGATACTGAGAGGGGGGGGGTGAATCAGTATCTGACTGGTAATGTAATTTTCTTAAAATTGAATATGTAGAATATAAGTAACAATATACCGATATGCAAGAATTAATGCAAATAATAGAATCAAAAACATCTACATGAAAAGAACACCATAACACAATATTTTTAACAAGGAAACCCAATGTGGGAAAAACCTCGGTGGGATTTATGACCCACAATATTCACTTACTGGCCAATAAGAGAATATTACTTACAATAAGGGCCTGCACATGCAGGAAGGCCAACTACCTAGAGCCCACTGCTCAATAAGAAGTCACACTGACTTACAATGAGGATTTACACAAATCCAACATTCTGTACTACTTTACAATAGCATCTTCAATGCCAGATTCAATACCAGTTCTTGCTCTATTCTTTACATATACCCTTGACCTACAATTCACACATTAGGTCTGCCCTATAATTTATTTATTGCATTCTATCCATATCCTACAAATGACTACAATGATCTCTTTTATATACAAGAGTCATTTTATAATTTGCCAAGTCGGCTTACAATAATAAACAAAATATTACATATCAAAAATCATGTCGGCCTCTGTGCCGGTATACATATTTCCTTTAGTGCCGGTGCTGATGTAGATTGATCTTCTGATGTCGGTGCACTATCTTGCTTGTGTTATACTTTGCCGGTATAATGTCTTGCCGGTGCCATAGGATTACAAGGTTGCCTGTATGATGCTTTGCCAGTATAATGTCTTGCCGGTGCCATGGGATTGCAAGGTTGCCTGTATGATGCTTTGTCAGTATAATGTCTTGCCGGTGCCATGGGATTGCAAGATTGCCTATATGATGCTTTGCTGGTATAATGTCTTGCCGGTGCCATGGGATTGCAAGGTTGCCATCAATGACAAAACCTTCAATCACACACAATGTCTCATTGGAGTGTCCATATGCCAACAATATCCCCCTTTGGCATTGATGGCAACACTCATGAGAAATTTCAAAAAGATATCCAAAAATGTGTATAAGAAAAATGTTACCAAAAGTGTGAGGGCTCCCCTGAGTATGTGATCCCTGTGTTTTGAATTTGAATTTTCTCATCTACTACTCCGCCTTTGGCATCAATGACAAAGGTTAGTAGATTTTGTAGTTGTACCGATAACCTCAACCTTGTAGTTGGGTAGTTATTATCTGAAGAATATCTCCCAAAATTAAGTTAATACCATCCATAAACTTCTTGCTCTCCTTTATTGCTATCTCAGTTCTGTATACTATATCCATGAGATGCTGCAAGTGCTCTGTCGATGTTTTGCTACCCTATGTTAGTGCTTCTGAGATTTCCTTACGCAGAGATGCTAAGTAGTCCAATCTTGGACTTAGTTTAGATCTCAAAAATTTTGCCTTATTTATTATTTTCTCTTTTTCTCTCTCTAATTTGAGCAGTTCTTCCTCAAAATTTGTTATCTTTTCCTCAAAAACTGATAACGTATCAGGTGAGTTAACAAAATTATTAGCAATTTTATTGATCTCTTCCTGTACCTTGCTCATCTTTTTATCTACATCCATGGTCAAAAAGTTTATCTTATAGGTGTCTTTGTACAGAGTTTTGTACTCTTTCAACAAATTGCACAGTTTTGGTAGAAGTGTGTCAAATTCCCTATTACACTTCTTTATTCCTTCCTCAAAGAATTTTTGTTTCTCTTTTTCTACACTTTCCTTTATAGTTTCTACCTTTGTTTGCTCAAAATTTCCAGAAATATATTTACAAAGTGTATCCAACTGGCCTAAAGAATCTTTGTTGGCTATACTACAATTGGGAGCTATTAATTTCAAAAATGGAATTGAATCATCTATCGCTTTATAGGCTTGTGAGCTATAATCAGTTATTTTCTTGATAGATTCGAGCAATACCTCTGTCACATTTGATAGTGACCCAATAAACTGAGTGTCGGTGGAGGTGGCCATGCTGGTATTGACCTCTGGTAGGTCTGTTTGTGTCTCCATCTCTTTAAGCACAGTTTTTCCTTCATCATTTCTTACCGGTGGAGTCTGTTCTGGTGGTTGCTCTGTTTGAGTTTCAGAATCCATCTTTTTCTCTGAATCTGCTGCTGGTTGCTCTTTGTTTCCTGTTACCAGTTGCTCTTTGTTATCAGATTTATCTATGGTAACCTTATCTACCACTATGTTGATTTTTTGAGTATCAACATTCACAGTATATAGGACTTCAAGATTAGGATTATTATCCTCTGTGTCCATGCTCTCAGTTGCCAATTGATCTTCTGCAGTTGTTTTTACTGGTGGAGTATTTAAAGGAGGTGGGGGTAAGTTGTCTCTGATCTTGATACCTGGCGGTCCACCAACTTTACCTTTCCCTTTATCCTTTTGATATACCAAAATGGGCTTGGGATTCATATATTCTTCTTGTTTTTCTTTTTCAACCAAGAATTTATCCCAACCATCTTCTATTTCAGTTGAGACTTCAGTAACTCTACTTGCCATTAATGATATTTGCCGGTGTGCAGTGGAAAAGACTGTCCAGTTGGCCTGAGCTATCAAGTCATCAATTTCCTTAGGTGAGTTGACCGGATATACTGCAAGTAATTTTTCTATTTTAATTTTTTTATCTAACTCAATTATTGTAAGCCGACTTGGCAAATTGTAAAATGACTCTTGTATATAAAAGAGATCATTGTAGTCATTTGTAGGATATGGATAGAATGCAATAAATAAATTATAAGGTAGACCTAATGTGCGAATTGTAGGTCAAGGGTATATGTAAAGAATAGAGCAAGAACCGATATTGAATCTGGCATTGAAGATGCTATTGTAAAGCAGGACAGAATATTGGATTTGTGTAAATCCTCATTGTAAGTCAGTGTGACTTCTTATTGAGCAGTGAGCTCTAGGTAGTTGGCCTTCCTGCATGTGCAGGCCCCTATTGTAAGTAATATTCTCTTATTGGCCAGTAAGTGAATATTGTGGGTCACAAATCCCACTGAGGTTTTTCCCACACCGGGTTTCCTCATTAAAAATCTTGTGTTATGGTGTTCTTTTCATGTGGATACTTTTGATTCTATTATTTGCATTAATTCTTGCATACTGGTATATTTTTACTTTATATTCTGCATATTCAATTTTAAGAAAATTACATTACCGGTCAGATACTGATTCACCCCCCCCTCTCAGTATCTATGGGAACCCTAACAATCACATAGAAAACCAGAGACTACTTTCAAAGCCTCTATATCCACGAAGCAGAAGTATGATCCGCGAGAGATGTTCATGTTGATTTTCTAGATATGAAAGAGAAAAGAAAGATATGGAAGAGAAAGAAAGAGAGTTGGACGAGCTTGGAGCACCTATTGCTAGAAGATTTCCTAAGGGAGCCAGTAAGTATGATGGAAAGTTACCTTTGAAATGTTTCTCTTGTAATAAGATAGAACATTTTTCTTCCAAGTGTCTTGAAATAATGTTTAGGTATGATAAACATGATAAATATGATAGATCTGATAAGCATGATAGGGTCTATAAGCCTAACCAAAAGTTCAGATATTAGAAGATATGTTATTATGTTGCTGATGAAGGTGTGACAGATGAAACTAGAGTCTAAGAATGGGAATAAAGATGATGAGTTTGTATTTATTGCTATAAAGGAAGATGATTCAGTACTAGTGAATTATACAAGTTGCATTGTTGAGGAGAAAGCTTTTCCTACCAATATTGAAGAGAAAGATGAATGGGTAATTGATAATGGTTGTTCACATTATATGACAGGTGATAAAATAATTATGGATATGGAGAACTATGATGGTGGTATTGTGATATTTTGAGATGATAAAGCTTGTGGGATATATGGTAGAGGTTCAATTTATTTTGATGGTAAGCATAATATTGATGATATTTGGTATGTTGAAGGTTTGAAGCATAATATTTTGAGTCTTGGTTAGATGGTTGATAAGGGATATGATTTGTAATTCAAGAATGGAAAATGCAAGATTCTAAATGCCTCCAGTATAGAAATTGCATCAGGGTCTAAGACTAAAGGTAGTATCTTTCACTTGAATGTTGGTGAGAAAAGTTGTTTCATTGCTCAGATTGATGAAAGTTGGTTGTGCCATAGAAGGATGTGTTATGTTAATTTTGACTACATGGTAAGGATAAGCTCTGCTCAAGGTCTTAGAGATTTACCTAAAATTGTGAGGCCATCTAATCGGGTATGCAAAGAATTTCAGTTGGGAAAGTTAACAAGAACTCCATTCAAGAGTAATATGTATTCATCTAATGGTTTATTGGATCTTGTGCATACTAATTTGTGTGGTCATACAAGAGTGAGAAGTTTGTAGGGTGACATATATTTCATATTATTTATTGATGATTATTATAATATGATGTGGGTTAACTTTCTAAGGGAGAAATTAAAAGCGCTGGAGAAATTCAAGATATTCAAATCTAGGGTGGAGGCTGAGATAGGGTTGAAGATGAAGTGTCTAAGATCTGATAGAGGAAGATAATTCACATCTGGTGATTTTTATTCATTCTATGAGAATAATTGAATTAGAAGACAGTTATCTACTCCTAGAACCCCTTAGTAGAATGGAGTTGTTGAAAGGAAGAACAAAACCATTTGGGATGCTGCTCAGATTATGTTGATTGAAGGAAATGTAGCACAAACCTTTTGGATAGAAGTTGTTAGCACTATTGTTTACACATTCAACCGAGTGCATATAAAAAGTGATTCTAGTAAGACTCCTTATGAATTATAGTTTGGTCATGTTCCTACAGTTAGATATTTTTGAAATTTTGGAAGAAAATGTTATATCAAAAGAGATGAGGATATAGAAAAGTTTGATGCAAGATGTGAAGAAGAAATATTCTTTAGTTATTCTACTAAGATCAAGGCCTACCAGTGTTACAATAAGAGGTTAAAGATGATAGTGGAGACTGCATATGTGAAGGATGATCAATGTCATGGAGAGGAGATCATAGAATATGGATATGAATTTGATGATCAAGATTTTATTTGAAAGCCTCTACAGACTAAGATCTTAAGGTAGAATTGTCTGGTAGAAGTTCAAGAACGAGCGAATTAGAACAATCAGAAGACTTCGAGGTATGTAGGATTGAAGCATTCATAAAATCATATCATTAGCGACAAAAATAAAGGTGTGATGACTAAGGGAATGACTCCTACTAAATAGATATGTTTGATTTCAAAGATTGAACCTAAAGATGTTACAAAAACATGTAAATATGAGAATTGGATAAAAGCTATGAAAGAAGAGTTGTATTAGATTTAGAAGAATAACACATGGGAGCATGTTCCGAGACCAAAATAAAAAATGTGATTGGTACCAAATGGGTGTGTTGAAATAAAGTGAATGAAGGTGGTGAAGTGGTTAGAAAAAAAACAAGACTTGTATGTAAAGTGTGTTCTTAGATGGAAGCAATTGATAATGAGGAAACTTTGCTTCGGTAGCTAGAATTGAAGTTGTTACATTATTGCTTGCATATGTTGCTTATAACAATTTCAAGATATATCAGATGGGTGTTAAGTCAACCTTTTTGAATGGTGATTTGGAAGAGGAAGTATACATTGAGAAACCAGATGGATTTTCATTATCAGATGAAAGAGACATGGTATGCAAATTGAAGAAAGCACTCCATGAACTTAAGCAAGACCCTAGAGATTGGTATGCTAGATTGAATAAGTATTTGATGAAGTTGGGATTATTTAAAGGTAATACTGATCATAATTTGTAGTTATGCTTGATAATGATAACATTTTGATTGTTGAAGTTTTTGTTGATGACATTATTTTTGGAGGAGATGATGAATTGAGTACGAAGTTTGTTGATGATATGAAAAAAGAGTTTGAAATGTCTATGATAGGTAAGATGAAATTCTTCTTAGGATTGTAGATTATACAAATTGACAAAGGAATTTTCTTTTCTCAATCTCATTATATAGAGGAATTGTTGAAAAAGTTTGAGTTAGCTGATTATAAACTTGTAGGAACTCCTATGGTGACTAGATGCAAGTTGTCTAAGAATGATGAACCTCAGAAAGTTAATTTGACTTTGTATAGATCTATGGTTTGTGGACTATTATACTTGACTCAGACTAGGCCATATATTATGCATGTTGTTTTTCTTTATGCTAGATTTCAATCTGATCCTAAAGAGAGTCATATTACTACTGTCAAGAGGATTTTCATATACATGAAGGGGACACTTGAGTATGGTTTATGATATACAAAGAATGATGATTTCATGTTATGTGCTTATACTGGTACTTATTGGGTAGGTGATTTTGATGACTAAAAGAACACTACCAGTGGAGCTTTCTTTTTGGGAAAGAAATTGGTTTCATGGTCTAGTAAGAAACAAGATGCTATATCTCTATCTACTACAGAAGTTGAATACATTTTTATTGCTAGCAGTTGTACTCAGGTAGTTTGGATGAAGTAGACGTTGCAGGATATTAGAGTTGTGTATGATGAGCGTACTATTATATACTATGCTAATTAAGTATCACATCCTGAGGGATAAAGTTAGTGATGAAGAAGTCAGATTGGAGTATATATCAAGAAAGGATCAAATTGCAAATATATTTACTAAGCCTTTGCCTATAAATATATTTATCTATTTGAGAGAGAAATTAGGGCTCTCTTCCCATCCTAATGAGAAATAGATGCATTGAGTTGCATCAATCCGGTGGACTTCAAAGTCTTATCCTCTTATTTGGATTGATGAGTGGGTGCTGCTACTCAACTAGAGTAGTCAGTGGGTGATTCGGATTTGTGACTTTATCCTAAGGGGGAGAGATTGTCCTTCTTAGTGGGAGAGAATAATGATTTTTATTCTGTCTTTGGCATTGTTGTTAAAGGGGGAGAGAAGCATGTGAAAAAATGCCTTATCTTTGAAGCTTTGTGTCCATGATATGAAGGGGAGTTTGTTTGTATTGATGGTGTTGATTTTTTCCTTTGCGTTGATTATTTTTCACATTCATATGTTGCCATCAATGTTAAAGGGGGAGATTGTTGGATATTGTTGATGCTAGGATATGTTATTGTCATTGATGTCAACATTTTCCTATGCTTTGGTGCTTCGGTGATTTCAAAGAATTGATCTGGTTGGTTTATCTGATTGGGATGTTGAATCAAGTAGAGGAAATTCATTCTTTCTTGGTTTCAGTGACCCAAAAGTTTACTTGATTATATCATTTGACCTGGATTAAGGTTTGGTTTTTTTGTTTAATGGTTGGCTGAGTCTGGTATTTGATCCAGTGTGTTATGGTATGATTATATCTTTAGATACAGATTTGGGAGAGTGTTTGGGATGTTCATGTGTATCTTCATTTCAGATGGTTCATGATTTGGTTCTCTACAAGTAATCTTTCTAGTCCAAATTATTGTTGTTAAGTGTTTTTGAGAGTAAGCATGTTGATCGATGAAGATTTGATTAAGTGGTGTTGGTGAAACTATTGTGGATGATTCTAACATGCTTGTTGGTGTTTCTTGATTGTGTCATGTTTAGTTTGGTGGTCAACATTGAGCATTGTGCACATTATTGAATATCTTTTGTGTCTGGTGATATTCTTCATGTTATGCGGTATTTTTGGTGGTGTTTCATGTACAGGGATTTGATTTGGGTCCATTCTATATTGTTTATGACATTTTTTTGGTCCTATGTTTTTTTTATGTATTGTGTGATTTAATTTTGTAATTAAGTGTTGAGGGTTTTGGCTTACGTTCTAGCCAAGGTTGATGAATTGTATAAATAGGTGTTATATTCATGTAATTAAAGGGTGGTGGTTATGTCTATATTATTAGAGAGTTATGTATGAGCGAATAAGAGAATTTATCTTTTTGTGTGATGTATTGAGCAAAGAATGTCGTAGGGTAGACAAATGTGCTTTATCAAAACTATCACCAGGCATTAGGAGATGCTATTATTTTAGTTCATCTAAATAAGATTGTAGTTCAAATGATAGTATAAGGTAGTGAACCTTCCTTGAGGGGTAGCCTTCTGGGTTATCATATTTTGAACAATGAGCTCTAGGAAGTGTGTCTGAATGCATGTGCATTCCCCATTCTAATATTTACACATATTACTATAGAGTATCATCTTATTGTGGGTAGGTTCCACCCATGGTTTTTCCTTTAGCTGGGTTTTCGAGGTCAAAATTTTGGTATTATGTGTATTTCTATTATTGGGTTTATCTTTATTCTTGCTATAGTTGATCAGATCTGGGATTGTACTTGAATTGTTTAATTCGGTGAAAATTGATTCACCCCCCCTTCTCAGTTTTCCTTCATTATTGTTAACAATAGTATATCAGGGTAATGCATTTGTATCCCTTCTTTGTGAGTGTACTATGTGATGATCCTCTTTCCCTACATGTGTTGATGATACTTATGTCTTGATTGTTAGTACACCTCTGAGAGTTTATTTCATTTTTATTTAGCCTTGTGGTGTGATTTGTTGTATTATTTATTTGGTTGAATTTCTATGATTTTCAATTCTCATCCTTTGCTTGTTAGGTGTTATTTGGAACCTTGTGTCATCTCCTAGCACTAGGGGTGGTTCTATATTGGTTGTTACTATTTACTAAGTTGTCATTAGTTTTATGTCCAAAGTCATTCTATATACTCTAGTCGGTTATTACTACTGAAATATTTAGTCGATAAGTACTAAGACTATCGGTTATAGATGAAAGACTAGTCACCGAGATGAGTTATACCGAGCTGTCTACTGAGTAAAGTTCTTATGTCTACCGAGCAACAAAGATGGTGTACCGAGTTAATATGAACTGAGTGGAAATGTGTTACCAGATTCAATGAACCTGGACACATATGAGGAAACGTGTTACAAGAATCTAGGAACAGGGAACTATTATTACATAGGAAATTGTATTCAATAATTTTGTATGATTATGCTTGGAAGTTTATCCAATGAAATAATTTCTATGTTTACTCATTTGATAAAACATGTTCGTAAGATCAATGTATGAAGAAGATCACCGTCTCAGATATATATATATATATATATATATATATATATATATATATATATATATATATATATATATATATATATATATATATATATATATATATATATATATATATATATATATATATATATATATATATATATATATATATATATATATATATATATATATATATGTATACAAAGAGACAGACAAGAGAGATATAGAGAAGTAAGAGGGAAGATTGATCATTTAAAAGTAAAAATTAGAAGAGAAGAGTGACATAGATATTCAGAGGTCAACAAGAAATTTTCTTCAAGAAACAGTTTAATCAACAGAGCCTCCAGAAAGAGGTTACCAATTTGATTTATCTGTTACTGAGGTATGCTATGAGAAAGGTAATTTCATATTGAGCACATAGAGTCTTTTATAACATTTTAGATGTGAAGTTGCAGATATTTTATAAAGATTTTGATTGAATAACTTGAGTTGTAAAATAAACCTTTAACAGGGTAAAAGACTCTAACAAAGTCTATAAATTTTAAAGCCTTTAACCAGGTACAACATTTTATAAAAGTGTTTGTAAATCCTCTAGAAAGGTAGATCTAAAGATCTTGGTACTCCTAAGAAGGTAAGCTATCAGAAATAGCTAAACATGTAGCTCTAACCGAGCAACCTTTATTATTGCAGTAGTGAAGTTGTGGGTGCCATCCCCACCACATTTTTTCTCTCTAACCAAGAGTTTCTGTGTAACCAAAATATTTTTGTTATGGATTGAAATGTGTATGAATGTTATTTCTATGATTATGTTTTAGCTTTATATGTTATGAGATCAGCTATACACAGTTTATGTTTATTAGTAAGATTGCTTTTGAAGAAAAGTTTTGAGGTATTGATTCACCCCTCCCCTCTCAGTACATTAGCTTTCCTAGTTGGAGCTAACAATTGGTATCAAAGCTCTACTCTTGGAAAAGGGTTTGATAGCCTAAAGAGAAAGATCCTATCAATGGAAGGCTATAAACAATCTCGCAGAATTGTGAATCTTCAAGAAGAATTGGATCATGCTAATCAAGTAATTGTAGACATGCAGAAACAAATGCAAAAATCACTAAAAGTCAGAAGAAGATTGTCTGATGATTTGCAGGACTCACAGGAGCTAGTGGAACAAATTGAGACATCATCTAACAACAGCATATCAGAAGAATCTAAAAAAATGATTGTAGAATTGAAAGAAAAGAACAAAGCACTAAATGATCAGCTAAAAGAAATGAAAAGATAACATGAGCACTTCAACACATAGATGACTGAAAATCTTGATGCATTGAGAATAGCTGAGGATAACATAAGAGATATAGAAAAAGAAAAACAATAGCTAGAAGCATTGGTGTCTGAAAAGAATGATGAAATCACAAGGATGGCTGGAATTCAACAAAATCTATTTGATCAATTGGGTTATGCAAATCATGAAGCAAATCTAAGAGAAGATGAGAATCAAGCATTGAAACTTGAGATATCAAGATTGACCGATGAACTTGAAAAAAAAAAGAAATCAAAAGAAACACTAGAGAAAAGTTATGAAGCATCAAGGATGTTGGATGAGCAACTAAAACATAAGACCACCCAATAAATCTATCCGACTCGGTTACAAAGGAAAGAACTCTACCAAGAGAGAGATCAACAACACTGAGAGAGGGGAATCATCAAAGCAAGCTGGAAACAATAAGAACATCAAAGGAAAGAAGCCTATTTTCTACTACTGTAGAAAACAAGGACATACTACCAACATGTGCCAAATTAGAAAAGGTAAGCAACCGAACGTCACTAGGTCTGATGGTTATTGTTACAATTGCAATAAGTATGGTCACACATCTAATCAATGTAGGAAAAAGTTTGTTAGCAATTACCAGAAGGCAAAATTCAAGGGGTTTTGCAAAAACTGCAATAGATATGGACACAATATAGAGAAGTGTTGGTTTAAGCAGAAAAGCTATATGTGGTCTTCACACCAAGCAAATACTAGAAGCTACCGAACTCACATAGATCTTAACCGATAATATACTACAGTACCATGTGATTACAATACAAGGATATGGTGTGAATATCATGGAAGATATGGACATATAAGTGCCAACTGCATGATATGGTTTGGAAAAAACAACCGAAGATCATGGATAAATCCTGGAATGGCATGTTTTCATTGTCACAAAGTTGGACACTTGGCTAAAGATTGCAAAGATCAACCAAGAGGAGATACTGAGGAAATAAGAAGCAAATTACAGAAAATTTGGAAAGAGAAGGAGAATGGGTCAACTAATGAAGAAAGCACCTTACCTACCAAGTTAGGTGCATCTACTTTGAATTAATCAGTAAAGGTATAAAGGGACTGCATTCTCTCAAGGTTAGATCTTAACAGTTCCTATTTATTCATGTACTTAATTTCAAGATCTGCAAAGCTAAAGATGCATTAGCAAGTTTGAAATTCTATCTAGTCTTTTGGAGCACCACAGAAGTCGATAAGTGCAGGAAACCTGTCTAGTCAGTAAAAGCATAAAAGGGAGTTAATTGTTTTAGTGGAACCGAGTGCATTTAATGCTTTTCTTACCTAACTACATGAAGCGTTATAAGGTAATAGGTGTACTTAAAGTCCTTTGCACGGTCATTTTACACTTACTAGTTTACAAAAAGTAGAGGTAAGTGATTCAAAGGCGATCAAACATTTCTTGAGCGAATTTCAAGGTATTTATAAAATGATCTCAAACACATTTTGAAGCTAGTTAACTGATCAAAATATCAGTTGTGAATAACTACATTATATTTGGTAAGTCGAAAGTGTTTTTTAAAACCCTAAGCTCTTTTGTTAGTAGAAATCCAAGTTTGAAATGGCCCCAAAGTTGCAGAAACCTGTTGTAGTAGAGACTATTGAGAAACCCTCACTGAAGTATTCCTTACCTCTGAAAGTGGCATCTAAACCCGATCAGAAAAATGCACTTTCTCTTATTCCGAATAGGGTTCTATTGGTTGAAGATGTCAGATTTTACACAAAGTGTCATGTTGAAGAACTAGGTCATACTGAAATTAAGGATATGTATGATGAGTTATGTACCGATGGAATCCTGGATAGTAAGTATGAGCATATCAAAGTTAAGGGATTGACCGAATCTCTAACCTATCCTTGCTCGTGTTCAAACCCCAATGGGTCAAATTTATCTTAAGAAGAGTACATGACGACTTTATGTGGTTAGAGGAGAAACTGTTTAAAATCACCAAGGAAATTATTCACATAGTAACTGGATACCCTATATTTGACCATGTCTGAGCACAAAAAATGATTTCATAGAAGGAATTGATAACTCTAACTGGCGTTGAGTCTGATTGCAGAGGTCTTAAGTTGAATAATGTAACAAATGTAGAGCTAAAATTTGCAATTAGAGTCATTGGTTATTGTTTCTTTCAATCGGCAAGGGAAAACAATTTACCGTGTGCAGCTGTAGATTTGGCCTATAAGATTGTGAAAAAGGGTATGAAAGTTTATTTATGTGAAGTACTATTGAAGAATCTTTTTCAAAACCTCAACATAGTAAGGAAGCTTAAGAAGAATAAAATTGCTAACACACTAAAGTTTGGGTCACTCCTAGTGTGTATATTCTTCTATTTTCAGAAGTTCTTTCTTGCAGTCGATAACATTGTTTGGGAATTACACCGACCAATCACCCGTCAAATAAATGACTTTATTAATTAGCTAGGTGATAATTTCAATGAGATAATGGATGATTACTTTAACAAATTTCAGGAAAAGATGCATAATAGGTACAGGATACCACCTCAGTTGGTGGAGAAATATAAGGAGGCTATATGTTTTCAAGAGGACACTGACTACTGTTATGTCAATGTAGTAGAATCTAGAACTCAATCTTTACCGCCTATGGGTTATGAGATTGACTCTGATATTACTCAACAATAGATAGATGACTTTTTGGCACTTCCAAGGCACTCAACCGAGATAAGGTATGGTACCTATGAAGAAGTAAAAGAAAAAGTAAAATTGAGCATAGTAGTATCAAAGGCTACAAGAAAAGCCACTAAGATGGTCAAAGTTTTAACTGAGAAATTTGGAGAAGGTTCTACCTCGACTCCTATCAAGAGTGATCAACTTACAACCGAGGAAGAATCTAAAGTTCAAGAAGGAGAAATCACTTTGAGCATTGAGTTGCCAAATGGCAAAACTTTGAAAAGGAAGAAATAGGATACAACCAAGGTATCACCGACTCCTCCAGTTAAGAGACCTAACACAAGATCATCTGCAGTGTCACCCGGTAAGAGGTAGAAAAATGTTGAATTGCCTAAAATTACAAAAACTTATAGAAAGTCAACCAGGAGACTCATTTTGAATAAAGAATCAAGTGACATAGAATCTGAAGATACAAATAAATTTTAGATTGTAAAAAGCACTAAGGAAGATGTACACAGTGTTGACAATTTTTGTACAAATTTGAAACAATATGGTGGATTTGTTTCCTTCAGGTATGTGAAGCATGAATCTTGTTCAGAAGAAGAGAAAAGGAAAATAGAAGAGCCAGTTGTGTGTACACATCTCAAATTCTGATTAGTTCCATTGGAATTAACTGATTTTCTTCCAAAAGCATTGTACTCTCATATTGACAACAAATGGCAATATGCTATGGACTCGGAGAAGCAGATGAGAGAAAGAGTTTTGGTACATCTCTCTCCTAACATGTCAGTAGATGATATTAGAATGGCCTTTAAAATGATGAATGGTCTTTATCTTGAAGTAGAAAATGAAACTAAAGAACAATGGCAAAAAATATTTAGAATTCAGACTATAGAGTCTCAAGGTGAAGTGGAAATAGTTGACATCACCGAGCAAGATCCTACTACAACTATTCAATTAGATGAGAATGTCATGGACACCGACACACATGAAGTAGAGATGATAGAAGGAAATGCCTATGCCAAACTAATATCAAGTGAATCAGTCATTGAACAAGTTAAGTCCTATCCTCTAGTAACTCAACAAGTGTCAACCGAGAAGCCTCAAGGCAACGAGGAACAAAAAGCTACACCCGGTGAATCTATCTCTCAAGCCATAGTCGAGCAGACTTCTCAAGCACCTACAACCACTAAAATAGTTGCCACTGAGACCCCATGCAAGGAAACACCAAAGAGTACATCAGAGGCTACAAGAACCGACAAAAGTGTTGCTTCCATTGAGCAAAAAACTGAGGGAGAACAAGCCTCCAAAGCCATTGTAATCATTCAATTGGTGAAAGCCTCATAATCCAAAGAGAAGAAAATGAAGAAGCATAGTTTTAGGGTAGATCTGTCACAACCTATTGTGTTGCCAAATGTTGACATTTCAAAACTAAAAGGGCAAGCAGTTATTGAATTCGGAGAACTGTGCAAAGCCAAAGCTGAACAAGAAAGACAAATGGCTATTTAGAAGAAAAACTGAGAACTTCAGAAGGTCAAAGCATTATTGACAAACATGCTACCTGAAGCTATCATGAATAAAGATTCTGCCATCCATATGCAATTGGATGAACTACTCACTCAACTCGAAGCATCAAGAGTAGACGCATCAGAATACCTTAGCAAATTGAAAGACAAAGAGCTCACTGCCTAAATGATTGAAGAAGTGCAGAAAGCAATTGCTATAGGTAAAGTCAAGCTTGATGGAGTCATTGCTGAGTTGTCCCCTCAACTCAAGCATATTCTTTATTTATTTCAGAAGCTCTGTACATTTTTAGTATTTATTAAGGATATCAAACATAAGACCAAAGTCATTGAAAAAGAGATCACCAATCTCTTCAATAATTGACTACCGAGCCTAATTCTATTCAAAAAATTTATACCAAGTTCCAAACTCTTATGGCTCAATAGTTGGAGCTTTGGAATGAAGAGCACAAAATCAGGATGGATATCATGACTCTTTAGACATTATTTATTCCTCATTTATCATCCGTTCAAGAACAGATCAACCGAGCTACCCACTTATCCACTCAAATAGAGGGAAGCACTCTAGATGGTTTGATTTCACTGTTAGCCGATATTATAGCTCAGAATTCCTTAATGGAAAGTGTTAAGGATGCACTTACAAATTCTCTCAATGATGCTCAAACTAAGTACAAATCTATTTTTGACCAATTGTCCCCACCTAATGGTAACTAGTTTTTTTAATGTTTCTCAAAAAGGGGGAGTATACCGAGTGTTTAGATGACATTGACAGGGGGAGCATGAATCAAGTTATGTTCAACATATTGACAAGGGGAGTATATATTAGAAGTATGTATTTGAACAAATGTATATACTGTCATTTTAGTCACATTTTGTAAGTATATAGATTTTGAGTTATTACTTTGAAAGGAGTTTTGTCAAACATACAAAACTAATGTCAAAAGGGGAGATTGTTACTATTTACTAAGTTGTCATTAGTTTTATGTCCAAAGTCATTCTATATACTCTAGTCGGTTATTACTACCAAAATATTCAATCGGTAAGTACTAAGACTATCAGTTACAGATGAAAGACTAGTCACCAAGATGAGTTATACCGTCCTGTCTACCAAGTAAAGTTCCTATGTCTACCAAGCAGCAAAGATGGTGTACCGAGTTAATATGAACCGAGTGGAAATGTGTTACCAGATTCAATGAACCTGGACACATATGAGGAAACGTGTTACAAGAATCTAGGAACAGGGAACGGTTATTACATAGGAAATTGTATTCAATGATTTTGTATGATTATGAGGAAGTTTATCCAATGAAATAATTTCTATGTTTATTCATTTGATAAAACATGTTCGTAAGATCAATGTATGAACAAGATCACCATCTAAGAGATCTATATATATATAGAGAGACAGAGAAGAGAGATATAGAGAAGGAAGAGGGAAGATTGATCATTTGAAAATAAAAATCAGAAGAAAAGAGTGACAGAGATATTCAGAGGTTATTGAGAAAGTTTCTTCAGGAAACAGTTTAATCAACAGAGCCTACAGAAGAGGTTACCGAGTTCATTTATCAATTACCGAGGTATGCTATGAGCAAGGTAATTTCATATTGAGTACATAGAGTTTGCTATAACATTTTAGATGTGAAGTTGCAGATATTTTGTAAAGATTTTGATTGAATCATTTGAGTTATAACAGAAACATTTAATAGGGTAAAAGACTCTAACAAAGTCTATAAATTGTAAAGCCTTTAACCAGGTACAATATTTTGTAAAAGTGTTTGTAAATCCTCTAGCAAGGTAGATCTAAAGATCTTGATACTCCTAACAGGGTAAGCTATCAGAAATAGCTAAACATGTATCTCTAACCGAGCAACCTTTATTATTGCAATAGTGAAGTTGTGGGTGCAACCTTTCTCTCTAACTAAGAGTTTCTGTGTAACCAAAATATTTGTGTTATGGATTGGAATGTGTATGAATGTTATTTCTATGATTATGTTTTATCTTTATATGTTATGAGATCAGCTATACACAGTTTATGTTTATCAGTAAGATTATTTTTGAAGAAAACTTTTGAAGTACTGATTCATCCCTCCCCTCTCAGTACATTAGCTTTCCTAGTTGGACCTAATAATTTGGACCCTTGTGTCATCTCCTAGCACTAGGGGTGGTTCCATATTGGTTCCACATTGTTGGGTGGTTTGATGGGTTTTTCCATTGGGATATATTGTATCTTGAGATCATATTTAGTAGATCTTTTAGTGGGTTAAGATTGTGATGTATCATAATGGATTATTTTATTGTAATAATTATAGAAGCCCTTGTAGTTATTGGATTTTCTTGTACATAGTTAGTAATTGGAAATCATAATGGAAGGATTATTACTGTAGATATATAAAAATGACCATATTCCTAAATGAATATTTTATGTTCATTCCTCTATTTAGTTAAAACTAATTTAACTAAATCACCCACATTCTTCTATTTAATTAAGTAAATTACTTAATTTATTTAGTTAAATTAACTTAACCCCTTTATGTCATTTAATTGAATAAATCATTTTATTTAATTAAATCCCTTCTTCTTACTTTTTAATTAAATTTACATTTAATTAATAAGTTACCCCAAATTGAATAAATCTAATTTATTCAATTTCCCAAATTGCAACCAAATTTAAATAAAGCAATTTATTTTAAATTAATTCCATTTTCCCTCACCCACTTGCATTTTCCTACATCTCCCACTTGCATCCTAAACCCCATTCCTAATTTCTTCTAGAATCCATCTAATCCTAATATATTAACTCCAAACCCATCCATTATCCCTATCCCTAAATTTGAGGAGGTCACTTCTCAAATTTGGAGTAAAGTCTTCAAAAGGCATTAAAGCCTTTATCCATTCAACAAGCTAACTTGTTGACTACCCCCAAATTTGGAAGGACTCTTACAAATTTGCCCCCAAAGTCTTCAAACTATTAATGGTTAACTAACCCTTAGTGGCATGATTAGAGACTTTTGACTAACTCAACCTCCATCTAACCCAAGGGTCAAATCAAGCATTTATTACTTTGACCATGGTTATCCCTTTAACCTTTGCACAAGAGTTTACCCCTTGGGTAAAAGCTTTATCCATTAGATAACCCTAACCTAACCTTAACCCTTACCTCCTAAGGTAACCATGAGGTCTTCTCAAGCATTTAATGCTTCTTACCTCTCCTATCAACTAGTCTTATGTTGACAATTGTCACCATTTCATTGGTGAAAATTGTAAACATGGATTGACAACTTTCAAACTTGACCCTTGATTAACTATTTCAATCTTGACCATCCATTGCCCTATTTTCACTATAAATAGAGCTCTCATTCCTCCATTTTGAGCATCCATGGAAGCTTTTTGTATCTCATTTATGCTCAATTTTATCAATACACTTAACCTCTCTTTTCAATAGTAATTAATCTAATATAGCATTTTAGAATATTTCCTTTATCATTAGCTTAAATCATTAACTAGTATATCATGTTAGTATAGTATATATATACTAACCTTGTCATCTTATAATCTAGTTTAACTCATTTTTAGAATCATGCATAAAGAGGATGCATTCATGTTAAAATCCATCAAAAGCATCCCTCGTTCTTGCATTAGTCATCCCTAAGTCACTTTGCTCAGTGATCTGAGAGCAAAGGAATTGGCTTGAGGGACCTTGTGAGATAGAGAACCATGGAACCTACCTTTGGAAGTTGAGTCATTCTTCATGACTCCATAACTTGCACCAAGAAGTCTTGTGGGTGTGTGAACAAGCTTTTTGAGACCACTTTTCCCCATTTTAAGTTTCATCGACCTGCTTTTCTTGCACACATTTATGGCACCCACCATGGGGCACTACCACATTAATCAAATCGGTTTATAAAAATAAACACTTGTGCAGGTACGCGGGAAATGGGAATCAGCGCATAGGGAACATCCATTGGCGTATTTGGTGGATCATTTTGCACATCCGGCTCACTTTTTGGCACGTGGGACTCATTTCCTAGCGCATGAAGATCATACTTTAGTGCATCATCCTCACTAAGCTTTTCCTATAGGTCTCAGCATGGAAGAATAACATCTTAGCGCATCTGGAAAACTACGTAGTGCATCAGGTCTGTCCAAGAGCACATCCTAACTATACAGTAGCGCACACAATTTGTTTTGTAGCGCATCACAGACAGAGGCAAAACCAAAAACTATAACTGAATATAAAAAATTAGACTTGTTGAAGTCCACAAAAACCTACAAATTTTCTAACAATTTTACTTGGTATTTTGCAGTGTTTTAACAAATTTCTTGTAGATAGGAGCTTAATTTTAGGATCATTATATAGTCTAAGTTTTTACTAACTTAGTTAAGTTAGTTAATATATAGACTTCTTTTGATTCTTGTTAAAATTGAACTCACCTTTGTTTGGGCTTTAAAAAGAAACACAAAATAAATTTTTTCCTTGCTTTTCTAGGAGAGAAAATTTTCAAATTGGTTTTTAAAAAAGAACAAATCAATTTTTTTAAAGTTTTGCAAACAAATGGATTAAAAATAACTTCACCATCCTTTGGTATATAAAAGGATCCATCTTAGGTTTTAGCAAAGTAAAGAACCACACAAAGTCCCAAAAGTCTTTTTGCAACTACAGAGGGAATATATTCCCCTTTCGATTGATTTCTTTTATTGACAAAAATCGCGTTCATTTTGTTGACCAAATTCTTTTTTTTTAGATCAGAAAATCATTGCCTTGAAAAGTTAAAAAGAACACCATGTTTTCATGGAGCAACATCTCCATATAAGATTAGAAAATCATTGCTTTGAAGGGCTAAAAAGTACTTGTGTGCTTTGTCTCGAAAGTGGAAGGTATATGCTCTCCCCTTAATTGGGTGATCAAAAAGTCAAACTACTCTTAAAGCTTTCTTTAATTCAAGCAATAAATCCTTTAGCAGGCCTGCCTTCCCGAGGGGTTGAAAAACTCTTAAAGCAATTTTTTTGGTCGGTGTGAAGGGAATGACCTAAGTGGGAAATGACTTTGAAGCCAAGTGTTCTGACCCACTATAATCAAAAGTGGAAAGTGACAAAAGTCCTTTTCAATGGTTGCACACAGCGATTAGCCTTCCCCTAGTATCCTTGTGATATGTAAAGCCTTTGTTCTAAAGGTTGGGAAGCCTCTTGAAGGAGTTTATCATCGACGGCTGAACATGAAGCTTGATTACAAACCTTAGCATAGAAACTTTGAGCTGAGTCAGTAACCAGATATTTGTAATATCATAGTGCAAGGGTGGGGAAGAATCCACTCCCAAGATTGCTCACCATATATCTCCCAAGATAACTACTCAATTGTGAAGCAATTCACTTTGAGTTAATTTCTGGCAAAAGACAAAACAATGGGTGCCCCCTAGGGGGTGACACAGTTGTTTGAGCTGACAGAGTATCGAGGCTAGTGGGCTATGATATTGCTTATGACCTTTAAATAAAGAGTCTGATTGAAATGCATGTTGTATCTAAACCTGTCAAAACATTGGGGATTTGAACACATCTTCACAAAATGTACACTTATTGTTTAGATTAAGAAAAATGGTTGTCTCTTTGGTGCTACGCTTTCATTTGTTACTTTAGAAAATCATCCATTAGCATTAAAAAAATCAAAACAAGAATCCAAAATTGCAGAAAAACAACCAAGTTAAAATATATTAGGGCAACTTAGCACGTAAGAGAAACTTCTTAGCACGTAGGAACCATATTTTAGTGCATTGAGACCATCTTTTAGTGCATTAAGGCCTAACAATAGGACTTTATCAAAATCTAAAAGCTAGCAATGGAATTTAGCGCATTTTGAAAACAGTTTAGCGTGTTGAAGCATCAGTTTAGTGCATTGAAGCATCAACTGAGCGCGTAGAAACCAAACTTTAGCACGTAGGGTTAAATTGTTAGTGCATAGGTGGTCCAAATTGGCGCATAACCTTTTTGAACCAAGGCCAAAGAAAAACTTATCAGTATTAACTAGTTAGCATGTATCACGGGGCAACATAGCATGTAGAGGCTTTTTGATAGCGCATTAAGAACTTTCTATAATGCATTGCATCTCTATTTTAGCACATAACAAAAACCAAGAAAATAGGGGGCAAAATGGGGGTCAATTTTAAAATTTAAAAACCATTTTCGAAAGGTTTCCTTCATCAGTCTAAACTTCATCAAGCAGAAAACCAAAAACAGAGTATCAAAAACCTATTTCTACAAGAAAAATTTCCGTTGAACAAAGTTGTCTAAAATTTGAAGCTAGTCGCAAGATAAACATATCTTTCCTATCAAGATCGGGAAACATCATCACAAGTGGCAAACAGGTCCTTCAATCAAATGGATTTTTATCCCAAAACACTTATTTAAAAAAAAATTCCAAGTTGTCAAATCGATTTTCTACATCAGGAAATCTCATATTCCATATCATTTGACACACTTTGTCGTGAGGGGGCATCTAAACCTTAATTTTGATAAAAGTAAAACATGATTTTCCAAAAACAAGCTAAATTGAATCCAAAACCAAATCAAAGAAACCCCTTTGATCACTTGTGCATGACTAATCCTCATATTCTAAGAAGAAAGAATATTTATCATAACACTAAGTTGAAGAAACAACAACCGAGTTCTTTGAAACTTGCCAAAAGAAATAAATTTTTATACATCAATCGCCAACTCTTCAAAACTCATCAAACATTCCTTCGTCATATACAATTATATCTTCAAAACAAAACAAACGAATTTGACAAGGAACCATTAAGGAGTAGAGCATTCTGTCAAAAATCTGCATTCAGCCAACAAATAAATCATGGAGGAAAGATCAATCCAGTATTATTTCCTGAAGAGTGCATCACTTATAACACACCCCGATTTTAACCACCAACCCTTGAGCAAAACATTGAAGAAGAGTTTGTTCCTTTTGTCACAGAAAGCTTCTACTAGATTCCTGTTGTTACTCGCTCTCAAAGAATCAAACAAAGTAAAATGCAACGAAAATCCAACAGGAATCAAAGAGTATCAAATCCATTCGAGCATCCAAATCTAGAGGACACTAAAATTTCTGAAGAACTTCTTTAGGAATGTCAAGAAAGTGCTTCATTTCAAACACTTGTAGGAAGACTCATAGAAAATGACAAGGAAAAATATCTGCTCATGCTCACAAGCAAAGGAGTTAAACTTCTTGAAGATTTAGACACGGACATTTTTAGAACAAGATCTCAACATTACAACTATCAAGAACAAGAGAGAGAGGAAGAAGTATGTGACCCTGAACAGGATATCCCTGAACAAAATATCCCTGAGCAAAACATCCCCGAGTAGAATGTACAATTCCACAACCTAGAACTAATGCAAGGGAAGATCTCTTCCCTTGGCAAAATAATGCACCTTTGATTTCTCTCACTAAACAAATGCAAATGTTACAAAGACAACTACAAGACATGCAACAAGGGAAAACAATATAGTATTCATTAATTGAAATTTGTCCTTATCCTTTTGACAGACGGTTAAATATGGAGCCTTTTTCCCCAAACTCAGACATTCCAAAATTCGACAAATATGATGGGAAAAGTGATCCCCGTGATCATGTTCAAGAATTATGTACCATGAGTCTTGAATTTTCTCATGATGACACCTATTTAATGAGGTTGTTCCCAAGAAGCTTGGGAGGACAAACAATGGAATGGTTATCCAAAATCACACATCCTGTTAGGTCATTCGATGAATTAGTCAACAAATTCATAACTCAATATTCCTATAACATTCAGCATGCTATCACCATGTTAGATGTCTACAACACCAAATAGAAAAATAATGAAACATTCATGGTATTCCTTCAACGTTGGCGGCGTATGGTTTCAAGATATCCTCAAGATGTGCCTAAAAAGGAAAAGATGGATATTTTTATTGACAACTTAAATAGTGAGATGAGTTACATACTCAAGCTTCAATGCATAAAAATTTTCACCAAATTGATTGAGAATGGCATCCTATAGAGGAGGCATGTGTCAAGAAAGGAACGTTGAAATTCTTCAAAGAAGGAACAAGTTCATCCAGTTACAACAATAAAAACAACAACTTAGACAAATCCAGATTCTGGACCAAAAACAAAAACAATGGAAACGAAGGGGGCAATGATACAAATGATCCAAAATCCAAACAACCCATGCTCGCGTTATTAGGTAATTCTCAAGCTACAAAAAATCCCAAAGGTGCTAACCTAGGAACTAATACTTATGCACTGAATACCAATCAGGATCAATTCAACACAAACAACACCAACAATGCCCAAAACAATAACACCAATCGGGGACCTAATCCAAATTCACGGGGTAGTGCAAAGAACTTTCCAAAATGCATTTACACACCATTAGAACAATCACTAGAGCCAACATTCAGAGACCTCTTGGCGAACAAAATTATCTCTTTACCAACAATCAACAACTTTCAACCACAAATCAAACCACCCTGGTGGAATGACTCGCACTTTTGTGATTTTCATTGCAATAAAGGTCATCAAACAAATGATTGCATGAGGATGAAAAACATCGTTAAAGACATGATTGATAGAGGTGATTTAGTAGTCGATGGTCTCAAGACAAATGGTGACCATGGAGCCTTCAAGAATCCTCTTCCAAAATACAACAATGATGGAGCTTCAACCTCAAATGATACATGTGGAGCTCGTATCAATCACATATCAGTTGCAGACAATCAAGTCAATGTTATCACAATCAGATATAAGCGTGAACATGAATATGTAAATGTAACAACTAGAGCTCAAAAATATGTTTTAAAGGGACATATGTCAATAGAAAACATTGTACCCAAGATTCAATATGATCTAGTCAGTCAACTGCACAAAACTCCTGCTCAAATATCTATAATAGAGTTGCTGAAACTTTCACCAAAACACAAAGACATATTGGAACAAGCGTTACCAGAAATAAATGTACCTCAAGATCTGGATGCTGACAAATTCCAAGCCATGGTGGCTCATATGATAGGGCCTCATAACCTCACTTTTTTTGAGCATGAAAATATCTCATTAAGCCATCCACACAATACTCCACTCCACATTGAAGTCTTGGTCTACAAACATTGAGTCAAAAGTGTTTTAATAGATGGAGGATCTGGACTCAATATCTGTACCTTAAAACTTATCCATGCATTAGGCTTATAAAAAAGATAACTATCAAATCATATGATGACAAAGAAAGATCATTGAAAGGAACATTAATGTTCCCAATTCAAGTAGGACCAATACAAAGGGACACTATGTGCCAAGTCTTGGACATAGACCTCACATACAATGTCTTATTGGGTCGACCCTGGATACATAAAATGCAAGCAATACCTTCTTCTTATCATCAGTGTGTTAAATTCCCCTACAATGGATAGGAGGTTTCCATATCAGCAGATCATAATCCTTTTCAATATTGTAATGCTATGGAGGCAGCCCAAGACAACTTGGTTCCACATAATAGAGAAAAACAAAGTAACTCATCCCCAAATCTTCAACAAGAAAAGTCTACATCATTGTTTATAGATTTCAAGTAGAAAATGAAAATCAAAGAACAAGGCATGGGGGAGTACTCTTTGGAACCCATGTGTTAGGCCAACTTACCAACATCACCTAAATCTCATGGATTACCTACAACATCAATACATCAAGCAACTCAGCGCATCACCAAGTTTGCTGACACATTTATTCAATTAGGCACTCTAGCACATGAATAAGAGGAAAAGGACATCCTTAGTTGGCTATACAAAGAGGAGGAAGAAGATAGAGTAGCTACTGTGGAAGTAGCTATACCAACACACATGTATGGAAAAGGCTACTTAATCATGCAACAAATGGGATACAATGGCAAAGGACCTTTTGGTAGGCATCAGAAAGGCATCACAAAACCATTGGACCCTCCTTCACAATTTAGTAAAGACAAAAAAGGATTGGGCTTTGAACTCACTTTACCACCAAAGAGGGCACCATGCAAATATCAAAAACCTCAGTGGAAAGAAAAAAAGAAGTACAAGGAAGACTCATGGTAGGAGGCACTATTTGAGTCAGCTGAGATGATACATAAGGAACATGAACATCAAGAAAGAAAGCAACATCCAAAGAAGCTCATCATTCAAAAAAAGGAAGCATCTACAGAAGTACATCATATTCAAGAACTAATATCCGACAAAGAAGAATCACCTTCTGATTACATCATTCCTCCCCAAGGAGAGACAATATATGAAAAAATGCAAAAAGTGGAAACAGGATCTGACACAAAGTCAGAGAAAACTATCAAACTTGTATCAATCATCAAAGACCTATTCTCACCCTACAACATACCAGTTCACAACACTGCTAGAAGCTAGAATGATATCTCTGAGATTGATTCCAATGACTATGAATGGGTAAGCTATTCTAGCATTACTGAAGATATTTGTGAAAATGACAATAACTCACCCATCTCTCAAGAAGAACGCAACACGAAATCTAGACCACTAGAATTTGGTCCACAAAATATCTATGACGCCAAGGAAAATGAGCAGCGACATTATGAGAAAGTCTACATGGAAAATGATACTATCAAAGACCTCGATGAAATCCTTAATTTATTTAACACCCCAGCCAATCATGAGGATAATTCTGTCCTGACACTTACAACAGCAGAACTTGATCCACCTAATGACTCATTACCACTTGTCTTTCCTGACCTCATAGACTGGGATGAACCTAACACTCATAATATACCAATTTTCCCAAATGATGAATCCATTATCCATTACTTATGTACCATCAACCCAAAAATAGACTCTACTAGTAAACAAAGTAATAACATCTACAATCAGGGGAGTGCCAAGTCTCTCAGTCACAAAAATGAACAAAATAAAGGATCTACTGCTGAAAACCAGTCAATGGCAGCAATAGATCATAAAAAAGTAAAAATAAAGGATGCATCTGAGGGTGAAAACCATTTTAAGGCACTTAAGGATGGGAGACTTGACACTCTTCTTGAGCATTATCATGAGTGATCACCCATATTGATTGAGTCCACTCAATCAATCAACATTGGTACTACAAAAGCAGCCAAGAATATACATCTTGCAGAATCTTTGATAGAGGATGAAAGATCATAGTTTATCAAATTTGCCTGGTCATATGTAGATATGCTCGGGATTGATCCATAATTAATCATGCATCACTTATCCATTACTCTAGGAGCTAAGCCAATCAAGAAAAAACTATGAAAGATGAATCCACATGTGGCACTCATGGTCAAAGCTGAGCTAAAGAAACTATTAGATGTTAGATTCATTTGACCTATTGACTATGTTGAATGGATTTCCAACATTGTACCAGTATCAAAACCAGATGCCAGTATCAGAATATGCACTGATTTTAGAGATGTCAACAAAGCCTCTCCCAAGGATGACTTTCCATTACCCAGTATCGACATAATTGTAGACCTCACAACAGGCCATGCAATGCTATCACTAATGCACAATTTTTCAAGCTATAATCAAATCAAGATAGACCCGAAGGATCAAGATAGAACAACATTTACCTGTCCCTAGGGAACATACTATTGGAATGTCATGCCTTTTGGCTTACAGAATGCAGGAGCAACTTATTAATGAGCAATGACAATAATATTTCATGACATGATGCATACCTTCATGGAGGACAATGTTGATGATTTACTAGCTAAATCATTCACCAGAGCAAAACATTTAAGCATCTTAGAAAAGATTTTTGACAGACTGGAGAAATTCCAAGTCCAACTCAACCCTAAGAAGTGTGTCTTCAGGGTTACATCAGGACAGTTACTAGGCTACATAGTTTTAGCTAAGCGTATTGAAGTGGATCCAGCAAAGGTACAAGCCATAATGGAAATGCCACCACTGAGGAACATCAATCAGCTTAGATCTCTACATGGACAGCTCCAATCAATCAGACGATTCATCGCTCATATAGTAGATAAAAGTCTCCCGTTCAATAATTTGTTACATAAAAATGTACCATTTAGATGGGAAGCCAAATGTGCCAAATCATTCTATCAAATCAAGCAGTATTTGATGAACCCACCAGTTCTAGTTTCACCAATCGCAGGGAAGCCACTCATTCTCTACATTTCAACAACAGACATATCACTGGGGGAATTGTTAGCACAAGAAGATCAACAAGGCATGGAACGAGCTATATACTACATCAACAAGACATTGAATGGATATGAACTGAACTACACATTCATTGTGAAGGCTTGTCTAATAGTGGTATTTTCCTCTGAAAAGTTCTGGCACTACATGCTAGCTCACACCATGAAGCTAGTTGCAAAAATTGATCCTCTCAAATATTTACTCAGCAAAGCAGCTCTTACAGGAAGATTGGCTAAATGGGTCATGATCCTTAGTGAATTTGATATCCACTATACAGAGCGATGAGCTATCAAAGGACAAGCAATTGCAGATCAACTGGCTGAAGCACCATTACCTGGAAAATAAACTATGCAGATTGAATTTCCTGACAGAGATGTTTTGGCTATCTCTACAACATAATGGACCTTATACTTTGATGGATCATTTACTCAACATGGCTCAAGTGTTGGCATTCTGTTCATCACTCCTAAAGGGCACACCATACCAAGATCATATAGGCTTATGTTCCATGCACAAATAATGTTGCTGAATATGAGGCATTAATTATAGGAATCAAAATGGTCGTAGAATGGAGAATCACAGAATTAAAAGTCTACGGAGACTCACAACTGGTTATGAATCAAATCAACGATGACTATCTGACAAAGGATGACAAGCTATTACCATACAAGCGAATGGTGGATGATTTCAAACAATATTTTGTACACATCACCTTCAAGCAAATACCAAGGTTGGACAATAGAACGGCCGATGCAATGACTACTATCGCTTCACTACTGCAAATTGTAGAGCAACAAAGTCATTACAAGTTTTTGGTAGAGAAACTGTTCTTCGCAGCCTATGACCGTTCTAATTACCATGTTATCTTTGCCTTGATTTGTTCTGACTCTCTGTTATATGGCCCAATATATGACTATCTAAAGAATAATATCCTACCCATTGACCTATCCCGAAACCAAAAACATAACTTTATCCGACAAGCTGCCCGTTATACTCTTACTGCTAATACTTTGTACCATCAAGGTCTAGATGGTACTCTTCTTTGTTGCCTTGATCGTAATGAATTTGACTCTGCTTTACATGAGCTTCATGAAGGTATCTATGGCACACATTCCAGTAGTACTACTCTCGCTAAAAATCTTCTAATGATGGGATATTACTGGCCAACAATGGAAAAGGACTCTTACCACTTTACAAAGAAGTGTCCTAAATGCCAAATCCATGGCAATCTTATACATGCACCAGCACAAGAATAACAACCATTCACAACATCCTGGCCCTTTTGTCAGTGGGGACTAGAATTGGTTGGCAAAATTCATCCTTCATCTTCAAATGGACACAAGTTCATTATAACTGCAACATAATACTTTACCAAGTGGATTGAAGCAGTCCCCATGACCACGGTAACTGGAAAATAGATAGCCTCTTTCATCCTTAATTATCTGATCTGTAGATATGGCATTCCAAGTTCCATCATCATAGATAATGGATGACCTTTCAAAAACCAAGATGTACAAGAACTATGTGAAAAATTTAAAATCCAACATCATTTTTCTACACCTTACTACCCACAAGGGAATGGTCAAGCAGAAGTATCCAACAAGATAATTTTTAAAATCCTAAAGAAAACAATGAATGATGTAGGAAAAGATTGGTATATACAACTCAATCCAACACTTTGGGCATACAGAGCTAGCATCCGCACACCTACGGGAGCTACACCATATTCATTGGTATATGGATCAGAGGCAATTTTACCACTGGAAGTAGAAATTCCATCTCTCAGAGTCTCTTTGAAAGTCCTAATTCCACATTAAGAGTATCGAGTTAACCGACTGCAAGAGCTCGAACTTCTAGATGAAAGATGCCAATGAGCCTACACTCATCTCAAAGCATATCAACAATGCATGTGTAGGAGCTACAACCACAAGGTCATTCCCTGGATTTTTTAAATTGGTGACCTGGTACTCAAAGAAAATCCTAGAAATCAGCAAGATTGTGAAAAGAAAGGGATATTTGAACCTAACTGGTTAGGTCCCTATGTCATTATCTCAGCCTATGGATTAGGAGCCTATCAGCTAATAACTTCCAAAGGAGATGTGCTTGACGAACCAACTAACAACATCCATCTGAAGAAATACTACACTTGAGAAGTATAAGGCATGAAACAAATTAAAAAAAATCAAGAAAAAACAAATAAAAAGGTACAATAAAAACAACTGGTGAAAACCTAGCAACAGGCGCTATTGTGAGAGGACGGCTCCTCTATCTATCTTTTACTACCATACCATTAATTCATAGTTAAACACTATCGGCCATCGCCCGACATTTTTATCACAAAAACCATCTAGGGCACACTTAGTGTAGTCACTATCCTGGTCTATCATCATATCCTTTCACCGCATCTCATCATGGCTTGGTGATCCTTGTACATATCAACATTTAGAGGCACACTCGGCTAGGGGCAATACTAATCAGAACTTGCAGAACATTCAAGACATCAAGAAATTATCGCAAAACTTAGAACACCATAAAAACAAAACTCAAAACACACATTGATCACTTAACAAGATTTGCAAAACATGATGGATGATTTTATGAAGTATCAAATGTTGCAACTTGCATAAAGTTTTGACTATTTTTGCACTTGAACTTTTTGAATTATTGGATCCTCTACATTTTTACAAAAGCTTCCTAGCTAAGAAAAATTATGGAAAATCCAATATTTTTTTTAAGTTTTCTGTCTATGAGACGATCATTTGTACTGTGTAAATACTTGTCTGGAGACATGATTCCTAGCATATCATTGAAGAAATAATTCCACTTTACACATACAAATGGTTTAATCTTTTCTATTTAGATGCAATCAACACTCAGGTTGTCCTAGTTCAATTATACCTTGACGCTTGTGCTATCTTACAAAATCAAAAATCATGTAAATTTTTCTCAAGTCATTATGGTTCAGTTATACCATTATGCTTGTATAAATTTTCAACATATCCCACAAACAAATCAATGCTCAATGATGATACATACACATAAAGCAAACAAACATGTGGCTATATAGGGATGACAAATATAGAATGAGGATGCTCAAATCAATTAGTTGCATATCATTTTACAATTAGTTGCATATCATTTTACAAATAGTTGCATGTCATTTTACAATTAGTTTCATATCATTTTACATTTAGTTGCATATCATTATCATACATCTCATTTTCAAGATACATCTCACAACATCATGCATTATTACATCATATTCACCACCCATCAAATCACATACATCTATCTAAGCATGACATCATCATCATAGAATAAATCAAAATCATTTGAAAAGCATCATTCATAACACATCACATAAAGAATCAAAGAAAATGGTGTCATATATATCTCAAAAATAATTAATATACAAAAAAAAATCATGTATGTGTCAATACAACAAAATGATCAAAATACAATAAAGACAACATCTCTCAGGTATGACTATCTCCTAAAGGAGATGGTCTCGCTGCAGATGTCCCAGCACCTGGATCTCTAGGTGGATCCTATCTAGGAGGCCCTGTCACACCTCTACTCTTTGTCCTCAACCCAGTATCTCAATATTGACTGGATCTCAAAGTAGTAAAACTCTGCACTCGGCGCTCCCTAGGCACCACATCCTCATAATGGCATCAGTAATACTCTACCTCCTTGGCTCTCAAAGCCAGCTCTCTCAAGGTGTCTCTCATCAGGCCACCTACTGTAGCTATCCGCAAACTCGCTGTGAGCTCCTTTTCTCGACCCCAATGCTCTATCTCAGTATCACGCTTTGTGGTTAGCTGAATAATCTGATGCTAATGTGCCAACAACTGTGTCTGAAAATGCTGCACTGATAACTATAGTGATCTAATCTGAGCATCCTTCACATGTGTCAGAATCCGCATCTATAGTGGTACTTGTGAAGGGATACCTCTTGTCCCTCTACCTATCCTTGGTGCTAGTGGAGGTAAAACATCTAGCCTCCTCCTCTAGGCCAGTCATCTAAAGCATCATGCCCTCCCACCATCGCTATCTCCTCTCCAACCCTCTCCTCACCACTCACTCTAATCACCAAACCCCTTCTCCCTCTATCCACCACAACCCACTGCACTACTCTCTTGAGCCATATCCCTCTATCACCACCACCACCACCCCTATCTCCTCTCCTCCCTCGATCCAATCTCTCTCTATCTCCTCGGCCACCACCTCCATCATCATCTCCTCCGTCACCACCTCCCTCATTCACCTCCTCACCAACCTCTCCTTGTCTCCCTAGCCTCTCACACTGATCATCCTCATCATCATCAAAAGTGGGAATCATCACTACTAGATCTGATATCCTGGCCACTACACGCACTACAAACAGTGTTGCAAACTCATCAGTCATCCCTACATCCACTATCTGAGGGGTGTAATCCCAAATCTGGCTGGCTAAATGAAAGAACTCCTCCACTATCATCATGCTCTCAATCATAGGTCCCCAATCCAGAATATCCTATCTTCGACAAGTGTACAAACATGCTCCCTGTGGTATTCCCTATTTTCGACCATACTGCCGCAGCACTCGGCTATGCAAAATCCTCTCAATAACAAAGCGTGTCCACCCTATCAGATACCTAGTCATATATACATAGGGAATCTCCATCCCATCCTTAGCCCATACCTCGTAACCTATATATGGTTGCCAGACAACTATATCAATATCATCCAAAACTCTCCTCCAGTGCTCTAGTTTGCCCAGCTTACGCTATACAACTATCCCTCAGTATCCATATGCATACGCACACCCAACAAGCCTATCTCTATCTGCGAGTGGACTAGATGTAGGAATATGCTCCCATGCCCATACCTATAGCAGTATCACTCCACCTGATAAACTACCATAACCCAAGTACATCACTTGATGAAGATCCCTATATAAGTGGGCTAGCATAGCTGAACCCCATGCAAATCGGTGACCCTGTGTCACCATATCCTCTAGAACCAACCCCCATCGTACTACCAGTCCCTTTGACCTACGGTCAGAACATAAGAAACCACCTATAAAACTTGCCAGCACTGATGGTAGAGGAGCGTAATCCAAATCCATAAACTCTTGCCAGGGGATCTCATACCCACAAATGGTATCATCTAGTAGAATCCGATGAAGTGCCTTGTACCAACCTCCTCTATCTACTCATAGGGTAATAATGCCCCCACCATAGTAATCCATAGAATCCGGTAGCAATCCTTAGGTGTCACTATGATCTCACCTGTCACCAAGTGAAAGGTGTTTGTATCATTGTGCCACCTCTCTGCCAATGCTGTCAATAAACCCTGGTTCACGATAAACCGAGGCATATCTAACAACGAGGATAGGCTGCACCTCTCAATAATATCTCTATCAGTTTGTGTTAATTGTGGTATCAATGACCAGGGTCTTAGAAATCACTCATGCGACTGAACCACTCCAAGACGCTCTTGTCAAAAAGCAAAAACAAGTCCAATATCAGTTTCCTCATCAAAAACATAGATATCACAGTCAAATTCATATCAAAAACTTGAAACTTCAAAAATCTAAATCAAGTTCCACATCACATCAATCCATCAAATCATATCAACTTGTAACACAACTCAAGTTTCACATCCATGTCAGCTTGTAACACAACTCAAGTTTCACATCCATATCAGCTTGTAATACAACTCAAGTTTCACATCCATATTAGCTTGCAAAACAACTCAAGCTCCACATATATATCAACTTGAAACAATTCATATCAAATCAAGTTCATATCAAGCACATCCATATCAAAAACCACATCGTATCAAATCAGCATCAAATCTACATTAACTTGAAAAATTGCAAATCAAATCAAGTTATATTGAAACTCATATTGGACAACTTATCACAACAATGACAACAGACACACAGGCCAACAATTTGCACCTATCCTGGCAAAAATGGCATTAATCTACTAATTTTTTTCATCCAAAAATCACACTATACCAACAAATTTTCTCTATGCACTAAATAATCTTGTCTATGTGCTACACTACTTACCATGCACTACCCTATCCTCGCAAAGTGCTACCCAATCCACCCTATGCACTATCAAACACCTACGCGCTATTGTCCCAAGTGCTAAACTACCCTATACATTATCCTAATTGGTCCTTGCGCTATAACCCTTCCCCTATGCGCTAGGTCATACCTACGTGCTACCTAGACCTACCCATGCGACCTCCTAGAAACCCTATGTGCTAGGTATCTTCTATGCGCTAACCATTTTTCCCCCTGTGCTACCTTGTGCTCCCTATGTGCTAATCTAATCCTAAGTGCTACCCTAACCTACCAATGTGCTACCCTAAACTTTCCGAACGCTACCCTATTACACTAAACCCTACGTGCTACGAAACCTATCGTATGCACTATGTTTTGACCTAGACACGCTAAGCCAACAAAAAAGCATGACAAATTTGAAAAACATGAATAAAAACGACAAAATAAAAAATCAAAAAGGGGTCAAAAAGGTTGACTTACCGATGGTCCATACACGATAGGCCTCTGATACCTCCGCACGAGCTCGAATCGATGAGAAGAATAAGGAACTGACATGTTGACTTCTCTCCAAAATCACTTTCTCAAAAGTCAACAAGCACAAATAAGACAAAAGAAATCACTTTTTTCCTTTTATAGGGTAAACCAAAATTAGGGTTACATAGGGGAATGTGTAAATTTCTCGCGGTGTCTCATACCACCCTACCCAACATCATTATCAGGAGATGAACAAATTTCTCGCATTCAACATAGACAAAAAATTAGAATGCAGTCAAAATTATCACGACAAATGAAATTTTCAAAATTTTGATTCATCTCCTGAGGGGGCATTATTAACATCACTTATCAAATCTGGGGCATCATTTATCAAATCTGGGGCATGACATTAATATCTCGACAAGACAACACACTGATCATAACCAAATCATGATGACACATCATTTTGTTTGAATCAACATATGTACACACGTCACTTCAAAGAGGGGTAAAATGTAGACATATAAAAATGACCATGTTCCTAAATGAATATTTGATGTTCATTCCTTTATTTAGTTAAAACTAATTTAACTAAATCACCCACATTCTTCCATTTAATTAAGTAAATTACTCAATTTATTTAGTTAAATTCACTTAACCCCTTTTATGTCATTTAATTGAATAAATCATTTTATTTAATTAAATCCCTTCTTCTTACTTTTTAATTAAATTTACATTTAATTAATAAGTTTACCCCAAATTGAATAACTCTAATTTATTCAATTTCTCAAATTGCAACCAAATTTAAATAAAGCAATTTATTTTAAATTAATTCCATTTTCCCTCACCCACTTCCTACATCTCCCACTTGCATCCTAAACCCTATTCCTAATTTCTTCTAGAATCCATATAATCCTAATCAATTAACTCCAAACCCATCCATTATCCCTTTTCCCTAAATTTGAGGAGGTCACTTCTCAAATTTGGAGTAAAGTCTTCAAAAGGCATTAAAGCCTTTATCCATTCAACAAGCTAACTTGTTGAATACCCCCAAATTTGGAAGGACTCTTACAAATTTGCCCCCAAAGTCTTCAAACCATTAATGGTTAACTAACCCTTAGTGGTATGATTAGAGACTTTTTGACTAACTCAACCTCCATCTAACCCAAGGGTCTCATCAAGCATTTATTGCTTTGACCATGGTTACACCTTTAACCTTTTCACAAGAGTTTACCCCTTGGGTAAAAGTTTTATCCATTGGATAACCCTAACCTAACCTTAACCCTTACCTCCTAAGGTAACCATGAGGTCTTCTCAAGCATTTAATCCTTCTTACCTCTCCTCTCAATCAGTCTTATGCTAACAATTGTCACCATTTTATTGCTGAAAATTATAAACATGGATTGGCAACTTTCAAAATTGACCCTTGATTAATTCTTTCAATCCTGACCATCCATTGCCCTATTTTCACTATAAATAGAGCTCTCATTCCTCCATTTTGAGCATCCATGCAAGATTTTAGTATCTCATTTATGCTCAATTTTATCAATACATTTAACCTCTCTTTGCAATAGGAATTAATCTAATATAGCATTTTAGAATATTTCCTTTATCATTAGCTTAAATCATTAACTAGTATATCATTTTGGGATAGTATTTATACTAACCTTGACATCTTATAATCTAGTTTAACTCATTTTTAGAATCATGCATAAATAGGATGCATTCATGTTAAAATCCATCAAAAGCATCCCTCGTTCTTGCATTAGTCATCCCTAAGTCACTTTGCTCAGTGATCTGAGAGGAAAGGGATTGGCTTGAGGGACCTTGTGATTTAGAGAACCATGGAACCTACCTTAGGAAGTTGAGTCATTCTTCATGACTCCATAACTTGCACCAAGAAGTCCCATGGGTGTGTGAATAGGTTCTTTGAGACCACTTTTCCCACACACAATTACTATTGGAATTATATTATGAAATATTATGGGAATGCTAAATATTATGGCAAATGCACACTCCAATGAGAAATTGTAGGTGACTGAAGGTTTTGTCATTGATGGCAACCTTGCAATCTTATGACACTGGCAAGACAATATACCGGTACCGGAAACAATAGACTCTACACTGGCACATAGTTCACCGGTAGTGAAAGGAAGGATACCGACACCTAGGCTGACAAGAATTTTGTATTAATATATTTTGTAATTAATTGTAAAATCATTGTAAGCCGACATGGCGAGTTGTAACATGACTCATATATGTATGAGATCATTGTAGAACTTTTCAGTAATGATTTTTGTAAGTAAGATGATGATAGGCATAATTATGCAGACCTAATATGTGAAATATAGGTTAAGGGTTTATATATGAAGTAGAGCCAAAACCGGTACTAGATCTAGCATAGCAGATGCTAATTTGAAGTAGTACAAGACATTGGATTTGCATAATCCATTTTGTAAGTCAATGTGACTTCTCATTTTGTGATTGAGCAATTAGCTATAGGCACTTGGCCTTCCTGCATGTGCAGGCCCCTATTGTAGCAGTAATATTCTCTTATTGGCCAGTAAGTGAATATTGTGGGTCACAAATCCCACCAAGGTTTTTCCCACACCGGGTTTCCTTGTTAAACTACTATGTTATGGTGTGTTCTTTATCTTGTTTTTGTTATCTTTGTTTATTGCATTACTTTTTGTTTATCGATATATAGTATTGATATGCTTTACATGTTTTAAGTCAAGAAAATTATATAACCGGTTAGATACTGATTTACCCCCCATCTCGGTATCTTTGGGAATCCTAACAATTGGTATCAGAGCCTAGTCCTCTATTTTCAAAAGCTTAACAACTTGAGGAAGATCTCGACACCGGTTAAGATGGAAAGCTTGATGAAGCAATTGAAAACTGCTCTTTCAGACTATGATGCAGAAAAATTGAAAAATATCAAACTTGAAGATGATCGGAAGGATGCTCAGGATATTATTCAAGCACTTCAAGAAAATTACACCATAGCAAGGAATAAAAGAAGAGAACTTTGTGAGAAGATGCAAAAATATGAAGATGAGAAATAAACTCTTAATGATCTAGTGAACAAGCTGAGACAGGAAAACAGTACAACACAGGACGAGATGCAAGATATGACTATGAGATTTTGTAAAGAAATTGAAGATAGAAAGAAAAATGATGAAGACTTGACTAGAAGACTGAATGGTGCTGCAAATGAAAACACAAGACTTAGTCATGAAAATGATATGTTGAAGATAGATTTGATGCATACACAAAATGATACAAATGAACTCATGAGATAGAAAGGAATCTTGGAAGGTGAACTAGCTACTGCAATTCAACACAAGGATAGATTCAAGAAAAGCTCACAAGAACTTGGTAACATGTTAAAAAATCAGAAACCTAATGGTGATACGAATGGCCTTGGCTTTGAAGTTGGTGAAAGCTCTGGTACTGCAAACACACATGATCATAGCAAACTGGTAAGACAACTAAATGCTTACAAATTTAATGGAAAATGCTTTAATTATAATAAGTATGGTCATAGAGAAAATCAGTGTAGATCTAGAAATTGTCAAAACACTAATCCACCCACTAGTCAATGTTCTAAATGCAACAATATTGCAAAATTTTGTAGAAGTAAGGCACCACCAATAAACAATAAAGGTCCAAGTTTGAAAGGTAAAGAAAAAGTTGAAGAGGTAAAACAAGAATTCTAAAAACAATGGATAAGAAAATTAGAACAGAATGTTGATGGGAATACTCCTCCACCGACAAAATAGAGTAACACTCCACCAGCAGGAGACTCCTCATCTAACTAAAGGAAAATCCTTGAGGGTTTAGCAACTAAATGATAAATATGCTATTATTCCCTCGGTTGATGGTAAGAAGTTGAAATTTACTTTTATACTGGCAGATATGTTAAGTCATTACTTAACCAGTGAGCATTAAATGTGGTAGATGGCAAAAATAACATTATAAAGCAAGTGTTTTGGCTCCATTTTCATTCCACCGAGCATTCAAATCTCCAAGAGTGTGAAAAGCACAAGTAAAGGCATTCCAAGAAAAGAAGTGAAGCAATCTATCAAATCTTTCATCCCTAAGGCATATTAAGGTATTTATAACAATGGCATCCTCATCTACTCCTGAATTTATTGCAAACCCTACTATTGTCAAATTTATTAAATTCCCTAGAATCGTATTCCAACTGGTTCCTGAAATTACCAAGAAAGATGATAATTTAGGTGCATTCTCTCAAATACCTAAAGGCGTAGTTTATGCTGAAGATCCTAGAATGTATATACATTGTTATATAGAGGAATTGGGTGATGATAAAATCAAGAACATGTATAAATTTGTAATTTGTGATGAATACGGTAATATCAAAACTGAACACAAGATAATAGAAACCCTAGGTTTCACAAAAATTCTTAGTATCCCGGATTTTCCCAAGGATGTCATAAGAATTGTGCTAAGCAGGGTTCATGGTGAATTCTTTTGGTTGGACTCTATTCACAAGATTACTAAGGAAGAAGTAAAAGCTGTGACAGGGCTACCCTCCACCGGTAACAAACCTGACAAATCCAAGAAGGTCTCAAAATGATTTAGTAATAAAACTAAGAGGTGCAACATTTGATAAGAGATCACTAAGGGTAAATGATGTAACAAATATCAATGTGAGATTCATCAGTATGATCTTAGGTTACAAAGCAACACATGCTAATAGGTTAATCTTAGTTTCTAGCCTATGTATTAAAAGTGCCTATGATATGATAAATGATAATGCAAGAATAGATATATGTGAATGGCTTAAGGATGAACTGATTGATAATTTGGATAAGATAAAGAAGGATGAGAAAGGTACTTTCAGATTTGGAAACCTACTTGTTTGTCTGATGTTGTACATAACCAAACAAGTACTTGGTACTGGCAACAAAGACTTCAGATATGATATACTGATAGAAAAAGAATTATCTGTATTGTTGAACAACATGGGAGAGAACAGGGAAAAGAACTTAAATGAGTATTTTCAGGCACTGAAAGCTCAAATAAAATCAAGAGTAAGATTGTCACAAGCAATTGTGGACAAGTACCAAAAAGAAATTTGTTTTGTAATAAAGAAAGATGAGATATGGATGGAAGTAGTTATTCCTAGAACTCTCTGAGTAATTGAAATGGGATATGAAACAGATGACAATATAGTAGAAACTTATGCAAAAGCCCTCCTAGAAGCTCCTAAGGAACCTGAAGAAGAATTATTTGGTAATGCTGAAACCTTAGAAATCCAAATTCAATCAAAGAAGAGAATTAAAAAGGTTGAGGAAACTATTAGAAAAGGTACTCGGTAGGAAAAAGCAATCAAAGAAAATGTGCTAAAGAAAACTGGTATAATTGAAGGTGAACTTGAAGGAATCCAACCGAAAACACACTTTATTGGAACCTCTTCAAAAAGTGATATGCCTGTAGTATTTAAGAGAGTTGAAAGGAAGAGAAAACCTTCACCAGTACCTTCTCCTACACCTAAAAGATGAAAGCAATAGGCAGGAAGGCCTCCTGCAAAGAAATTAACTCCGAAGAAGAAAAAGATGACTCCTAAGAATAAATCTATAGCTCCTATTGATAAATTACTAGAAGAAATTACTGAGGATGGTAAGTTGAAGAATATCAGCAAAATGTAAAACATATTATGAGATGATGACAAAGATAAAGTATAGAATAGTGTAATATTGCACTTAGATATTTTTAAGAAATTTTTGATGCAGGTTGTTGATGAAATACCGACAAATCTCTTCAATAGACTTGAAGCTAGGAGAGTAGGTATTATTGAGCTTGACAAGAAAATAAAGATTGAAAAATTACTTGATGTACATCCTATCAACTCACCTGATGAGAGATAAATTGATCTCAGAGGCTAACCGGTCAGTATTTTCAACTTCTCACCGTCATGTAACACTAATGGCAGGGAGAGTGAATGAGATAGCAGAGGAAACAAAAAATGCTTGGGATATATTTTTGGTAGAGAAAGAGAAACAAGAGGAGTATCTTAGACCTAAAACCTTCAAGGTATATCAAAAGGATAGAGACAAAGGAAAAGGTAAAGTTGGTGGTCCACCCAGTATAAAGGTAACAAATAACTTACCCTCACCTCCTTTAGATACTCCACCGGTAAACACTACTGAAAATCAATCGGCGACAGAGAGTATGGACACACCATATGAGGATACAAATCTAGATTCTGAGGTGTTGTATACAATGAAAATCGACACACAGGAAGTCAACATAGTGGTTGATAAGGAGAAAAGTGAGAAAACAAATGTGGCAACTGAGCCACCGGTAGCAAACACAATAGCTGAGACAAATGTTGAAAATACAGTGGACAACACTAAGAAATAGATAGAGCAACAGGGTCCCTAACAGGAATAGGTTCATGAAGAGACAGTGCCACTCGCAACAACTGAGAAACCAAAACCTTTGCTTAGAGAAATGCAAACACAAACTGACCTACCAGAGGTCACTATAAGCAAAGAAGTTACTCACACTGGCAGAATACAGATTGTTAGTTCTTCCATGGCAAAATTTAGACCAACAAATGTGACAAAAGTTCTATTGGATTCAATCAAGAAAATAACAGAGTGCAGTGCACAAGCATACAAAGCTATTGATGATACAATTCCAATTTTGAAAATGATAGCACCCAAGTGTAATGTGGATAATAAAGATTCTTTAAAACAACCTGACACATTGTCTAAGTATATTACTAACAACATTGTGAAAGTTGAACAAATAAATGAGGAAGCATTCAAAGAGAAAATTGAGAAGGAAAAACATAAATTCCTTGAAGAGGAAATAAAGAAGTGCATGAGACAATTTGGCACTCTTTTACAGACACTATGTAAAACACTAAAAGAATTTAAAATGTTGTATAGAGATACATGTAAACCAAACTTTTTGACAGTAGATATAGACAAGAAGATCAGTATGGTACAAGAAGAAATAAATAAATTAGCTAACAATTTCATTAATTTATCAGCACCACTATTAGTTTTTGAGTAGAAAATAACAAGTTTTGAGGACAAACTTCAGAAATTTCAAAGAGAGAAGGAAAGAATGAAAGGAAAGGTAAAAGATTTGAAATGGAGACTTAGTCCAAAATTCGACTACCTCTCCTCCTTAAGAAAAGAGATATCTGAGGCATTGGTTCAAGGATAGAAGACACCGGAACAACAAATGCAACATCTCACCGATACAATTCAGAGGACAGAGGCCGCATTAAAGGATAGTGAACGATTCACTGAGAGCCTGAATCTGGTATTAGTAGACCTTTTTCAGATTGTAACCAATTGGTTATAGGGATGAAGCTGGAAACCCCACTCAGTTGACACTTTGACAACCTTTGTCATTGATGCCAAAGGGGGAGTAGTTGTAATGAGAAAAATGATTAGCAGAAGACACCATCAGCTCAGGGGGAGGATTTTTTTGTAAGACAATTCTGGCAGACTCATTTTTGGATGACACTTTTTTAATTTTTCTCATGAGTGTTGCCATCAATGCCAAAGGGGGAGATTGTTAGAAAATGCACACTCCAATGAGAAATTATAGGTGATTGAAGGTTTTGTCATTGATGGCAACCTTGCAATCTTATGATACTGCCAAGACAATAAATCGGCATCGGTAACAACAGACTCTAAACCAACACATAGCTCACTGTCAGTGAAAGGAACGATACCAGCACCCAGGCCAATAGGAATTTTGTATTAATATATTTTGTAATTAATTGTAAAATCATTGTAAGTCGACATGGTGAGTTGTAACATGACTCATATATGTATGAGATCATTGTAGAAATTTTCAATAATGATTTTTGTAGGTAAGATGATGATAGATGAAATTATGCAGACCTAATATGTGAAATATAGGTTAAGGGTTTATGTATGAAGTAGAGCTAAAACCGGTACTAGATATCTCATAGTAGATGCTAATTTAAAGAAGTACAAGACATTGGATTTGCACAATCCATTTTGTGATTGAGCAGTGAGTTCTAGGCACTTGGCCTTTCTGCATGTGTAGGCCCCTATTGTAGTAGTAATATTCTCTTATTGGCTAGTAAGTGAATATTGTGGGTCACAAATCCCACCGAGGTTTTTCCCACATCGGGTTTCCTCGTTAAACTACTGGGTTATAGTGTGTTCTTTATGTTGTTGTTGTTATCTCTATTTATTGCATTACTTTTTGTTTACCGGTATACAATATTCAGATGCTTTACATGTTTTAAGTCAAGAAAATTATATAACTGGTTAGATACTGATTCATGCCCCCCTCTCAGTATCTTTGGGAATCCTAACAAAATGTTCATGTATGCATTAGAGTAAATGTTCATAGTGGAAGGAATGCAATTTTTAATCAATTGTTAACTCTTGAAAATGAATGTGCATGAGTAGATTGTAGCTTTGTATGCTGGTATTATGGATGTGTTGCATTGGTTTTGTCAATGATGTCAACACTTATCATCACTTATCTTTCTGGAGATCTTTTGTTATGTTCACCGGCATGTTCAGTGACTTATGCACAGTCACAAGTATTTGGTTCATTGGAAGGTTATATTGTTCACCGACACTAAGGATGATTTGTTATCATCTGGAGATCACTTGGTTATGCCGAAGACATGGTTTGGGAAGTTGTTTTGATGATTTGGTTATTGATCTAATCAAGTTGGCATATTTGTTGTTACCGACAAATTGGTCTAGGTTATGGACCGTCGTGCATTATCTATTCTAGATCAGCATGACATGTTATGAAGATGATTTATTGATTGGTTATTATTATAAATACATTGAACCGACATGATGTATCACTTATTGTAATTGCTTTATTGTAATATTCATAGTGAGATGACCTACTCATTTGGTCTTAGGTTTTGGTATATATGTAAGATCTCAATTGTGAGATTGATATGATGAAGATGATAGGATTGTTGAAATAAGGTATTTCGGTATATGCAAATATAAGCAGAGCTATTCATATAGACATCATTCAAGGAAGGATTGAAGAAGACAATTAGAGCTTAATTGATACTAAATCCAGCATTGGAGATGTTACTTTGATCAATACATTATCATTGGATTTAATCATCCAATTGTAGTCAGTGTGACTCTCATTTTGTGATTGAGTAGTGAGCTCTAGGAAGTTGGCCTTTCTACATGTGTAGACCTTATTTGTACACACATACTATCTACAGTAGTATTATCTGATTGTGGGTAAGGTTTCCCACCGTTTTTTTTCCCTTACAGGGTTTCCACATACAAATATTTGTGTTATGCACGTTGTGGGTATTATTTCTCTTTCTATTTCATGCATTATGTTTCACTGGTATTGTTATTAACTATTAAACTGTCAACCGACATTAAGTTTGGTTTACCGGTATTACGCATCAAGTTTGATTAAGTTATATTTGGGCTGAAATTAATTGATAATTGATTTACCCCCCCTCAGTTGCCTCCAGGTCCTAACAATTGGTATCAGATCCAAGTCCTCTTTTTGCAGAAGCTTAACAACTTGTGGAGATTCTATGGCAAGTAACTGTTTGAGGAAGGACAATCTGAAACTTGATGGAACTAACAATTGTATATGGAAGATCAGAATGGAGACACATCTGAATTGCATTGGAAGAGACATATGGCATGTTACAAATAATGGTTGTGTTGGTCCTACTCAAAGTCAACCTAATCCACCAAACTTGGCTAAAGATTAAGAGAATGATTGCAAAGCAAGAGAAACACTTTTGAGCGCATTATTAGATCAACAAATCATGGGATTTCAGACTGATCTACTACTAAAGCTATTTGGGATAAATTGGAGACATTGAATGAAGGAGATACCACTATCAAAATTGCAAAACGAGAATGCTTCCGTGTTAGGTATGAAAATCTGAAAATGGAAGAAGATGAAAGAATTTTTTCTTTTATGGAAAGAGTTAATGAAATTATTTTGGGTATACAATGTTATGGAGGATCCTTAAGTGAAGATGAGATTGTTTCTAAACTTTTAAAAGAATTGCCACCGGCATGCAAAATGAAAGTAACTGCTATTAATGAATTGAGAACACTGCCTAATACATCAGTATCTAGAGATACTTTGGTTGTAAAACTTTCATCTTTTTGAGCTTGGAGAACATATTTAGCCTTCAAAGCATCATCATCTACAACATCATCATCATCACCATCATCATCTCAAAACATCTGATTGGAAAGCACTTTATGCAAGAGAACTTGAAGAGATGAGAAAGGAAAATGAAGGATTGGAAGAACTTGAAGCACTATTCGCAAGAAAAATGCCTAAAGGTCTAGTTGGAAGTAAGTATGAATGTAAAGCACCATTTAAATGTTTTAACTGCAATAAAATTGGTCATATGGCATCTAGGTGTCCTGATAGACATGCAAGATTAAGAGAAGAAGGTAAAAGAACATATAAGCCTAACCCTGAATATCAGAGATACAAATTTAAGAAGAATAAACACAAATCATGTTACTATGCTGATGAAGGAGTTACTAATGATTTTGATAAGGCACTGATAGACAATGGATGGTCTTTTGTTGCAATAAAATAAGATCAACCGACAACTACTATACAACTAGTAGAGTAGGCCCTGGCAGCTAAAATTGAAGAAAATGATGAATGGATCATTGATTCCAGATGTTCACATCATATGACTGGTGATAAAGTAAATTCTTAACTTTTTAGGAATACGATGGAAGTCTAGTAAGATTTGGGGATGATAAAACTTGTTTGATCAGAGGAAAAGGCACTATATCTTTTGATGGTAAGCACAATACTGACAATATTTATTATGTTGAAGGTTTGAAGCATAATCTTTTGAGTGTTGGTCAATTACTTGAAACAGGATTTCAGTTGCAATTCAAGAATGGTAAATGCAAAATCATGAATAGAAGTGGTTTAGAAATTGCAACCGGTAATCAGACTAGAGGTAATATCTTTCATTTGAATAACAATGAGAAGACATGTTTGATTGCACATATTGATGAAAGTTGGTTATGACATAAGAGACTTTGTCATATGAATTTTGATTGCAGTGTAAAGATCAGTACAACTAAGGCAGTAAGAGATTTACCTAAGATTGTAAAACCTCACAATCTGGCATGTAAGGAATGTCAATTTGGAAAGAAAGTTAGAACAACTTTTAAGAGTATTTCAAAGAAATCCAATAATGTTCTTGATTTAATTCATATTGATTTATGTGGTCCAACAAGAACTAGAAGTCTACAAGGAGATAGATATTTTATGCTAATCATTGATGATTATTCTATAATGTGTTGGGTTACTTTTCTGAGGGAAAAATTAGAAGCTTTTGGGAAATTCAAACTATTCAAGGAAATGGTAGAGAACAAAACTAGTAATAAAATCAAATGTTTAAAATGAGATCAAGGAGGTGAATTCACATCTCAGGAATTTAATACATTCTGTGAAGTGAATGGAATCAAAAGACAACTATCAATACCTTGGACACCCCAATGGAATGTAGTTGTGGAAAGGAAAAGTAAAACTATTCGGGATGCAACCAGAAGCGTGATATTAGAAGAAAACCTACCTCATGTGTATTAAAGAGAAGCAGTAAATACAACACTTTACACATTCAATAGAGTTCACATCAAAGGTGAAACCGGTAAGACACCTCATGAACTATGGTTTGGTAATACTCCTACTCTTAAATATTTCAGAATATTTGGAAGCAAATGTTATATTAGGAGAGATGATTATATTGGTAAATTTGATCATAGAAGTGATGGAGGAATTTTTCTTGGTTATTCATCTAAAAGCAAGGAATATAGATATTTAAATAAAATATTACAAAAAATCATTGAGAATGCAAATATGAATATAGATGAACAATTCAAAGGTAATTCAAGATTTGTAGATTCTGAATAGGCAATTGAAATGACCATAAATGAACCTACTCTGAGTGCACCAGTATAGAATGTAGATCCAGTCACACCGGCATTATCAGAGAATTCCACAGTGACTAAAGAACAACAACAAGTGAATACACCTAGGTATGTAAGATTGAATCACTCTGAAAGTCATATAATTGGAAATAAGTATCAAGGTGTAATGACAAGAGGAATACTGACAAATGAAGAGGTATGCTTAATTTCTCAAATTGAACCAACATCTATTTTTGAGGCATGTGAAGATAAACATTGGATCAAAGCTAAAGAACATGAATTGGAACGAATTGAAAAGAATAACTCATGGACATTGGTTCCCCGACCTAAAAACAAAAATGTAATTGGAACTAAATGGGTATTCAAAAAAATAAACTTAATGAAGATGGTAAGGTAATCAGAAACAAACCAATATTAGTGTGTAAGGGATATTCATAGAAAGAGGGAATTGATTCCAATGAAACCTTTGCACCGATAGCTAGATTTGAGGCAGTCAAACTATTTCTTGCATTTGCACCACACAAGAACTATAAAGTATATCAAATGGATGTTAAATGTGCATTTCTGAATGGTGATATTGAAGAGGAAGTTAACATTGAACAACCTGATCAATTTTCTTTGACAAATGACAAAGATATGGTTTGTAGGTTAAGGAAAGCTTTATATGGATTAAAGTAACCTCCTAGAGCTTGGTATGCTAGATTGGACAAATATCTTTTGAAGCTTGGTTACATTAAAGGTAATGCTAACAACAACTTATATTTCAAAGTGACTAATGATGACATCTTGGTTATTGATGTTTTTGTTGATGATATCATTTTTGGAGGAGAAGATGGATTGTGCGAAGACTTTTCGAATAAGATGCAGGAATAATTTGAAATTTCTATGATTGGGGAGATAAAATTCTTTTTAGGATTGTAGATTTCACAAACTGATAAAGGTATATTCATATGTCAATCAGAGTACTTGAAGGAACTACTAAAGAAATTTGGTATGAAAAACTCTTAACCGGTAAGTACTCCTATGACTACAACTGATAAACTACCACTGAAGGATGATTCAGCCCCTATTCATTTGACTAGATATAAGTCTATGATTGGAGGTTTACTATATTTGACACAAACAAGACCTGATATTATAAATGCAGTATGTATTGTTTTAAGATTTCAAAGTAATGCTAGAGAAAATCATGAATCAGTAGTAAAAAGGATTTTTCGGTATCTATAAGGCACAACAAATCTTGGCTTATGGTATCCTAAAGATAATTTATTTTTATTTATGTGCATACACAGATGCAAATTGGGTAGGAGATGTACATGAAAGAAAGAGAACCACCGGCGAATAATTCTTTCATGGTAGCAGATTGATTTCATGGTTGAGCAAAAAACAAAGTTGTACATCATTCTCAACAGTAGAATCAAAATATGTTGCAGCAGAAACTAATTATACTCAACTATTATGGATTAAACAAATGTTGAAGGACATAAAGGTAAAATTCAAAGAGTCTATAATCATTTATTGTGATAATTCAGTAGCAATTGATATATCCAAGAATCCGGTATTTCAATTTAAAACTAAACATGTTTCTATCAAATACAATTTTTTGAAAGAAAATATTGAAGCAAAGGAAGTGAAATTGGTTTATGTGAATACTAAAGAGAAGATTGCATATATCTTTACAAAGCCTTTACCTAAAGAAGCCTTTGAATATCTCAGAGAACAACTTGGGGTAATACCCTCACTAGTAGAGACTAAGACAGCTCAAGATTGGCATCAGACCAACAAAAATCAACAGAGAAACCTTTTTCTGGCCTTGATGGAGGAGAGGTACTTCTCAGGGGAGTAGCTAGTATTTGTAATTAGTTCTATGAATTGGTTGTATCTAGTTCTTGTATTACTTTGGCATTTGATGTCAAAGCGGGAGAGATATCTATGGAAAAACATTATCTTTTGGGGAGAGATTATTCATTGGGGGATAGATTGTTACTCTCTGTATTTTGATTTCTAGAGATTGTTGGTTTTTTGGTTTTTGACATTCTGCCTTGGCACTTAGATGGTTTTTCCATCTTGTGTTGCCATCAATGCCAAAGGGGGAGATTGTTGGTATTATGGATGTGTTGCACTAGTTTTGTCATTGATGTCAGCACTTATAAGCACTTATCGTTCTAGAGATCTTTGGTTATGTTCACTGAAATGTTCAGTGACTTATGCACAGTCACCGGTATTTGGTTCACTGGCAGGTTATATTATTCACCGACACTAAGGATGATCTATTATCATCTGAAGATCACTTGGTTATGTCAAAGACATGGTTCGGGCACTTTTTTTGATGATTTGGTTTTTGATCTAATCGAGTTGGCATATTTGTTGTTACCAGCAAATTGGTCTAGGTTATGGACTGACATGTGTTATCTATTCCAGATTAGCATGGCACGTTATGAAGATGATGTATTGATTGGTTATTTTTGTAAATATATTGAGATGACATGATGTATCACTTATTGTAATTGTTTTATGTATTCTTCCTAGTGAGCCGACCTACTCATTTGGTCTTAGGTTTTGGTATATATGTAAGATCTCAATTGTGAGATTGATATGATGAAGTTGATAGCATTGACGAAATAAGGTATTTCAATATATGCGAATATAAGTAGAGCTATTCACGCAGACATCATTCAAGGAAGGTTTGAAGAAGACAATCAGATCTTAATTGGTGCTGAATCTAGCATTGAAGATGTTACTTTGAATAGTACCTTATCATTGGATTTAATCATCCAATTGTAGTCAATGTGACTCTCATTTTGTGGTTGAGCAATGAGCTCTAGGTAGTTGCCCTTTCTACATGTACAGACCCCATTTGTACACTCATACTATCTGCAGTAGTATCATTTGACTGTGGGTAAGGTTTCCCACTGTGGTTTTTCCCCTTACAAGGTTTTCACATACAAATATTTGTGTTATGTTTTGTGGATGTTATTTCTCTTTTTGTTTCATGCATTAAGTTTCACTAGTATTGTTAATAACTGTTAAACTGTCAACCAACATTAAGTTTGGTTTACCGATATTATGCATCAAGTTTGATTAAGTTATATTTGGGTTGAAATTAATTGACAACTAATTCACCCCCCCCCCCCTCAGTTGCCTCCAGGTCCTAACAATGTATGATTAAACTTAAAGGAAATGAACTATATTTGCATTGAATGATACTTAATGTGGAAAGATGATATTATCATGTTAGATGGTTTTAAAGGGAAAAGATGATTTGATTAGTGCTTGAAAATGAATACAAGAGTTAATGCAGATATGTGGGATTTGCATTCGATAGTTCATAGTTCTTATGTTAGGAAGGAAGTAATAAATTTCAAACTAAATTTAATAGATGTTAATGGTATCATGATTATGGATGTGCTTATGTGTTATTGTTAGTTAAGTAATGGCGTTGAGATACCCTTGGGATGGATAGTTGTTATGTTGTTATTCTTCTTGCATATTATGTTATTAAGAATATGATTATGTATAAGTTGTTTTGCATTCATGTAATGTTATGATTAATTCATATGAGTTCTTGTAAATTAATATGTTGCATTAGTAGATGTTTTCTAAAAACAAATTCTCTATTCATTAGTTAAATTAGTAATTTTCTCTATGATATTTTGGTGAGCATTACAATTTTCCTATTAGAATTGGAGGTTGTTTTGTATCAATTACATCCAAATAAGCCTATTGGACCAAATGGTTTCTTAGTAAGGTTTCTTCAAAGGTGTTGGAACATACTTGGGAGAGTCATGGAAAAGGCTCTATAAGAAGTAAGAAATTCAGGAAAGTTGCTTAGAGAAATCAATAATTACTTTATAGTCCTCATTCCTAAAAGGATAAATCTTTGAAATTGGAGGAATTTAGGCCAATTTCACTTTGTAGTACCTTATAGAAATTCATGAACAAAATAATGGAAAATAGGATTAAGAGTTTTCTCTCGATATCATCTCATAAGAGCAAACATGGTTTGTCTTAAGAAGATCAATTTTAGATGGAGTTATTATAGCCTAGGAGGAAAGTCATACTCTTCAAAATATAAGAGTATTTAGGATTTTGATAAAGTTATATGTAAAGAAAGCATATAATAAGGTCGATTGGAGATTATTATGTAAAATTCTACATTCATTTGGCTTTAATAAGCAATGGATAGATTGGATTTTGGAATGTATTTCAATTCTTGAGTTGTCCATTCTGGTAAGTGGTTCCCCAAAAGGATTCTTTGAAGTCTCTAGAGGTTTAAGGAAAGGATAACCTATATCTTACTTCCTCTTAATTCTTTTGGTAGAGGCTTTAGGGAGAGACATTAAGAATGAACATTCCTTGGGTCTAATAAAAGAAATTTGAATTGCTAGGAACATTGTGGCTACTTATCATCAATTCACAAATTATTACCTTTCTTTTAGGAATAGGTAAAAGAAAGGAATCCAATCAATTTTTAAAAATCTTAGTGTCCTCTGGAAGTGCTTCAAAACAAGAGATTGATAGGGACAAGCTAGATGTTTTCTTCTTCATGACCTCTCAAGAAAAGGAGTTTTGCATTGTAGCATCATAAATTATCACCGAGTCAATTTACACCTAATGTTTGTGCGCTAATTTAGCTTGTCCTATCCTCATCACCTGTCTAGGTTTGATTTGTGCCTATTCTCAAGTTCAGATGCCATGAACTCCCATTGATGGATTACTTGGTGAAGTACCCTTTCCCTTGAGGCCTATTTTGGTCCCTTTTAAAGGAGGAACATGGCGCACCATGGTCCCTCTTAATGGGGCTCAAATTAAAATTAGGATAGGGGTCATGTCTCTCAAGAGAGAACTTATGTGTATAGCTTAGCATGACTATTGGAGGTTGGACTAATTGGTAATTTACCTAGGAACTCCTATATAAAGACATTTGATAAACCTAATTTTATCAAAAAAATCTAAGACTCCAAGCAATCAATTCCTAGCAATCTTGCATGTGCAAAGCATTCATCATCAAGCATTTTTAGAGATTTTAAAGATTGCATATTATTCATTCAACCATTGTGGAGAAAAAATACATCATTCATATGCAAGAATGTGTGTGTGATTAGGTTTTTATCATGTTAATGCCATTTCATATAGCATATGTGATTACACTCAATGAAGAAAAGAGTCATCATCAACTATTGCAGGTATAAGGTATATCTTTCTAGTATTTATTTTAGTAGTTGGATCATTTCATTCAAGGTTAATTTCTAAATGCAGGTTTGACCTAAGAAAACCCCTATCCTCAAACATTTTATCCTTTTCCACTATATGAAGGATTAGGTAAAGAGATATGTTTTAGAGGATAGACAATATTCACAAAGATGAACAAGTTCCACTTTAGATAGTGAAAAGTTTGGATGACCAAGGTGACCACTAACACAACCTCAAAAATTTAGGAAAATTTTTGGGGAGTGGATCCAAATCATATTATATTTATTAGATCTAGTTTTGTGGCTCCATACAAAAATTGTAGCTAACTGTTTATGCCCGATCTCTTCAATATTCTTCCATTTATCCCAATTTCATAATCTTCATAATTTAAATGAGAAATAGTGAAGAGAACCCTAATAATGGTGATTGTAATAGAATTTTTAGAGATTTTCCATAGAGGGATTAACGCTAGATATATTGGGTGCATCCCTCTTTCAATGTAATAGGTATCTTAATTAAAAAAAGGTGGTTTTGTTATCCTAATTAGCAAACCCTAATTTTCACCACATTGCATTTTGGTGAACATAACTTCTTGTGCCCTCATTTTTTATTTGTATCCTTAGATTTGATTTGAGAGCATCTTAATTTTCAAATTTTTACTCATACATTATATTTTTAATCAAATTATACAAGTTTAGAGGTTGAATTCATAAAAAACCCTTATTTATTATGGTAAATTTTGTTGGATGCAGCTAATCTAGCTCCAAAACAGCTTACTAACCTTCATGTTATGTGGAAAACATGACTTTTTGTAGCCAGTTTAGCCATAGCCAATTTGGTTTGTGGGTTGCATAATTTATCTTTTTTTATTTTTTAGATATAATCTTAAACATTCATATAATGGAACTTATTAGGTCTTATTTATTTTCTATTTCACATATGATTACATTTATTTTCCTTTATATTTATCAGAATCATGTGTTGGATAACAATTTCTTTCACTTCACATTGCTTCTTTTAATTCATAACACTTTGGCATATAGCAATTTTAGAATTTTCAAATTGCTTCATATTAATCAATTAAATCCCAAATGTTTTATCTATAATTTGCATTTTTTTATAGTGATATTTTTAGGAAAATGCATTACATATTTAGATCATATTAAATATTTTTTAGATCCTAATCCTAGAGATGCTAATGAAAATATTAATACTTGTACCTCTCCCAGGTATCTCATGTGAATGAAGAAAGATGTAATACTCAAATCAATGATCTCTCTAATAGAGAGAAAGAATTGAAGAGAAACATGGAACCATCTTCTCCTCATATGCATACCCTAGTGCAAAGGGGCAAAGATCAAAATATTGGTGTTTCAATCTCTCCAGATCCCCCTTATTCTCCTAGAGCCTATCTTAAACAGGAAAATGTAAAGTTCTGATGCCAATAGCTAACAAGATGAGAGTGGGGGGGTGAATCATACAAACTTAATCTTCAATAAAATCAATAGATTCAACCTCGGTAACATATACTTCAGCTATATATCCAAAACTGTAAAATATGCTAACTCATAAACATATAATCATCATAACACATATAACACCAGTTTTAACATGAAAAACCAAATAGGGAAAAACCACTATGGGATTTTGGACCCACTAAGAAATATACTCTTCTAGAGTATGCTTGGTTAAAAGCAAATCCTATTAAAGATTACAAACACATTGCTAGATGTGACCCGGTTAAGGGATTTCCCTCAGATCTGTTAGAATCTTCACTTTGTTAGAAGTGACCTTGTCAAAGGATTTAAAACACTCAACATAGAATGTTATCTTGCTAGAGGATTTACAAATAAGATTGTTAGGTCCACTCAATTAAGATATTTTCTATCACTTACAAAACAACAGTAATAAAAATATATCAGCAACTTCACATTTGAAATACTAAAGCAGATTCTATTTGCTCAATACAATCTAGTCAAAAGACTTAGCTTTCCTCCTACTAGACTTCCTACTCTATTATTCAAACAGGTCTTCAAGCTTTTGTGCTCGGTAATCACTATGTAGCATCCCTGTGCTTACATTTGCCCGCATACATTGTTCATCAACAATTCCTTATTTATAAACAATTTGCTAACCGCTTAATCTCCTTGATCACATTTCCCATGATCAGTCTTAGCCATCAGATCTTCAAACTTGATTATGTTCATTATATCCTTCAATTTGAATTTTTTTTTACCTCACCTAGGAATTTTCATTTCTTCCTTAGAACTTGTGCTAGGTTATTACGGTTCAATATGTGATGTAGATCTGACTCCTGAATTTTCAAAGCCGTAGATCCTTAACAAACTTCTTTGCACGTCATATGAATCATTTAATCATCGCTAGCTCATCAGCTTCCTTCATTAAATAACACTTTTATTCATCCCATGCAATCAATTATAACTCGGTTGTTACTTGGTAAATACTGACTTTTACTCGGTAGACATTCTGCCTTTATTGACCGATATTGATAACCTTAGGGTTTACCGACTAGTTCTTTGCTCGGTGAGATAGTACAATATTAAACTTATAATCAACAACATATGTAGGATATCAAAACAATCTAAACAAAATTATCTCATCATTGTCTAACTTGGTAATAGTTGCCCATTTGAATAACTTATTTCTCCCCTTATTATCACATTCTTTCTGTGTCACTTACCGACATCTTAATTCTCTTCAAATCAATCTTCTCAAGATATGGCAACATCATACTGAATCAGAAAATCAATTTCTTGACATCAATGACAAAATAATGTTATTAAGACAATAATCATCCTTCTTTAGTTATATCAACAACCTTCTCAATATCCTTAATGAAATGCCAACAATCTCCTTTCTAATGAAATGCCAACAATCTCCCCCTTTGGCATTGATGGCAATACCAACTTTTAAATGGTAATACCAACATGAGTTATTCAAATTGATTCAGATTTAGATTATTGTGATTCAGATTCAGATTGCTATACAGACTTATCTTGTTATCCTTGAGTTGTTTATTCTTTCACCCGAAGTCTTCTCCCCCTTTCTCTAATCTTATGTTATCTTCTTCATTTAGGCACCATTTAGTCTTCTTCCCATTTGACAACAATGCCAAAAAGTAAAATAACTAAATCATGAAGTCTTCTGCTATGAAGTGCTTGCCTTGACTATATTACACATACAAATGTAACATCTCAGTCTCGGTCAGAGCAACTCGCCTTCAATACTTATTTCCTGTATCCTGTTTCTTGTTCCATGCACAACTTTAGAAAACTTCCTAAAGTGTGAAAATCAACATCAATCCACAAATAATATTCTGTAGATTCATCAAATTGATTCTTTCACCGAACTTTGTTAGTGAGTAGAAGATAGGGGTAAGACCCCTAACTTGCTTCGGAGATACTCAAAAGTGTCCCTTGGCAGTGGATTTATGAAGATGTCTGCAATTTTCTCCTTTGTGCTAATGTATTCCAGCACAACTTTCTTTTCTTGAACTTCTTCTCTAAGATAATGATACTTTATAGAAATATGTTTTGTCTTGGAGTGCATTACCGGATTTTTTGAAATGTTAATGGCACTAGTATTATCACAAAATATAGTTACTGTCTCGGTAAAATTTTCATTTATACCTTCCAATAGTTGTTTCATCCATGCTATATTGGTGTAATTCAATGCTGCAACAACATATTTAGCTTCTGCTGTTGACTATGAAATGCATCCTTGTTTCTTGCTAAGCCAACTTACTAGTCTTTCTCCTAAAAAGAAAGCTCCACCACTTGTGCTTTTGTTGTCATCAATGTTGCCTACCCAGTCAGCATCAGTATAAACTTTTAAATCAAAATCATTCCCCTTTTCATATACTAAGCCATAATCTTGAGTGCCTCTCAGGTATCTAAAAATTATCTTGATTGCTATCATATGCGTCTCTTTGGGATCTGTAGAATATCTTGCAACAATACCTACTACATGTACAATATCCGGTCTATTTTGCACAGCATATTGCAACTTTCCAATCATGGATTGGTAAAGTGTCTCATCAACAAATGTAGATTCATCATTCTTTGATAGTTTACAATTGGTAGTAATAGGTGTACTTATAGGTTTAGAATCCTCCATTCCAAATTTCTTCAAGATTTCCTTTATGTACTTGGATTGAGTAATAAAAATCTCATCTTTCATTTGCAGTATTTGTAAACCTATAAAATACTTTATCTCACTGATTAGTGACATCTCAATTTCTTTGCACATTTCATTACCAAAATTTTTGAATAGAGAATCATTTCCACAAAAGATAATATCATCAACAAATATGGCTGAGATTAGTATTACATTGTCCTCATCATTCTTCATGTACATATTGTTGTTTTCACTTGTTCTTATAAAACCAATCTTGATTAAGTAAGAGTGGAATCTCTCATATCATGCTCTAGGTGCTTGTTTCAGACAATATAAAGCTTTGTTCAATTTACATACCTGATTTTTATTCTTGTCTTCAATAAATCCTTCAGATTGTTCAATATAAACTTCTTCTTCTAGTATACCATTCAAGAATGTAGATTTAACATCCATTTGATATACCTTGAAATGTTTGAAAGTAGCATATGCCAACAATGTTCTTACTCCATCAAGTCTAGCCATAGGTGCAAAAGTCTCACCATAGTCTATTCCTTCTTCTTGAGCATATCCTTTGCAAAATAGTCTTGCTTTATTCCGAATGACCTCACCTTTTTCATTTAGCTTGTTTCTGAAAATCCACTTTGTACCGATTACATTTTTGTCCTTCGGTCCTAGGACCAGTGTCCATGTGTTATTCTTCTTGATTTGATCAATCTCTTCTGTCATAACATTTTCCCAATCTTCATTGTTAAATGCCTCTTTTACTATTCTTGGTTCAAATTCAGATATCAGACATGTGTTCTGTCTCAGTTTATTCCTTGTCATCACTGGATCATCTGTATCTCCTATAATTTGATTTGATGCATGATTTCTCCTTACATATTTGGCTAATATACGCTTGGTAGGCTCTATAAAATCTTCTTCATCACTTGGTAACTGAATATTCTCTTCACTTTCTTCAGTAATTTTCTCGGTAGGACTTGTTGGTTGAACATAGACAAATTCTTCATAATCTTCTGGTTCTTTGGAATTTCCTTCATCATTTCTTTCTGCAAATTCATCAATTTTCATATTTGCACTTTCTACTATTTTGTTAGATGATTTAATCACACATTTAAATGCTTTACTTCTAGAAGAATAGCCTAGAAATGTTCATTCTTCACTTCTCTGATCAAACTTTCCATTTCTGTCATCTTTGTGTACATAACATCTACTTCCAAATACTTTAAAATAACTTACATTAGGTTTCTTGTCATACCAGATTTCATATGGAGTCTTCATAGTTCCTTTCTTCAGTTGTACTCAGTTCAGAGTGTAAACTGCAGTGCTTATTGCTTCTCTCCAAAATTTTTGTGGTACACTCTTTTCAATCATCAGGGTTCTGGCACAATCTACAATAGATCTATTTCTTCTCTCAGCTATCCCATTTTATTGTGGAGTTCTCGATGCAGATACTTGTCTTTTTATACCATGATCATTGCAGAATAAAATTCATCAGAAGTAAACTCTCCTCCTCTATCAGATCTAAGACATTTCAGTTGTCTTCCTGTTTCATTTTCAACTCTTGTCTTGTACCATTTAAACATTTGAAAAGCTTATGCTTTTTCTTTTAAAAACATAACTGACATCATCCTTGAGTAAACATCCACAAATAATATAAAATATTTATCACCATAATAACTCAGGACTTTCATAGGAACACAAAGATCAGTATGCACAAGATCTAAAATTCCATTAGAAGTGTAGGAATTACTTGTAAAGCTTGATCTTGTCATCTTACCCATCTGGCATCCTCGACACAAAGCATTCTTAGGTTTTTCCAAAATCGGTAGACCTCTTACTCAGTGCTTCTTACTTATTTTGATTAGATTATCAAAATTTACATGACAAAACCTTTTATGCCATAACCAAGTATCTAGCCTCATCACTTGATACAATCTATGCATGGCCTTCTGGAATTTGGCATTAAAATCAGTGACCATTTCATTTTCAGATTTTTTGATGTTGTTGAATTCATTTAGCATGAAACTCACATTAGTCTTGTCACCATACTGCTCTTGAAATTATTTTTTAAAATCTTCCCATGACCCTATGCTATTAACCGAGAGACCTCCGTACCAATCTCTTGCATCATCAACCAGGGATTGAACAAACAGTTTTATAATAACATCTTCATCTACTATCTCATAATTGTTTATCAAGTCCCCAAAAGATTTCAGATGCTCCTCAGCACTAATTGCATTATTCCCAGCAAATTTATGGAGTTTGTCTCTTAACTCAGTGGGAACATGGTTTGGATATCCCGGGATCCCATGAAAGAACAATTGTCTATATTGTTCTAAATTGATTGGTCTTCTTTGAAAAGGGGTAATAGCATTACTATTTCCCATAGCCATTTTAACTTTTGGGGTTGGAGATTGTGGTATTTGAGTGTATTGTTTATCCACTGGGATTTGACTTACTAAGACAATATTAGCTTGTACTGCAGGTTGAGTATTGGCCTGAGGAAGGGAAATGTGTTGAGGATCAGGCTTGCTAAAATCTTCTGATGGAAGTGTAATAGGGGGAACTTTAAATAGTTGATCTTTCTTTTTACTTCTTGATTTGCTGCTTCTAACTCAACCATTTCTAGTTCCATTTGGAGATCTTCCTTTTCTTTCCTCATCCTTTCCATTTCTCTCTCATGTGCTAAAAGCTTATGAGAGATCTCTTCTGCAGTTTTAGATTCTTTTCCATCATCTACCCATTTCTGTTTTCCTTTATCCATATTAGCTCTAGGAAGCTGGGAGTCATTAAATACTTCCCTAGTTGGCTGAACTACTGACTTACAAGCTTGTTTGGTTTTGGGAATTAGAATCTCTCTAATCACAGGGCCTTCCTCATCACTCTTTTCTTTCTCCTTAGCAAGTACTTCAAGATCACCTATCTATCTAAGAAGCCTATCCCTTTCCATTAATTTGTCTTTTACTTCCTTCTCCTTATTTGCTTCCTTTTGGGCTCTTAGGGAGATCAAGTGGTGGACTCTTCTATTCAAGTCTTCAATCTGTTGAGACACTTTATCCTCATCAGGGAAGTTTTCTTTAGAGTCTGATGCATTAACATGGTCTATGTCAATCAAACTAATGTTCCCATCTATTATCCTGGGAACAGAGTGCCTAATTGCATTTGAGCTGGTTCTATCTCTTGCAGAAACACTAACATGAGATAAATCTTGATTTAAAATAGGTGCATTATCAATATTTCCAAACAATCCTTAATGGAAACCTAATATATCATGTTCTGAATCTCTAGAAGATGAATTAGACTTTGCATAAACAGGTCAATCAAGCATCTTACCGGTATTATTGTTTTTCTATACCCAAGCAGCATTTGATGGCTCATGTAGCACAGATCTCTTCTGGCCTCTTCGTGATTGTTCTGACAGACCTTCTTGCAAGGTTTCACAAGGATGTTTCTTCATGAATGATCTTGTTTTTTTTTCTCCTTGCATCTCGCTTGTCTTCCTTTTAGAAATAATTGTATCTCACAAGGACTGGTTCAAAAAATAATAGAGTCACCACCCACAAAACTATGGGAATTATGAAAACAAGCAGTCTAACCCACAAACACACAATTATTTTCTTAATAAGCTTCAACACAAATCTGCGTTTATATCCTTATTGTGACTCTCCCTAGAAGAGTCGCCACTTTTGTTGTCTTCAAAATCTGATTCTCTCTAATATCCTTAATATAATATGATTGAACTCGGTGCAAAAGAGATATCAAAGATAAGGAAATTCTCAAGACAACATATGAAAAGGTTTGATTAAACCTTCTACACTTTAGACTTGCTCAAAGCCTAGGTGGGTATACCTTTGTGAAACAAATTCACACTTTCAAACATAAACCCACAGCAAACCAGTCAAGAAAACCAGTGGATTTAATCACCTTGAAACCAATTGAAACAAAAGAATGCATATTCAGTATTGTGACCAATAAAACATGTAATAGACAACTTCAATCAATACCAGTGCCTTATCCAAGGTCACAAAGTCATCTAAAATTCAGACGATACTCCCCAAATGAAATAAATCCACACATCCCATTGGCTTGACTTCGGTCAATCCTTATATGTGCCTAACACTTATAAGAATTTAAGCATATCAAATTAAACTATGATCATCAAGATTCAAAGTTCCCTACAAAGAATTCATTGGTAGGAATGATCCCCACATCTTTAATTTCCCTCCTAAAGAGAAAAGCTATCAAACACATCTACTGAAAATTGCCTTGCAACCCCATTCAAACAAAATAACCCTAGATTATTCAGAATGAAAGTAGTAAACAAATTGCAGACACACTTGAAGATGACACAAAGTTTACTCAAAAGCCAATGGTCTGTATATTGATATTATTATTCAAAGAAGTATTATAAAACTTTAGAATTTTCTCCATTACACTTAGAAAAGCTCAGATAAATTTCTGCAGCATTTTCCTACAATTCTTTCGCGATCCCTTTTCCTCTAGTCCTGGTATCCATTTATAACAACATGGATGCACAAAGCTTTAGAATTTTCAAGGAGAGTTTGTGTAAAGCGGAAAAATTGCGATCGAACCCTAGTTGTTCTCCCCTCTTCCGACTCCGAGGAGAGAGAAGGGAGGTTCGCTAGGATTCGATGGTTTTTCACTTAGGGGAGAGACTTTACATTCAAAAGAGGGGTTGAAAGTAATAAGATCCAATCCCACGAATGCAAGATTGGATGCTAAATGAATTTCAAGGGTTAGGAAAGCAAAGCTACCCTCTTTTGTAAAGAATGTTGTTAAGGAAATTAAGCTAAGCATGCATAGAAAGTCATAAAGATTCTCTTATAAATTGAGTTCGGGTTATACGATGAAGCTGCGGACCTGGAATTAGCAGTAAAATGTCGATACAGCGCTGTCCTGCAAATTTGAGCAAAAGTTGTCAGGACGATGGCGCTCGGTGCCACGGTCCTCCGAAAAATCCGCGAAACGAAGGGGGATCTGTTCGTCTCTGCACAAGGATTCCAGATCTTCAATTTCAGCCGCGTACCTGCAACCTACACATAGAAAAGCGAAGACGATTGGGGGGTTAGGGATTGGGGGTTTGCCTTTAGGTCAAACCCCAGTTTTGGAATTAACCAAGAAATGAGCAAGTGCTGTAAATGTAAATGACTGTAATGTAAAACAAGTACTAATACCTTGTTCTAAGGATGTTGGTATCCTTATGTGTGAAGGTTTAGATGTTGTATGTTGTATGTTGTAGCATGAAGTAAGTGATCTCCTCTTCAATGGTTGAATCCTTGTCTTGAATGCAACACTTAGCCTTGAATGGAGACTTGAAATGATCAATTGCTTGAAAGAATGCTTGAATGCTTGAATGCTTGAGTATAATTTCCACGCTTTTTCCATCATATCGAATGAAAGAGGAAAATGTCATTTATATACTTGTCATTTAGGGCTGATAGACTGATTTTCCCGACCTTAGGCCGACCAGGGAAAGTTAATTTCCAAATTGCAAACAAAAAGACTCGAGCCCCTTAGGAGACCGGGCCCAAAATAGGACCCAGGGACCAAGGCGCTGGGCGCCATGGTCCTGGGGACCAGGGCGCTGGGTGCCCTGGTCCTGAGGGACCAGGGCACTGGGCACTCTGGTCCCACCTCTCGGGACAGCAAGGTGCAAGGAGGTTCAGGCCAAGGTGCTTGAAAAATGCAGTTTTCAGTGTCGTGAGCAAGTTTCAGGGTCTCCATTCAGGTTGCGTGTTGCGTCGCCATCGTGAAGACCGAAATGCAGTCAAAATTGCAAGTGTCGCAATTTTAGGATGCTACATTTAGCCCCCACTTTAGTGGGAGTATGTATGCACATACTTCCGGTAAAGTACAAGGAAACAACATTGAAAGACTTTCACCACGTCAAGGAGGCAAGATACACCAAGCCCCCAGTGGACTAAGGATCTTACAACTTCGATTGACAAAGTAAAAGGGAAGATCGCGAGGAAGAACCATGACTGTCAGTAGTAAGGCTCCCTCACTATGAGTCATGCAAGAAAGATATCAAAAATTTTCAAGGCAAGGCTAAATTTGCTAAGAAATTTTCAAGTATCTTGAAAAGATATGAACGGGATGTATGCCCCCCTACGTTAAAGCGATCGCACACGCCTCACCGGGGGTGATTGCTTTAAGGTAGTGATACATATAAGGAATGAGAAAGGAGCACGTTATCACAAGGATTTAGCCCCCAAGTGTGAGATAAGCCCAAGGATAATAGACACAAAACACAAAGCACAAGGTGACTTCACTTTCCTCGGGGTCAGTATGCTGTATGATAAATCATGTATATATCATATGTATGTATGCATAATTGTTCTTCATTCCCCAATCAAGGAAGATCACCTAGAAGAAGGGAACACATGTGTCTTTTGAGTCAACATGAGAGAGACCAAAGAGATCTCAATGCTTTGCATCGTCCTCAAGTAGACAACACTAAGGACGACAAATAGAAGAATGAGAATAACATATAGAAGAAGTAACAAAAGAGAGGGGGAGAGAATCTTCTATGCTAATGTAACTAGTCTAGCACGTCATCTACCCCCCGATCTTGCTGATCAATGTTTCGGGAAGGCAGGGAACACGCTAGAGGAGGAACATCCAACACAGCAGATGGATCTATCACAAGATCCAAACAAGGGCTATGTTCATGTTCCGAGCCACATTGTTCTTGTCTAGGAGCTAGGATAAGTGCTTTAGAAAATTCATTAGATAAATGGTTATCAACATCAACAAGTTCATATTCACTATCAGAAGCAAGAGGAGTAACATTTTCATCATGAATAACATTTTCATCTATATCATTATCAAGATTTATAAAAATAGGATCTTTAACTCGCACAGGATCAAGACCATCATGCATCTTATGTTTAGGAGATTTCGGCTCAATTTCCGGCTGAGGAGAAAATGGAATAATGCTTGTTGAAGGTGTTTTTGGAGATTGTAAAGTTTGAGAAGCGGCTGCTTGAGCTCTAAGACGACGCTTTCGTCGGCGTTCACGTGCAGAACGGTTTCATCTAGTCTTAGTAGGAAGTGGAGAAGATTGAAGAGGAGGAATGTTCTCATCCTTAGCACTTGGGTGTTTAGGTTGTGGTCTCTTAGGCTGGATAATAGGAGAAGAAGAAGGTCTCTTCTCTCTATAAAAAGAAGGAGGAGGAACTGCTCCATATAAAGGAGGAATTTTTGGTTTAGGGAGAAGACCAAGTCCATCATGACGAGGAGGTATAGGTCTACTCTTAGGAAGTTTATTAGGTATAGACATAGTCACATCCATAGGGATGGGTTGAGATTCTTCTTGAGGAAAGACATTAGTTTTATCTTTCAAAGGAAGAACTTCCTTCTCAAGAATGATAGGAATGTCAAGTTTAGGTGTTCTAGGTTCACTTAGAGATAAGATCATATCTGTTTTCCACTTTTGATAAGATTTGAAAAGATGATCACTTCGTGGAGGAAGAGATTGGAATTGTTTAGGCCAAAAGTAATCAAGAGGAACACTAGAGGTTCTTTCAGCTGGTTTAAAGAGACTATGATTGACAGTAACAACTTCACCATTATGGGGAAATTTCAAACACTTGTGAATAGGAGAAGCAATAGCTTTCATGGAAGATAGCCAAGGATAGCAAAGCTTCACACGAAATTGTTCGGAAGATGGAATAATAGCAAAGTTCACATCAAGAGATTTGTTCTGGACCTCAATAGGCAATGTAATAGAACCAATTGCAGGAGAAGAAAATGCATCAAATAATTTCACAACCACATCTATTTTGTCATAGATCACTTGATTCAATTGCAAAGTAAAAGAAATTCTTCAGTAATAACATTAATCATGCACGATGGATCAATAAGCACTCCACGGCAAGGTGTATTCTTAACTTTTGCAACTATGTATAAAGGACCATCAGGTGCCCTAATGGTTTCACTAGAATCAAATGTGATGGAAGGTTCTTTAGGGTTTTCTTGCTGCTCTACAAAGTTAATCACATTCGGAGTCATAGACACAAGACCATCAGATGAAAGAGAGGAATCATTAGCCTCAATTGCATTAGAGGTATGAGAAGGCAATGGATCAGTGAAAATCTGAAGATTTTGGTTAGGAGGAGCTACAGATGTGTTGCCTTTATCATTCACTCCAGAAACAGAGATAGTATTATTATCAATCAAATCTTGAATTTTACCCTTTAAAGAAAAACATTTTTTAGTATCATGCCCAGGCTGACGATGAAATTGACAAAAGGCTTTGTTATCAAAATAAGGTGAAGTAATCTTTGCAGGATCAATTTGTCTTATAGGAGGAAGAGTAAGCACATTTTGTTCCAATAACTTATTCATAATACTATGCAATGATTCATTCAAAGGAGTATACTTTCTTTCTTTCTTGAAAAATTTAGAAATAGGAGGCATACCTAATGCTGCATTCACATTGTTGTTGATGATGTTTTCATTGAATTTGATGGAATCTCTGTTCGGTTTAAACTTCCCAAATGGTTGTTGACTACTATCACCCTTATCACTCGGAGCCATAGGATGTGATTGTTCCATTTGACTCACAGTCAGTTGATAATTGTGAAGAGTGGCGCACAACTGTTGGAAAGAAGTAAACTCAGAAAACAGAAGTTTGTCTCGAATATCTTTTTGTAAATTAGAAATAAAGATTCTTTGAATATCATTGTCAGGCACTGGAAAAGAAATTTGAGCATACAAATGCTTATATCTACCAATGAAATCAGTCACTTTTTCTTTAACACCTTGTTTACAATGCATTAAATCAATCAAAGTAACTTTAGGACTTATATTGTTTTGAAATTGTTGAATGAAAGCATTTGCAAGTTGTTCAAAAGAAGTAATAGAATAAGAAGGCAACGAGCAATACCATTGTAGGGCTTTGTCTCTTAATGTTCTCGTGAATAGTTTTGCAAGCAACCTTTGGTCATAAGCAAAATCGGTACATATTGTTTGAAAAGTCTTAACATGTGTTAGAGGATCTCCTTTACCATTATAAAGCTCCAAATGCGGGATTTCAACATGTTTAGGAGGTATAGCTCGGACAATGTCAAGAGAAAGTGGGCTCGCAACGTCAAATGTGGGCACACTAAACTTAGATTGATTCATAGAGGCAATTTGTTGCTGTAAAGAAGAGACAGTTTGTGCAAGATTGTTAATGGTTGCTTCAGTCGAAGAGTTCATGTTGGATGTGTTAGATTGAGATGGAGGTGTTATGTTATTGAAAGAAGGTAGAGAGTAAGGTGGTGGGACCCTATGATAGTCAACCATAGGGGATGATTGGATAGGAGGAACACTACAAGGAGGAATGGAATGATTAAATGAATTGCCCCCTTGCGTCATGTTCATTTGTGAAGATGTAATAGGAACACTCATTGAAGGAATATATGAAGAGGTTGGATTGAATGAAGGAATAGGGTTAATTGAAGAAGAGGGAGGATTTCCCCCATGACTGGTGATCACGGGAGGAATGTCTTGTATAGAGGTAGCCATGATGTTTGATGTAAAGGTAGGTATACTAGCAATAGGAGTTGTCAAAGGAATAGAATGATTGACTTGTGTAGGAGGTTGTGTATAACCTAAATTTTCAGCACAACTCTTCATAGGCATCACATTCGAATCCACAATGTGTGCAATACCACACCAAATATCAATTCCTTTCTTATCACTTTGAAGCATACATTTTAGACCCTCAATTAAAGGAAGAGCTTGACTATTAGGGTATTCTTGAGACATCCAGTGTCGAAAATCATCAAATTGGTTATCCAATTTTGAAAGTTGTTCTACAGAAACCTCATGGAGAGCTTCTTCATCATTAGGAGGATTAGAGGAATTACCCATGTCCTCATTAAAAAGACAATTCAAATTAGGTTCCATCTCCTCAGTAATTAAACCTTGGAAGGACTTAATTCTAAGGCTTCGTCTAATGGGAATAGTGTAAGTAGGGCTTATTGTTGTAAAACTCATGCACTAGAAAGAGAGAGAAGATTTTGAATTTAGAAGTAGCAATTTTCAGTAAAATCAGCCAATCTTCTGGATTTAAGCTGTTAAATGCAATCACAACAGTCTCCTGAAATTTCGAAAAAAATGTCCGGGACCGTGGCGCCTGGAGTGCAACACGGTCCCTGCAACTTTTTTCGAAATTTGCAGGGATGAAAGGTATGATGATTTTAGAGCTAATCCGAAAAAATTGAGTGATTTTATGATCTGTAGATAGGCCAAATTAAAGTTGCAAATTCAAAATTGAACCCTATCAAGATTGTCGAAAAATGCAAAATTTGAATTTTGAAAAAGAGAGGGAAACTGGAATTTTGAATTTTATGATTTTAGAGGGAATGTCAAAAGCAATGCAAGTTTTGAATTTTGAAAATTGACTCAATTTCACGCAAAATTCAATTTTGAAAGCGGAAATCAAAGTTGTTGTAATTAAGCACTTAATTTCAAAAGTCACAAAATGCAAGAATTTGAATAAAGCACTGAAATTTTTAATGAATGATAACACACTTTTCAGATTTAGGACAGTAAGAACACAATTTTGACACAAAATTTTAATTTCAATGATTTTTGAATGATTAGAAGCCTTAGACCAAGCAATCGTAAGACCAACTTTGACTGTAATTTTGAAAGTGTTATAATTGACAAAATCAGCCAAAATTCTGGATTTTAGCAGGAAAATACAGCAAGATCTCGCTCCCGAAATTTTGGAAAAAATGTCAGGGACGATGGCGCTCGGAGTGCAACACGGTCCTCGCAACTTTTTTCCAAATTTTCAAGGATGAAGGATATTGTGATTTTATTGCAGAATCCAAAGTTACAGCTGATTTGGAGATGTTTTGATCAGTGAAATTGTCGGACAAAGGTTGAATTAAGAGGGTTTCAAAAATTAGGGTTTTGACATTTAACCACTTAATTTTCAGAATTAAAGCACAAATATGAATTGAAAATTTGTAATAGAAAGGCAGATCTGAAACAGGCATTAACATTTAGACATCTCGCAAGTTCAATTACTAAAAAGAAAATTTAGGGTTTTTATGCAATCACCTCTAAAATTTTGCAAAAGATCAAAGATGGAAATGTAATCAATTTTTTCAGATCTAAGCATGAAAAATCAGAAAGGATGTTCACGTCGAGTTCACCAAAATGTAAAGCGGAAAAAATCGCGATCGAACCCTAGTTGTTCTCCCCTCTTCCGACTCCGAGGAGAGAGAAGGGAGGTTCGCTAGGATTCGATGGTTTTTCACTTAGGGGAGAGACTTTACCTTCAAAAGAGGGGTTGAAACTCATAAGATCCAATCCCACGCAATGCAAGATTGGATGCTAAATGAATTTCAAGGGTTAGGAAAGCAAAGCTACCCTCTTTTGTAAAGAATGTTGTTAAGGAAATTAAGCTAAGCATGCATAGAAAGTCATAAAGATTCGCTTATAAACTGAGTTCGGGTTATAGGATGAAGCTGCGGACCTGGAATTAGCAGTAAAATGTCGATACAGCGCTGTCCTGCAAATTTGAGCAAAAGTTGTCAGGACGATGGCGATCGGCGCCACGGTCCTCCGAAAAATCCGCGAAACGAAGGGGGATCTGTTCATCTCTGCACAAGGATTCCAGATCTTCAATTTCAGCCGCGTACCTGCAACCTACACACAGAAAAGCGAAGACGATTGGGGGGTTAGGGATTGGGGGTTTGCCTTTAGGTCAAACCCCGGTTTTGGAATTAACCAAGAAATGAGCAAGTGCTGTAAATGTAAATGACTGTAATGTAAAACAAGTACTAATACCTTGTTCTAAGGATGTTGGTATCCTTATGTGTGAAGGTTTAGATGTTGTATGTTGTATGTTGTAGCATGAAGTAAGTGATCTCCTCTTCAATGGTTGAATCCTTGTCTTGAATGCAACACTTAGCCTTGAATGGAGACATGAAATGATCAATTGCTTGAAAGAATGCTTGAATGCTTGAATGCTTGAGTATAATTTCCACGCTTTTTCCATCATATCGAATGAAAGAGGAAAATGTCATTTATATACTTGTCATTTAGGGCTGATAGACTGATTTTCCCGACCTTAGGCCGACCAGGGAAAGTTAATTTCCAAATTGCAAACAAAAAGACCCAAGCCCCTTAGGAGATCGGGCCCAAAATAGGACCCAGGGACCAGGGCGCTGGGCGCCCTGGTCCTGAGGGACCAGGGCACTAGGCGCTCTGGTCCCACCTCCCGGGACAGCAGGGTGCAAGGAGGTTCAGGCCAAGGTGCTTGAAAAATGCAGTTTTCAGTGTCGTGAGCAAGTTTCAGGGTCTCCATTCAGGTTGCGTGTTGCGTCGCCATCGTGAAGACTGAAATGCAGTCGAAATTGCAAGTGTCACAATTTTAGGACGCTACAGTTTGAGACAATCATTTCTTCAAACAAAAAGAAGTTACAAAGTCTTTCACAAAAACAGTTACAAGTTCTTTTCGGCCTCCGCAGCTTCTTCAAAAGGCCGTTCGGTTGCAACCTCTTCTACCTTTTCAGGGGCACTCTCCAACTGTTCTAGATCATGGGTGGCATATTTTGTGGTCCACTCATCATACACATCATCGGTAGGCCATGAGAAATTAATCACTTTAGCTTTAGCCTTGGTCAACTTTTTCCAAGAGTTTCTTAATTTGTTGACTTTTGAATTGAGAAAACCATAATGTGCCTTGATTTTCTCTATTTCCTGTATTGTAACAACAAAGAAAGAAGCATCATCTAGATCAATAATTCCTTCAATTCTTGCTAAAAATTTGGCTTCTACCTCCTTAAGCCATATTTGTTTATCCTTCAGCTGATCTGGGCTAGCAAAAACTCTTGGGAGCAACTCAAAAACTTGGTCAGCATATTCCTTTTTGCACAAATTGACTTTCCTATCAACATTATCCACCCCTGCTGCTAATTGTACTAAATCTTTAGTGATGTCACAAGTGGATTTGATGATAGGATTGGCCCTTGCTTCATCACAAGATACACACATAAACTCTAAATCTTGCTCCCTAGGCCTCCATTTGTCAAAAATAGGTATCAATATGGCCTTATCTCCCCTGAGCTCATTCCATATATCCAAAATTTTACCTACATTACTGTATAGCAAAATTGGTGACAGTGGCCTTCACTCTATCCTCATATTTCTTTGCATACATGGCTTGAGCCTGTTTTAAATTTTCTAGTTCTTGAGGAGTAATCTCAACCATTTGAAAGCTAGAGGGTGCTGGAGATGGTGGAAACTCAATGATAGGGCTAGTAGGTGGAGGTCTTGCAACAGAAGAGGAGATCATCAGTGTTGAAGACTCACCTTGATGGTATTGTCCAATCAACTGGCTCTGCAGCGTAGTAATGATGCTGTCCTTACCTCTTACCTCCTCCTTAGCACTGTTATAGGCCTTCAAAATTGTCTCCAACTTGACTTGGAGGATCTCTTTTTCTTTGGCTTCCTTTTCTACTACTGCAACACTAAATTTTGCAGTCTCTAGCACAGTGCTAGCAGCTTCCACTACCCTTGTATTCTTCTCTCTCTTCACCATCATTCCACCAAGGTAACTTGACCCTGGGGTATCTTTGCTTTTATTACTCTCATTTCTCTTGAGAGACCACATGACAAGTGCAACATTGTCCTTACTGAAAGTAATTCCCTCCATGGGTTTAGTCTCCTTCTTCACTACCTCTAGTACTAGGGCATCTGCTATATCCCACTCAAGTAAAATAAGCACTCCAGCCTATGCCACCATATCTCTCGCTTGCTTAGGGGTGATGGTCTTAAATTTGTGCATCATCTCTTTCTTTATTTCCTCTTCTACCAATGCTGGATCTTTATTAGGCTGCTCACCTTTTCTCTTTTCACATCTAGCATTGTACTTATCTATGTTCTATTTCCATATAAACTGCATAAATGCTTCTGATGTGACAAAATTGTTGTCAGCCAGGAAGGCATTACTTGCCTGCTTTATCTCAGGATCCCACTCCTAGCCTTTGAGTTGAATGGTGGTAATGTCCATTTCAGCAGCAAGGGGTTCTTCTAGCATTCCTTCTTCCACTTCATTATAAGTGTAGGCAATTTCCCCTAGACTGCCTAACTATAGGAGTTGCTTAGCTGTTGCTTGCTCATCTCCTATGTGGAGAGGGGATTGGGATGGAGAATACAAAGGTGCATCTGATTGTACTTCTTTCACTACTCTCTACTTCTTTGGGCTCTCTTGGATGTCAATGACATCTTGTATCTTCCTCTTTCCTTTAGAGGCAGAGGGCTCCCCTGTTGTAGGCATCAACACACTATAACTAGATTTCTTGTGTAGTATATAATCACTAGGAGGGATTGCTTTCCTGGAACCTAACCTACTTAGGACCACTCTTTCCTTTTTAGGGTTGCCTTTAATTACAGCTTCCCTCTTCTCCTTCAAGGTCTACATCACATCCTCAAAGCAAACAATTAAAAACTTTATTTTCTCCTCCAGAGGGAAAAAACTAGACAATGGGTCATAGTTGGCATCAAACTGATGCACAAAATCTAAGGCTTTCTTATAAGCCACCCATTTCTCTTTCCTTATCTCCTACTCATCTAGATCAAACTCATTTCTGATGAGGTCTTCAGGAAACTGAAATTGATGGGGCCTACCTCTACATGCTGCTCTTTTTCTAAACATACCATTGAAGAAGTCTTCTAGATTAGGACACCTGGATATTGCAGTAGAAAAATGATAAGGCTTGAGAAAATCCTCAAAGCAATTCCAACCTCCTTTTGTTATTACAAATTGGTGGGCTATGGTAACTGTAGGGAAAATAGTCCCTTTACCCCTACCTGTCAGCTCTGCCTCTTGTACACCACCAATTTGTCTAAGGATCTCTGGAATTCCCACTTTGAGAGGGACCTGATAGGGTAACAAGAATGGGATGCCTCTAAAACCAAACACTTTGAAGACTATTGAGACTGGATACAAATAAATGTCACCCCAATTATGAACAATTTTTATGTTCTCTACAAATTCTTTTGGTCTTATGAATTCCAAACTAACCTTGGGGGTTCTTGGGTTCTCCGAATAGAGGAGAGTCCTGATCTTGGATGTAAAGTATTTGTCAAACTTTAAGAAACTGGCATCCTCTCTTTCCCATGACAACACAGTACTCCATAGTTGTACTGACATCTCTTCTCCTTCTTTCTCCTTGACAAGGTCCAATCCACGGGCAAAGTAATCACCACCTTTTAAAAGAAATAGATGCATCAGGAGTGAGTACCATCTGAAAGGCCTATCCACCTTTCCATTCTTTATTCCTGTTAACCCTCCATGGATAGCATCAACAATTAAAGAAGCATAATCAAATGTAATTGCAAGAGAAGGATTCAAAATCTGAGCAATCATTAACAGGTAGTGATTGGGCATATTTGCTTCAGCATCTTCTCCCAAAACTTGGCAAAGTGCCCAATACATTCCCTTAGCCCTAAGGGTAAACATACTCAATGAAAAGGGCTCTTCTGTGTTGGGTCCTACAACTATCAACCCACCTATCTTCACAAAAAATTCCTTCAGAGGCCCATTCCTGAGATGATTCCTCTGTGCACTATAAATTCGAGCTAATGATTTGAAATTTATGGGTTCTAGAAAATTAGTAAACTCATTAAGCCTAAAAGCATTAATCTCAATAAGGGTTTTTTTCATTTATGTCCCGTACACTTCTTGTGACTGGATCATAGTTGAGTGCAATTTGGGTCAACAAATCTATGTCCATAAATACCCCTGGGACTACCAACTTCCCAACATCTAATTCCCAAATACTATTTTGTGGGGCTAGAGAGTTTCTCATTCCAAATCCAATCGTAAATAACCCCAACCCAGACAATCCAACTTGTGGGTCTCTCAACCAGTTACCCTTGTCATACAGTCGCTCTCCTATTTTCAAACGGGGAGCTCTAGGCACTAATTCTTTTGCCTTCGATGCCTGATTAGTTGACAACGTCAACTGTTCAAGAAAATCATCATAGATACTTCATTCCAAATAATTGACTTTCCCAGAAAATTCTCTTTTAGGTGCCATTTTGAAAATGTAAGAAATGAATACTGCCCCTAAATAATTATGTGATGAATCAATATCTTATCTGATACACACCACACAGAAATTGTTACACAAGAGTATGGGAAAAACTGTTCTTAACTCGAAGGTATTTTCTCTGCAACTGAATTGACTTGCTCTGTATTTGAAGAAGATAGCTCTACATCCGCTCCTCTGCAATAATTCTTTAAAAAGATATCTTCATCCGGTTGATAGGAAAATCATATATTGTACCCAAGGTCTTAACTACAACATTGATTCTGCATGCTTCGACTGTCTCTTCAAAATTGAATTCATAGGAGAATTATTATTTTTCGCTCCAACGGGTCACAACGTTCCTGCAATTCTTTCTTTTCACTCTTTTGCAACTTCGCGAAGCATAACCATCGGGCAGCTTGGTCCTGCGAAATAGCGCTGACCGTCCGATCAAAAGAAACTTGATCGGCTGTTACACTAACTAACAACCTTGGCTCCACCCTGGGTCCTGCTTCTCTATTGGCTATGTGCTACCACGTGGAAATCAACCACTTACCTTGAAATACCTTTCACATTCAAATCAATGTCGACCGCGTGTCTTTCTTTTATACCACCGGTTCCACCTTAGCGGGCCCATGGCTTTTTCTAAGACCATGTGTCCCTGGACACATTACCATCTATCGTGACACATGGATGGTCATCATTTACTTTCGCTATTTCATAGCGTATAAAGCATGAGTATCTTACCCTTGCGAAATAGCGCAAGCCGTCAGATTATTTTCTAGTTGATCAGCTTTTAACCATCTAAATAGACTCCGGGAGGGGTGGGCCCTCTGACCTACTTTGAACACCTGGTGTCCAGTCACCTTTAGTGCTGACATTTTGCTTTTTCATTTGCCAAGAGAATGCACTGGGCTCCAATTAATTCTTGACACCTGTATCTGCTAGGTCATCTCCTAACCTATGACCTGACTCACCTCTGGGACCCACCTTTTAACCTTTAATCCCAACTTGCTGACTGTTGTAGCTTATGCCATGTGCCACCATTTTACTCGCCCTCATTGAGCAGCTAGATTTCCTAGTTGGCACGCCATGTCATTTTCATAGCTTCACTGGTTTTAAACTATGGGCAACTTCACCTAGCGAAATAGCGAAAGCCGTAGATCCATCCGCGAGATGCACACTACTTACTGGGCTCGACAACTTTAGGAGGAATACACATAAGGCATAAATTTTTGCAATTAAATCACATGACCGCCTAGGCAAAAGACAAGGGGGGACACTTCCAATGATCCCAGGACCCATTACATAAGTGGATAAAGTAACCGAAGAATAGAAGCCAGAGGGTTTTTAATAGACATTAGGCGAGTTAAAATCAAAAAGCCCTAGACCCTTAAGACCTAACACAGAGCTGAAGCAATTGAAGATGCACCTTACCCAAGATTTCAAAAATCATAGCCGATTATGGGAAAAGAAAAGCCCATTTTTAATTAGTGATAACAGTGGCTCTGAATGGGGATGGTTGATCGCAAGGTCAACACAAGAAAACTCAGAAACTCTGGAGAAACAAACTAAAACACAGACCAAAATAGAAAAGTAGGAAAGGAACAAAATATGTACAAATAGAGGACCTACTATGCATGAAAATTAAGAGAAATAATTCTTTAGGAATTGTCCATGCACTGGAAAATTCCTGTATTTCATCATTCATATTGTTCAACAAATATGAATCCTTACCAGTTAAGTCATAAATCACAAAAGGGCCAATCCACAATGATTCGAATTTCTTGTGCTTTCCCTTATTCTGCCCTTTTACATTCCACTAAAGAACCATGTCATCAATTTGAAACTTTCTTAGTGATGTCCTTTTATCAAAAAGATATTTTTGACTGCAACTGGATCTTCTGATTTCTCTTATGGGTAGAAGTTCTAAGCTCTTCCATTTCTACAATCTAGATCATTCTATTTCCCATCGGTTCAGATATCTCCATATCCTCATTTTGCAAAAACTTATAAACTAGAAGAAGATTTTTTACTGGCAATTTGGCTTGGGCACCATAAACTAATTCAAAAGGTGACATTCCAATGGATTTCTTAACTATTATTCTATCTGCCCACAGAGCTAACTTCAGTTTTTGATCCAAAGAACTTTTATTCTCTTCTAGGATTTTCTTAATGATGTTTGAAAGGCTTTTATTGCTGGATTCTGCTTGTCCATTCCCCTGAGGGTGATAAGGTGAAGAGTATGACATTATTATACCGTGCCTAGTACAAAATCCAACAAACTCTTTGGATCTCAAACACATGGCATTATCCATCACCAATTTTGCAGGTGTTCCAAATCTAGTTACAACATTATCCATCAGGAAATCAATGACAACTTTACTAGTGGCTCTTCTTGTAGGGATAACTTCTATCCATTTTGTGAAATAATCAGTGGCCACTATGATCCATCTATGACCTCTTCTTCACCTCTCAATAATCTCTCCAATAAAATCAATGCCCCACTGGACAAAAGGAGCTTCTACAGAGACTGGATTTAGGGGTAAGGCTCCTTCATACTTCAACTTAGATGAGAATTTCTGACATGGGTCACATTTCTGAACATATGCATGAGTGTCCTTAAATAGAGTGGGCCAATAGTATCCAGCCCAGATTATCTTACCAGCAGTAGTCTTAGCAGAGTAATGACCTCCACATACTCCATCATGCATTTCAGTCAACACCTGTTTAGCTTGGAATTCATCCAAACACATTAGTAGCTCTCCATCTCTTTTCCTCCAAAAAAGATCACCCTAAATGAACACATACTTCTGGGACTTGAGTTTCAGAGTTCTTTTTTGATTATGTGTCATTTCTTCTAAAAATGTAGCACCTCTTGAAAATTGGACTATCTCTGAGTACCAAGGTTGCCTTTCAATACTAGTGACTAAAGCATCTCCAACTTCAACATTATGTATTTCTACATTCATGAGATTAGAATTAGTTATGAGTTTAGCCAAACCTAAACCTCTCACCAATTTGGTAATCTTTATTTCCAAGTTGAATTCTTGAATTTTGTTGATCCATCTGCATCTCTTCCCAGTAACCTCGGACTGAGACAAAATATCCTTAACTGTAGCATGTGGGACATAGGCAATGATATTTGTATTGAATAAGTACAGTCTAAAAGCCTTAAAAGCTTTAACTAGAGCATAAGATTGTTTCTCCATGGTCTCATATTTTAGTTCTGCCGCCTACAAAGACTTACTGTAGAAGGCTATGGGATGTTCATATCCCTCATTGTCTTTTTGTAGCAATACTGTAGCGACCATATGATATGAAGCAAAAGAAAACACAGAAAAAGGCTTACTGTAATCAGGAGATTTTAGCACTGGTGCTTCTTGAATTGCTTTTTGATTTCAACAAATGCCTTTGAGGCTTCTTGGTTCCAACAAAATTTGGTATCCTTCTTAAGCAGCTTGACAATAGGCTTCACTCTCTCTACAAAGTTTGCAATGAATCTCCTAACAAAATTTACTTTGCCTAAAAAAGATTGAATACCTTTCACATTTTTAGGTTCTGACACCTTGTTGTTTGCTTCAATTCTTTCAGGGTCTATCCTTACCTCTTCTTTGGAAACTATGTGTCCCAATAGCTTTCCCTCAGTGACTCCAAAATGACATTTCTTGGGATTTAGTGATACACCAAATTCCAAGGCTTTATTGAACACCTTCTACAAATGTCCACAATGATCATCAACCTTCTTAGAGAAACAAGTTAAGTCATCTTGATAAACCACCATGATGATGTTAATGAATTCTTTGAAAGCTACATCCATGGCTCTCTGAAATGTAGCTCCAACATTTTTTAATCTCAATGGCATTCTGACATAAACATATGTTCCCCATGGAGTAGTGAAGGTTGTTTTAAACTGTTCAGACTTCTTCACTAACACTTGATTATATCCTAAGAAACCATCCATCATGGATAAAAGGTCACATCCTGTCACTCTCTATAGCATGGCTTCCATATTTGGGGAAGAGTTGTTATCTTTCAAAGAGGCAACATTTAAATTCCTAAAATCTACACACAATCTGATGTCCCCATTCTTCTTCCTTACTGGGACTAGATTGGAGACCCATGAAGAATGCCTTATTGGTTTGATAATCCCCCATTCTCTCAATTTGGTCAGCTCTTGTTGCATTTTAGTTTCTAACAAGGGATTGATAGGCCTTTATTTCTATCTGAAAGGCTTAGCATCTAGAAGTAAAGGAACTTCATGCTAAAAAAGATCTTGTCTATACGCCTTTAGGTCTTCATAAGACCAAGCAAAAACATGTTTATACTTCTTCAATAAATTAATAAGGTTAGTCCTAACATGAGGGGGTAACTTCTTTCCAATATATACTAACTTAGGGGATAATTTATTCCCCGGGTTTACCTCCTCTAATTCTTCCAACTTGGTGGTAGACTGCTGATGTAAGTGACTGTCATTGTAATTGAACATGCTATCCAGCTCTACCAGCCCTTTAGGTATCTCATTGGTTTCAAACTGGACTAAATCATTTCCAAACACAATTTCCTTATTGTCAACCACCTCACCAATGCATTGCAATCAATCTTCTATCCATCATAATCATCAACACATTGGATAAACCTAAGAATGTCTTCATCATCAGCAAAAACTTGCTAGTTGTACACATTATCAGGAATAGGAGGCCTAGATTTTATTTCCACAGTGGAAATACCGGTTAGTGTTGCATCATCATTTTTCAAAGCAACATTAGCTAGGAAATATACCATAATATTTTTTGCTCGCTCTATCCAATTAATAGAAAATGCATCAAAATGCTCAATAACATCCCAAATAGCATGCTTATACCACTTTAATCTATCATTCTTGGATGCATATTTAGATCTCACTTGACAGACAACCAATTCTGAATCCCCCATCACTTTCAACAGTTGGATTCCATTCCTTCTTGCAACCTCAAGTCCCAGTAATAGGGCTTAATATTCTGCAGTATTATTTGTGCACTGGAATGTCAACAAAAATGAGTACTTAAAATTTATACCTAATGGGGACACAAAAAGAACACCTGCTCCTGATCCTTCCATGGAGCAAGCTCCATCAAAATACATCTGCCACAATCCATACTATTGTGCTTGTAACTCAATCACAATAGGGTCAGTATTCTTCAATTGAGGTAAAATTGGTTGAAGTCTAAAGTTATATAGATCTACATCAATCATACAATTAAGCATACTAGGGTCTACATTTTCAATTACCCTAGGAGCTCATGGCTCTCTGTATAATTTGAACTTATTACCATTAATAGGAATGGTGGAATAGGATAAGTCTAGTTGAACATTTCCCCCTACTGCTGCTGCCCATTGCCTAGAAGGTAACATACCATAGTGGGGTTTAGTGTTAGTAACAATAACATCCATTTTATAAGTGGCTTTAAGGAATGCTGCTATTTTTACTTCTACATCTTTCATTGTACCTATCACAGGTACTTCGCTGTTATCCATGGCATAACATTTCCCATATATAGTGGTTACTGATAATCTTAATTCTTTCATAACACCATAGGGCATTACATTAGCAACAGCTCCTGAATCTATCATGCAGTTTTTAATCAACTGGTTATTGACTAACAAGGTAACATAGAAGGGATCTACCTGAGAAGGCTCTTAAGTAATGGTGGTTCCAACATAAATCTCTAGGGTTTGGAACTCTTGATCCTTTCCAATTCTAGTTGAACCAGTGTGTAAGACTATGTCACTATCAGATATACTAGAGAATAAAGACAAAGTTGCATCCTTATGTTCTTTAATCTTTAGTAATTCTACTAATGGGATAGTGACCTTCATTTGAGTAAGAGATTGGGCCATGTCAAATGTAGAACTATTGCATGTTCCAGTGTTAGCTCTAACTCTTTCTGTCTTGAACTGACTTGCCCTTTTTCACTGTTTCTTTTCTTTGTACGTCACCAACATTTTTATCATCTTTGCCTTTGGGTACATCTTTAACTTGTTCCCCCTTTTCTTGACCGACCTTAGGAATAGTGGTAGCCCTACTTGATGCCCCCTTTTGAGTGACCTCTTTTACGAACATAGAACCTGACTCACCCTGATCAGTGTCTCTCTTAGTGCTTCTCAGGTTATAATTGTGTTTCACTTTGGCAATGGAAGCTTTAGTGAGATTTCTAGATTCTTCCTTACTAGGCCTCCTAAGATGAACCTCTTCATCTTCAATTGTTACTACATTCAATGTAGGATACCAATCTAGGGTTAGTTGTCCTTGCACTAACCTCTCATTATCAAGCACATCACTGTATATACTTTGCATAGATTCCTCATCACTTTCTCTGATGGTTTCAAACATATTAATGTTAGGCTCTGCTTCTGGTCTCATAGATTCTTGAAGAGCTTGAGCCACTGGACACTGATGAGGAGAATATGGTCCATCACAAGCAATGCACCAGGGAGAATTTTCTATATTGTGAACAATTTTCCCTTTCAAGGGATCTAGAGTATCTTGACTTTGGGCAATTTTGGGCTTCTCAATCTAGGGCTTGCCATCTTTCTAGTTGGTGTTATATGGCATATCATGCAATCTAGGGGGCCTGTCCTGCCAATTATCATGAGGTTTATCATTTTTGTTAACCTTGGCAGTCAAATATTTCATAGCAGTAACCAATTTCTCCATCTTATCATCCTCCTTAGCAACTTTATTAGGTTGTTGTTTTGCTTCTTGCCATAATCTACCATCTATCCTTCTTCTTAACTTCCTAGATGCTCTTCTATTACTTTCTACATTTATGGCAATTCTAAAAGCATCTCTCAAGTTATGTGGGTTCTTATCCCTCAAAATATAGGCCATCTTGGAATCAAATGCATTGTAATATGTATTAAGACACGTGTTATCATCTAACCTCATCACTTGATACAATCTATGCATGGCCTTCTAGAATCTGGCATTGAAATTAGTGACCATTTGATTTTCAAATTTTCTGATGTTTTTGAATTCATTTAGCATGAAACTCACATTAGTCTTGTCACCATACTACTCTTGAAAACAATTTTTAAAATCTTCCCATGACCCTATGCTATTAACCGGGTGACCTCTATACCAATCTCTTGCATCATCAATCAGGGATTGAACAAATAGTTTCATAATAACATCTTCATCTACTATCTCATAATTGTTTATCAAGTCCCCAAAAGATTCCAGATGCTCCTTAGCGCTAATTGCATTGTTCCCAACAAATTTATGGAGTCTGTCTCTTAACTCAATGGGAACATGGTTTGGATATCCCGGGATCCCATCAAAGAACAATTATCTATATTGTTCTAAATTGAGTTGGAGATTGTGGTATTTGAGTGTACTGTTTATCCACTGGGATTTGACTTACTGAGGCAATATTAGCTTGTACTGCAGGTTGAGTATTGGCCTGAGGAAGGGAAATGTGTTGAGGATCAGGCTTGCTAAAATCTTCTGATGGAAGTGTAATAGGGGGAGCCTTTACGTAGTTGATCTTTCTTTTTACTTCTTGATTCGATGCTTCTAACTCAACCTTTTCTAGTTCCATTTGGAGATCTTCCTTTCCATTTCTCTCTCATGTGCTAAAAGCTTATGAGAGATCTCTTCTGCAGTTTTAGATTCTTTTCCATCATCTACCCATTTCTATTTTCCTTTATCGATATTAGCTCTAGGAAGCTGGGAGTCATTAAATACTTCCCTAGTTGGCTGAACTACTGACTTACAAGCTTGTTTGGTTTTGGGAATTAGAATCTCTCTAATCACAGGGCCTTCCTCATCACTCTTTTCTTTCTCCTTAGCAAGTACTTCAAGATCACCTATCTGTCTAAGAAGCCTATCCCTTTCCACTAATTTGGCTTTTACTTCCTTCTCCTTATTTGCTTCCTTTTGGGCTCTTAGGGAGATCAAGTGGTGGACTCTTCTATTCAAGTCTTCGATCTCTTGAGACACTTTATTCTTATCAGGGAAGTTTTCTTCAGAGTCTGATGCATTAACATGGTCTATGTCAATGAAACTAACGTTCCCATCTATTATCCTGGGAACAGAGTGCCTAATTGCATTTGAGCTGGTTCTATCTCTTGTAGAAACACTAACATGAGATAAATCTTGATTTAAAATAGGTGCATTATCAATATTTCCAAACAATCCTTAATGGAAACCTAATATATCATGTTCTGAATCTCTGGAAGATGAATTAGACTTTGCATAAATAGATCGATCAGGCATCTTACCAGTATTATTGTTTTTCTATACCCAAGTAGCATTTGATGGCTCATGTAGCACAGATCTCTTCTGGCCTCTTTGTGACTGTTCTGGCAGACCTTCTTGCAAGGTTTCATGAGGATGTTTCTTCATGAATGATCTTGTGTTTTTTTCTCCTTGCATCTCACTTGTCTTGCTTTTAGAAATATTTGTATCTCACAAGGACTGGTTCAAAAAGTAACAAAGTCACCACCCATAAAACTATGGGAATTATGAAAACAAGCAGTCTAACCCACAAACACACAATAATTTTCTTAATAAGCTTCAACACAAATCTGCGTTTATATCCTTATTGTGACTCTCCCCAGCAGAGTCGCCACTTTTGCTGTCTTCAAGACCTGATTCTCTCTAACATCCTTAATATAATATGATTGAACTCAGTGCAAAAGAGATATCAAAGATAAGGAAATTCTCAAGACAACATATGGCAAGGTTTGATTAAACCTTCTACACTTTGGACTTGCTCAGAGCCCAGGTGGGTATACCTTTGTGAACTAAATTCACACTTTCAAACATAAACCCATAGCAAACCAGTCTAGAAAACTAGTGGATTTAATCACCTTGAAACCAACTAAAACAAAAGAATGCAAATTATATTCATATTCAGTATTGTGACCAACAAAACATGTAATAGACAACTTCAATCAATACCAATGCCTTATCCAAGGTCACAGAGTCATCTAAAATTCAGACAATACTCCCCAAACAAAATATCTCCACACATCCCATTGGCTTGACTTCGGTTAATCCTTATATGTGCCTAGCACTTATAAGAATTTAAGAATATCAAATTAAACTATGATCATCAAGATTCAAAGTCCCCTACAAATAATTCACTGGTAGGAATGATCCCCGCATCTTTAATTTCCCTCCTAAAGAGAAAAGCTAGTGAACACATCTACTGAAAACTGCCTTGCAACCACATTCAAACAAAATAATCATGGATTATTTAGAATGAAAGCAGTAAACAAATTGCAGACACACTTGAAGATGACACAAAGTTTACTCAAAAGCTGATGGTCTGTATATTGATATTATTATTCAAATAAGTATTATAAAACTTTAGAATTTTCTCCATTACACTTAGAAAAGCTCAGATAAATTTCTGCAGCATTTTCTTACAATTCTTTTGCGATCCCTTTTCCTCTAGTCCTGGTATCCATTTATAACAACATGGATGCACAAAGCTTTGGACTTTTCAAGGAGAGTTTGTTATAATCATTTCTTCAAACAAAAAGAAGTTACAAAGTCTTTCACAAAAATAGTTACAAGTTCTTTTCAGCCTCTGCAGCTTCTTCAATAGGCTGTTCGGTTGCAACCTCTTCTACCTTTTCAGGGGCACTCTCCAACTATTTCGGATCATGGGTGGCATATTTTGTGGTCCACTCATGATACACATCATCGGTAGAACATGAGAAATTAATCACTTTAGCTTTAGCCTTGGTGAACTTTTTCTAGGAGTTTCTCAATTTGTTGACTTCTGAATTGAGAAAAGTATAATGTGCCTTGATTTTCTCTATTTCCTGTATTGTAACAACAAAGAAAGAAGAACCATCTAGATCAAAAATTCCTTTAATTCTTGCTGACAATTTGGCTTCTACCTCCTTAAGCCATATTTGTTTGTCCTTCAGTTGACCTGGGCTAGCAAAAACTCCTAGGAGCAACTCAGAAACCTGGTTAGCATATTCCTTTTTGCACAAATTGACTTTCCTATCAACATTATCCACCCCTGCTACTAATTGTACTAAATCTTTAGTGATATCACAAGTGGTTTTGATGATAGGATTGGCCCTTGCTTCATCACAAGATACACACATAAACTCTAAATCTTGCTCCTTGGGCCTCCATTTATCAAAAATAGGTATCAATATGGCCTTATCTCCCCTGAGCTCATTCCATATATCCAAAATTTTACCCACATTACTGTATAGCAATGAGGCATTCAAGGTATCTAAAAAATTGGTGATAGTGGCCTTCACTCTATCCTCATATTTCTTTGCATACATGGCTTGAGCCTATTTTAAATTTTCTAGTTCTTGAGGAGTAATATCAACCATTTGAGAGCTGGAGGGTGCTGGAGATGGTGGAAACTCAATGATAGGGCTAGTAGGTGGAGGTCTTACAGGAGAAGAGGAGATCATCAGTGTTGAAGACTCACCTTGATGGTATTGTCCAATCAACTGGCTCTGCAGCTTAGCAATGATGTTGTCCTTACCTCTTACCTCCTCCTTACCACTGTTATAGGCCTTCAAAATTGTCTCCAACTTGACTTGGAGAATCTCTTTTTCTTTGGCTTCCTTTTCTACTACTACAACACTAAATTTTGCAGTCTCTAGCACAGTGCTAGCAGCTTCCACTACCCCTGTATTCTGCACTCTCTTCACCATCATTCCACCAAGGTAACTTGACCCTGGGTATCTTTGCTTTTATTACTCTGATTTCTCTTGAGAGACAACATGATGAGTGCAACATTGTCCTTACTGAAAGTAATTCCCTCCATGGGTTTAGTCTCCTTCCTCACCGCGTCTAGTACTAGGGCATTAGCTATATCCCACTCGGGTAAAATAAGCACTCCAGCCTATGCCACCATATCTCTCCCTTGCTCAGGGGTGATGGTCTTAAATTCTTCCATCATCTCTTGCTTTATTTCCTCTTCTACCAGGGCTAGATCTTTATTAGGCTTCTCACCTTTTCTCTTTTCACATCTAGCATTGTACTTATCTATGTTTTGTTTCCATATAAACTGCATAAATGCTTCTGATGTGACAAAATTGTTGTCAGCTAGGAAGGCATTACTTGCCTGCTGTATCTCAGGATCCCACTCCTAGCCTTTGAGTTCATCGGTGGTAATGTCCATTTCAATAGCAAGGGGTTCTTTTGGTATTCCTTTTCCCACTTCATCATAAGTGTAGGCAATTTCCCCTAGACTGCCTAACTGTAGGAGTTGCTCAGCTGCTGCTTGCTCATCTCCTATGTGGATAGGGGATTGGGATGGAAAATACAAAGGTGCATCCGATTGTACTTTTTTCCCTACCCTCTTCTTCTTTGGGCTCTCTAAGATGTCAATGACATCTTGTATCTTCCTCTTTCCTTTAGAGGCAGAGGGCTCCCCTATTGTAGGCATCAACACACTGTAACTAGATTTCTTGTGCAGTGTATAATCACCAGGAGGGATTGCTTTGATAGAAGTGGACCTACTTAGGACCACTCTTTCCTTTTCAAGGTTGCCTTTAATTACAACTTCCCTCTTCTCCTTGAGGGTCTACATCACATCTTCAAAGAAAATAATTAAAAACTTTATTTTCTCCTCCAGAGGGAAAAAACTAGACAATGGGTCATAGTTGGCATCAAACTGATGCACAAAATCTAAGGCTTTATTATAAGCCACCCATTTCTCTTTCCTCAGCTCCTGCTCATCTAGATCAAACTCATTTCTGATGAGGTCTTCAGGAAACTAAAATTGATGGGGCCTACCTCTGCATGCTACTCTTTTTCTAAACATGCCATTGGAGAAGTCTTATGGATCAGCACACCTGGATATTGTAGTAGACAAATGATAAGGCTTGAGAAAATCCTCAAAGCAATTCCAACCTCCTTTTGTTATTACAAATTTGTGGGCTATGGTAACTGTAGGGAAAATAGTCCCTTTACCTCTGCTTGTCAGCTTTGCCTCTTGTACACCACCAATTTGTCTAAGGATCTCTACAATTCCCACTTTGAGAGGGACTTGATAGGGTAACAAGAATGGGGTGCCTCTAAAACCAAACACTTTGAAGACTATTGAGACTGGATACAAATAAATGTCACCCCAATTGTGAACAATTTTTATGTTCTCTACAAATTCTTTTGGTCTTATGAATTCAAAAATAACCTTGGGGTTTCCTGGGTTCTCCGAATAGAGGAGAGTCTTGATCTTTGATGTAAAGTATTTGTCAAACTTTAAGAAACTGGCATCCTCTCTTTCCCATGACAACACAATACTCCATAGTTGTACTAGCATCTCTTCTCCTTCTTTCACCTTGACAAGGTCCAATCCATTGGCAAAGTAATCACCACCTTTTAAAAGAAATAGATGCATCAGGAGTGAGTACCATCTAAAAGGCCTATCCACCTTTCCATTCTTTATTCTTGTTAACCCTCCATGGATAGCATCAGAAATGAAAGAAGCATACTCAAATGTAATTGCAAGAGAAGGATTCAAAATCTGAGAAATCATTAAAAGGTAGTGATTGGGCATATTTGCTTCAGCATCTTCTCCCAAAACTTGGCAAAGTGCCCAATACATTCCTTTAACCCTAAGGGTAAACATACTCAATGAAAAGGGCTCTTCTGTGTTGGGTCCTACAACTATCAACCCACCTATCTTCACAAAAAATTCCTTGAGAGGCCCATTCCTGAGATGATTCCTCTATGCACTATAAATTTGAGCTAATGATTTGAAATTTATGGGTTCTAGAAAATTAGTAAACTCATTAAGCCCAAAAGCATTTTAGAATTCTTCAGCATTAATCTCAATAAGGGTTTTTCCATTTATGTCCCGAACACTTCTTGTGACTGGATCATAGTTGAGTGCAATTTGGGTCAACAAATCTATGTCCATAAATACCCCTAGGACTACCAACTTCCCAACATCTAATTAAAAAATACTTTTTTGCGGGGACAGAGAGTTTCTCATTCCAAATCCAACCTTAAATAACCCCAACCAGTTACCCTTGTCATACAGTCCTTCTCCTATTTTCAAACGGGGAGCTCTAGGCACTAATTCTTTTGCCTTCGATGCCTGATTAGTTGACAACATCAACTATTCAAGAAAATAATCAGAGATACTTCTTTTCGAATAATTGACTTTCCCAAAAAATTCTCTTTTAGGTGCCATTTTGAAAACATAAGAAATGAATACCACCCCTAAATAATTCTATGACGAATCAATATCTTATTTGATACACACCACACAGAAATTGTTACACAAGAGTACAAGAAAACCTATTCTTAACTCAAAGGAATTTGCTCTGCAACTTAATTGACTTGCTTTGTATTTGAAGAAGATAGCTCTGCATCCACTCCTCTACAATAATTCTTTAAAAAGATATCTTCATCTGGTTGATAGGCAAATCATATATTGTACCCTGGGTCTTAACTGTAACATTGATTCCGCATGCTTCGACTATCTCTTCAAAATTGAATCTATAGTAGAACTCATATTTTTCGCTCCAACGGGTCACAACATTCCTACAATTCTTTCTTTTCGCTCTTTCGTAACTTCGCGAAGCATAGCCATCGGGCAGCTTGGTCCTGTGAAATAGCGTCGACCGTCCAATCAAAAGAAACTTGATCAGCCGTTACACTAACTAATAGCCTTGGCTCTACCCTGCATCCCACTTCTCTATTGGCTACATGCTACCATGTGGCAATCAACCACTGGCCTTGAAATACATTTCACATTCAAATCAATGTCGATCGCGTGTCTTTCTTTTATACCACTGGTTCCACCTTGGTGGGCCCATGACTTTTTCTAAGACCATGTGTCCCTGGACACGTTACCATCTATCATGACACATGGACGGTCATCGCTTACTTTCGCTATTTCATAGGGTATAAAGAATGAGCATCTTACCCTCGCAAAATAGCGTGAACCGTCAGCTCATTTTCTAGTTGATCGGCTTTTAACCATCTGAATAGACTCCTGGAGGGGTGGCCCCTCTAACTTACTTTGAACACCTGGCGTCTAGTCACCTTCAGAGCTAACATGTGTCTTTTTCATTTGCCGAGAGAATGCACTAGGCTTCAATTAATTCTTGACACCTGTATCTGCCAGGTCATCTCCTAACCTGCGACCTGACTCACCTCTGGGACCCGTCTTTTAACTATTAATATCGACTTGCTGACTGTTGTAGTTTATGCCACGTGCTGCCATTTTACTCACCCTCATTGACCAGCTAGATCACCTAGTTGGCATGCCATGTCATTTTCGTAACTTCGTTGGTTTTAAACTACGCACAACTTCTTCTAGCAAAATAGCGAAAGCTGTAGATCCATCCGCGAGATGCACACTACTTACTAGGCCTGATAAATTTAGGAGGAATACACATAAGGCATAATTTTTTGCGATTAATTCACATGACTGCCTAGGCAAAAGACAAGGGGGGACACTTCCCATGATCCCAGGACCCATTACTTAAGTGGATAAAGTAACGGAAGAATAGAAGCCAGAGGGTTTTTAACAGACATTAGGCAAGTTAAAATAAAAAAGCCCTACACCCTTAAGACCTAACACAGAGCTGAAGCAATTGAAGATGCGCCTTACCCAAGATTTCAAAAATCATAGCTGATTATGGGAAAAGAAAAGCCCATTTTTAATCAGCGATAACAACGGCTCTGACTGGGGATGGTTGATCGCAAGGTCAACACAAGAAAATTCAAAAACTCTGGAGAAACAGACCAAAACACAGACCAAAATAGAAAAGCAAGAAAGGAACAAAATATGTACAAATAGAGGACCTACCGTGCATGGACATTAAGAGAAATAATGCTTCAGGAATTGTTCATGCACTGGAAATTTCTGTATTTCATCATTCATACTCTTCAAAAAATATGAATCCTTACCATTTAAGTCATAAATCACAAAAGGGCCAATCCACGGTGATTCGAATTTCTTGTGCTTTCCGTTATCCTTTCCTTTTGCATTCCACTAAAGAACCATGTCATCAATTTGAAACTTTCTTAGTGATGTCCTTTTATCAAAAAGATATTTTGACTGCAATTGGATCTTCTGATTTCTCTTATGGGCAAAAGTTCTAAGCTCCTCCATTTTTACAATCTGTATCATTCTATTTTCCATCGGTTCAGATATCTCCATATCCTCATTTTGCAAAAACTTATAAACTAGAAGAGGATTGTTTACTGGCAATTTGGCTTGGGCACCATAAACTAATTCAAAAGGTGACATTCCAATGAATTTCTTAATTGTTATTCTATCTGCCCACAGAGCTAACTTCAGTTTTTGATCCCAAGATCTTTTATTCTCTTCTAGGATTTTCTTAATGATGTTTAAAAGACTTTTATTGCTGGATTCTGCTTGTCCATTCCCCTGAGGGTGATAAGGTGAAGAGTATGACATGAGTATACCGTGCCTGGTACAAAAGCCTACAAACTCTTTGGATCTCAAACACATGGCATTATCCATCACCAATTTTGCAGGTGTTCCAAATCTAGTTACAACATTATCCATCAGGAAATCAATGACAACTTTACTAGTGGCTCTTCTTGTAGGGATAGCTTCTATCCATTCTATGAAATAATCAGTGGCCACTATGATCCATCTATGACCTCTTCCTAACCTCTCAACAATCTCTCCAATAAAATCAATGCCCCACTAGACAAAAGGAGCTTCTACAGAGACTAGATTTAGGGGTAAGGCTCCTTCATACTTCAACTTGGATGAGAATTTCTAATATGGGTCACATTTCTGAACATATGCATGAGTGTCCTTAAATAGAGTGGGCCAATAGTATCCAGCCCAGATTATCTTACCAGCAGCAGTCTTAGCAGAGTAATGACCTCCACATACTCCATCATGCATTTCAGTCAACACTTGTTTAGCTTGGAATTCATCCAAACACATTAGTAGCTCTCCATCTCATTTCCTCTAGAAAAGATCACCCTGAATGAGCACATACTTTTGGGACTTGAGTTTCAGAGTTCTTTTTTGATTATGTGTCATTTCTTCTGAAAATGTAGCACCTCTTAAAAATTGGACTATCTCTGAGTACCAAGGTTGCCTTTCAATACTAGTGACTAAAGCATCTCCAACTTCAACATTATGTATTTCTACATTCATGAGATTAGACTCAGTCATGAGCTTAGCCAAACCTAAACCTCTCACCAATTTGGTAATCTTTATTTCCAAGTTGAATTCTTGAATTCTGTTGATCCATCTGCATCTCTTCCCATTAACCTCGGACTAAGACAAAACATCCTTAACTGCAACATGTGGGACATAGGCAATGATATTTGCATTCACTAAGTATGGCCTAAAAGCCTTAACAACTTTAACTAGAGCATAAGCTTGTTTCTCCATGGTCTCATATTTCAATTCTACCGCCTGCAAAGACTTACTGTAGAAGGCTATGGGATGTTCATATCCCTCATTGTCTGTTTAGAGCAATACTGCAGCCACCGTATGATATGAAGCAAAAGAAAACACAGAAAAATGCTTACTGTAATCAGGAGATTTTAGCACTGGTGCTTCCTGAATTGCCTTTTTGATTTCAGCAAAGGCCTTTGAGGCTTCTTGGTTCCAACAAAATTGTGTATCCTTCTTAAGCAGCTTGACAATAGGCTTCACTATCTCTGCAAAGTTTTCAATGAATCTCCTAACAAAATTTACTTTGCCTAAAAAAGATTGAATACTTTTCACATTTTTAGGTTCTGACACCTTATTAATTGCTTCAATTCTTTCAGGGTCTATTGTTATCCCTTCTTTGGAAACTATGTGTCCCAATAACTTTCCTTCAGTGACTCCAAAATGACATTTCTTGGGATTTAGTGATACACCAAATTCCAAGGCTTTATTGAACACCTTCTCCATATGTCCACAATGATCATCAACCTTCTTAGAGAAACAAGTTCAGTTATCTTGATAAACCACCATGATGATGTTAATGAATTCTTTGAAAGCTACATCCATGGCTCTTTGAAATGTAGCTCTAGCATTTTTTAATCCGAATGGTATTCTCACATAAACATATGTTCCCCATGGAGTAGTGAAGGTTGTTTTAAACTGTTCGGACTCCTTCACTAATACTTGATTATATCCTGAGAAACCATCTATCATGGATAAAAGGTCACATCCTGTCACTCTCTGTAGCATGGCTTCCATATTCGGGGAAGAGTAGTTATCTTTCAAAGAGGCAACATTTAAATTCCTAAAATCTACACACAATATGATGTCCCAATTCTTCTTCCTTACTGGGACCAGATTGGAGACCCATGTGTTAGGGTTCCCATATATACTGAGAGGGGGGGTGAATCAGTATCTGACCGGTAATGAAATTTTCTTAAAACTGAATATGCAGAATATAAAGTAACAGTATACCCGTAAGCAAGAATTAATGCAAATAACAGAATCAAAACCATCCACATGAAAAGAACACCATAACACAAGATGTTTAATGAGGAAACCCGGTGTGGGAAAAACCTCGGTGGGATTTGTGACACACAATATTCACTTACTGGCCAATAAGAGAATATTACTTACAATAGGGGCCTGCACATGCAGGAAGGCCAATTACCTAGAGCTCACTGCTCAATAAGAAGTCACACTGACTTACAATGAGAATTTACACAAATCCAATATTCTGTACTACTTTACAATAGCATCTTCAATGCCAGATTCAGTACCGGTTCTTGCTCTATTCTTTACATATACCTTTGACCTACAATTCGCACATTAGGTCTACCTTATAATTTATTTATTACATTCTTTTTTATATCCTACAAATGACTACAGTGATCTCTTTTATATACAAGAGTCATTTTACAATTTTCCAAGTCGGCTTACAATAATAAACAAAATATTACATATCAAAAATCCTATCGGCCTCTGTGCCGGTGAACATCTTCTGTGCCGGTGTCAGTGTAGATTGATCTTCTGATGCTGGTGCATTATCTTGCCTGTGTTATACTTTGCTGGTATAATGTCTTGCCAGTGCCATAGGATTGCAAGGTTTCCTATATGATGCTTTGTCGGTATAATGTCTTGTCGGTGCCATAGGATTGCAAGGTTGCCTGTATGATGCTTTGCCGGTATAATGTCTTGCCGGTGCCATAGGATTGCAAGGTTGCCATCAATGACAAAACCTTCAATCACACACAATGTCTCATTGGAGTGTCCATATGCCAACAATCTCCCCCTTTGGCATTGATGGCAACACTCATGAGATATTTCAAAAAGATATCCAAAAATGTGTATACCAAAAATGTTACCAAAAGTGTGAGGGCTCCCCCTGAGCATGTGATCCCTGTGTTTTGAATTTTCTCATCTACTACTCCCCCTTTGGCATCAATGACAAAGGTTAGTAGATTTTGTAGTTGTACCAATAACCTCAACCTTTTAGTTGGGTAGTTATTATCTGAAGAATATCTCCCAAAATTAAGTTTATACCACCCATAAACTTCTTACTCTCCTTTATTGCTATCTCAGTTCTGTATACTGTACCGGTGAGATGCTGCAAGTGCTCTGCCGGTGTTTTGCTACCCTGTGTTAGTGCTTCTGAGATTTCCTTACACAGAGATGCTAAATAGTCCAATCTTGGACTTAGTTTAGATCTCAAAAATTTTGCCTTGTTTATTATTTTCTCTTTTTCTCTCTCTAATTTGAGCAGTTCTTCCCCAAAATTTGTTATCTTTTCCTCAAAAACTGATAATGTATCAGGTGAGTTAACAAAATTATCAGCAATTTTATTGATCTCTTCCTGTACCTTGCTCATCTTTTTATCTACATTCGTGGTCAAAAAGTTTATCTTAGAGGTGTCTTTGTATAGAGTTTTGTACTCTTTCAACAAATTGCACAGTTTCGGTAGAAGTGTGTCAAATTCCCTATTACACTTCTTTATTCCTTCCTCAAAGAATTTTTGTTTCTCTTTTTCTGCACTTTCCTTTACAGTTTCTATCTTTGTTTGCTCAAAATTTCCAGAAATATATTTACAAAGTGTATCCAACTGGCCTAAAGAATCTTTGTTGGCTATATTACAATTGGGAGCTATTAATTTCAAAACTAGAATTGAATCATCTATCACTTTATAGGCTTGAGAGCTATAATCAGTTATTTTCTTGATAGATTCGAGCAATACCTCTGTTACATTTGATGGTGACCCAATAAACTGAGTGCCAGTGGAGGTGGCCATGCTGGTATTGACCTCTGGTAGGTCTGTTTGTGTCTCCATCTCTTTAAACACAGTTTTTCTTGCATCATTTTTTACCGGTGGAGTCTGTTCTGGTGGTTTCTCTATTTGAGTTCTAGAATCCATCTTTTTCTCTGAATCTACTACTGGTTGCTCTTTGTTTCCTGTTGCCGGTTGCTCTTTGTTATTAGATTTATCTGTGGTATCCTTATCTACCACTATGTTGATTTTTTGAGTATCAACATTCACAGTATATAGGACTTCAGGATTAGGATTATTATCCTTTGTGTCCATGCTCTCAGTTGCCAGTTGATCTTTTGCAGTTGTTTTTACTGGTGGAGTATTTAAAGGAGGTGGGGGTAAGTTGTCTCTAATCTTGATACTTGGCGGTCCACCAACTTTACCTTTCCCTTTATCCTTTTGATATACCAGAATGGGCTTGGGATTCATATATTCTTCTTGTTTTTCTTTTTCAACCAAGAATCTATCCCAACCATCTTCTGTTTCAGTTGAAACTTTAGTAACTCTACCTGCCATTAATGATATTTGCCGGTGTGCAGTGGAAATGAATGTTCAGTTGGCCTAAGCTATCAAATCATCAATTTCCTTGGGTGAGTTGACCGGGTATACTGCAAGCATTTTTTCTATTTTAATTTTCTTATCTAACTCAATTATTCCTTGCCTTCTGGCCTCAAGTCTTTTATATAATTCATCAAGGATTTCATTTAGGACATGCATCAAAAACTTTTTATACATATCCATGTGTAGTATAACACTTTCCTCAACTTGCCCTTTCTCATCATCTGATAGAGTGTCATAGATTTTCCCTATGTTTTTCAATTTACCTTCCTCTGTGATCTCATTCGGCGATATGTCAAAAGGGGTCAAGTCAGTGTCTGTCTTCTTCTTCTTCTTGGGGGTCAGGTTTTTCTTAGGTGGGGCTTTCTTGACTGGAGACCTTATAGGTTGTTGCTTTTGTCTTGTCCTTCTAGGTGAAGGAGTGGATACTGGTGAGGGGTCTCTTTTCCTAACAACTCTTTTGAAAGTTGCTGGCATGTCTCCTTCAAGTTGCTTTATCAGATTTTCCATCTTTACCGATGTCAAGATCTTCCTCAAGCTATTGGGCTTCTGAAAATAGAGGACTAGGCTCTGATACCAATTGTTAGGGTTTCCACAGATACTGAGAGGGGGGGGTGAAACAATATGTAACTAGTAATGAAATTTTCTTAAAACTGAATATGCAGAATATAAAGTAATAGTATACCGGTAAGCAAGAATTAATACAAATAACAAAATCAAAACCATCCACATGAAAAGAACACCATAACACAAGATGTTTAACGAGGAAACCCGATGTGGAAAAAACCTCCGTGGGATTTGTGACACACAATATTCACTTACTGGCCAATAAGAGAATATTACTTACAATAGGGGCCTGCACATGCAGGAAGGCCAACTACCTAGAGCTCACTACTCAATAAGAAGTCACATTGACTTACAATGAGGATTTACAAAAATCCAATATTCTGTACTACTTTACAATAGCATCTTCAATGCTAGATTCAGTACCAGTTCTTGCTCTATTCTTTAAATATACCCTTGACCTACAATTTGCACATTAGGTCTGCCTTATAATTTATTTATTGCATTCTTTTTTATATCCTACAAATGACTATAGTGATCTCTTTTATATACAAGAGTCATTTTACAATTTGCCAAGTCAGGTTACAATAATAAACAAAATATTACATATCAAAAATCTTGTCAGCCTTTGTGCCAGTATACATATTTTCTTCTGTGTCGGTGAACATCTTTTGTGCTGGTGCCGGTGTAGATTGATCTTCTGATGTCGGTGCACTATCTTGCCTGTGTTATACTTTGCCGATATAATGTCTTGTCGGTGCCATAGGTTTGCAAGGTTGCCTGTATGATGCTTTGCTAGTATAATGTCTTGCCGGTGCCATAGGATTGCAAGGTTGCCTGTATGATGCTTTGCTGGTATAATGTCTTGCCGATGCCATAGGATTGCAAGGTTGCCATCAATGACAAAACCTTCAATCACACACAATGTCTCATTGGAGTGTCCATATGCCAACACCATGAAGAATGCCTTATTGGTTTGATAATCCCCCCTTCTCTCAATTTGGTCAACTCTTGTTGCATTTTAGTTTCTAACAAGGGATTGATAGGCCTTTGTTTTTGTCTGAAAGGCTTAGCATCTAGAAGTAAAGGAACTTCATGCTGAAAAAGATCTTGTCTATACACCTTTAGGTCTTCATAAGATAAAGCAAAAACATGTTTATACTTCTTCAATAAATTAATAAGGTTAGTCCTGACATGAGGGGGTAACTTCTTTCCAATATATACTAACTTAGGGGATAATTCAGTCCCCGGGTTTACCTCCTCTAATTCTTCCAACTTGGTGGTAGACTGCTAATGTAAGTGACTGTCATTGTAACTGAACATGCTCTCCCGCTCTACCAGCCCTTTAGGTATCTCATTGGTTTAAAACTGGACTAAATCATTTCCAAACACTGTTTCCTTATTGTCAACCACCTCCACCAATGCATTGCAATCAATCTTCTATCCATCATAATCATCAAGACATTGGATAAACCTAAGAATGTCTTCATCATCAGCAAAAACTTGCCAGTTGTACACATTATCAGGAATAGCAGGCCTAGATTTTATTTCCATAGTGGAAATACCGGTTAGTGTTGCATCATCATTTTTCAAAGCAACATTAGCTAGAAAATCTGCCATAATATTTTTTGCTCGCTCTATCCAATTAATAGAAAATGCATCAAAATGCTCAATAACATCCCAAATAGCATGCTTATACCGCTTTAATCTATAATTCTTGGATGCATATTTAGATCTCACCTGAGAGACAACCAATTCTGAATCCCCCATCACTTTCAATAGTTGGATTCCATGCCTTTTTGCAACCTCAAGTCCCAGTAATAGGGCTTCATATTCTGCAATATTATTTGTGCACTGGAATGCCAACAAAAATGAGTACTTAAAAGTTATACCTAATGGGGACACAAAAAGAACCCCTGCTCCTGATCCTTCCTTGGAGCAAGCTCCATCAAAATACATCTGCCACAATCCATACTATTGTGCTTGTAACTCAATCACAATAGGGTCAGTATTCTTCAATTGAGGTAAAATTGGTTGAAGTCTAAAGTTATCTAGATCTACATCAATCATACAATTAAGCATACTCAGGTCTACATTTTCAATTACCCTAGGAGCTCGTGGCTCTCTGTACAATTTGGCCTGATTACCATTAAGATGAATGGTGGAATAGGATAAGTCTAGTTGAACATTTCCCCCTACTACTGCTACCCATTGTCTGGAAAGTAACATACCATAGTGGGGTTTAGTGTCAGTAACAATAACATCCATTTTGTAAGAGGCCTCAGGGAATGTTGCTATTTTTACTTCTACATCTTTCATTGTACCTATCACAAGTACTTCTTTGTTATCCATGGCATAGCATTTCCCATACACAGTGGTTATGGATAATCCCAATTCTTTCATAACACCATAGGGCATTACATTAGCAGTAGCTCCTAAATCTATCATGCAGTTTTTAATCAACCTGTTATTGATTAGCAAGGTAATATAGAAGGGATCTACCTGAGAAAGCTCTTGAGTAATGGTGGTTCCAACATAAATCTCTGGGGTTTGGAACTCTTGATCCTTTCCAATTCTAGCTGAACCGGTGGGTAAGACTATGTCACTATTAGATATACTAGAGAATAAAGACAAAGTTGCATCCTTATGTTATTTAATCTTTAGTAATTCTACTAATGGGACAGTGACCTTCATTTGAGTAAGATCTTGGGCCATGTAAAATGTAGAACTATTGCATGTTTCAGTGTTAGCTCTGACTCTTTCTATCTTGAACTAACTTGCCCTTTTCACTGTTTCTTCTCTTTGTACATCACCAACATTTTTATCGTCTTTGCCTTTGGGTACATCTTTCACTTGTTCCCCCTTTTCTTGACTGACCTTAGGAACAGTGGTAGCCCTACTTGATGCCCCCTTTTGAGTGACCTCTTTTATGAACATAGAACCTGACTCACCCTAATCAGTGTCTCTCTTAGTGCTTCTCAGGTTATAATTGTGTTTCGCTTTGGCAATGGCAGCTTTAGTAAGATTTCTAACTGCTTCCTCACTAGGCCTCCTGAGATGAACCTCTTCATCTTCAATTGTTACTACATTCAATGTAGGATACCAATCTAGGGTTAGTTGTCCTTGCACTAACCTCTCATTATCAAGCACATCACTCTATCTACTTTGCATAGATTCCTCATCACTTTCTATGATGGTTTCAAACATATTAATGTCAGGCTCTACTTCTGGTCTCATAGATTCTTCAAGAGCTTAAGCCACTGCACACTGATGAGGAGAATGTGGTCCATCACAAGCAATGCACCAGGGAGTATTTTCTATATTGTGAACAGTTTTCCCTTTCAAGGGATCTGGAGTATCTTGACTTTGGATAATTTTGGGCTTCTCAGTCTGGGGCTTGCCATCTTTCCAATTGGTGTTATATGGCATATCATGCAATCTAAGGGATCTATCCTACCAATTATAATGAGGTTTATCATTTTTGTTAACCTTGGCAGTCAAATCTTTCATAGCAGTAACCAATTTCTCCATCTTATCATCCTCCTTAGCAACTTTATTAGGTTGTTGTTTTGCTTCTTGCCATAATCTACCATCTGTCTTTCTTCCTAATTTCCTAGATGCTCTTCTGTTACTTTCTACATTTATGGCGATTCTAAAAGAATCTCTCAAGTTATGTGGGTTCTTATCTCTCAAAATATAGGCCATCTTGGAATCAAATGCATTGTAATATGTATTAAGACACATGTTATCATCCAACCTTAGCACTTGATACAATTTGTGCATGGCCTTCTAGAATTTGGCATTGAAATTAGTGACCATTTCATTTTCAGATTTTCTGATGTTTTTGAATTCATTTAGCATGAAACACACATTAGTCTTGTCACCATACTACTCTTGAAAACAATTTTTAAAATCTTCCCATGACCCTATGCTTTTAACCGGGAGACCTCTATACCAATCTCTTGCATCATCAACCAGGGATTGAACAAACAGTTTCATAATAACATCTTCATCTACTATCTCATAATTGTTTATCAGGTCCCCAAAAGATTTCAGATGCTCCTCAACGCTAATTGCATTGTTCCCAGCAAATTTATGGAGTCTGTCTCTTAACTCAGTAGGAACATGGTTTGGATATCTCGGGATCCCATCAAAGAACAATTGTCTATATTGTTCTAAATTGATTGGTCTTCTTTGAAAAGGGGTAATAGCATTACTATTTCCCATAGTCATTTTAACTTTTGGGGTTGGAGATAGTGGTATTTGAGTGTACTGTTTATTCACAGGGATTTGACTTACTAAGGCAATATTAGCTTGTACTGCAGGTTGAGTATTGGCTTGAGGAAGGGGATTGTGTTGAGGATCAGGCTTGCTAAAATCTTTTGATGGAAATGTAGTAGGGGGAGCCTTTAAGTAGTTGATCTTTCTTTTTACTTCTTGATTCACTGCTTCTAACTCAACCTTTTCTAATTCCATTTGGAGATCTGCCTTTTCTTTCCTCATCCTTTCCATTTCTCTCTTATGTGTTAAAAGCTTATGAGAGATCTCTTCTATAGTTTTAGATTCTTTTCCATCATCTACCCATTTCTATTTTCCTTTATCCATATTAGCTATAGGAAGCTGGGAGTCATTAAATACTTCCCTAGTTGGCTGAACTACTGACTTACAAGCTTGTTTGGTTTTGGGAATTAGAATCTCTCTAATCACAGGGCCTTCCTCATCACTCTTTTCTTTCTCCTTAGCAAGTACTTCAAGATCACCTATTAGTTTAAGAAGCCTATCCCTTTCCAATAATTTGGCTTTTACTTCCTTCTCCTTATTTGCTTCCTTTTGGGCTCTTAGGGAGATCAAGTGGTGGACTCTTCTATTCAAGTCTTCAATCTCTTGAGACACTTTATCCTAGGCAAAAGACAAGGGGGGACACTTCCCACGATCCCAAGACCCATTACTTAAGTGGATAAAGTAACAGAAGAATAGAAACCAGAGGGTTTTTAACAAACATTAGGTGAGTTAAAATCAAAAAACCCTAGACCTTTAAGACCTAACATAGAGCTGAAGCAATTGAAGATGTGCCTTACCCAAGATTTCAAAAATCATAGCTGATTATGGGAAAAGAAAAGCCCATTTTTAATCAGTGATAACATTCGGTAACCTATATTGTTTAGCTGTGTTACACTCAACAAATTGTATTTCAAACCTTCAACCTAGTATAAATCATCACATTTAGCATTGTCAAGAAGTGTGATAGAACCGTTACCTTTCACCGGACATGGTGCATCATTACCAAATCTTAAATAGCCTCCATCATAATCTTTTAATTTAACAAACTTGTGGTTATCACCTGTCATATGATGTGAGCATCCACTATCTATGATCCAAGAATCATTATTATTTATGTGAGATATTAGGGCTTTTTCTTCATGCCTTTCTCCATCTGGTCCATCTTTAATAGCCACATAAACAACTTCCTATGTGTCTGTTTCATCAGATTTATAATCATTGGATTCCTCATCGGCTATTAGACATGTCTTTCTATCTCTTCTTCTGAAGTCTCTGTATCCTCTATAGTGATTATCTTTTTTTCTATCATCTCGATATTCTCTCTTTTCACTAGATTCTTTGTAAGGGCAGTTAGAAGCCATATGCCCTATTTTATCTCAATTGAAACATTTCAAAGGTATCTTTCCTTTATACTTACCTTTGCCTCTCAGAAACCTCCTGGCCAATAATGCTTCAAACTCTTCTTGCTTTCTGATTTCCTCATACAGTTTGTGAACTTCTTCCATGTTCTTATGAAATCTTTCACTTGCTCCACTATGTTTCCCTTCAGAATATTACTCATTCTATCATTGTAATCATTAGATTCACCAAGATGAAAAGAACTGAATACAGATTCAGCTTTATTTACCGAAGATTCACTATTATCAAAATTACTTAACTCAAATTCATGTAGCTTACCAATAGTAGCATCTAAAGAAACTGGCATATTTGGTACAAACCTCAATTCATTGATTGCAGAGACTCAGATTGCATAAGTAGGTAGAAGGGTTCTCAGCAACTTACTTGTGACATCCTTTTCTTTAATAGTTCCTCCTGCTCCTTTGATTTGATTGACAATCTCCTTTAACCTTGTACTATATTGGGTTATATTCTCACCTTCATTCATTCTCATAGATTTAAGTTGTCCTCTTAAACTATCCACTTTTTCTCTTTGTAGATGTTCATCACCACCATAAACAGATATGAGCTTAATCCACATTGCCTTTGCATTGTTACAACCTTCTAGATCATTAAACTCTGAGTCGATCAATGTTGAGGTTATTTCAATCATTGCTTGGGTATGTTCTTTCTTTGCCTTTATCACTTCCATCTAGTCATCGGGTGGGTGCTCAGTGCAATGTAAATATTCTCCAGATAATATGTAGCATAATCTCCAATTCCTGATAAGTGCAACTTCATCCTTTTCTGCCATGTGGAAAAACTTGACTTGTTCAGCTTTGGAGCATCCCTCTTATACATCTTCAGATCTTGACTCAAGTACCTTCAAACTTTTCTTCTAGAGTCCAAAGCTCTTATACCAATTGTAAAGTTCTGATGCCAATAGCTAACAAGATGAGGGAAGGGGTGAATCATACAAACTTAATCTTCAATAAAATCAACAGATTCAACCTCAGTAACATATACTTCAGCTATATATCCAAAACTGTAAAATATGCTAACTCATAAACATATAATCATCATAACACATATAACACCGGATTTAATGTGGAAACCCAAATAGGGAAAAACCATTATGGGATTTCAGAACCACTAAGAAATATACTCTTGTAGAGTATGCTCGGTTAAGAGAAAATCCTGTTAAAGATTACAAACACATTGCTAGATGTGACCTAGTTAAGGGATTTCCCTCAGATCTGTTAGAATCTTCACTTTGTTAGAAGTGACCTTGTCAAAGGATTTCAAACACTCAACTTAGAATGTTACCTTGCTAGAGGATTTACAAATAAGACTGTTAGGTCCACTCAGTTAAGAGATTTTCTCTCACTTACAAAACAACAGTAATAAAAATATATCTGCAACTTCACATCTGAAATGCTAAAGCAGATTCTATTTGCTCAATACAATCTAGTCAAAAGACTTATCTTTCGTTCTGCTAGGCTTCGTACTCTGTTATTCAAACAGGTCTTCAAGCTTCTATGCTTACATTTTCCCACATACATTGTTCATGAACAATTCCTTATTTAAAAACAATTTGCTAACCGCTTAATCTCCTTGATCACATTTCCCATGATCAATCTTAGCCATCAAATCTTCAAACTTGACTAGGTTCATTGTATCCTTCGATTTGAAAAATGTTTTACCTCACCTAGGAATTTGCATTTCTTCCTTGGAACTTGTGCTAGGTTATTGCAGTTCAATCTGTGCTAGGTTATTGCGGTTCAATCTGACTCTTGAATTTTCAAAGCAATAGATCCTTAACAAACTTCTTTGCACGTCATATGAATCATTAAATCATCGCTAGCTCATCAACTTCCTTCATTAAATAACGCTTTTATTCATCCCATGCAATCTATTATAACTCAGTTGTTACTCGGTAAATACTAACTTTTACTTGGTAGACATTCTGCCTTCATTTACCGATATCGATAACCTTAGGGTTTACCAACTAGGTTCTTTGCTCAGTGACATAGTACAGTATTAAACTTCCAATCAACAACATATGTAGGATATCAAAACAATCTAAACAATATGATCTCATCATTGTCTAACTCGGTAATAGTTGCCCATTTGAATGACTTATTTCTTCCCTTATTATCACATTCTTTATGTGTCACTTACTGACATCTGAATTCTCTTCAAATCAATCTTCTCAAGATATGGCAACATCATACTGAATCAAAAAATCAATTTCTTGACATCAATGACAAAATAATGTTATTAAGACAGTAATCATCCTTCTTCAGTTATATTAACAACCTTCTCAATATCCTTAATGAAATACCAACAATCTCCTTTCTAATGAAATGTCAACAGAAAACATTTGTAGAGAAGATGGTATTATGCATTCCATTCATGATCTATCTCCCCACATAATACTAAGTCCAAATGTGGTCTTAGAAGATAAAGATCCTCATTCCCAACCTATCAGAGAGGATATGAGTGATGATAGAAAGGAGAATCTCCCTATTGGGACTATTTAAAATTGAGTCAAGTTTAGAGGCCCATTTCAAAATTTTGCTCTGCATGTCAGAAAAGTACCTAAATGAGTCAGTTTGAATGGCCTAGTTAGTGAGAGGTCAAAATGGAGCCGGTTGATTTTCAGGGCGTAAGGCTCGAGAGGCATGTCCTACACCTTTCATTTGGCCTATAAAGTGTGTTGCAACTTTCAGATTTCAGTTTGGAGAAGTT